>NC_142291.1:22944102-23585981 GCF_965620075.1 Prunus avium | reverse complement strand
TGGCTAATCGGAGAACAAATACAGATGTTATACAAATATATATATAATAAAATGTATGTATGTAGTTAATTATTACATCCCAAAAAGTATTTAAAACAGCCGCTCGCCGCTCGCCTAGACCCCTTCACTGAACATCCCCCAGATCAGGCAGGTGATCCTTCTCCAAGCAATGTCCCCGCCGTCTATGTCCGCCTACCACCTCGCCCGGATCAGCTTCCGCTCGGCCAATGCCTTCTTCGTCTCGGTCGCTGCTTTAAGGATTTGCCTGGCCGAAGACTTCAGCTCCTTCCCGGCCGCAACCGCACCATCTCAGCGCTGAAGTATGAGATCTCGACTGGCCTGCAGCTCGGCAATCTGAGCCTCAACCTATGCAAGTTCTTCATTCTCCCGTTGGACGACGAGGTCATTCTCTTTCAATCGGGCCATCGCAGGTCGGACTTGTTCTTTTATCTCCACCAGCTCTTGCTCGAGCGAGCTCCCCTCGGCCATCCTCGCAATAGCTTCAGCATACTGGCCGATCATTTCCTCGCCTTCAGCCAGGTGGGCTTGCAACTCATCCAGCTGAGCCGAGTCTAGCAGACCGAGCGCCATAGCTGTATCTTAGCAGGACCTAAACTCCATGAACGCCTCGGCGGTGGTCATTTGATGAACTCCAAGGAAAAGGAACTCTCGGAGCCGTTCAACGACGGTCTTGGAATCCTCGTCCAGGGGAGCCGAGGTTGAGCTACCTCCTTCCTCATAAAGGCTGGCGTATAACTCCTCAAGATCATCAGAGGAGGTGGTCTCCTAGAAATGGAAAAAAGGTTGGGTGAGAAACAACCAAACAGGACATGAGGAACGCCAAGATAAAGAAAGAGGCCGAAAACTCACAGCAGTGGCGAGTGACGCGGCGGGAACTTCGGCGACCGAAAGCTGAGTCAGGACCGCAGAAGTAGCCCGCACGAGACTCGGCACACCCACGACCGTGGCCCCGGTTACCGCCAGCTCGGTCACGACCATCGAGTCTTGGGACAACGGCGCTGGGGGCATGATTGCAGCAACCATGGACAGAGGCGGCGACGACCGGGGAGGCTGGAAGCGAAAATTCGGTCAGAAGCATGTAGCGCAATTTTAAATAATAAAAGCTAAGTATAATGAAAGCAAAACGCTTACCGAGCGGAACACGATGCCGCTTGGACGGCTAGGAGCGGACGGCAACGGCTCGGCAGGCGCGGTAGCAGCCAAGGAAGGCACGACAGAAACAGCCAAAAAGACTTCCGCTGGGGCGGTCCGCGTTGGGTCCACGATAATGACTTCATCGTCTGGCACGTCCGCAGCGGCTTCCTCGGGGGCCTCCTCAGCGACCTCTTCAGCGGCCTCCTCAACAGCCGGCACCTCCGCGGATGCTGACTCGGCATCCAGCATCTCTACCACCTCAGCGGCAGTGGCCGTCCCCGCAACCGTCGCCTCCGCGGCGCCCACCTCTTCGATCACCACCTCGGCTGCGGCCACCTCCTCTACATTCGGCACCTTGGCCTGAGAGAGCAACCGGCGTCGCCTCAGCTGGGGCAGCCTGGTTGATACCTTCTTCACTTTGCTACCCTTAGGAGGGAGGGGGTCCCAATCTGCATTCTTCAGAGCCACCCTCGCGGCCTCTTCAACGGGTCGGATAAATATGGCCGATATGCACTCCTCGTACCAGACCCTTCCATCCTCGTCATACGCATTGCGACGCGACCAAGGCGTCAGAGTCAGGAAGGTCATCCCTTTTGGAGCTGGAAGGAAATGCCAGCTATGCCGTGCTGCTGGGTGACATCGGCCCTCCAGGACGAGAGCTGGTTGATTGACAAGGGGGGAAGTGGGGCCGTCTGGATCAGGCCGAACTGCCGTGCCACGAAATTTGGCAGATAAACCTCGGCCCCGGCCTTGGATAGGCCGCAGTGAAGATCACGCGAAACTAGGAAGGAGCCCCAGATCTCCTTCAAGTCATTCTCTGTCTCGCCATCAGGAATGACGGAGAGGTCGTGCGCCAGGAACAGAGGGAATGGTCGAGCAAGGCAGACGCGGAACTGCGCGCCAGTTCTCTCGGCCAGGCCATAGAAAAATTTATAACAGAGGGCCGAGGTGTTATGCTTCCTGGGGCTCGGGCAAATGAGTTGGCCAACGGCTCGGAGTCAGTAATGTTGGCCACCCCCCTCAGCTCTGGGAAGTAAGCTTGCAGCCAGAACTGGAAAGCCCATAGTGGACCACCGTGCTTCGGCTTCATCCCATCGGTGACGATGTCATGAAGCGTGCGGTAGATGTGGCCGAGCAGGAATGGGCCGAGTGCTAACCTTCCGCCCTGCGCAAGATAATCGGCCAAGTGGGCGAACTCCAGGGTGACCTTGTTCGCTTGGGTACAAAACACAAACTTGCACAGCCAGTACAGCAAGAATGCAGCGTGCTCAACTTCACCGAGGGGGGCGATGGCGTCATCTTCGGCGCTGTCCTCTACGCCGAAGTTGCTGTAAAAACTGGAGTAGTTGAGCATGTTTTTCGCCTTGCTCCCGGGTATCTTGGTGACCGCGGGCCAGGCGGCCTTGAAGCTCCCTTCTGCCTCAGGAGCAACAAGTGCGGCGTTCACTTCTACGCCGAGAGGAGAGAGGACGAAAAGGGCAGCCATGTCTAGAACGGTCGGCGTCATCATGCCAAACCGAAGGTTCATAGTATTGGTAGCCGACGACCAGAAGCACAGGGCCGCGGCCAAGAGCGACCGGTCCATGACGAGCGGCCGATCGAACAGCTTGATCAAGTGGTAGATGCCTTGATCTTTCCATTGCTGGCCGAAGAAGTGCTCCATCCTCGGCAGCCATTTTTCCCAATCCGGGGTCGAGGTTGGCCATTATTGCTGCGGCCTGGCAACATTCCAATCTTGGAAGTCCCCCCCGTCAAAGGCCAAAAGGTCCACCAGATTGTTCTTCAAATGGGCCACTAGCCTCCCTGGCATTCCGCCATCAACAGAGGGGCCGAGAACGCAGGAATCAGTGGCAACGCCGTCATCATCAGTCCAGGGCGTGATGACGTTGGGTAGGACCGAGCCTTGGATTTCTCGGCAAATATCCTCGAACTTAGTCTGAAAGGCTTGAGACCGAGCTTCAACAGATGTAGAGGTACTGGAGGCCATTAAAACATATCTAAGTTGGGTATTTGGAAGGAAAATGCAGAGAAAGGGGTAATGAACGTGAAGAACACTGGAAGAAAACCCGGAAAAGGATGAGGGTTTGTGGGTTCTTGAAAGGAAGGAACTCAAGAATAAAAGAAAGTCGTGGTTACAGGCAAGGTTCTCTGGTAAAACTTGGAGACTTAAGAGCGTGGTGGGATTGAAGGATTGAGAGAGGTTTTTCGCAAAGCTTGGGCGTCTGAGAATTCTGAAAGCGTGTGTCTCTCTCGAATTCGAAACGAAAGGGTGTGTCTCTCTCGAGAGATGAAACACTCTGACAGCGTGCTCAAAAAGCACGATGACGTGTCGGAAGCCCAGAGGCCGTCGTTTCATTTGACGAGGCGAAGCGACGCCTCGCGTAAGCCTGGGCAATGATGGCCTGCACGACGTGCTTGGGCATTAAATGCGCCGACTGTCCTGCATATTTAATGCACCAGTTGTCAATCACTTTAGAAGGAATGCAAAGGGTCCATCCCCTGGAATCCATTCGGCCCCTACGCATGCCGAGACCGAAGAATCCGGGGATGTGGGGGCAATGTTTGTGCTTAATAAATCACGGCCAGAAGGAGCCCCTTTTTCTCGGCCCTAGCACTTGCTCGTAAATCTAAAACGCGGCGTTTTGCCAAGATGTTTGGCCTTCCTGAAAACAAAAGAAAAATTGCTAAGGCATTATCATCTCGGCCTCGATTATAGGCCGAGGCCGAGGCCGAACAAAATCAGAGCCAAAGGTATTAAAGTCAAATCATCACGTGACAGCAGGGTCCCATGCTTCATTTAATGAAGTAATGCCTCTGTTTATTGCAGCAAACCCACTGGCCACGAATAAGCATTTAATGCACGAGGGAAAGTGGGAAGTGACTGAAGTCAGGATTTGGTGATAGGAATCAAAGTGATTAGACACAAACATTCTCACAAGGATTCTTACAGCTTGAGAGATTAGGCCACCAGCTATCAGAGCAATAAATGCGTCCCCATGGCCAGAAGCGCAGAACCCACGATTAGGGCGGCGGCCGAGATTTACCAAGATTCATGGGGTCACACCACCATGCTTCACGATCCCAAATGTCGATTGGACTACCCACTTGCTTTGATCAGGCTCCACCATGCAGATTTTCAACCTCGATTACTCCTCCAAGCGCTCCTCCTATAAATACCAAGTTCGAGCAACATTCAAAGGGTTCAAACACCAAACCAAAAAGCCTCCCACGGAGCAACTTATATTTTCCTGTAATGCAGTTTCAATATATTTACTTGCTTTCCTAGGAGTAGTGTTAGATTGTAAGGAAAATTCGTTCATCAATATATCATACGACCCTTGATTTTCAAGGTACTGGAGCACCATCTCTGTTACTCTCTCATTCACCCCATATATCATACGACCGTCGCTCCCTGAGCAACGCGCCGGAGCAACGCCCAAAATCCACCATCAACACCACCATTAAACGGCCTTGTAGCTCAGGCCGTGAACCTGATGGCCGAGGTTAGTTCCTCTCTCGGCCACAATCGTTTGATTAGGAGTCAAACCCAAACAGGAGCACCACTTAACCACTTTCATTCACATCACCATCTCGACGCACGGTAGACCGTGCTGGCACGCCCGTGCACAACCGCACCGCATCCAAAAGCGGGAAGCCACGTGTTAACACACATCCCCTCGGCCCGGAACCTCAGGCCGTGAGATTTGCGCAGCCAACAGGTATTGTGAAACAGTTATTAACGATATCCCGTCGGAGAATCCTAAAGAGCTTACATGTAATTACAAATCACATGACTCCAATCCCATAATACCGATGTCTAAAAAATTTCTACGACCATCAACATATAATCTATGTCGTCTTTTAGGGCCACAAAAGGCTTCCGCGTCAAGATATCTAACCTGAACGTCATAAAGATTACAAAAGACGACGTCTTAGATTATGAACTCGTCCATATCAACTCAAAAATCGTCGTCTTAAAAATGTACCACGTCGCTTTTTATCTCATAAACGAAGTGGAAAGACAACAATTCAGGATGATATTTGAAATCCAGAGGTAAATTTGTCAACGTAAAGAGTTATTTGGACGTCGTACTTTTACTGAAACGACGTTATATATAATTATCCGAGTCCTTTTTTTTCAGCCAATGTCGTTAAAATCTTTTTACACGGCGATTTACTGACAATATTAGCCGTCTAAGAGACATTCAACGATGATCCTTTTGTTAAAGATGACGTATAAATTCGGAAACACGGCTGTCTTTTAGTTGCGGACGACGTTGTCCATTAAATACAACGTCGTCTGTAGAAATAAATGTGTCGTCAGTAATGACCTAACCTCTTTCTACACATATATACTGCCGTTAGTAATTTTTACCCCGTCAACATTTATGGAAAAATCCTCTTTCAGGACGATTATATAAACAGTGGCGACATAGTATGCATCAATAACGTCGTCTGTTGTTTATTTAAAGACATCATAATTGCATTTCACGTTTCTTGTTTGGTCATGTGTCGTGAAAGGTTAATGTAACGTCTGTGAGATTACAAAAGACGACAACTTATATTATAAACTTGTCCATACCAACTCATAAATCGTCGTCTTAAAAGTGTACCACGTCGCTTTTTATATCTTAAATGAACTGGAAATACAATAATTTACGACGGTATTTGAAATCCATAGGTAAATTTGTCAACATAAAGAGCTATTTGGACGTCGTACTTTTACAGAAACGACGTTATATATAATTATTCACGTCCTTTTGTTTTTTTCAGCCGATGTCGTTAAAAGCTTTTTACACGGCGATTTACTTACAATATTCGCCATCTAAGAGATATTCAACGACGGTCTTTTTGTTAAAGATGACGTATAAATTCAGAAACACGGCTATCTTTTAGTTGCAAACGACGTTGTCCATTAAATACAACGTCGTCTGTAGAAATAAATGCGTCGTAAGTAATGACCCTGACCTCTTTTCTACACATATATACTGCCGTTAGTAATTTTTACCATGTCAACATTTATGGAAAAAACGAAGTGGAAAAATCTCTTTCACGACAGTTATATTAACATTGGCGACGTAGTATGCATCAATTACGTCGTCTGTTGTTTATTAAAGATGTCATAATTGCATTTCACGTTTCTTGTTTGGTCATGTGTCGTGAAATGTAACGTCTCTGAGTTTTAATTTTCGTCGTGGTATCCAGTTTTTACGGCCATATTTTGTTAATATACATCATTTTTTGTGTTTTAAACGAAGGTTTTTTTGTTAAAATTGGTCGTCTATTCTTATTCTTGACAATTTTTTGTTTCATTTTTCAATATACAGACGTCGGTTGTTATTTGTTAATGACGTCGTTCATTCTAACAACGACGAGGATTTACCGTCATGGTTTGCTTTTGTAAAAGGTGTCGGTTGATTTCACGACAGTTTGAAAACCGGCTACACGATGGTGAATTCCCGTCGTCTTTTGCCTTTTTTGTAGTAGTGAAAGCATCCTAGATAAAGCCATACCATAGTACACATGTGCATGAAATAATTTACAAGAAGGAATTATCAATGGAGAATCTTTCCAAACAGAAGACACAGGAAAAGTGAAATGTGCATAAGAAAGAAGCACATTCTGATCAGGTAGCCAAAGGATCAAGACCAAGCAATTCACCACATGTCATCATATGTATCGGCTTTGACAAATGCAGCATCTTAGTTGAGAGGAAATGAGAAACTTGTTTCATTGTTGGACGAGATTTCGGGTTGGAATCCAAGCATGAAAATGCTATCTTCACAATAGAGACCACTTCTCTTGCAACTTGATGCGTAGGAGGGGAAATGCGTTGGTCCAAAACATCCACAATTGGTATTTGATGGGCTAGTAATGCAGATGATGATGAGGAGGAGGAGGATGAAGAGACTGATGAGAAAGATGAGAAAAGATGTCCAGGATGCTTTCCCATAATTATTTCCAATGTGACCACACCAAAGCTATAAACATCGCAGTTCTCATTCACTTTCATTGTGTAAGCAAGCTCTGCTAAGAGAAAACCTCAGAGAAGTGGCATTATTAGTTTATAGACATAACTATGCAATGGAATTTTAACGAAACTGTACATGCATAAATCGACTTATTAGTTTATAGCTTAAGAGAAGTGAAAATATGTTTATTAGTATATTTTCTACATCAAAGAAGTGAAAATGTAATGATCAATGAAGCATTGGTCTAAAAGCAAAAGCTTAAAAAGTGCTAAATACAGAGAACAGGGAATCACAATATTACCTGGTGCCATGTAGCCATATGTGCCTGCAATGGCAGTCCAATTAGTTGAGTTTGGATTTAAAAACTTAGCAGTGCCAAAGTCTGAAACACAGGCCTCATATTCAGAGTCCAACAAAATGTTCTTGCTTGAGATGTCACAATGTACAATCGGTGGCAAGCAATCGTGGTGCATGTAAGACAAGGCATGAGCTACACCTTTAACAATATTCACCCTTTTACTCCACCCCAACTCTTTAGCTTCTTCATCTTTGATCAACATTGCGGCTAAGCTACCTCTTTCAAGATAGTCATACACCAAAAACGAGTGTCTTTTATGTGCACAGAAACCATAGAGCTTCACAATATTCCGATGTCTTATCTCACTGAGTGCCCTTACTTCATTCAAGAACTCCTTCTGAAATTCTGTCTCTCCATCCCATAGCAAATGGAGTTTCTTCACGGCCACTACGTCTCCAGATGACAAATTCACTCTGTAGACGCTTCCATGTCCTCCCTTCCCAATGCAATATGTGGAATCAAAATCTTCTGTTGCCCTTATGATTTCCTCATACATTGATTTTCCATCAAAATTTAAAACCAAAAAGGAAATTTCTCCATGCATGTGGTTTTGTTTAGTATCTTGATGCTTCTTCTTTCTTTGCACTATTACAAAGACAATTGTAAAGAAAGTAGATACAAGTACAAATACCGCTAGAAGAGAGAATATTAACTTGTGGTCTTTTTTTGAGGCATGTGCATTGCAGGGTGGTAGCAGAGCTCCAACTTTGCCACACAATCCTTTATTCCCTTTCAATCCTTTTGGCGGAGCTTCTCAAAATGCACTGATGTTAGGAAGGGTACCTTCCAAGTGATTGTAGGATATGTCAACATACAACAAGCCGCCCAGGTCTTCAAAACTTGATGGTATGGAACCCGAAAGATTGTTGTGGGAAAGATCAAGTGTCACCAAACTCTGCATACTGCCTATTTCTGATGGTATCTTACCTTCAAGTGAGTTATGACTTAAATCCAGGTCATTCAATTGAACTAACTTCCCCAACTTAAAAGGAATTGCTTCATCCAACTTGTTGTTGCTCAAATTCAAGTAGTACAATTTGAACAAGTCACCTAGAATGCTCGGAATTGACTCATTGAATTTATTTGTTGACAAGTCAAGATAATCAAGATAAGTCAATGATCCGAATTCAGAAGGTATTGAACCTGAAAGTTGATTTCCATTCAACATCAACCTCTCCAAAGAAGTCAATCTCCCGAATCCCATTGGAATCAACCCAACTAAATGATTCGAAGAAAGGTCCAGCACATGAATTTGGGTTGCGTTGACTATCTCACGTGGTATGCTACCAGTAAGGTTGTTTCCCGCAAGTCGTAGGGTTGTCAACTTTGGGCATTTTTGCCAATTGTGTGAGATTTCTCCATACAAGTTGTTATGGCTTACATCTATATATTGAAGATTCGGATAAACGCCAAAGTCTTCAGATATATTGCCTATCAATTGGTTTTGTTCAAGACGGAGTCTACGTAAGCTCATGCAGTTTTTCAAGCTTTTGGGGATTGGACCAGTCAAATAGTTTCTAAATACTGAAAAGTTTGTGAGTTTTCCACCTTGGAAAATATTTTGGGGCAAAGAACCAGATAATTTGTTTGCATTCAGCTGTAGTGTAGTCAAATTCTTGAGATTCTCTAACTCTTGGGGAATGGAGCCGGAGAGTTGGTTATTGGTTAGGGATAAGATCTCCAAGTTGCTCAAGTTAGCAAATGAGGTTGGAATTGAACCATTGAGTTGATTCACATCCAACACTAGATCTACAAGAGATTTTAAGCTCCCTATCTCCTTGGGAATCAAACCAAAAAGTTGATTGGTATCCAAGTGCAAAGTCTTTAGGTTTGTTAAGTTACCAATATTTGGAGGGATGAGACCACTTAAATTGTTTAAAGACAACTCTAGATCTACAAGAGATTTCAAGCTCCCTATCTCCTTGGGAATCAAACCAGAAAGTTGATTGGAACACAAGTACAAAGTGTTTAGGTTTATTAAGTTACCAATATTTGGAGGTATGAGACCACTTAAACTGTTGTTGCACATATCTAGATCTACAAGAGATTTCAAGTTCCCTGTCTCCTTGGGAATCAAACCAGAAAGTTGATTGGAATGCAAGTACAAAGTGTTTAGTTTTATTAAGTTACCAATATTTGGAGGGATGAGACCGCTTAAATTGTTGTCGGACATATCTAGATCTACAAGAGATTTCAAGTTCCCTATCTCCTTGGGAATATTCCCAAAAAGTGTATTGTCAGAGAGACTAAGAAATGTAAGATTTCTTAAGAGACCGATTTCTGGTGGGATTTTCTCAGACAACTGATTCTGGGAGAGATCGAGATGGTGGAGTTTGGAGAGGTAGCTGATTTGAGGTGGGATGGCATCAAAGAGTTTGTTCAAGCTGAGGTTAAGATATTCAAGATTAGGGAAGGACAAGAATGAAAACTCATGTAGCGTACCTTGAATACCACAAGTGGAAAGGTTTATCGTGCTAACACTTCCAGCTGAGTTGCATGAAACACCAGTCCAAGTGCATGGGCTTGTTCTTGGTTTTGGATTGCTGCTGGAAGAATTGGTGGCATTAATATTATGAGTGGGAGGGTTGTACCAGGTGAGGTGATTGAGGGCTTGATTTGGAAATAAGCTGGCTTTCCATTTGAGAAGAGCCGTTGCTTCAGTATGAGAAGTAGAAGTAGCAGAAGGAAAAGCAACCCAATGTGGTGATGAAACGTACAACAAGATGACAAGGCAATAAGGTAGGAAACATAGTTTAGCGAAAGTTAAAGATGTCATGGTTATTGTTTGTGTGCTATACGTATATTGTATGGGCTACCTTACTAGTTATATATAGTGTGGGTTAGTCTTTGGGGTTCAGTTGAGCGTTGAAAAGTCTTTCGAATCTCATCTATAATTAGTTTTCTTTTGAGTAAAGGTCTCAGTCTTTCATTCCTCTAAATTTAAATGCCAATTTTGTATTTTCTGGATGAAATAATGAAATGAAATTGATGGAGGTGAGAGATAAACATATGCATGACATAGGTATCCCACCCAACTGAATTGTAATAAAGTATTCGTCTCAATGGTTGTTCTTACAATGGCTTGCGTCAGAGTCTTTGTCTCTCGTTCTTTATAGTTATAGTTAAATGTCAATTTTGCATTTGTTGGACTGAATTAATGAAATGAAATGGATGTAAGTGAGAGCTCATCACTAGCTATATGCTTGAATAATGCTTGGCACATTATTATTATTATTTATTATTTTTTCTTGGTGCATGGCTATTTTCAGTTGCCTTAGGCGACTCAGAAATCAAACTCACGTGCCTTTCACGTGGCTTTACCCCTTAGTAGCATTAATGGCCCATTTTCAACTTCTTCTTTACCCCTTAGTGGCTTTACCCCTCAGAAATCAAACTCACGTGCCTTTCAGCAGAGCTATTTGTTATTTATTATTGTTTACTGATAAAATAGCAGAGCTATTTATATAAATTGTAGAGTCGTTTATTGATTTGATTTACTGTAAACCAGGAATAGGAATGCGTAATTCATGGTTTGTTTTGTCGTTTGTTGGATAAATTCATTTGATTATTGTCCTCCGATGCCACTACCGATAATTAATAGTCAACTTCATTTTTTAATTTATCAACACAAAATACATCGGTTATTTAGCTCACCATCCATCATACTCAACAAAAATCAATTAAGAAAAGCTGTATATTTGGCAAATAATAATAATGGTCTTCCCTTGGGTACTGGCTAATTTTCTTAATAACGTTATCTTCGTTTCTCATTACAAAAAAGACGAAAATTAAAGCCTTTTGATTGGGAAGGAAATTCGAATTTGGGTGCAATGGAGCGAGTTCACTGTCCTGGCCAACTGGCTTATAAATTGTTTGTTTTGGCTCAATAAATACAACTTAAATGAACGGAGTACTTACAAGGATGTTAAGTTTCTGGTTGAACTGTGATGATACTTCGTTTATTAGCTCATGCCGTTGGGCTCTTGACACCAGATCACAATAGCATGCCTATATATATTATGCAATTATGATCCATACATAAAAAAAAGTAGGAAAGAGAGAAATTAATGTTCACTTAGTAGACTGTCTGATAACGTTAGATGTCTCTCCATGTACATGCATCATGCATGTTACAAATTTTTCTTTGAGAAAAAAACACTAACGATCAGATTGAAAAAATAAGATAGGAAATTGAAAGAGAAGGCTATCCCGAGCCCTTTCGTTCCTCCAGTGACAAGAGCAGTCATTCCATGAAGAGACCATCTATGATCTTTGCCATTGATATCTACCTTGGCCATCATCTCTCTCCCTCTCTCTCTCTCTCTTCAATTCATCCACGCATCCATTCACTTCTTATATAAGAAACAAAGGCAATGTCAATACTGACTGCTTTTATGTGGCGAATTCCCAGTTTGCTTCTGCATGGGTAGTAGACAGAAATAAGACATTTCAAAAGATAATTGCGACCATAATTAAGACATTTCAAAAGACAACTTTGGACCATAAGACATTTCAAAAGATAATTGGGACCATAATTAGGACATTTCAAAAGACAACTTTGGACCATAAGACATTTCAAAAGATAATTGGAACCATAATTAGGACATTTCAAAAGACAACTTTGGACCATAAGACATTTCAAAAGACAATTGGGAACTTTATTAATCCATTGATGTCATGTCACCTTAGTTTCACATAAAATTAAAGCACAAGCACTCGGGTATTAGATCCTTTAGATGGATCAGAATCAGATGGTATTTCTTTGACCTCAAAGAAGAATAGAAGAACAAAGAAAAAAGAACTCAAGCGTGGCTCTCCTATTAGCAAACAAATAATACAACTATTTCCAAGTCATGCACTTTGGAAGAGGAATCCATGAATGCTAATTACTAATTAGTGATAAAACACCACATCACAATGTTGATGTAAGTGGCTCGATACAAGCCATGATGTGTAAGTCCCACATCGGAGAATAAAACAATAATATATCGTTCAAATATATAGGTGGTCCACTCCTAATTGCACCGATGCCTTTTGTGATGAAACCTCACACCTAGAGGTTTATTGAGCCTTCTCCCTCTTAGATGGTTAAGGTGGGAAGGGACAATATCGATGCATGATTTGAACAGGTAATAGACTCCTATTTCGCCTGTTGCTACAATACATAAATTGAACCAGTGATTTGAAACCCCTTCTCTCCCAATTCTTCCACTAATATTCTTAAGATTTTGCATAAATTGGTGAAATTAAATATGTACCCAGAGTTCTAAAACAGAGGAAAACAGGGGAATAATTTAAGGAAACGTTGCATTTGCATTGCCCTCACAATATTTTCTTTTAACGCAAAAAGGATATCCAGAATACCTAACAACTAAGTAAAAATATCATGTATTTTCAATATTTCAAATAAAACAAGATAATAAAATAAAATAAACAAATTGATTTATTTTGGCTGATGAACACATGACTACATTGTCCAAGATATACTACTGTACTGGTGTTGTAGCTAGCATGAAATGCAAGGCATGTCTTAAATATTCAAACTCTACTTTGCAAATCAAAATAAATTCAAGTACAAACAGATCTGCTCTGAGACAGATAGCCTCACTCTCACTCACTCCCTGGTTCCGATAGATATTCTTGGCGCCCCTCCTCTTATCTGAAACTGTTCACTCAAGATGTTGGGCGTGCTCATTCCATCCACATTGGCTTGCTGCATAGCACAACATCTCTATCCACACCTTAGCTATCATTTCCCATTTCTCTTCATTTACCCATCTTTCCTCTGTTTCAAGTGATTACAACTGTTTTGCAAGCCTACACCCGGCAAACAATACTGTCTTGCTTCTGTTCCCAATCACCCTCTCTGTGTTCACCTCAAGCAACACTTGATGGGGACGGCCTTTTCCATTACTACCACTTATGATACTTCTCTTCTCAAAAACTTTTGTGGCCTCAGACACGTATCCCTGAACCTAATTTTCCCAATTCCCTTTGGCAACATGAAAGGGCGCGTCACGAGAATATGCATCAGGTAATTCGAGACCAACTTGCTGAAACTGTATTTCGAATCGGGAGTAGGGATCGCCGGATATTTTTCTAGGTCAGTATAGTAGCTATGTGCCACAGAAGAATGCTATGGTCGAAAGGTACTTGAACCAAGCTCCAATTCTATTTGTCATCATAATTTGTCTTCTTTAGCACTTGATCACCTCTCGAACTCAAGACTTGGGTAATATATGATGTTCGCTTTGAGCAAATTTGAGTTGCTCAAGGATAAACTGTTTCATTTTGATAGGGACATCCTCTAAAGTTGAATAGCGGTACTTCTCCCAAATGTCATAGGTGCCAATGAACTTTTGAATTCCACCAAACTTTACGGGCTTCTCTTTTAGACAAAAATCAAGAGATATTTCATCATATACCCAATCTTGTCATATACCCAATCTTAGCACTAAAATTATAAATAAACCCTACACCATTTAATTTCTATAAACAAGCCCAAAAAAAACCCAAAAATTGACAATTGGCCTTATTGAATTTAATTTTGATTATTAAATTACTTTGATGCCCTATTGAGTATTTTGGGCCGTTTTATGAGGTTTTGGGGTTGGGTTTGTTTTAAGAAATCAATGGCAGTTTTGTAAATTAAAAAAAGTTAAAATCATTTTTGTTATGTTGTAAATGGGTTTTGGGTGTGTTTCTAAAGTTCACTTCATATAGGATTTTTTTATAATTTAGGCTCCTATATTGGGTATAATAGTGAATCTCCCAAAAACAAATGAGATTGAATTGTGTCATGGTTCCAGACCACCCTTTTTCATAGCTCAATTTCAACTGGAAGTAAGAGATTGCTTGATACATAGGTGGAGCAAGCGTATGTAGACGCTTGATTAACCAATATTTAGGCTGGCTTAACCAATGTTTATACTTGCTTAACCAATATTGTGTCCACTCTGTGAGAACTAGTGCAGCGATAGCATATAGCTCAAGGGCAATGGCTCCAATAGACAACAAGTAAGTGATAGCCACATCAATGGCTAAATAACAATGCTTATCAATGATGACACAAAAGACGAAAAATGTGGAAATGCAGCAAACAAGGCTGATGGAGCGGAAAATGATACTTGTGAGAGAACACACTATGTTTGTGTAATGCCCCGACCCTAATTTTATTGACTATTTAAATTATTTAATTATAAAATTACAATTTTGCTCTCGGGAGTAGGGGTATTTTGGTCACTTTTTAATCCGGAAGGATATTGGGAAAATGAATGGTACTATTGCGTAGATCATGTCGAGATGAGTCCGTGGACACATAGTGGGCTCAGTCCAATTCTGACCCCCATTTTGAGGGACACTGGTCCCAAAAGAACCAGCTCCGCTCCCTCTACCAGCCCCACCCCTCAGCCGCTGTCAACAACCATCGTTGTCGCAGGAAAAAGCAAGAAACTGCCTGGTTTTTCTCAAAACTTCCTAGAGCTCATTCGAGTGATTCCGGCCTGTGGCGAATCCACCATAGGAGGCCAAGAACTTGACCCCTGCAAATGCCTAGAAGGTGTTTGATGAAATGCCCCAAAGAGGGAGCAGCCATAGCCAGGAGCAAGCAAGAAGCTTGCTGCGCAGCGCCCAACGCTTCAATTTTTTTTTTTTCAAATGTCAAAACGACGTCGTTCCACTTAATTTTCAGGTTTTTAAATAAAAATAAATAAATAAATAAAAACAATAGGCAGCAGAGCAGCTCGATAAAAGAAAGTACAATCAATTGCAAACAGGACATCGCTTGATCGAGCCATTAGAAAGAGAGAAAGAGAGAGTTAAAAGAGAAAATGAAGACAGAGAAAATTGTGGGTGTTTTTAAGAGGCAGATTGAGAAGCAAAGGGTGGGTTTAAGGAGAGACGGGAGAGGGCTTTTTATAGGGGGAGACTAATGAGAGTTTAGCAAATTGTAGATCACCCTTGGACTTAGACAAAGGTGTTTGACACAGATTTGATGAGGCTTCGACGGTGCATATTGAGTGCTTAGTATGTGTTTGGGGGTGGTAGAAATCCACCTAACTCGGGCACGAAAGCTGGCCGGGCAGGAGAAGAATAGCAGTCGGAGGAGTTAGGGGGCTTGCGAGAACACGGCTGGAACTACTGGCCGTCACGGCCGAAATTGCTGAGAGCTTTGGAAAATCACGGTCGGGTTTTGAATGGTTGTTGCGGCCGGGCTGTGTTCAAAATATGGTTGGGCAGTAGCTAGAGATTCGATGTGGCTGGATTTGGAGTTTGTGGAGTCACGGCTGGGTTTTGAATCGCAGGGCACGACCGGATGGAGCTGGGCAGCCAGGTGCGGCTGGGCACCACCGGAACTGCTGGGTTTTTGCGGCCGGGCCTTGTTTGATTGAGGCTGGGCTTTGTTTCAAGCGTGGCTGGAGATGTGAAGGCAGTGGGAATTGCGGCTGGAGGTGCCCAAAGAGCATGCAGCCGAGTTTTTTGGTCTGGAGCAGCTGGGATGGAGTTAGGAGGGCTGGAGAGCGACCGGAATTGCGATTGGAGATCTCGGCCGGGTTTTGGAGGCTGGGACTGCTAGAGTTCGCGGTCAGGATTGTTGCAGATCACGGCCGAGTGTTGTGCGACTGGGTCTTTTGGGCTGGAGTCCCATAGTTTTGGCGGTCAAGATTAGAGCAGCTAGAGTCTTGATCTAATTGCGGTTGGGGTGTCGTTAGGTTTGGAGAGTTTGTTTGCAACTGCTTGTTATATATATATATGAATGAATATAAAGATGAAATGAGGTTCCTCGGCGGACCAAGTTCCAGGAATTCGAAAGTTATGAAGGGCATCCTCATGCCATTCCAAAGATTGAAGGTCCAAGCCTAAGACACCAATTTGAGCCCAGGATTTTCGGAAGAGTATATGCACACGGAGGAGGCTTCACAAGGAAAGAAATCAAGGAGGTTGATAATAATTCCGAATGTTCCGAAGCAAGAAAGAATCAAGCAAATTAGAATATCTTCATCAATGCAATCCCACGGATTTAGGGGGGCCTCGAAAGGAAAGAAATTTTAAAAGAGTTGACCTTTGGCCATTCAATAGCCAGCCCATGGGCTGACGAATGCCCTAAATAAACCTTGCTCAACGAAGGCAAAAGAGACACAACATCAAATAGTCAAACCTATCTTTCGTCATGCACTTTTCTTTTCCTAGACTTAGGATTTTACTTTTCAAGCACCTAGTGTAGCGAGTTCTTCCTTTTCCTAATGTAAGTTTAAATTCTTGTCAAAGTTATATTTTCTTGTCATTTAAATTGAAGTTTATTTGAATTGCTTTACCTTTCATCGTTATCGCACTTTTATTAAGTTTAATTTCAAGTTTATTTTAGTTTATTATTCTTATCGTTCTTATCACTTTTCTTTCATTCTCGCTTTATTTATCGCTTTGATTTATTTTATCACACTTCAATTCTTGTCTTTACGTTTAAACGCATATTGAGTTTAATTGCACTATTTTTACTTAAAACCCTAAAAATCACATAACCATCCGTACGAAGCCTAACCATCCTCGAGCCAGAGGAAGTGAAAGAACCTAGGCCAAGAGAAGGTTCCTTGCTTGGCCGATCAATCGTTTGATCAGAAGTTAGAAGCGCAATACATCCATCTACTCACATTCCATTCAAGCCCAAATTTGTGGCTTGGTGGTGGCACGCCCCGCATTCAAAAGAAGAAGGACCAAAAGTTCCTTTCATCGGCCGCCTCGGCCGAAAAGAGGGAAATATAATTTGGCACGCCCAGTGGAACCACTAGGTTTTGTATGGTCGTAAATACTAGGGGGAATCCTAGAAGAGATCGAGTATTTGAAGAATCTAGATTTCGATCGGAATCAGAGACAAGCATGGCTAGTTCACTCCCTATGAATACTCAGCCACAAAATGTTCTGACCGCTCAACAAGAGCAAAATGGTCCCGGCCGAGCCACGACCGTTGGCCATGACCACGTGTTAGTCGAAGATGTTACGGAAGTCGCTAGGGGACCAGTCTTGAGGCCGAATCCGGCCACTTCATTAGAAGTCCAACAACTCATCCGTGCTACAGAAACGGTTGTTCTGTTGGCTGGTTTTTACTGGCTATTGGAAATATTAGGTACAGTTGGACTGCTAAGAATGCCACATTAGTTTCTTATGGAAACCTCCAGTGACGGACCCAAGAATCTTTCCTCAAAAGGTCATAGTGTAAAAGTCCAATTTTTTTTTTTTGGTGGTGGCACTGTTGGCAGCAGTGGTAATGGAGGAGATGGGGGGTTAAAGGTTTGGGGGGGTGGAGATTGCGGATTTAGGGTTGAGGAGAAAAGAATGGGGTTTTGGAGAGGTTCGGATTGGGTGGAGGGGTTTTGGAATGGTTGGAACTGTTTTATTTTTATTTTTTTTAAAGACCTAGACCAAAACGTCGTCCTTTTGGCCAGATTGTTTTAAAAAATATTCGATGGGGCAAGACGACGTTGTTTTGGCCAGCGTGTTGTTAAAACAAAACGCTAGGCCAAAACGATGCCTTTTTGGCCAGCGTGTTTAAAATAAAATTTAAATTTTAAAAAAAAAAAAGCACGTTGCACTTTTAGACCTTTTAGACCAAATATCAAATATCAAATATCAAATAGGTGAAGGGCATTTCATGGGGGTCATACAGTCAGCTCTTTTAGACCAAATATCAAATAGGTGAAGGGCATTTCATGGGGGTCATACAATCAGCTCAAGAGCACCTTCAAACTTATTTCCATGGAGTCCATAGGGTCGTTTATCCCCATTGACCCAACTGTGAGTCCGTCCCTGAAAACCTCCACTTGTATTTTCCTTTACAAAAACCTTCATCCTAGGATCTTAGTCCACATGCTTGAATTCCACCGTCCTCCCATATTTCATTTTGACATATATTTGTCTATTGGGCATTTTTTTAAATGCTTATTTGGAGTTTTTCAACTAGCATTAGTAATAAATGCTTTTATTCTCAAGGTTTTTCTTTTTTGAATTTGGAATACTTGTTTTTAATCCATTTTGGCCTAATTTGGATTACATAATTAGTATGTTTTTTGTAAATGGTACTACCGGCGTACCGAATAAATCCAGACAAAACAAGGGGTTAACCAATCCGAATGATTAAAGGTTCTAATGGTTGGTTAACATAAGAGAAATTGGTCTATCGAAGACTTTGATTTGGTTAACGGAAAAGTCCTCTACTGTTCCGAACCGATCCGTGCTCAGGCTTAATTAGCGGTAGTTGATCTCATACCCATTTGTAAATTCTCATTTCTTTGATTCATAACTTCTCTCACTTTAAGTACGTAAGTGGGTGAATACACGGTTAGATTATTATAGTGGTTTAGATTGTGCAAAATGTGAATAAATGTACAAGACCTAAATGTAGAGGCTTGGCATCCACGTCATTAATAGTTAAAGAAATGTTTGATTGTTGGAATGAACAATCCAATTGAATGGAATAAAATGGAACCATGGGAGTTAGTAAAGATTGTAATTGATGTTATTCGTATTTAACTGTCATCTATTGTTACGCATTTTATAAACAAAACAAAAAAAATTTAGCTTCAAAATTCATTCATAGTTGGTAACAACAACAAAACAATCACTTATTGTGACACCGTCTTAAAAAAAGAATATTCCTTTTCATTCTTAGTTCGGAGGATGAGGCCCTCTTTGAAATACTTCTTGACACAAAAAAAAATTATGATCCATGATTAAAAAACCATCACCCAACTTTTTGATTAATAATAATCTCAACCATTAGCTGTTAAATAGAATCATAATTCTTCAAATAAAGTTGTCCACTATATTCAACTAAAGGGTTAATGACCAAAATGGTCCCCCAAGTATTGCTCCAGTATCATTTTGGTCCACCAACTAAAATTTTCATTTGAACAGTCCTTAAACTCTTTATTTTATATCAAGATGGTCCATCCGTGACAGATTTCGTCACTTCTGATCACGCGATGGCCACGTGACTGAGTTTTGAAGGGTATATGCGACTTTTTGAGAAGCTCTATTGTTCAAAAGCAAAATACCTATAGTTTGGTGGATGTTTCTCTCATTTTAGGCGATTACCATGGACTAAAAGGGTTTGATTTTGGGAGTTGCTGAATTGGTCGATGCTGTAGTAGTTGATCGGTTCATAATTGTATATTATTTCTTACCCTTCTAGCTTATAATTTGGTTATGTTTTTGAGTTAAACTTGTGCTTTTAATCCTTTTTGTGTTTATCTTTCAGTTAATTGAGCTTTAGGTAACAATGATGGCTTTGGAGAACATAATTCATGCAATTCAAGTATGTTAAGGCCTAATTTGGATGAATTGATGAAGAGCTTAAAGACAAATTCATTATGGCTACAGCCCCCTGCCAGTCCAGTTCCGTAGGTCATATTGCAAGCTTTGTTTCAGCAACCTACATAGCTCGGATGAGGCCACATTCTTCATGAAAGTTGCTCCAATTGGTGTGTACTATAACATATCCAAAATTCAGCCCCATTGGATAAATCTGGAGTCCGTTACCTAGCAAACACAGAACCATGCTCAGGATGGATCTTATCAGCGCGGAAAATGAGTTAGCAATTTGTTTCGGCCTTAACTTCTTCCTCCGACCTTGGATTGGCCCAAATAACATATGGCTGGAAAGAAGACATTCTGAACTTCAATTTAGAGTGCTTAAAGTCCTAATTTGATTCAGAGAAGCCCAAGTTGTAAGCCCTTGAAGTTGCTGGTCATGCTGACCTCAGCATGTGCTGGTTGGATGCTTGGTCATGGTGAGCTAGGTATGAGCTATCATTTCTGGTTGGAAGCTTGGTCATGGTGACATGAAGATGAGCTAGGGCTGCTGGTGGGATTTAGTGGTGAAGTGCATCAACCAATTCAAGATTTTCTAATACAAGTGCATCACCCATTTCAGATTTTCTAATACAAGTGCATCAACCATTTCAGATTTTATAATTCAAGTGTTGTATGCATTAGTCTTATTGAATTCTGATTTTCACTTCCCCTAGGCCTATAAATAGGGAAGTTCTCTAAGCTTGTAATAACACCCCAAGGGGGGGAGCTCTCAAACACTTCTCTAGAGCTCCCTTCCCTTCTCTCCCTCAAATTCTCTTAGTTTCCTTTGTAGTTCTCAATTGTTGTAATAAGATCATTCTACTAAATTTTCTTCTCCAAATCTCTCAAACACTTCTCCCATCTCTAAAGTTCTCCAAACACTTCTCCTCCCTTCTCCAAATTTCCCAAACACATTTCCCTTCTCTTCCAAAAGTCTCCATGTCTCAAACACTTCACAAACACCTTTCTCTCCACTCCCTAAGTTCCCAAAGTCTCCAAGTTCACAAACATTCTCCATGTTCTCCAAACACTTTCTCAAACAACTCTCTACTTCTACTTTCTTCTCCAAAAAGCCTCCATGTCCTCAAACACTTTTCCCAAACACTTCTCCTTTCTTCCTCAAAGTTCTCTTAGTCTCTCTTTAATGTTTTCTTAGTTGTAATTTATTTTTCTTGTAATGTACATTCTTTCTTAAGTATTCAAGTTTGATAAGTTTCCAAGTTTCAATTATGGTTTTTGTTCTTATTCATTATGCTTATAAGTTAATATGCTAGTTTGAATGATTGATCACCATTTAGGCTTGCATGTTAGCTATCTTGGTTTGAATTAAGAGTAGACACCATGCTTTAATTCGAATTGAACTATGAATAGGAAGAGTATGTATGGACATTCGACAACAGGGATTAGATACATGCTTGGTTGTTTAAATTGTTCTTCTATGCTTAATGGGTTCCTAATGCTTAATTTTAGGTTAGACAACAAATGATCAAATTAGGGAATTAGGAACACAAGGTTATGACCACACACCATGGCTTAATCATACTTTAGCTAGAATCAATCCATTAATCTAATTGAACTTGGGAACTTATTTGCTTGAGTTATTTCTTCCTTGTTTTATTTATTTCCCTTCTTTTTCATTTCTGTTTTGTGTAGGGAAAATGAATTGAATCATTCAATCACCAATCCTCGTGGGATCGACCTCGCACTTACATACGCTATACTACCGAACGGCTCGTGCACTTGCGAGTATCACAAGTTGAGGATGCAGCTGAATCCATTTTGGTGCAGCTGGTATCCACACAACAAGTTTTTGGCGCCGTTGCCGGGGATTGGCAACATAGTTTGGTTCTATTTCTTTTCCCTACTTGTTTTATTTTTATTTTTCATTTTCATGTTTTTCTAGACAATTTCAAGTTTTAAAGTTAATGACGTTAATGGACAAGTTGTGTTTGTAGTCCAACAGAAAAGGACAATTGCCCAACAAGCAAGAGAACTGGGTTTAAGTCCCAGCTTACACAACCCATTGGTGCTTGTTGCTTTGAAGCATGGAATTGGATGTGTGTTGATTTTCCTTTTCATTTTAGTTTTTATTTCTTAATCCTTTTAATTCCATTTCAAGTTTGTGTGTTTGTTTTAGCAATTTATGATAGCTTAATAAAAATGGAGAGAGATGGCAACCTCAATCATAAGAATGGGAAGTGTGGAGCAATGGGAGAAGTCGCGACCTCCAAGTGCATCACATTCGACCTAATCGCTTCAAGGGGGAGCATTTCAATCCTTTCTCTTCTTTGAATTATGTTTCTTTCCGTCATTGTGTTTACCTTTTGGTCCGCGGTGAGTTCTTTGTTTTTCTGTGCTGAATCCAACCATATAAAGAACGTAAAATTTGGACTTACGGTTGGAAAGTTATAGCCTAAAAACTGAACAGAGGTCGAAGCTGAAAAACATAGAAACGAATCTGTCCAAATGGTGATAAACGGGTGATAGAAAGTGCTGTTTGTGTTTTTCTTTGGTTTATTGGTTTGTTTCTTTTAGTACAACAATTTATGTTGTTTGTTTGAATTTGTTTAGAGTACTTAGTTCATTTTCGTTTATGGTTTGTTGTTCCATTTTATCTTAATTTGTTTTTGTTTCTTATCTTAAAAATTTTAAAAAGATTTTTCATATGAGCTGACTTATGGTAACTCCAGTGAGCACTTCCGTCAATACAGTGTCTAGGAGTTCTATAGGCGACACCTTCGGTGTCTAAGAAGTTTGGGTTTTAAGCGGGACCATTGTGACCCCTCCAACCTTCCCGGATCCCCTGGCTGTGTTTTCTGAGGCCCTTAACTGGTCATCCATGAGTTGCTTGTATATTCGTGTGTTTTTAAATTAAGTTTTTATTTTTTTTTTTTTTTATTTTTTTTTATTTTTTTTTTTTATTTTCTTTGTTTTCTTTTCTGTTAAGTCTTTGTTTTTGTTTTGTTAAGTTAGTTTATGTATTTATTTACGTGGTATGGTTAGTTAGTTAGTTTTTTTTCTCTGAGTGTTAAAAACAAACTTTATTTCAATTCAAACATTGCATAAAAACAAAAAAAACAAAAAAACAAAAAAAAAAAAAAATAACAAAATAACAAAATAACAACATCATCATCATCTTCATCATCATCTTCTTCATCTTCTTCATCTCCATCATCATCATGGCTTGCCTCTATTTTCTCGCACTTGTAGAATCTGCAGCAACTCCACATGGTCCTCATTTTTTCTCTGCAGTGCTTCCACGTGCTGATTGGCACAGTAGAGCCGCTTCTGCAAGTCCGCCACCATAGCCTTCAAGGAAACTATTTCCTCGCTCATCGCGGCACACTCCCTTGTCCTCGCCAGTAATCGCATGCCCAAATTGGTAGCGGAGACCGCGTGGAGCACAGTTAAATTGTGGGACTCCTCTACCGCTGCCTTATCAGACCTCTGTGCCACATGCAGATGATCTGTCGGAGTGAGCTTGCTGCTAATCATGCCTCCTAGCAGCACTGCTTTGTTCGACAGTGCCTCAGAAAAGTTCGGTATTGCCTCAGCAAAGTTTGAGGCCGTGCCGTGATGATATGAAGAGTTTGGAAAGACAGTGTTTGGAGGAGCCCTTGTTTGGGCATTCGGTGGTGCAAGTGAGAGCTCAAGGTTGAGATCATCAAGGTGAGTGCATGAGGATGCCATTTGTTTTGCTTATGAATTTTTTGATGTTTTTCCTTGAGTTTGCAGGAAGAAATGCTGGGTATCATCCGCTTGCAGAGGTGTGGTTTAAATAGACATATGCTGATGAGAGAGAGCCAACACCATTTCGGATTTCCCGGGCATGCTCGACCTAATCGCTTCAAGGGGGAGCACCTTTACTTTACTTTTCTTTTTTTTTCCTCCGTGTTTTCTGGTGTTTAATGTTTTTTCCCGTTACTTTCATTTTCTAGAGCTTTGTGTTTTTGCTTTTCCCTTTCGGCTATCATCTTTAGTTTATTTTAGTTAGGGAAATGTGTTTTCTTTTCCGTTTGTCGTCTTTGTTTTATTTTAGTTGGGAAGTGTGTTTTCTTTTTCTTTTTCTTTCTGCAACCTTACTCTTTTATTTCCGAAACAAAATAACGAAAATACAAAAACAACAAAATAAAATAAAAACAACAATAATGCAGTAGGAAATCATTTCTTCTCGGTGCTTGGTGTCTCGACCATTGGAGCTTTGAGTTTGGCCCTCTGGCTGTCCTCTTCCGGGGCTTCACGCACAGCTTCTTGGGGCTCATCACTTGAGCTCCCAAAGATCGCAATCTTAGCTTGAGCGTAACTACTCTCGCGATCTGCTTGTTTGCGTTTACCCGGTCGGTCTAGGTCCTCCAGCTGTTTTCGCATGTCGCGAGAGTACAACTCTACCATTTTTGATAGGTTTTTATTCTCGTCCCGCAATACTTCTAGCTGGTGTCGATTCACCTCCACTATCCTTGACCTCTCCCTTTTCAAGCTTTTTATAGCAGTCTGACACTCCTCAACCATACTTCGCTCCGCCGCCAACTGACCTTTCAGCACCTCTACCTCATGGGACTTCGCAAGTAGGCGATGACCCAAACTTGCGACTGTTGCCGTACTCTGCACGCTCAGTGCCAGGGCATCGCTCACGACCCGGTTGTCATCCCTTGTCCCCAGAACACGTATATCTTTAGGAGTCACTAAATTTCTAGCCACTCCAATGGCAACATCGTTGTCTAGGAGTATTGAGTCAGTTACTGTCACAGGCCCCCGTGCGGAAGCAAAGTAGGGCATCCATACTGGTGCCGCTGCTTGGCCTCGTGTCTGAGTCGGTGGAGCTAGGTTGAGATCCAACGAAAATGGGTAGTTAGAGGCCATTTGATTTCTCACTCTCTTTTCTTCTTTCTTTCTTTTCTCTTTTGTGTGTTTCTGAGTTTGTGTTTTTTTACCCTTTCTTTTTACCTTTTATAGACTTAGTCTGCTAAACCCTAGCCGCTGCGGTTCTGAGTTCTGTGCGGCCCTTACCGCTTATCTCTATATGTCGCCGCACCCGTTTCCCAACCCCCTTAATTGCATTTTCACCTTTCACCACCTTCTAGTGAAAAAGTCGTCCCGCTTCACCCAAGAAGCCAATAATTCTGGCTTGGGGGATGTGACTGCTGCCTCTGCACGCCGACACGTCCCTCACCCCTTTCACCCGTGACTCCCCAGGAACCAAGGCATCAGGGACCACGCTCTTCCCTTTCAGAAATCACACTCTTTGCGCTCCCAATGCACATTTTTTTTTATAAATTAAAATAAAAATAAAAATAAAAAATAAAAAAATAAACGTCTGGGCTTCGGATTTTATTGTGGGTCGGGTTTTCACCGTTGTTTAGGTTTCAAGGTGGGTTAACTTTCTTTTGGGTTGGGCTTTTAATTGTTTGGGTTTTGGTTTGCGTAAGACTGTCTGTTTAGGGCTTTTTGTTTCGACTGTTTTACTGTTTCATTTCTTTTTATTTGTTTGTTTGTTTTGTAATTTTTATTTTGTAATTATTTTATTTTATTTTATTTTTGTTTTTTGTTTTATTTATTTATTTATTTGCTTTAATACCTTCAATTGTTATGTTTGACATTGCTTGTGCCTAAATTTTAAACATTGAGGACAATGTTCATTTCTAGGTTTGGGGGTATTGGAGTTTAGCATGTAAATTTGGTTTTTCCTTAATTTATTTTTTTTATTTTTTTATTTGCTTGTTTTTATTTTTATTTTATTTTGTTAAGTCTTGCTTTTATTTTGATTTTGATTTTGATTTTGATTTTATTCACTTTCCGAACACATTTGATGAGATTGTGATAAATGTTTGCATGACTTAAATGAAAATTGAATTTTATTTATTATTTATTTTGTTTTCCTTGTAAATTTTTATTGTAAAAAAAAATTAATTAATTAATTAATTTGGCATCGTTCTAGCATGACATGTTCGAAACCTTCTTTGCACTTGCCATTTGTTTCATAATTTTCCAATTAAAGGATTTGCATGACCCAAATAATTGTATCAAGCATAAATTAGACTTATATAACCATATAATGTGAGCTTTTGAGCCTTGTGCTTCATTTCATGAGTGTTATACACATACTCTTATTTTCTTGTCATCAAAGTTGTTGTTTGATCTCATTATTCATTGATTTGGTTGATCACTTAAAAGTCATTCATTCTTATGCAATTTGACTTCATGACATTTTAAGAAGTGATATTAAGGCCTTCTTTGGATCGTTTGTGCCTTTCAAGCTAACCTTATGCATGCTTAAGCATGATTTTCCATTGTTTACCATTTTGAGCCTACATGTAAACCTTTTCTTTCATTTTACCAATTATATTTCCTCACCTTAGCCCGAAAAACAAATATTTACCTTTCTAAGGAATTCATGAGCTCTAATTCGGATGTGTTTTTCAAGCTAAGTTTGGGAAGGGATATTACATCAAAAAAAAAAAAAAAAATAATCACACAATTGGTGAAAGAAAAGAGAAAGTTGTGATTAAGTGGCGGTTGTTTGAAAATTCATTTTTGGGCCTTCAAAATAATTTGGTGTTTGGAAAGGAGTTTGAATCAATGTAAATGAAGGTATAAGGAGTTTTGATCATGTAAAAGAAAAAAAAATCTAATCGTGATGATTCGAAGTCTTGTAAACAATTGTTTTATGCTCTTACATTGCGAGTTCCTTGGACTTTGTATTATCCATACCTTTCATTTCTTACTCACCTTACACCCTTGGCCCCATTACAACCCATACTAAAGACCTAAATTGATCTTAAATGTCATGTGGTTGAATTGCATCCATTTTTCTACTTTTAAGTGTTTGACATCCTTCTTGAGATCATATTAATGCAAGTTCTTCATATTTCTATTGCGAGTTAAGTCCCTTATGGTTTAACTCTATTCTCATGTTTATAACTGAGTGTGCATTATAGCCCTCTTCTGAGTGATTCATTTGTGAGAGGACAACTTTGGTGAGATTTGAAGTTGAACTTATGCTTTGTATGATTTTTGAAATTGTGTGAAAACTAAGATTGGGGAATTTGTTGCATTTGGCTATCACACTACTACACTTTGAGCATATTGTGTTTAGAACTTTGCCGCTTTGTAAATAATGTCTAAAAATTGAGCTTTTATTGTTAAAACGTTTAAGTCATGTGCATGAGTCATTTCTCTTCAGAAAATGTTCGGAAAAATTGTTTTAAGTTCTTTGTGTTTTTGTGTTTGTTTTTGTTTTTGGTTTTGCTTAAGGACTAACAATCTTTAAGTTTTCTAATTACTTTGTTTTACAGAGTCAGTAAAACGTTTGTGGGTATCGTATCTGTTAAACCCTCAGGAGACACAACTCCTCCTACTAGGGATGCCTAGAGGTTTAAAGGCTTGTTGCATATGCTAAATGCAATCGAGTTACCTACGAAAGTGGTTTAGTTAACTTCTAGTTTTGTTTTTAACTTTGTTTTGTGTTGTTTTGCTCGAGGACTAGCAAAATCTAGGTTTGGGGGTATTTGATCGGTTCATAATTGTATATTATTTCTTACCCTTCTAGCTTATAATTTGGTTATGTTTTTGAGTTAAACTTGTGCTTTTAATCCTTTTTGTGTTTATCTTTCAGTTAATTGAGCTTTAGGTAACAATGATGGCTTTGGAGAACATAATTCATGCAATTCAAGTATGTTAAGGCCTAATTTGGATGAATTGATGAAGAGCTTAAAGACAAATTCATTATGGCTACAGCCCCCTGCCAGTCCAGTTCCGTAGGTCATATTGCAAGCTTTGTTTCAGCAACCTACATAGCTCGGATGAGGCCACATTCTTCATGAAAGTTGCTCCAATTGGTGTGTACTATAACATATCCAAAATTCAGCCCCATTGGATAAATCTGGAGTCCGTTACCTAGCAAACACAGAACCATGCTCAGGATGGATCTTATCAGCGCGGAAAATGAGTTAGCAATTTGTTTCGGCCTTAACTTCTTCCTCCGACCTTGGATTGGCCCAAATAACATATGGCTGGAAAGAAGACATTCTGAACTTCAATTTAGAGTGCTTAAAGTCCTAATTTGATTCAGAGAAGCCCAAGTTGTAAGCCCTTGAAGTTGCTGGTCATGCTGACCTCAGCATGTGCTGGTTGGATGCTTGGTCATGGTGAGCTAGGTATGAGCTATCATTTCTGGTTGGAAGCTTGGTCATGGTGACATGAAGATGAGCTAGGGCTGCTGGTGGGATTTAGTGGTGAAGTGCATCAACCAATTCAAGATTTTCTAATACAAGTGCATCACCCATTTCAGATTTTCTAATACAAGTGCATCAACCATTTCAGATTTTATAATTCAAGTGTTGTATGCATTAGTCTTATTGAATTCTGATTTTCACTTCCCCTAGGCCTATAAATAGGGAAGTTCTCTAAGCTTGTAATAACACCCCAAGGGGGGGAGCTCTCAAACACTTCTCTAGAGCTCCCTTCCCTTCTCTCCCTCAAATTCTCTTAGTTTCCTTTGTAGTTCTCAATTGTTGTAATAAGATCATTCTACTAAATTTTCTTCTCCAAATCTCTCAAACACTTCTCCCATCTCTAAAGTTCTCCAAACACTTCTCCTCCCTTCTCCAAATTTCCCAAACACATTTCCCTTCTCTTCCAAAAGTCTCCATGTCTCAAACACTTCACAAACACCTTTCTCTCCACTCCCTAAGTTCCCAAAGTCTCCAAGTTCACAAACATTCTCCATGTTCTCCAAACACTTTCTCAAACAACTCTCTACTTCTACTTTCTTCTCCAAAAAGCCTCCATGTCCTCAAACACTTTTCCCAAACACTTCTCCTTTCTTCCTCAAAGTTCTCTTAGTCTCTCTTTAATGTTTTCTTAGTTGTAATTTATTTTTCTTGTAATGTACATTCTTTCTTAAGTATTCAAGTTTGATAAGTTTCCAAGTTTCAATTATGGTTTTTGTTCTTATTCATTATGCTTATAAGTTAATATGCTAGTTTGAATGATTGATCACCATTTAGGCTTGCATGTTAGCTATCTTGGTTTGAATTAAGAGTAGACACCATGCTTTAATTCGAATTGAACTATGAATAGGAAGAGTATGTATGGACATTCGACAACAGGGATTAGATACATGCTTGGTTGTTTAAATTGTTCTTCTATGCTTAATGGGTTCCTAATGCTTAATTTTAGGTTAGACAACAAATGATCAAATTAGGGAATTAGGAACACAAGGTTATGACCACACACCATGGCTTAATCATACTTTAGCTAGAATCAATCCATTAATCTAATTGAACTTGGGAACTTATTTGCTTGAGTTATTTCTTCCTTGTTTTATTTATTTCCCTTCTTTTTCATTTCTGTTTTGTGTAGGGAAAATGAATTGAATCATTCAATCACCAATCCTCGTGGGATCGACCTCGCACTTACATACGCTATACTACCGAACGGCTCGTGCACTTGCGAGTATCACAAGTTGAGGATGCAGCTGAATCCATTTTGGTGCAGCTGGTATCCACACAACAGTAGTGTGCGAGTTTCTGAATTGGTGAAGTTAGTATGTAATTTCAGTGTTAATTTTGGAGTTCGAATTTGGGAGTTTGGGTTAGGGTTTGATTTTTGGGATTTTGGGAAATTCACTACTTGCTGATAATGGAGTTCAAATTCCATTCAGATAGAAAGAATCTCAAATACGGTAAGGGCTTTTGTAATGCATTTTATGTTGTTTTTGTTTGGAAATGGATGAGTTGTCCTTGTCTGGAAGTGTGGTTTCTTTGTGCGTAAAATATTCCTTTTTCTGTGTTTGTGTTCGGCTTTTTGGTTGTTTTATGTTTAAAGTAAGGGTAAAGGAATCGTTTTCCTGTATGTAGATTTGGCTTTTGCTACAGTAACTGCAGAGTGTAAGCTTTATTTTGTCTGAAATGTTGAATATGGGGTTTCTTTAAATGTCTGTGGTCCCTTGGTCGTCTGCTTCACACCAAACTCAGTAATTGTTGTCCTTAGTATTAACAACAAAACTATGACTTTAAATTAACATATTTTGTTTCAATTTTATAGCTACCAATGGAATGTGCAGTCTAGAATTACATCATGGGGGCTGGTTTGAAAACGGGGTTTATAAAAAGGGTAAGGTCTGTTATTTGGACAATATTGTAGAGGATTTTCAGTTCTTGTTAGATTTGCTGAAAATTGAGAGAGGTCTTGGGTATGATGTTGACATTTCTCAAGTTGAGCAAAGTTTCAAAATTAGGTGTAGAAATGTTGAGGGTGGACTGGAGCTTGTTACATCAAGATAATTGAGAAGAACAAGCTAGGTTCATCACAATGCATTCCTAGATTGGCTGCTGAGAAATTGTATCAAGTGAGCCATGTTAGATTTCTTTATTACATAATCTAGATCTTTCACACAAAAATGTAATACGTATAAAGACATGAAGACGTACCTAGAGCCATCTTCCTCCAGTACACAGCTTCTGAACTCATCCAATCCGTAGTAGCAGCAACCCTAGCAAGAACAGGAACGGCTCAAGACTTTTGCTCTCTCTTAGAATTTGTTTCAGCTTTCTCTTTATGATGAGAATAGGTTTAGAGAACGTGTCTAATGAGAGCAGGGCCTTAAGCTTATATAGGGCTAGGTCAAGTCGTCTCTACTCATCACCGAGGGCCGACTTGACTAATCTTCCAAGCCCACTTAATCGGTTCACGCAAAAAGGGAAACAAAATAGGACTCCTTAATAGGCCTTAAAACCTTTCCTTATTTCACAAGGTTTTGGGCCTCAAGGTACAACTTAATTAAACCTTTATCAAACTTGATGTGACTTAGTATCTAGTGCACCAATCTAAATAGGAAAACATAACAAGCCACATTTATGGTGGAGAATTTGTTGTAAACCTTAGAGCAAAGACATGCTCTTGTAGGAGGTGGAATTTATGTGGAATACCATGTCCCCATGCAATCTCAGCAATATTTCAAATATGTGAAAACCCAATTGCTTATGTGGATGATTGTTATAAGCCTAAGACTTATATGAAGGCTTATGAACTAGTGATTCACCCCATCCCTTCAATGGACCAATGGAGTAAATGTGGCCTTCCTCCAATTAAACCTCTATTTAGGACAAAGGAGCCTTGTGAGGTTGAAATACCATTCCCCATCCCACCAAACCCTAGGCCTCCAAATTATATTGCCCCACTAACGAAGCTTAGAAGGGATTTCATTCAAATAAGATGTCGTGGATGCGGTCAAAGAGGCCATAATAGAGCAACATGTGATAGACAAAACAATGAAAACCAATAGGTATAACTGTTAGACACCTTGTTTACTTCTATGTTATGGCGTACTTACATTAATAATTTTCTTATACATTTGCAGGTTAATGCATCTTCAGCCCAAATAGAGCAAGGTTCTTCTTCACAACCAGTACAAGCTTCTTCACAGCCAGGATCTAGCACAGTCAGAGGGAGAGGCATAAGTAGGGGGAGAGACGTAAGTGGAGGAATAGGAAATGTTGCTCAAGCTACTGCTTACCCAAATTCACAACAAAGTGTAAGCTTTGGTTGCTCTTGGGGTTTTAAATTGCATAAGTCATTAGACAACTGAAATCATTAATTTTTTTTAGATGGCAAGAGGTAATGGACAAGGAGGCAGAGGCACAAGTAGAGGAAGAGGCAATGTTGCTCAAGCCACTGTTTACCCAAATTCACAACAAAGTATAAGCTTTATTTTTTCAACCATTCAATTTTTTATTGCTTTAGTCATTCGAAAACAATAAACATTAGTAACTTTTTCAGGTGACAAGAGGTAATGGACAAGGTGTCTTACCATCTTCACATATTAGTTTAGGAAGAGGTTTACCATCTTCAAAGCTAAGTGCAATTAGAGGAAGAGGCTTAGGAAGAGGCATAAGTAGAGGAAGAGGCTTGCCATCTTCATAGCCAAGTGTAAGTTTTTGTCATTTGGTTCAATTCTTACTCATTTGACTAATTAACCCATTTTCAACTATTCACACTTGACATTACTACATTGTTTAGGTGGCAAGAGGAAAGGGACAAGGAGGAGCAGATTTGGACAACATTTCCCATGATAATAACATGGCCTGAAAATAGAGGAAATTATTGCCAATGGTGTCATATGTTGTGTATTTTGGGATATGTACTTTTCTAGGCAGGGGGATTTTATGTAATTGGTTCTGAGACAGTGTTTGGATTGTGTAATTGGTTTTGAGTTTGAAGGGCTAAAACTGTGTAATTGCTTGCCTATTTTGGGTTAGGTACTTTTCTGGGCAGCAAGATTTTGTGTACTTTGTCTAATTGCTTTTGAGCTAGAAGGGCTTAAACTGTGTAATTGGTTGTGTATTTTGGGTTATGTACTTTTCTAGGCAGGTGAATTTTGTGTCCTTTGTCTAACTGGTCTTGATTTTGAAGGGCTCAAACTCTTTAATTGGAATGTTTATATGGATGTTCATTTTGTAAATTGCCCATGTGGTCAACAATGGAATGGCTTTTAATTTGTTCTACTCATTGGAATATTAAGTTATGTGCATCTCCCAGATATTCAAATAACCCCAATTCAAGAAAATTTGAGAACACTAATGGACATTCATTCGACAATTGAAACAAAGTCTTCACCATTACAGACGTCCTCGCCATTACAATTGAAACAGAAGTCTTCACTATTACATTCAAAGAAACAAACCCCATAACAATTAAAACTTCCCACTCATCACAAATGTTATAAACAAACCCCAAGAAAAAATCAAGGAAACCTACATTATCAATTGTCTTTGCCCATGAGCCCATTCCAAAACCCTTTTTTTCCTGAACCATTTTTTTCAATTTCTATTGCAATTCTTTCTTTTTTGCTTCCACAGATCTCAATTGTTCTTCCATTGCTCTACCTTCCTCCTTCATTGCTCTAAGTCTTCTAAGAAAATCAGGGACCACTTGTTTTCCTCTTGGACAAGTTTCATTATCCACCCACTCGAAAAAATTCATACCTCTTCTGCTATTATGGAAATCAAATCTTACCTAATTTCAGACCTCACCAAGCAATTACAAATGGAAAAGAACAACTTTTGCAACCCAAATAATAACTTACCCAATTTTTATCACAAGCATCAAACTTTCTTCCCGGGTTCAAATCTATCCACGAAGTCCGACGAATTATCCTTGTCACACAAGCGCAATACTGACTTGTGCCACTTGAGGTCGTTGAAATCTCCAACATTGCAAACCTAGGGTTCTAATTTGGGGGTTTTGGTGGAGCTTCTAACATAAATGGGAGGGTATGTGATCGGTTCATAATTGTATATCATTTTGTACCCTTCTAGCTTATGATTTGGTTATGTTTTTGAGTTAAACTTGTGCTTTTAATCCTTTTCGTGTTTATCTTTCAGTTCATTGAGCTTTAGGTAATAATGATGGCTTTGGATAGTAAATGATGCAATCCATGCATGTTAGGGCCTAATTTGGATGAATGGATGAAGAGCTTAAAGACAAACTCAATTTTGGCTACAGTCCCCTGCCAGCCCAGTTTCGTAGGTCATATTGCAAGCTTTGTTTCAGCAACCTACATAGCTCGGATGAGGCCACATTCTTCATGAACGTTGTTCCAATGGGTGTATACTATAACATATCCGAAATTCAGCCCCATTGGATAATTGTGGAGCCTGTTACCTAGCAAACACAGAGCCATGCTCAGGATGGATTTTATCAGCGCGCAAAATGAGTTAGCAATTTGTTTTGGCCTTAACTTCCTCCTCCGACCTTGGATTGGCCCAAATGATATATGGCTGGAAAGAAGACATTCTGAAATTCAAGTTTGAGTGCTTAAAGTCTTAATTTGCTTAAGGGAAGCCCAATTTGTAAGCCCTTGAAGTTGCTGGTCATGCTGACCTCAGGATGAGCTATTATTTCTGGTTGGAAGCTTGGTCATGGTGACATGAAGATGAGCTAGGGCTGCTGGTGGGATTTATTAGTGAAGTGCATCAACCAATTCAGATTTTATAATGCAAGTGTTGTATGCATTAGTGAAGTGCATCAACCATTTCAGATTTTATAAAACAAGTGTTGTATGCATTAGCCATACTTAATTCAGATTTTCAGCTTCCTTAGGCCTATATATAGTGAGGTTTCCCAAGCTTGTAAACACACCCCAAGGGGGGGAGCTCTCAAACACTTCTCTAGAGCTCCCCTCCCTTCTCTCCCTCAAATTCTCTTAGTTTTGCTTTCTAGTTCTCAATTCTAGCTTTCTTTAATGTTTTCTTAGTTGTAATTTATTTTTCTTGTTATGTAAATTCTTTTCTTAAGTTTTCAAGTTTAATTAGTTTCCAAGTTTCAATTATGGTTTTTGTTCTTATTCATTATGCTTATAAGTTAATATGCTAGTTTGAATGATTGATCACCATTTAGGCTTGCATGTTAGCTATCTTGGTTTGAATTAAGAGTATACACCATGCTTTAATTCGAATTGAACTATGAATAGGAAGAGTATGTATGGACATTCGACAACAAGGATTAGATACATACTTGGTTGTTTAAAATGTTCTTCTATGCTTAATGGGTTCCTAATGCTTAATTTTAGGTTAGACAACAAATGATCAAATTAGGGAATTAGGAACACAAGGTTATGACCACACACCATGGCTTAATCATACTTTAGCTAGAATCAATCCATTAATCTAAATTGAACTTGGGAACTTATTTGCTTGAGTTACTTATTTCTTTCTTCCTTGTTTTATGTTCTTTGTTTTTGTTTCTATTTTGTGTAGGGAAACTAAATTGGATCATTCAATCACCAATCCCTGTGGAATCGACCTCGCACTTACATACGCTAAACTACCAACGGTTCGTGCACTTGCGAGTATCACAAGTTGAGGATGCAACTGAATCCATTTTGGTGCAGCTGTATCTACGCAACAAGTTTTTGGCGCCGTTGCCGGGGATTGGCAACATAGTTTGGTTCTATTTCTTTTCCCTACTTGTTTTATTTTTATTTTTCATTTTCATGTTTTTCTAGACAATTTCAAGTTTTAAAGTTAATGACGTTAATGGACAAGTTGTGTTTGTAGTCCAACAGAAAAGGACAATTGCCCAACAAGCAAGAGAACTGGGTTTAAGTCCCAGCTTACACAACCCATTGGTGCTTGTTGCTTTGCAGCATGAAATTGGACGTGTGTTGATTTTCCTTTTCATTTTAGTTTTTATTTCCTAATCCTTTTAATTCCATTTCAAGTTTGTGCGTTTGTTTTAGCAATTTATGACAGCTTAATAAAAATGGAGAGAGATGGCAACCTCAATCATAAGAATGGGAAGTGTGGAGCAATGGGAGAAGTCGCGACCTCCAAGTGCATCACACTCGACCTAATCGCTTCAAGGGGGAGCATTTCAATCCTTTCTCTTTTTTTTGAATTCTGTTTATTTCCATAATTGTTTTTACCTTTTGGTTCACGATGAGTTCTTTGTTTTTCTGTGCTGAATCCAACCATATAAAGAACGTGAAATTTGGACTTACGGTTGGAAAGTTATAGCCTAAAAACTGAACACAGGTCGAAGCTGAAAAACAGAGAAACGAATCTGTCCAAATGGTGATAAACGGGTGATAGAAAGTGCTGTTTGTGTTTTTCTTTGGTTTATTGGTTTGTTTCTTTTAGTACAACAATTTATGTTGTTTGTTTGAATTTGTTTAGAGTACTTAATTAATTTTCGTTTATGGTTTGTTGTTCCATTTTATCTTAATTTGTTTTTGTTTCTTATCTTAAAAATTTTAAAAAGATTTTTCATATGAGCTGACTTATGGTAACTCCAGTGAGCACTTCCGTCAATACAGTGTCTAGGAGTTCTATAGGCGACACCTTCGGTGTCTAAGAAGTTTGGGTTTTAAGCGGGACCATTGTGACCCCTCCAACCTTCCCGGATCCCCTGGCTGTGTTTTCTGAGGCCCTTAACTGGTCATCCGTGAGTTGCTTGTATATTCGTGTGTTTTTAAATTAAGTTTATTTTTATTTTCTTTGTTTTCTTTTCTGTTGAGTCTTTGTTTTTGATTTGTTTTTGTTTTTGTTTCGTTAAGTTAGTTTATGTTTTTATTTACGTGGTTTGGTTGGTTAGTTTATTTCTGAGTGTTAAAACACATTTTTATTTCAAACATTGCATAAAAAAAAAAAAAAAAAAAACAACAAAACAACAAAAACAAAATAAAACAAAAACAATAAATAAAAAAAACAAAAAAAAGAAAAAAAGAAATATTCTTCATCTTCTTCATCATCATGGCTTGCCTCTATTTTCTCGCACTTGTAGAATCTGCAGCAGCTCCACATGGTCCTCATTTTTTCTTTGCAGTGCTTCCACGTGCTGATTGGCACAGTAGAGCCGCTTCTGCAAGTCCGCCACCATAGCCTTCAAGGAAGCTATTTCCTCGCTCATCGCGGCACACTCCCTTGTCCTCGCTAGTAGGCGCATGCCCAAATTGGTAGCGGAGACCGCGTGGAGCACAGTTAAATTGTGGGACTCCTCTACCGCTGCCTTATCAGACCTCTGTGCCATATGCAGATGATCTGTCGGAGTGAGCTTGCTGCTAATCATGCCTCCTAGCAGCACTGCTCTGTTCGACAGTGCCTCAGAAAAGTTCGGTATTGCCTCAGCAAAGTTTGAGGCCGTGCCGTGATGATATGAAGAGTTTGGAAAGACAGTGTTTGGAGGAGCCCTTGTCTGGGCATTCGGTGGTGCAAGTGAGAGCTCAAGGTTGAGATCATCAAGGTGAGTGCATGAGGATGCCATTTGTTTTGCTTCTGAATTTTTTGATGTTTTTCCTTGAGTTTGCAGGAAGAAATGCTGGGTATCATCCGCTTGCAGAGGTGTGGTTTAAATAGACATACGCTGATGAGAGAGAGCCAACACCATTTCGGATTTCCCGGGCATGCTCGACCTAATCGCTTCAAGGGGGAGCACCTTTACTTTCACTTTACTTTTCTTTTTTCCGTGTTCTCTGGTGTTTTATGTTTTTGCCCGTTACTTTCATTTTCTAGAGCTTTGTGTTTTTGCTTTTTCCTTTCGGCTGTCATCTTTATTTTATTTTAGTTAGGGAACTGTGCTTTCTTTTCCGTTTGTCGTCTTTGTTTGATTTAAGTTTGGAAAGTGTGCTTTCTTTTCCGTTTTCTTTTTCCTTCTGCAACTTTACTTCCGAAACAAAATTAAAAAAAATCACAAAAACAACAAAATAAAATAAAAACAACAATAATGCAGTAGGAAATCATTTCTTCTCAGTGCTTGGTGTCTCGACCATTGGAGCTTTGAGTTTGGCCCTCTGGCTGTCCTCTTCCGGGGCTTCACGCACAGCTTCTTGGGGCTCATCACTTGAGCTCCCAAAGATCGCAATCTTAGCTTGAGCGTAACTACTCTCGCGATCTGCTTGTTTGCGTTTACCCGGTCGGTCTAGGTCTTCCAGCTGTTTTCGCATGTCGCGAGAGTACAACTCTACCATCTTTGATAGGTTTCTATTCTCGTCCCGCAATACTTCTAGCTGGTGTCGATTCACCTCCACTATCCTTGACCTTTCCCTTTTCAAGCTTTTTATAGCAGTCTGACACTCCTCAACCATACTTCGCTCCGCCGCCAACTGACCTTTCAGCACCTCTACCTCATGGGACTTCGCAAGTAGGCGATGACCCAAACTTGCGACTGTTGCCGTACTCTGCACGCTCAGTGCCAGGGCATCGCTCACGACCCGGTTGTCATCTCTTGTCCCCAGAACACGTATATCTTTAGGAGTCACCAGATTTCTGCCCACTCCAATGGCAACATCGTTGTCCAGGAGTATTGAGTCAGTTACTGTCACAGGCCCCCGTGCGGAAGCAAAGTAGGGCATCCATACTGGTGCCGCTGCTTGGCCTCGTGTCTGAGTCGGTGGAGCTAGGTTGAGATCCAACGAAAAGGGGTAGGAAGAGGCCATTTGATTTCTCACTCTCTTTTCTTCTTTCTTTCTTTTCTCTTTTGTGTGTTTCTGAGTTTGTGTTTTTTTACCCTTTCTTTTTACCTTTTATAGACTTAGTCTGCTAAACCCTAGCCGCTGCGGTTCTGAGTTCTGTGCGGCCCTTACTGCTTATCTCTATATGTCGCCGCACCCGTTTCCCAACCCCCTTAATTGCATTTTCACCTTTCACCACCTTCAAGTGAAAAAGTCGTCGCGCCTTCCTACGAGTCTAATAATTCTAGCTTGGGGGATGTGAAAGCGGCCTCTGCACGCCGACACGTCCCTCACCTATTTTCCCCGTGACTTCCCAGGAACCAAGGCATCAAGGACCACACTTTTTCTGTTTCGTAAATACCCGCCTTCGCACTCCCAATTCACGTTTCATTAAATTAAAATAAATAAATAAAAATTAATAACATTGTGGGCTTCGGGTTTTCACCGTTGTTAGGTTTCAAAGTTTGTTAACTTCTTTTGGGTTGGGCTTTCAATCGTTTGGGTTTTGGTTTGTGTAAGACTGTTTGTTTTCTGTTTCGAGTGTTTTACTGTTTCGTTATTTTTATTTTTAATTTTTTTTTTATTTTGTTTGTAATTTTTATTTTGTAATTATTTTATTTCAATTCTTGTGTGTTTTGTGATTTTATATTTACTTTAGTACCTTTCATTTCTTGTTATGACATTGCTTGTTCCTAATTTTTAAACATTGAGGACAATGTTCATATCTAGGTTTGGGGGTATTGGAGTTTACCAAGTAAATTTAGTTTCTCTTATTAAAAAATATATATATATTTCTTGCTTTTTTTTTCTTTTTTTTTTTTTTTTTTTTCTATATTTTGAGTCTTGTTTTGTTTTGAGTCACTTTCCGAACACATTTGATGAGATTGTGATAAATGTTTGCATGACTTAAATGAAAATTGAATTTTATTTATTTATTTATTTATTTATTTATTTTATTTATTTTTGTTCCTTGTAAATTCTTCTTGTAAAATAAAAAATATATATAAAATAATTCATTAATTAATTAATTTGGCATCGTTCTAGCATGGTATGTTCGAAACCTTCTTTGCACTTGCCATTTGTTTCATAATTTTCCAATTAAAGGATTTGCATGACCCAAAGAATTGTATCAAGCATAAATTAGACTTATATAACCATATAATGTGAGCTTTTGAGCCTTGTGCTTCATTTCATGAGTGTTATACACATACTCTTATTTTCTTGTCATCAAAGTTGTTGTTTGATCTCATTATTCATTGATTTGGTTGAACACTTAAAAGTCATTCATTCTTATGCAATTTGATTTCATGACATTTAAAGAAATGATATTAAGGCCTTCTTTGGATCGTTTGTACCTTTCAAGCTAACCTTATGCATGCTTAAGCATGATTTTCCATTGTTAACCATTTTGAGCCTACATGTAAACCTTTTTCTTTCATTTACCAATTATATTTCCTCGCCTTAGCTTGAAAAACAAATATTTATCTTTCTAAGGAACTCATGAGCTCTAATTCGGATGTGTTTTTCATGCTAAGTTTGGGAAGGGATATTACATAGAAGAAAAAAAAGAAAAAAAAAGAAAATCACACAATTGGTGAAAGAAAAGAAAAGAAAAAAGTTATGATTAAATGGTAGTTGAATGAAATTTTGTTTTTGGGTTTCATTGGTGTTTGGAAAGGAGTTTAAATCATTGTAAATGAAGGTATAAGGAGTTTTGATCATGTAAAAAAAAAAAAAAAAAAAAAATCTAATCGTGATGATTCGAAGTCTTGTAAACAATTTTTTTTTTATGCTCTTACATTGTGAGTTCCTTGGACTTTGTATTATCCATACCTTTCATTTCTCACTCACCTTACACCCTTGGCCCCATTACAACCTATGCTAAAGACCTAAATTGATCTTAAATGTCATGTGGTTGAATTGCATTCATTTTTCTACTTTTAAGTGTTTGGTCTCCTTCTTGAGATCATATTAATGCAAGTTCTTCATCTTCCTATTTTTGAGTTAAGTACCTTATGATTTAACTCTAATCCCATGTCTATAACTGAGTGTTGCATTGTAGCCCTCTTCTGAGTGATTCATTTGTGAGAGGACAACTTTGGTGAGATTTGAAGTTGCATTTGTGCTTGGTATGATTTTTGAAATTGTGTGGAAACTAAGATTGGGGAATTTGTTGCATTTGGCTATCACACTACTACACTTTGAGCATATTATGTTTTGAACTTTGCCGCTTTGTGAATAATGTCTAAAATTGAGCATTTATTGTCAAAACGTTTAAGTCATGTGCATGAGTCATTTCTCTTCACAAAATGTTCGGAAAGATTGTTTTGAGTTTTTATTTTGATTTTGTTTTTTTTGTTTTTTGTGTTTTGTGTTTTGTTTTTTTTTTTTATGTTTGTTTTTGGTTTTGGTTTTGCTTAAGAACTAACAAATCTAATAAGTTTTCTAACCATTTTGTTTTGTAGAGTTAGAAAAACGTTTGTGGGTATCGTAACTGTTAAACCCTCAGGAGACACAACTCCTCCTACTAGGGATGCCTAGAGGTTTAAAGGCTTGTTGCATTCGCTCAATGCAATCGAGTTACCTACGAAAGTGGTCTAGTTAACTTCTTGTTTTGTTTTTAACTTTGTTTTGTGTTGTTTTGCTCGAGGACTAGCAAAATCTAGGTTTGGGGGTATTTGATCGGTTCATAATTGTATATCATTTTGTACCCTTCTAGCTTATGATTTGGTTATGTTTTTGAGTTAAACTTGTGCTTTTAATCCTTTTCGTGTTTATCTTTCAGTTCATTGAGCTTTAGGTAATAATGATGGCTTTGGATAGTAAATGATGCAATCCATGCATGTTAGGGCCTAATTTGGATGAATGGATGAAGAGCTTAAAGACAAACTCAATTTTGGCTACAGTCCCCTGCCAGCCCAGTTTCGTAGGTCATATTGCAAGCTTTGTTTCAGCAACCTACATAGCTCGGATGAGGCCACATTCTTCATGAACGTTGTTCCAATGGGTGTATACTATAACATATCCGAAATTCAGCCCCATTGGATAATTGTGGAGCCTGTTACCTAGCAAACACAGAGCCATGCTCAGGATGGATTTTATCAGCGCGCAAAATGAGTTAGCAATTTGTTTTGGCCTTAACTTCCTCCTCCGACCTTGGATTGGCCCAAATGATATATGGCTGGAAAGAAGACATTCTGAAATTCAAGTTTGAGTGCTTAAAGTCTTAATTTGCTTAAGGGAAGCCCAATTTGTAAGCCCTTGAAGTTGCTGGTCATGCTGACCTCAGGATGAGCTATTATTTCTGGTTGGAAGCTTGGTCATGGTGACATGAAGATGAGCTAGGGCTGCTGGTGGGATTTATTAGTGAAGTGCATCAACCAATTCAGATTTTATAATGCAAGTGTTGTATGCATTAGTGAAGTGCATCAACCATTTCAGATTTTATAAAACAAGTGTTGTATGCATTAGCCATACTTAATTCAGATTTTCAGCTTCCTTAGGCCTATATATAGTGAGGTTTCCCAAGCTTGTAAACACACCCCAAGGGGGGGAGCTCTCAAACACTTCTCTAGAGCTCCCCTCCCTTCTCTCCCTCAAATTCTCTTAGTTTTGCTTTCTAGTTCTCAATTCTAGCTTTCTTTAATGTTTTCTTAGTTGTAATTTATTTTTCTTGTTATGTAAATTCTTTTCTTAAGTTTTCAAGTTTAATTAGTTTCCAAGTTTCAATTATGGTTTTTGTTCTTATTCATTATGCTTATAAGTTAATATGCTAGTTTGAATGATTGATCACCATTTAGGCTTGCATGTTAGCTATCTTGGTTTGAATTAAGAGTATACACCATGCTTTAATTCGAATTGAACTATGAATAGGAAGAGTATGTATGGACATTCGACAACAAGGATTAGATACATACTTGGTTGTTTAAAATGTTCTTCTATGCTTAATGGGTTCCTAATGCTTAATTTTAGGTTAGACAACAAATGATCAAATTAGGGAATTAGGAACACAAGGTTATGACCACACACCATGGCTTAATCATACTTTAGCTAGAATCAATCCATTAATCTAAATTGAACTTGGGAACTTATTTGCTTGAGTTACTTATTTCTTTCTTCCTTGTTTTATGTTCTTTGTTTTTGTTTCTATTTTGTGTAGGGAAACTAAATTGGATCATTCAATCACCAATCCCTGTGGAATCGACCTCGCACTTACATACGCTAAACTACCAACGGTTCGTGCACTTGCGAGTATCACAAGTTGAGGATGCAACTGAATCCATTTTGGTGCAGCTGTATCTACGCAACAGTATGCATTCCTACGTTGGCTTCGTCCAGTGGCGAAGCCAGGATTTCATGTGTGTGGGGGCCTCTTACAAATTATAAAGAATCAAAAATTCAAACTCACAATACATACGAAAAATAGTATATATATATGTCACATATGTTAAGAATTATATTGCTTATTGGTTGCAATCATAATTGTCCTCAACAAAGGAATAGAAAAATACATTTTGAGCAAGAAAAATTGCAAGAGATAGACAAATAGTAGCGATTTAGCAAATATCTTTAAAGCTTTTCCCCCAATTAAACCCAATAGAAAGAAAAAATCAAAATTTCACAAACTAAAAAAAACCTTAGGTCCCTTCATGCATTCATATCATAAATGAAAAAATGTTTTATGTAAAAATATTGACTAAGTATGAAAAATAGTTTTTCAGAATAATCATTTTCTCAAGATAATTTTTGGCGGCTTTTATTCCTTACACATCAAATAAGAAAACTTGATTTTATGGGATTTTAGTATGAAGTATATATTGACTTAATGAGCCATCATTTTTAGCCTAAATCGTATTTTGCACTAAAACCGAATTTTCATATTTTGATTTGGTAGGAATTTGATTTTCTAGTATTTTTATTTGAATCCAAATATGGGGTACTTCCTTATTTAATTGTAAACTTAAGTAAATGGAGTAATATAAAAAATAAATTAAAGTAAAAGGAGAAAGACATTTACTTAAATGTTGAAAATGGAAATAAGGTAATCTGTATACCTGGAGTGCACCACTACCAGCTAAGCAAATGGGAAATTTGAAGCACCTCATTATACCTTAATAGGTCCTCCACAACACATGTGGGTACATATCAAAACATACAGTATTTGAAATAATATACATGTACAAATACATAACAGTATATTACTTTTAAAATATTAAAAAATTGAGTGGGGGACCGTGACCACACAGGTCCCAATGTTGCTCCACCCCTGGCTTTGTTGATTTAGAGGAGGGTACTCACCTAAAAATACGATTTTGTCCCTCGATTTCATGGAATAATACATAGACTTTGACGGTAGGACCATCTTGATACAAAATAAAGAGTTTAATGACGTTTCAAATGAAAATTTTAGTTGGTGGACCGAAATGATACTGGAGCAATAGTTTGGGGACCATTAAAGTCATTAACCCTTCAAGTAAATAATTGGGGGAATAAAGTCGTTATCTATTTCCCAATAAATGAATAAATAGAATTAATATTCATATAGATAATTAAAAATGGATAGGTAAAGCCCCCAAAGTTTTTTGTTGGACTTTTAGAGAGGCGATAACACTACACAGATGTTTAAGACTTGAACCCAATATGTTTCTGGGGGAGTAATTACTCCAAACCACTACACTAGTGGATCCTTTCTCCACCCCCAAAGTGCTTATTTAACCAAGTTTGCAGCGTAAATCCCACCGGCCATGCGAACTTTTTCGAAACTGCCAAGTTAGGAGCGGATGTAGGGGCCTCAGAAGACGAACCAGAACTCAAAGAGGGAGAAATCTCAGCAGAGCTAACAAGGGAAAATGAGGGAGGAGAAGGCGGAGAGTCAGCTTCGGGCGCAGTAGGACCAGCCTTTGGTGGAGCGCTCGATGGAGAAGGGGAAGGTGAAGCCTTAGATGGAGCAGCACTCGATTGAGAATGTGCATGAGACTTGCCAGGTGATGATGCATGGGATTTTTCCGTTGTTGAGACCAGCAAGAGGGAAGCCATTAGCACCAAAACAACACTACTGAATCGACCCATTGGAGAGAGAGAGAGAGATGGGGCTTTGGGGGGGTTTAAGAGGCAAATGAAGTAGCCAGCCAGGGATGGGTTTTATTGAGAGAAGATGTTGCGTTTTATAAAGGGATGCTGAGGAGGCTTGGCTTGTAGAACAATGGTCTGTTGAATAGTGAGAACTAGTTTGAACGGTGGAGATTTCTCCAAGGTGGATTTGGTTGGAGCAAAACGTGGATTGTTTGTATATTGGGGTGCTTTTCCTAGCTGTTGTATGTATAGTTGAAGTTGATAATGTAACGGTTAGTTTCCATAAGTCCTAACAAGTTCCTCCTAATTTATTGGTCATTCTTCTTCATCATTTCTAAATTTAAAAGCATTCATCATTGACCATAACAAGATCCAGTACTGACCATTAAAAAAAATTCATTATTGTTATAACATCTAAAAGAGAGAGCTGCTATTTCCACCCCCTATCCTATTTCCCCACCCACTTTATTTTCAAAACTTTAAATACAAATTTACCCCTTCGTAAAATGACTTCTAAAGACTTAGTGCATGTTTGGCATTGCTTATTTGGGGTGATAAGTGATTTTTTAAAAAATTTGGGAAGCCCAACCTGTTTGGTAAACTATGAGAAAATCACTTATTGTTAAAAATTGTTGTGAGAGAAAGCTATAGGGGAAAGCAGCTAATGAAGTGCTTTCATTTTCTGATTATGCGGGAATCAGTTTCGAAAAGACGCTGAGTTCAATGATTATGCGGGAATTAGTACCAACAACACTTTTAACAAAAAATTTATCAAATGCCAAACTGTTTTCTCTTACAGCTGATTTCTCTCACAGCAAATCTTACAGCGATTATTTTCACAGCACAGCAATACCAAACTGGACATAACCCACCTATTCTTTAAAAATAATTTAACTTTTAAATTTTTAAAACCAAAAATAAAAATCTCGTAGCCGAGCAACCCCTCTCTCCCCCCAACCACCTTCTCCGACCCACCCCACAATCTTCTTCTCTCCCCCTCTCTTCCCAGACGCATCCGTTTCACTCTTGTGCTCAATGCTCACACTCAAGCAAAGCTTGTACAGAGAGAAGAGAAATCCGGTTTCTGGCGTCTCACACCAAGGTATATTGGAATCACTCTAATAATAGTGTAGGGTATCTAAGGCTTCAAAAATTTCCTATAATGGTCCGCAACAATTTTATTGCGACCATATGAGGAAAGGGTATCAATTCCTTATAAATGTATAAAACTTCACCCACTGTTATGTTTTTTGGAAATAATTTATTTTTATATTAATTCATTTTAATGTAGCCTTCCTTCATTCTGTTTTCTTTTAGACGAAATTCTCATTGTCATATTTGATTTTATGGTATGATTGTTCACATAATGTCACATGCTTTTTTTAATTTGTAATGGGTTTCACTCATATTTTCATATTATTAATTATGCTGAGTAATTATATCATGCAATCATCGTATTGACATGGTATAATGCATTAGTCGAACAAATATACATATATAGTAGAAAACATAGATACGCGACAACAAGGTGACACTCATGTATTTTTATGAATTTCAATACATCACGACTTTTCACTGAAAAAGAAAATTAAATATAGATAAATATTCATTTAAACAATTAAAACAACAAATGTATATAATGATATGGCAAGAAAATTTTCTCAAAAATTTAAAAAAAATCATGAACTTATGATTTTGCACCAATTGTTCCCCAATTGGATTTTTAGTGGATGAGTGTATTGTGCTTGAGACTTGCAATAGAATTAGCCCCGTTGTATTTGAGACCGTCGAGTCTTGGAATGTTGGCTTAAGACTGATTGATCTTGAGATATGAGCCAATGCATATTACCATTACGTCTTGGGCCATCAAATTTTGTAATTTGATATTGGGCCTGTAGCTGTTAGTGATTTGTTAATGAGTTGAGTCCTCACAAGCCTTTAACTTTGTTGATCACGTCTGAGCTCAAGGCAACAATGCACATGGCCTACCAACCTGCGAACTGAAGTCTTTTGTGACCTCTTGCTATTTTGTTTGTTTATGTCTTAATCGTCTTTTGAGTCTCAATTTTTTGCAGGTGGCGTTGGAACAGAAGGGAACAATACCACTTCCTTCTTACTTTCACGTGGTGGGTTCACCACCACAGGCTTCTATTTTTTTTCTTTTGTTTACCCTCAGCGAAACATAATAACCCAAAGGTCTGATTTTGGATACTGAGAAAGAATTCCTCTTTCTTTTTTATTATGTGGGTCCATGAAGTTCTCAGACTTCACTTCATACCGCACAATTTTATTGTCCCGCTAACATAAGAGGAACCCAGAAAACTCCAAGTCTTTTAACGGCGCTGTGAAACATAACAATCCCCACGGATTGAACTTGCTGTTTTGGATGATGAAGGCATCAGTGAGAGAAATCTCAAGATCTTGTTGTTTGAGATGCTTGAAGGCATCACAGAGAGAGACCCAACAGTCTTGAACGGAGCGGAGCCAAGGGTGGATCCACATAGGAGCGAGAGGGGTCAATTGATCCCTGCAAGCTCGGAATTCACAATTGGAGGTGAAGATGTTGACCTCTGCAAATTACCCACAAACTGCTTGATGAAATGCTCCTGACGTCAAAATGACAAAATTGTACAGATTACTTTATTTCCATTTTCAGCACTTAAGTAAATGTCTTTGTCCTTTTACTTTCATTTATATTTTACTCCATTTACTTAAGTTTACAATGTAAATAAGGAAGTACCCCCTGCTTGGATTCAAATAAAAATACTAGAAAATCGAATTCCCACCAAATCAAAATATGGAAAATTGATTTTAGTGCAAAATACGATTTAGGCTAAAAATGATGGCTCATTAAGTGAATAAATACTTCATACTAATATCCCATTAAATCAAGTTTTCTTGTTTGATGTGTAAGGAATAAAAGCCGCCAAAAATTATCTTGAGAAAATGATTATTCTGAAAAACCATTTTTCATACTTAGCCAATATTTTTACATAAAGCAATTTTTCATGTATGATATGAATGCATAAAGGGACCTAAGGTCAATCCAAGTAAAAAGCCTTAGATGTTTAATCCAAAACAAGTTTTACAAGAATAACCTAACTCTTATGTATTAAAGAAATATTTGCTTGAATAAGCTCCCCCTAAGAGAGTACTCGTAAGGGTCCAAAGTTTGAGAGCTAGAGCCCAAAAGAAATGGAGATAAAGCCCAAAATCAAAATGACGACGTACATGACGTAAATGCCCTAAAATGAGCAGGATTGCACTAATATATGCCAGGTATTACGTCGAATAGAACGAGACGCCTTGGGAGGCGAAGATGATTTTGCTAATTTTTTGGTTTATTATCACATTCTTAGAGATATTTCTGGTTTATTTTACTGTGTGTCTATTTTTTGAAGTTGATGCAGTTCTCTTTGATAATGAACATGAGTATTTTGTATAGTTTTATCTATTAACTATGAATTAGAATATTATCGTTTCATTTCGATGGGTCTATGTTGTATAGAATTTTTTTTAACCTTTTACACATTGACCCCTAGAATGAAAATTCCTGGATCCGCCACTGAGCAGAGCCACATCTTGGAGAGGATTCCTGACTTTATTTATGATGATAGAAGTCATCAGAACTAGCAATCCTTATGGATTAATTGAGCATTGGATGTTGAGTGCATCCACATATGTATTTGAGTGGAGCCTTGACTAAGAGATTCCTGACTTTGTTCATGATGATAGAAGTCATCATAGCCGGGCATCTTCATGGGTTGTGTTGTGATTTTAAACAACCTGAAAATTTGAGATTATAAAGATTAGTCTAAACACAAATTATACTCGCAAGTGCACAAGGTCAATCGTAATATAGCATGGCAAATACGAGGTCATTCCCACGAGGATTGAGTTCAACTTCCAATTAGTCTAACCTAATTTCCTTCACAAAATACTTTACTACTCTAATTATATAAACAAGAAATTAAACACGTAGCATACTCACGTAAATACAAAAGGGGTTTTTGAAAGAATGATTTAATTAACAACGAAATTAAAAGACAAAATAAGTAGAAAGTCACGAAACACAAGGATGAGAAATTCAAATTGATAAAAGCACTAGGACAATGAATTCACCACTAGTAATCCGATCTAGCCTCATATTCACCTACCTATTTACTAACCATTTGATGTCGCCGCTTAGTTTTCCTTTTTCATGAATTACCTATGGTATTTAGGCTAACTCGTATATTCCTACATGCAATTCGCCTATGGTATTTAGGTCAAATATCAACACATAGAAACTCATTAAGATCAGTGAAAACCTTGAACAATGTAAACCCTAGGAGTATGGTATTTACCCTAGACGAATTACAAATCCTAATCACATGAAGCAAGCCTCAAATTAAGTATGGTATTTACTCTAATTTGCATCTGATTACTCAATTAAAAGTCTAGATGGTGATCAAGCATCAAGATAATCAACCAAGTTATTAAGCACAGTGATTAAGAATCCAACATCAAACGGCAATCAATAGATAGGTAAAATAAGAAAACTAGATTATCATACTAGGGCTACATCATGCCCTAGCAAAGAAAATTAGTTACACATAATCTTAGAATTCGACATAAACAAAAACATAAGGAAGAAACAATAAAACTTAGCCAATTGCGGTACTCTTCCGGCGTCTCCAATTTCTCCTAGTCTTTTCCGTCCTCCCTAAGGAGTTGTTTCTCATGCTTAAATAGGACACCCCACGTCTATTCCTACCCTAGCTGGGCTTTTACAGTAGCCCACAATAAAGAAAAACCTAATTAAAACATAAATCCAAAATGGTAAGTACTTGACTCCTCTTCCTACTTGGACTGGGATAACATGTCAGTTACTTTGCCTGCACGTTTGGGGTTGTTCCTCCTCCAAGAAAAATCGGGAAAAATATGTAAATTGTAGATTTTTGTCTTATCTTTCCATCCATATATCGCACGCCTTGAGGAAAAATCAGGAAAGTCTTCAAATGGTCATTCTTCCACAACAGCACAGTTTTGACGGGATTGCATCTTATGCTGACTTAACTTCAAAGACTGCTCTCATTGGCTGCTCCGAAAATTCTAGAAAAATTCCACAATCATCTTCAAGATCTTAGCTTTCATCTCCAATTGGTCTTGTGCTAAAACTCCACCAAAAAGTCGTATTTCCGTTGAAAACACATTACTTGCTCTGGAAAGCTGAAATTTGAGAAAATAAAGTAATAAGTCCTTTTTAAACCAAATTCTCCTACAAAAACTAAGTATAAAGAGTACATAAATATGTAATTTTATGGACTTATCAGGTTGATTGGGCACTCAATAGGGAACGCATCACCAAAAATATTTGAGCGGAGCAATGCCTTAGATAGATTCCTGACTTTGTTTATGATGACAGAAGTCATCATGGCCAAGAATTTTCATGGATTGATCGAATCTTGGAGCCTTGAGAAGCAAGAAAACCTGTTCAACAAAACAATGAATTTACTTGAGATAACTCATGCTTGCTTGTTGTCTTTCTCTTATTTTCCTGCGGCTGCTCCTCTTCCCTCTGTTCCTTTTTCCTCCCAGCCATCTAGCCCTTTTTATAGGCTTCAATGTGAGGAATTTAAGTTGAAGTGAATAGCCACTTCTTAACTGGGATGATTATCTTTCATTGTTTGATACTTGGCAAACACTTATATTTTTTGATAAACTTGCAAGGAGGAATATTTCAATCCCATTCAAATACAAGTTTATGGCTACCATTTTATTTTATTAAAATTAGGGCTAGCAATGGGTTGTGTCGTGTTGGGTTCGTGTTGTGTCAAGATTATATACGTGTCAGGAATGCTCAACCCAAACCCGACCAGTTTAATAAACGTGTCAAGCACGGGTTGAACCATTAAGTTCTCGTGCGGATTTCGGGTCGTGTCGAGTTGACTCGCTAAGTAGTAACAACTAAAAGACATTAAACAAAATTAGAAAAATTAAGAATAAAAAAATAAAGGGGTTAGTGGGTTGGCGGGTTACATGGGTATTTTAGCGGGTTGGCAGGTTACATAGATATTTTAGCGGGTTAATAGGTATTTTAGAGGGTTGGTGGGTTGACCCGCCATGACCCATTTTGTTAAACGGATTAAATAAGTATTTTAACGGGTTGGCGGGTTAACCCGAAATCCAACCGTTTATTAAACGGGTCAAAACGGGTTGACCCAAAAATGACCCGAATTTTAGTCGTGTGGGTTGAACCCGCTAAATTCTCTCGAGGGTTTCGAGTTGTGTAACGGGTCGTGCCCAAAATTGTCACCCCTCTTTTTTTGGTGAACATTTCACACCCAACACCTAATAAACTAGTGAACAACAAAATTGTCACCCCTCTTTTTTTGGTGAACATTTCCCTAAGAATGCATTTTGTCCTACTAGGATTCTGAATCTTCTGATTCACCAACTCTTCATTTGGTTCTCTTGCAGAGATGTTATTTTTTATTTTTAAAGTGTTATAAAACTAGAGAGAACTTGTTCTCATCAAGATAAGAACAAGAATCTGTATGTAAAAATAAACCAAGCATGCAACTTTTCCTTTGTTACTATTTTAATAGTTTCCATTCTCACTTTTGTTAAAAATTAACTGAGCTTTGTTATTGGGTATGGAGCTGCATAGGACTCGAAGATTCTCCTTCACATACAAAATCTGCATTTATTTTTGTTAATTACATCATGAATTGGTGCCTAGTGTTTTTATTGGTTGTTGCTGCTCTGTTTTTATCCATCCCAATGGCCACCTGAGCTAAATTGGTTGCTGCTCTGTGAGGTTTTTATAAATTGGTGCTTGTTGTGGTATATGCATGTGAAGCAGAAACTTTATCTTGTGGTATAAATTGGTGCTTGTTGTGGTTTTTATAAATACTGTTTGTAATTTGTATTAGTTTGCATTGAATTCTTTCTAATAGTTGTTTGGTTAATTTGCAGAATATGCAAATGATGGGGATACTTGAATTCAAATCGTGGGCTGCAAATGAAGCTTGGATTGCATAACTTTATGTTTTTGTCATTTATGTTTGGATTGTGTTTGTAATTTTGTAAGCCATAAAGCATAATTATCACTTATTTCGGTTTGTAAGCCATAAGGCATGAGTTTTAACCATTTGGATTTGGTTGATTTGGATATTGAATTTGTTGAATATTTGAATCTGTAACTTAGTCATCATTTATTTTGGTGAATGAATAGGTCGTTGAATATTGAATTGGTTCATTTTTGAGTTGTGTTATTTTGATACCGAAAAAGTACCATACCATACCGATACCGATTTGATACGGTATGGTACGGTACCAACTTTGGCAAACTATAATCCCATACCGAACCATACCGATTTTAATTTCCGGTATCGGTAGCGGTACAAGCCCAATATCGTACGGTGCCCACCCATAGTCCCACCTTTACCCGAGTAAAAGTCTTTTTGAATTGTAAGCAACAACTTTGTTTTCGGAAAGTCAAAGCTATTGGGCTTTTTCGACTTGGGCTTCTATCTTTAAGCGACTCCCTTTATGAATTCAAGCAGCACAAAGCCCATTTGGACTTTAAAAAAATCCCTTAACGGGTCTTTTTTCCATTTTAGGCCCAAACAATAACTTACTAGCCGTTATGCAAAACTAACACATCCACTGTAACTAAGTTCTATTGATCCTCACCATTAGAAAAATCTGTATCTATCTATGAAAAAACTATATCTAGCTATGAGGCCGACGTCTTTGTGTCTTCGCATCAAATAGTCACTCTTCATTAACTTACTTGATTATTTTAGAACAATTCATGGAAATAATATTGTTTTGAATTAGAAAATTGAGTTATAGGTGTTAAGCTAACGATGCAAAAGTGACTTGGTCACAAAGGTGTGGTGTTGTCACCAAGCTAGTCACAGTCATATTCTTTGCTGGAACTGGTTTTCTTGACTTGGCTTCTAAGTTTTCGTGCGAAATCTTCTTGGATTGAACTTTGGTCCTTTTTCATGCAGCAACACCGTTACATCTAACAGCCACTAAAAACCAGCCAATACAACAACCGCGTTCTGGTCACACGTTTTTAACCAAGTCCAGCTTGCTACGTAATATTTCCTTCCATCCAAACCACAAAATCTGCACCGTCCAAACCCCTTAGAAATTTCTCAAAATCCCTCTCCCTTCTCTCCTTAAACCAAACTCTCCTCAGCCCTCCCCTATAAAAAGCCCTCCCCCTTCTCTCCTTAAACCCATCCTTCGCTTCTTAATCTTGATCTGCCTGCCTCTTAAACCCCATCACGTTCTCTGTCTACATTCGCTCTTCTACAATGGCTCAATCCAACGCCGTCATTTTGGTGATAATGGCTGCCCTCTTGGTGGCCTCAACAAGGGCACAATCCCCTGCATCTTCCCCAGCCAAGTCCCCTGCCTCTGCCCCCTCTCCTTTGAGCACTCCACCCGCCGCCGCTCCTTCTCCTTTGAGCACTCCACCCGCCGCCGCTCCTTCTCCTTTGAGCACTCCACCCGCTGCTTCACCTTCTCCTTTGAGTACCTCACCTTCTCCTTCGGGCACTCCACCCTCGGCTGCTCCTTCTACATCTCCGGTCGCAGACTCTCCACCTTCTCCCCCATCGTCTTCTCCTGAATCTCCAGCCACCTCTCCCCCTTCTACGGTCTCGGGATCCCCCACCGAAGCTCCTGCACCCAACGGTGCAGTTTTGAACAGGTTCTCCCTCGCCGGTTCCGTGGCCGTTGGGGTTTTCGCTGTCGCCATGCTTATGTAAAGAGGGAAAGTACAGCGGGAGTTTTTATGAATTTTAATCATTTGTTTTATTGTATTTAATTTACCATCTGATTAATTCATTCATTTTGTAGTTGTTGATATATATGGGAATAAAAAGAGATACATTTTTTTGTCATCAGAATTGCAATCTAATTTTTCTTTATTTTATATTAAAAATTATATAATTTTGTGTTTTATTTTAATGCACGTGGAAGGAATCGAACTTAGGTTTAAGGAGGTACAGTATCTAACCCACATATGCTAGGCTTACCACATTTTTCATACCACATTTATACCATCTCTCTAATAGAGGTGGGCCCCATTGTATTGGTGGCTTTTGCACCAGCTATTGCTAACCACTGTTATTGGATTTGTCTCTGAATTCTCAAGAAATTGAGGTTCAATCTTCATTCATCCAAAAAATCTTCAAGCTCAAGATTGAATGAATATTATTTAAAAAAATCGAGAGAAACTGTGTAATTGTTGCCAAATTCACAATTGACAAGAAGCTGAGATTTGAGATTACAAATGAAAAAGCTGCAATGATGAATTAGAATTTTCTTTTTAGAAAATTTTATTATGAAGTAATTTTTTTTCTTCTGATGATGATTAAGTACTTCAAAGAGGAATCCTCTCATGAGAATGAGAATAAGTTCATTTTATACATCAATGGCTTCGGTCGTCGGTCTAACTAAGTAGTCTTATCCCGCTCAACCGCAAGTGGGAGTAAAAACTTCCCCAGTGATCTGTGGCATCATACTTTTGGTGTCTTCCACTATAGCACCGATGAGTAGTAATAGTCTTTAGAGCAGAGACGATTTGGAGAGAATCGCTCTCAAAAATAATATTAGTGAAACCCCTTTCCACCGCCAACACTGCACCCTCTCTGGCAGCCAACGCTTCAACTTGAATTACGGAATAAATATTGTCTACATATAGTGCCCTTCTTGCAACAAAATGTCCAGCACAATTCCCACTCAACCCTCCGTGCGCCCCACTACTAGGGGCCATTAACATTGATTTTTAAACACTCCTCATGCTTCAGTTTAGCCACTTATGGTCCTCCATGCGTGCACGAGCACACACATTTTGTTTGGCATAGACTCGTGCAAACTCAAACAAGCGGACAACACATTGTGGCTAGTTCTGTCAGGGGTCGGGTCCTAATTATGCCACAGCTTGTCATTCAACAGAAATTTTATTTTTTTGACTTGAAAATTAATAAATTATTTAATTTCATACAAAAAGAAATATTAAGGCTAGAAAAGAGAGATGTTTTGAAATTGAACTTGGGTAAATATTAATTTGGTTGGTTCGGTTCGGCCTAGTTCGGTTTGTTGAGGTATAGAACCGGAATGGGATCTAGTTAGAACTGGTTCAGTTTGGTTTTTTAAATTGGATTTGACTTTTTGGTCAACACGATTTTTTTCGATTTTTTCCGATCCGTTTTGGTTCGGTTGATCGGTTCTTCGGTTTCGATGCCCACCCCTAAAAGACAGCATGAGGTAGCTTTTCCACACAGCATAAAAACTAGTATGTTACTCGCTAACGTGACCGCTCGCGGGAACTGCCCAAGGAGGAGCTTGCCTGAACATCACGGCCAAAAGGGCAGTCCCGTAGAATATGAATAATAGATTCCATGAAATTCCCACAAAAATCACTAGTATCCACCTGTACTCTTCGTTTGGAAAGGTTTGCTTTTGTAGGTATAATATCTCTGCATACTCGCCACCAAAACATTTTGATTTTCCCTGGTACCTTCGCCTTCCAGAGAGGCGAATGAATTTAAATTTCGAAATCATGAACAATATCAATACTTGCCTCTAGATTGCTAAACTAGCAAGAACTTTTTAGGCTTTAACCATTACAAATTTCAACTTTACATCCATCATCCATAAGAGCAGCCCAGTATACAAATAAACAGTGTTTTGCCCCGCGATTATATTGGAGAAATCTCCACCGTTCACGTCCCTGAAAACTCGTGTCAAATTAGTTTCTCACAATCCAATGGGGACTAGTGTTATACAAGGCAAGCCTTCTCAACCTTCCTCAATAAAAACCCTACCTCTTCTCTCTATAAACCCATCCCTCGCTTATTCATTTGCCACTTGATTTCTCTCTCTTTTGGTGCTAATGGCTTCTCTCTTGCTGGCCTCAATAAGGGCACGATCCCCTGCATGGTCACCAGCTGAGTCTCCTCACCTTCTTAATTGAGCACAACATCTAAGTCTTCACCTTCTCCTTCTCCTTCTCCCTCTCCAAAAAGCTCTCCACCTGAGGCTGCTTATTCTACTTAGCCCGTCACCGGCTCTCAACCTCGTACTTAACTGTCAGCTCTTCGGAGATATTTGCTTCTTCGAACTTTACTTCCAGCCTGATATGATCAAAAAGAGCAATGTCAATTTGAAATTTGGGTTTTCACCACCCACTACTCACGTAACTATTAAATTTCAGAAAGACGGGCCAACGGTCTACTACTAGCAACACCGATATTGTCCCTAACTTAACCACCTACAACGCCCAGTATGTATGAGGTTTTATCACAAAAGCTCTCGGTACTATTAGGAATTGTGCAACTTATTATATATTGTATTTCATTTAGTCAAGTTATTTGTGCCTAATAAATCTCGGTCGTAAACTGACCAAAAGGACTTCCTCTCGGCCCTCGCACCAGCCCATAAACTGAAACGTGGCGGTTCGGTACACATTTGCCTTCCTAAAAACAAAAGAAAAGCTGCAAAGGCAGAATCCTCTCGGCCTCGCGACCACGGTATTATAGGCCGAGGCCGAAGGGCGAAAGAGACACGGTCGAAGATATTAAGGTTAAATCGCCACGTGGCAACAGGGTCCCACACTTCATTTAATGAAGTAACGCCTCTTTTGCAGCAAACCCACTAGCCGCAAAAAAGCATTTAATGCACGAGGGAAGATGGGAAGTGACTAAAGTCAGGATTTGGTGATGGAAATCAGAGTGGTTAGGCGCAAACATTCTCACAAATATTCTTACAACTTGAGAGGTCAGGTCACCAACCACCAGACCAGGGCATTAAATGCGTTCCCACGGCCAAAGGCGCAGAACCCACGATCAGGGCAGTGGCCGAGATTTACCAGGATTTATGGGGGTCACACCACCATGCTTCACGATCCCAAATGCCGATTAGACTACCCACTTGCTCTGATCAGGCTCCACCACGCAGATCTTTCAGCCTCGACTGTCCCTCCAGGACCTCTCCTATAAAAACCAAGTTCAAGCTACATTCAAAGGGTTCAAACACCAAACCAAAAGCCTCCCACGGAGCAAATTATATTTTCCTGTCTTTCATTTCTTGTAATGCACTTTCAATACCTTTACTTGCTTTCCTAGGAGTAGTGAGAAATAATAAAACAAAATGTCAAAAACCTTGGGCGACAAAATATTTCGTCGCGCAAACAATTAAACTAGTTGATTTTAATTAAAAATTTTAAAAAAATAAAAAATAAAAAAAATTGAATATTTCGTAGCGCAAAGATTTGCGCGACATTAGGATTCGTCGTGCAAAGTGTATTTGCGCGACGTTAACTTTCGTCGCGCAAAGTTGATAGTATTCGTCGCGCAAAGTAGTTATAATTCGTTGCGCAAAGTATCTCTGCGCAACAAAAAATAATTTTCGTCGCACAAAACCTTTCTTTACGATCTTTGCGCGACCAAAATTTCGTCCCGCAAACTTTGAGCTACGAAATTGTACTTTGCGCAACAAAATTATTTCGTCGCGCAAAGTGTTTTTTGTAGTAGTGTATATATAGGCTTCTTGGTTCTTGAATCCGCACCCTTGGTGAAGGGATGGCTTGAAACTGTTGTCAGTCCTTTCTTTGCGGGTGAAACTGGTGAACTTGAGTGCTTTGATCTTTGTGCTAATGGTGAGCTGCCCAAACATGGCTTTCTTCAATAAGTTGGTTCAGTAGAGACTCATGGTTCAAATTGAATTTAATGCGGTTGACTTTGATTTGTGTAATTGTGCCTTTACTCCTGTAAAAGTCTTTTTGAATTGTAACAACTTTGTTTTCGGAAAGTCAAAGCTATTGGGCTTTTTCGACTTGGGCTTCTATCTTTAAGCAACTCCCTTTATGAATTCAAGCAGCACAAAGCCCATTTGGACTTTAAAAAAATCCCTTAACGGGTCTTTTTTCCATTTTAGGCCCAAACAGTAACTTACTAGCCGTTATGCAAAACTAACACATCCACTGTAACTAAGTTCTATTGATCCTCACCATTAGAAAAATCTGTATCTATCTATGAGGCCGACGTCTTTGTGTCATCAAAAAGTCACTCTTCATTAACTTACTTGATTATTTTAGAGCAATTCATGGAAATAATATTGTTTTGAATTAGAAAATTGAGTTATAGGTGTTCAGCTAACGATGCAAAAGTGACTTGGTCACAAAGGTGTGGTGTTGTCACCAAGCTAGTCACAGTCATATTCTTTGCTGGAACTGGTTTTCTTGACTTGGCTTCTAAGTTTTCGTGCGAAATCTTCTTGGATTGAACTTTGGTCCTTTTTCATGCAGCAACACCGTTACATCTAACAGCCACTAAAAACCAGCCAATACAACAACCGCGTTCTGGTCACACGTTTTTAACCAAGTCCAGCTTGCTACGTAATATTTCCTTCCATCCAAACCACAAAATCTGCACCGTCCAAACCCCTTAGAAATTTCTCAAAATCCCTCTCCCTTCTCTCCTTAAACCAAACTCTCCTCAGCCCTCCCCTATAAAAAGCCCTCCCCCTTCTCTCCTTAAACCCATCCTTCGCTTCTTAATCTTGATCTGCCTGCCTCTTAAACCCCATCACGTTCTCTGTCTACATTCGCTCTTCTACAATGGCTCAATCCAACGCCGTCATTTTGGTGATAATGGCTGCCCTCTTGGTGGCCTCAACAAGGGCACAATCCCCTGCATCTTCCCCAGCCAAGTCCCCTGCCTCTGCCCCCTCTCCTTTGAGCACTCCACCCGCCGCCACTCCTTCTCCTTTGAGCACTCCACCCGCTGCTTCACCTTCTCCTTTGAGTACCTCACCTTCTCCTTCGGGCACTCCACCCTCGGCTGCTCCTTCTACATCTCCGGTCGCAGACTCTCCACCTTCTCCCCCATCGTCTTCTCCTGAATCTCCAGCCACCTCTCCCCCTTCTTCGGTCTCGGGATCCCCCACCGAAGCTCCTGCACCCAACGGTGCAGTTTTGAACAGGTTCTCCCTCGCCGGTTCCGTGGCCGTTGGGGTTTTCGCTGTCGCCATGCTTATGTAAAGAGGGAAAGTACAGCGGGAGTTTTTATGAATTTTAATCATTTGTTTTATTGTATTTAATTTACCATCTGATTAATTCATTCATTTTGTAGTTGTTGATATATATGGGAATAAAAAGAGATACGTTTTTTTGTCATCAGTATTGCAATCTAATTTTTCTTTATTTTATATTAAAAATTATATAATTTTGTGTTTTATTTTAGGGTAGTGCTATGCTTACCACATAATTATACCACATTTTTAATACCATCTCACGTGGCAGTTGAGGTGGACATCCAACTCATTAAAATTATATATATATTTTTAAAGATATCAGTTGCTTATAATTTTCATTAATTAAAAAAAATTAAAAAACTTAACCCTAGAGACTTTTCAATTTTCACGTTATTTGTTGGCCTCCCCAAATTCCCTCCTTCCTCTTCCTCTCCTCTCCCCTCTCCCCAAATTCCCTCTCTTCCTCTACCGTCGATCCACCACCTCTCCACTCCCTCTACCTTTAATTTTTGGTTAGTCCACCTTTGAGATGATGTCTACAGTCTATGGTCAATGGTAGTTGAGGGGTCATAACACTGCTCCTTGCATCACCAGCTCCGACCACCTCCCATAAACTCTCATAGAAGGACCATTATACCGTGATGATGTTGATCATGATATGGGTCTTGATCAAGCAGATTTGCAGTTGTTATTACATGTGTACTGACCAAAAAGCCAAGGAGGAGGGAGTCTTGCGGCGGCGAAGAGGTGATGGATCGGCTGCATAGGTCCGGCAGAGTGCCGCCGATGGGGAGGAGAGGAAGTAGGGAGAGATGGAATTGGGGGAGGCCGACAGACAAGGGTTTAGGGTTATGTTTTTTTCATTAATGAAAATAATAAGAAATTGATATGTCAAAAAAAAAAACTAATATAATTTTAATGAGTTGGATGTCCACCTCAACTGCCATGTGAGATGGTATTAAAATGTGGTATAATTATGTGGTAAGTATAGCATTCACGTGGAAGGAATTGAACTTAGATTCAAGGAGGTACAGTATCTAACCCACATATAAAAGGTAAAAGTTGGGCCATTGGCTTTTGCACCAGCTATTGCTAACCCCTGTTATTGGATTTGTCTCTGAATTCTCAAGAAATTGAGGTTCAATCTTCATTCATCCAAAAAATCTTCAAGCTCAAGATTGAATGAATTATTAAAAAAAATCGAGAGAAATTGTGTAATTGTTGCCAAATTCACAATTGACGAGAAGTTGAGATTTGAGATTACAAATGAAAAGGCTGTAATGATGAATTAGAATTTTCTTTTTGGAAAATTTTATTATGAAGTAATTTTTTTTCTTCTGATGATAATTAAGTAGTTCAAAGAGGAATCCTCTCATGAGAATGAGAATAAGTTCATTTTATACATCAATGGCTTCGGTCGTCAGTCTAACTAAGTAGTCTTACTCGCTCAACCGCAAGTGGGAGTAAAAACTTCCCCAGTGATCTGTGGCATCATACTTTTGGTGTCTTCCACTGTAGGACCGATGAGTAGTAATAGTCTTTAGAGCAGAGACGATTTGGAGAGAATCACTCTCAAAAATAATATTAGTGAAACCCCTTTCCACCGCCAACACTGCACCCTCTCTGGCAGCCAACGCTTCAACTTGAACTACGGAATAAATATTGTCTACATATAGTGCCCTTATTGCAACAAAATGTCCAGCACAATTCCCACTTCACCCTCTGTGCTCCCCGCTACTAGGGGCCATTAACATTGATTTTTAAACACCCAGACTTCGGTTTAGCAACTTATGTTCCTCCATGCGTGCACGAGCACAAACATTTTGTTTGACATAGACTCGTGCAAACTCAGACAAGTGGACAACAGCACTGTGGCTAGTTCTGTCAGGGGTCGGGTCCTTATTGTGCCACAACTTGTCATTCCTTGCCTCCCAAATTGCCCAACTAGTAGCTAAAAAAATATTAAAGACAGTAGGGGGTGGGCAAGGTTCGGTTTGGACTGATTTTTGCCTCAAATTGAAACCGAATTCAGTACTATTTACCCAGTTCGGTTCAATTCGATTTTAACAAAAAAATTTATAAAATGTCCGGTTCGAGTTGAACCAGTTTCGGTCCGATTTCGGTCTAGTTCGGTTTTGAACCGGATTATTATTATTATTTTTTCATATTATTTTTTTTATACAAATTTCAACTGAAATTTTATTTTTTTGACTTTAAAAATTAACAAATTATTCAATTTCATACAAAAAGAATATTAAGGCTAGAAAAGAGAGATGTTTTGAAATTGAACTTGGGTAAATATTAGTTATGAGATTAAAAATATAGCATTGTATATAAATAAATATTAAAATTATATTTTTTTTAATTTGGCCAGTTCGGTTCGGCCCGATTCAATTTGTTGAGGTATAGAATCGGAACGGGATCTTGTTAGAACCAATTCGGTTCGGTTTTTTGAATTGGGTTTAACTTTTTTGTCAACACGGTTTTTTTCAGTTTTTCCAGTCTGATTTGATTCAGTTGATCGGTTCTTTGGTTCCATTGCCCACCCCTAAAAGATAACATGAGGTAGCTTTTATGCACATCATAAAAACTAGTATGTTACTCCTTGCTGACGTGACCGCTCGCGGGAACTGCCCAAGGAGGAGCTTGCCCAAACATCACGGCCAAAAGGGCAGTCCTGTAGAATATGAATAACAGACTCCATGAAATTCCCAAAAAAATCACTAGTATCCACATGTACTCTTCATTTGGAAAGGTTTGCTTTAGTGGATAGAATATCTCTACATACTCGCCACCAAAATATTTTGATTTTCCCAGGTACCTTCATTTGGAGAGGCAAATGAATTTAAATTTAGAAATCATGAACAATATCAATACTTGCCTCTAGATTGCTAAATTAGCAAGAACTTATTAGGCTTTAACCATTACAAATTTCAACTTTACATCCATCAGCCATAAGAGTAGCCCAGTATACAAATAAACAATGTTTTGCCTCGCGGTTATATTGGAGAAATCTCCACCGTTCACATCCTTGAAAACCCGTGTCAAACTAGTTCCTCACAATCCAATGGGGACTAGTGTTATACAAGGCAAGCCTGCTCAGCCTTCCTCAATAAAAACCCTACCTCTTCTCTCTATAAACCCATCCCTCGCTTATTCATTTGCCGCTTGATTTCTCTCTCTTTTTGTGGGGCCATGCTCTTTCTGTCTCTCTACAATGGGTCGATTCAGCGGTGTCATTTTGGTGCTAATGGCTTCTCTCTTGCTGGCCTCAATAAGGGCAAGATCCCCTGCATAGTCACCAGCCGAGTCTCCTCACCTTCTCAATTGAGCACAACATCTAAGTCTTCACCTTCTCCTTCTCCCTCTCCAAAAAGCTCTCCACCTGAGGCTACTTATTCTACTTAGCCCGCCGCCGGCTCTCAACCTCGTACTTAACTGTTAGCTCTTTGGAGATATTTCCTTCTTTGGGCTTTACTTCCAGCCTGATATGATCAAAAAGGGCAATGTCAATTTGAAATTTGGGTTTTCACCACCCACTACTCACGTAACTATTAAATTTCAGAAAGACGGTCCAGCGGTCTACTACTAGCAACACCGATATTGTCCCCAACTTAACCACCTACAAAGCCCAGTATGTATGGGGTTTTATCACAAAAACTCTCAGTACTATTAGGAATTGTGCAACTTATTATATATTGTATTTCATTTAGTCAAGTTTCCGATATACTTATATTTTTCAACTGTAACAAGCTAATTATTAAGCATAAAAACATAATACGTAACAAGCTCCTGCATCCACTACCAATGTTGCCGTTCTGAATAAGTTCATCACCGTCGGATATGTGGCCATTGGGATTTTCGTTGTCGTCTTGGTAATATGATGACGGGCAATTAGGACTTTGAAGGGTTTTATTGATTATTAATTAGGGAGCTTTTGTAATATACCCAAAATAGGAGCTGAAATTATAAAAAAAACCCAACATGGAATGCACTTTAGAAACATACCCAAAAACCATTTACTACATACAAAATGAGTGTTGAATTTCCTATAAATTACATGACTGCCACTAACTAACTTAAAAGAAGCCCAATACAAAAAACACAAAAAAAAAACCCAAAACAAGCCCAACCCAGATTTTTTTTTTTTAAACAAACTTAAGTATTAAAAAAAAACACGAAAACCAAGGGCATGTCTCCACGACCCTTCCTTTTCCACCAAATCTGTACAAACAATGTCATTGTTAATACCATGTCATAGAAGTACATTGTTAATACCATGTCATACAGGTACATTGTTAATACCATTTCATAGAAAAACATTGCTAATACCATTTCATACAAAAAGAAAAAACATTATTAATACCATTTCATACCAAAAAAAACATTGTTAATACCATTTCATACAAAAAAACATTGTTAATACCATTTCATACATAAAAACATTGTTAATACCATTTCAGACATAAAAACATTGTTAATACCATTTCATACAAAAAATACTGTTAATAACATTTCATACAAAAAACCCAAAAAAGCCCAGCAAGACATCTGATATCCTTTGCAAAAACCACCTCCAATTGTCTGCAGTTTCACCAGGTACAATCGCAAAGGCAAAAGGAAATACATCTACAAGAAAAAAAGTACACTGTTAATACTGTGTCATAGAATTATATTCCTAGTAAAAATCACATCCTACATATCATAAACTTCAAGTGCACAGCTATATATAGAGAAAAATATAAAGCATGCTTTGTTATTGAAAATCTGTTAATACTATCTCATAGAAGTACACTGTTAATACTATGTCATAGAAATCAATTCAGTTGCAGGGTATGAACAGTATAACAACTGTTCATACCACTTACTGGAAGTTAACAACTACATCATTTCATTTGCATAATAGGTACAATAAAAGTTTACAACTTCATACCACTCAAAATCAACTACATCATTTCATTTGCATAATTGATTAATCATTCATCACTCCACATACCATAAACATTGAATCGGAGTGGCTCCCACACATACTTCTCATGATCATTGTGCTTGGTTGTAACAATGACCTTATCTGCAACAAGATAAGCACCAGCAGCCAAGGCTTCCATTAATTCCTTGGTGCCACCCTTGCAATGGTACCAAGGTTGTTCACCAAATCTAACAACAAGAAATAAGAACAAAATAATTAAGCACAATAGAATAATTGGAACAACACAGATAACAATCATAAGCACAAAGCGCATAACTGATAAGGTGAAATAGTATATAGAATTTGAATAGTCTGCTATTTCACTACAAACTACAAGGATAATATGAAACCATTCACTCTCCGCGTCAAAATTTCAATAGATATATGCTGAACCAATAAGAGAATAACATAGATTTTCTAAATTGAACTAAGAAATCCATATTCATATTCATAATTCGAATGACCACCAAAGATTTAAGACACTATGGTCAGATATAATATATGCTGAATAAGGGGAATATATATCGATAGAGAAAGAGACGGAGAAAGTATGCGTATATGATAATGCAAACTACATCATTGCTATGTCAGCTTCTCATTTATGACAAACGTTTGTTGTAGAAATGGAAGACTATGAAATATGAAACTAGCATATGTGTGAAATATGGAGATAATCAAGCAGAACAAACATATCCTCAACCAGTTAGAAAATTAGGAATAGTAAGGTTCAAGCCATCACATACAAGGCACCACAAACGGAAAGGTAATGTTGTGTTTGTAAGTACATTGAGAGTACAAGTCAGACAATATGAAAGCCCTCTAGTGGAATATATATATAAACGTAAAATTCAAACTTCTAGGATATCATACCGAAAATAGTCAATTTGATCATCCAAGAAATTAATATAGGTCTTTGCAGTCATCAAATAAGTTCATGTGTATAACAGATTCTAGAAACTTATTGCTTCAAATGAGAAATTGTTTTGGTTTCAAAACGCAGAAAACAATTCCTTATAGCTAAATCTTACAGCCAGAGATAGAGAAAAAGAGATAGAGAAATTGTTTTTATATATCCATTTTCCACATTTAAACCAAAGATAGAGAAAAAGAGAAAACACAAGTTGTAACCTCCGTTACCACCACCGCTACTTCCACAAGACTGGGCCTCGTTGATGGTGATGTTACGACCGTCGAGGTTCTGATGAAGCCGAAGCTGAAGCCCCTGGATCTCCCGGTCTCACTGTTGCATTCCTAAGAGGACACAAATTAATGTGCAAACAACCAATTAAAAATACCCGCAAGTGCACGAGTCTATTGAAGTATAGATTATACAAGTACGGGGTCGATCCCACGAAGAACTTGTCGGTTTCCTATAAGTTCTAATTCGAGTACAAAGAGAACACTTATTTAACACACCACAAATGCAAAATGGAAATTAAAAATGAGTAAAGAAATGTAAAAGAAACAAACAAAACAAAAGAAGAAAATGTGATGTGAACAGTACCAGCGACCGGTCGTTGGTTGTAAAGCGACCGGTCGTTTTTGGTCTGGCGACCGGTCGTTAGGCAAAAGCGACCGGTCGTTTTTGGGCAGAGTGGAAACTCAAATTTTGACTTGAAAAGCGACCGGTCGTCAGGTAAAAGCGACCGGTCGTTTTTGCACAGAGTCGATTTCTCTGTTTTTCAGTTTCGACCTCTATCCAATGTTTTGCCTATAACTTTCCAACCGTACGTCCAAAATTCACGTTCTTTATACGGTTGGATTCAGCACAGAAAATGCAAGAACACAACGCGGACCAAAAGTCCAAAACAATTACGAAAACAGATAAAATTTAGTAACAAAGACACATAACGTGTCAAACACGCAACTCACACACACATTTGGGGGGGGGGGGGGGGGGTTTGATTTGTTTGAAGTGACCTATTTTTATTGCATGAAAGTAAATGGACTTTGAAAATTAATGAGAATGGCAGAGATGAATTATCAAAGATGTGAAATCAAAATGTAACAAACACTAGGGTTTCGGAATCCACCCTAAACAATTCTACCTATGTTCATAAATACTCAAGTGATGAACTCTAAACGTGTTGATGAAGATGTTCGCAATCAAGACCATGGGTCGTGGCTCAAGACGCATTGATTCTCTCTAATATACGTAAAGTGCATGGTTCGTGCTACAATACTTGTGCCCTCCCCATAACCGAACCTAGGTATGGTTCGTACTTCGATTCAATTACAAGGAGAACCCATTAAGTTCAAAGAGAATATGAACATCACAAGAATCCTAATAGCATGGTGTTTACATTAGGTATTCAAGAAACCAATTCACATGGATGATTCTTACTTCATCCATTTATTGCTTAGGATAACATGAAGATACACCTAATCCCAACAATCTCAAGAAGCATGCTTTCAAAGATGGCCAACCAAGGAAAAACACACATCAAGGATAGATTAATTTGGTGAATTGGAATTCATCAACAATATCTAGAAATTCATACACTCAAGCATCAAAACAATAAGGTAATCATGTTTAGGGCTTCAACCTAAGCCCTAGCTGTGGAGTTTAGTTGCTCATACTTATTCCAAATACAAGCTCAAAATAAAATTAGAAAGAGTTTACAGATTTTGAGAAAATGATGAAAGCTTCAAGGTCATCAATGGTGGAAGCCAATTCACATGGATGATTCTTACTTCATCCATTTATTGCTTAGGATAACATGAAGATACACCTAATCCCAACAATCTCAAGAAGCATGCTTTCAAAGATGGCCAACCAAGGAAAAACACACATCAAGGATAGATTAATTTGGTGAATTGGAATTCATCAACAATATCTAGAAATTCATACACTCAAGCATCAAAACAATAAGGTAATCATGTTTAGGGCTTCAACCTAAGCCCTAGCTGTGGAGTTTAGTTGCTCATACTTATTCCAAATACAAGCTCAAAATAAAATTAGAAAGAGTTTACAGATTTTGAGAAAATGATGAAAGCTTCAAGGTCATCAATGGTGGAAGCTTTCTTCTCCACTTTGCTTGGCTGCACCTTGGCTTTCTCCTAGCTCCAAACTCTCCAAAATCTGCTCTCAATCTGTGTAGAATGTTGGAATGACTCCTTCCCCACGTTCAAAAGGCTCCCCCAACTTCAGATTGCAATTCCTTTCCTTCCCTCTCTCCTCCTTTCCAGCTTTTACCTTTTAATATTAAACTACCACCTTTGATAAAGCCTTAGCCCATTGTCCCCTTGCCATGATGAAGCTTTGTCCTCAATAAGATGCCAATTGCTTCAGAAAATATCTCTTTTACTAAGGTGAATTCTTGTTACCAAGTGTTATGATAACAAGAAGAATCAAGTGACACAATGGAGGTAAAAGCTGGACAATTCCGGATTTCCAGAGTTGTGGTAACATGTTGGATTGGATGGATAGGCAATACTTGTCCAATGGAGCTCAAATTTGGATATGTTGTAGTTAACATCCATTGGAACAAGTCTCATGAAGATCATGACCTCATCCGAGCACCAGAGCATGTTGATCCCAGGCCACGAAGTTGACCTACGAAAATGAACAAAAACAGAATTTATAACCAATAATGCACTTTTAGCTCATTTTCATTCCAACCAAGGTAAAATCTAAGAAAACACAAAAAGGAAGTAAAAAGCTATAAAATGTCAAGAACTAACTCAAAATAGTGGGTGAATAACATGAAAAATCATGTGTAAAAAATGAACCGAACAAACTTCCCAAACTTATCTTTTGCTAGTCCTCGAGCAAAACAGAAATTAAAACAAGACTCGAAACAAATCTTTCCGAACACTTTCTAAGGTGAGAGCGACTCATGCAAACGACTCAAAAGTTTTCACAAGAAAAACTCAGTTTACACATTATTCACAAGGCGGCAAAATTCATAACACAACATGCTCAAGTGTAGTAGTGTGATGGCCAAATGGAACTCATTCTCCAATTTCAGTTTTCACACAACTTCAAAAATCATACCAAGCACAAATGTAACTTCAAATCTCACCAAAGTTGTCCTCTCACAAATGAATCACTCGGAAGAGGGTTACAATGCATCACTCAATAATAAATATGAGAATAGAGTTAAACCATACGGGACTTAACTCAAAATTAGCAAGATGAAAAACATGCATGAATATGATCTCAAGAAGGATGCTAAACACTTAAAAGCTGAAAAATGTGTGCAAATCAACCACATGACATTTAGGATCAATTTAGGTCTTTATTATAGGTTGTAATGGGGCTAAGGGTGTAAGGTGAGTAAGAAATGAAGGATATGGATACAACAAAGTCCAAGGAACTCACAATGTAAGAGCATATAATCGTTGACTAAAAGACTTTGAAACATCACGCTTGAGATTTTCACTCATTTATTTTTTTTTTTTTTTTTTTTATATGTGATCAATTAGACCACAAAGCCTTATACCTCCACTAATTATGATTCACACTCCTTCCTTCCATTCGAACAACCAAGAAACATGGAATTGAATTTGAAACCATTGCCACATAACCACAACTTTTCTCTTTTCTTTCACCCTTTGAGTGAGGTACTCTTCTTTTTTCTTTTTTTTCGAAATGTAATAACAAACTTCCCAAACTTAGCATGAAAAACACATCTAAATTAAAGCTCACGAGTTCCTTAGAAAGGTAAATTCTTGTTTTTCAGGCTAAGGCTAGAAGTAATAATTGGTTACTTGAAAGAAAAGGCATACATATAGGCTCAAGGTGGTTATCAATGGAAAATCATGCTTAAGCATGCATAGGGTTAGCTTGAAAGGCACAAACGGTCCAAAGAGGGCCTTAATATCATTTCTCAAATGTCATGTAATCAAATTGCACAAGAATGAGTGACTTTTAAGTGCTCAACCAAATCAATGAATAATGAGATCAAACAACAACTCAGATGACAAGAAAAGTAAGAATATGTGTATAACACTCATGAATTGAAGCACAAGGCTCAAAGCTCACATTATATGGTTGTACAAGTCTAATTCATGCTTGATACAATTCTTTGGATCATGCAAGTCCCTCAACTAGAGAATTATGAAACAAAAGGCAAGTGCGTAGAGGGTTTCAAACATATCATGCTAGAACAATGCCATTTAGTGAATAACAAATTTTTTTTTTTTTTTTAGCATTTTCAATCAAGTCATTTAAACATTCATCACAATCTCATCATATATGTCCGGAAAGTGACTTAAGAACAAAAAGACTCAAAACAGAAAAGAAAACAAAATAAAAGAAAGTAAGAATTTAAGTGAAACGAAAAAGACTTGCTATCCCTTCCCAAACTTAGAAACAAACATTGTCCTCAATGTTAAAGAATTCAGGCATCAACAACGTTATAACAAGAATTAAAGGGAATAAAGCAAGTAAATACAAGAACAAACACGAAAAACAACTACAACACGGTTGCAAAAACAAAAACAAAAACGAAACCAAACAGAAACAAATAAAACAGAAAGCCCTAACAACAGTCTTACACATGTAGAAATCCAACCCAAAGAAACGCATAAACCAAATGAAAGCCCAACCCAAACGAAAGCCCAAAAGCGAAGAAAGTAAATAAAACAAAGAAACCAAGTCAGAAGCACAAAGAGCGAGGACTCAGTAAAATAGAAAAAGTGGGCCCTGAAGTTTCGACACCTGTGAGTCACGGGAAACAAAGTGAGAGACGTGTCGACAAGCAGAGGTCTCTCTCACGGTCCCAAGCCAGAATTATTGGCTTCATAGGAAGGCGTGACGACTTTCGTTTCTCAAAAACGCTGAAAGGCGGAACTGTAATTAAAGGGGTTGGGGACCAGGTGGGGTGACCTAAGGGGATAGGCCGTAAGGGCCGCGCAAAACGCAGAAGCGCAGTGGCTAGGGTTACGTAAAAACTAACTCTATAAAAGAAGAAGAGAAAAAGTTGGGGAAGAAACACACAAACGCAGAAACACACAACAGAGAAAAGAAAGAACAAAAGAAAAGAAAGTTCAAATGGCTTCTTCCTACCCATTCTCGCTGGATCTCAACCTAGCTCCACCAACTCAGACTCGGGGCCAAGCAGTGGCACCAGTGTGGATGCCCTACTTTGCCTCTGCACGGGGGCACGTGACAGTGAATGACTCGATACTGCTGGACAACGATGTTGCCCTTGGAGTTGCTAGAAATCTAGTAACTCCCAAGGATATACGGGTGCTGGGATCAAGGGATGACAACCGGGTCGTGAGCGATGCTCTGGCACTAAGCGTGCAAAGCACCGCAACAGTCGCAAGTGTGGGTCATCGCCTACTTGCGAAGTCCCATGAGGTAGAGGTGCTGAGAGGTCAGTTGGCGGCGGAGCGAAGTATGGTGGAAGAATGCCAGAGTATTATTAAAAGCTTAAAAAGGGAAATGGCAAGGATAGTGGAGGTGAATCGACACCAGCTGGAGGCGTTGCGGGAAGAGAACAAAAATCTCTCAAAGATGGTAAGTGTTTACGCCCATGACATGAGAAAGCAGCTGGAGGACCTGGACCAACCGGGTAAACGCAAGAAAACAGATCGCGAGAGTAGGTACGCTCAAGCTAAGAGTGCGATCTTTGGGAGCTCGAGTGATGAGCCCCAAGAGGCTGTGCGTGAAGCCCCGGAAGATGATAGCCATAGGGCTAAGCTCAAAGGTCCAATGGCCGAGACACCGAGCACTGTGAAAGAATAATTTCTAATGTATTAGTGGTGTGCCTGGTTGTCTTTGCCCTTTCCGTGTATTTTATTTTATTTTTAATTTTTAATTTCTCGTTTCCGGAAATAAAAAGAAAAGAAAGTTGTAAAAGACAAAGAAGAAAAACAAAACGCACTTCCCCAAACCGGAATAAAAGGAATGCGACAAACGAAAACGACACAAATCACACTTCCCCAACTGAAATAAAACAAAAACGACAAACTGAAAAAAATCAAAACATAATGCACCAGAAAATAGGGAGGAAAAGAAAGCAAAGCGAAAGTGGAAATGCTTCCCCTTTTAACCGGACGCAACCGCAAATTGTGCAGGAAATGCAAAGTGGTGTCGGCTCCCTTATGAGCATATGGCTATTTAAACCACTTTTCGGTTGAAAGAAGGAGCATCCTGGATTTCAACCTGCAAACTCAAGAAAAACCATCAAAAAGCCCAGACAGAAAAATCAATGGCATCCCCAGATATGCTTGTTGATGACCTTAACCTTGAGTTGTCCCTTGCACCACCAAATGCCCAGACACGGGCTCCTCCAAACCTTATCTTCCCAAACTCCTCATACCATCATGGTTCGGCCTCGAACTTCTCTGAGGTGGTGCCGCGTAGGGCAGTAATGCCGGAGGGCATGACTGTCAGCAGACTGACAGTTGCAGATCATCTGCATGTGGCGCAGAGGTCTGACCAGATGGCAGTGGACGAGTCCCACAATCTAACCGTGCTCAACGCGGTCTCGGCCACAAATTTGGGCATGCGCCTACTGGCAAGAACACGAGAGTGCGGGGCACTGAGTGAGGAGGTGGCAGCCCTGAAAGCTCTGGTAGCGGACCTGCAGAAACGGCTCTACAGCGCCAACCAGCATGTAGAGATGCTGGAGAAAAGGAACGAAGATCATGTAGAGCTGCTGCAGATTCTACAAGCAAGAACAGACAGAGGCAATTAGCAGAAGCCTCTGGTGGCGCAGAATGCAACAAAGAACATGTGATTAGGAATTTAATGTACGCATTTTCACTAGTGTTTATGTAATCACATGTTATGAAATGAAGAAGTATTCACGCCCAAGTTCTGATTGTGCATTAATGAATTGAAAACACTTCCCAAACTTATAGGAAACACTGTTTATAACTGATGGAGATTTAAAATTAAATAATGCCATATAGAAAGATTGGGATGAACAAAAAGAAAATAAACAACCACAAACTACAATAAAGAAGAAAAACAAAGAAAAACAAGTTAGAAACACAAACAAGTAAAAGAAAGCAAAAGTAAGAAAAATAAAGAGAAACAACAAGAAAATCCTAATTACCTTGGTTGGAAAATTGTAACCCTAACTCAAAAGAATAAAAAAAATAAATAATAATAATAATAATAAAATAAAAGCAAGTTTGGGTCTAGAGAAACTCCACTTTGAAGCGATTAGGACGACAACAAACTTCTTCTATTCACCTTGGGTTGCCTCCCAAGAAGCGCTAAGTTTAAAGTCTTTTGCCGGACTTCCAACATACTGTGGTCACTTGGGAGGTTTTGGCTCAATCGCCTCCTTGTGCTGAACATGAAGTTTCTTCAAATCTCTTTGCCATCTAATCAACTCATTTCGTATTCTTTTCTTTTTATGCGCATGAGTAGATTTCAAAAGCAATTTTAAGCGCTCTTCAATACGTGGATTAGATGGAGGAGGCACATATTCAGGATTAGGTAGCCTTTTCACTTGAGTAGAAAGGATGGCATTGAACATGTGATTGGTGCTTGGAACATGGATGTTCAGCTTGTCTTCCTCTAGTACTTCAAAAACAGAATAAGGCATTAGATTAATTGAAGCACCTAAATCAATTAAAGATTTCTCAAACAATTTATCACCAATTACACATGGAATTGTGAAACTTCCTGGATCTTCCAACTTGGGAGGAAGCTTCCTTTGCAAAACAATAGAAACCTCTTCCGTTAGTGCAACTGTTTCATCATCTTTGAAGTTCCTCTTGTTGGTACAAAGATCCTCCAAGAGAGGAATGTTGACTTGCACCTTCCTACAAGTTTCCAATATGTCCTTGGCATGTTGAATTTTTTTGGAACTCATAAGCCTGTGAGGAAAAGGAGCACGTAAGATTTCTTCATCAGTAGGTTCACGACTTACCTTCTCCTTTCTTGCCCTTCTTGCAAGTTCATGCTTTGGGATCCATTCGGATGAAGAAGCTGCTTGTTTATCTTTCTCTTTGTTGCTTTCATCCTTTTCTTTAGGCTCAGTCACTTGTTCAACCTGCATGTCATCAACATTGTGAATCAAATTTTTAGAACCATCAATTTCACCAATTACCTTACCAGTTCTCAAGGTAACTGCTTGAACATGCTCATGCCCGGTTGGTATCACTGTTTGGTTAGGCATCATCCCAACTTCTACACAGATTGAGAGCAGATTTTGGAGAGTTTGGAGCTAGGAGAAAGCCAAGGTGCAGCCAAGCAAAGTGGAGAAGAAAGCTTCCACCATTGATGACCTTGAAGCTTTCATCATTTTCTCAAAATCTGTAAACTCTTTCTAATTTTATTTTGAGCTTGTATTTGGAATAAGTATGAGCAACTAAACTCCACAGCTAGGGCTTAGGTTGAAGCCCTAAACATGATTACCTTATTGTTTTGATGCTTGAGTGTATGAATTTCTAGATATTGTTGATGAATTCCAATTCACCAAATTAATCTATCCTTGATGTGTGTTTTTCCTTGGTTGGCCATCTTTGAAAGCATGCTTCTTGAGATTGTTGGGATTAGGTGTATCTTCATGTTATCCTAAGCAATAAATGGATGAAGTAAGAATCATCCATGTGAATTGGTTTCTTGAATACCTAATGTAAACACCATGCTATTAGGATTCTTGTGATGTTCATATTCTCTTTGAACTTAATGGGTTCTCCTTGTAATTGAATCGAAGTACGAACCATACCTAGGTTCGGTTATGGGGAGGGCACAAGTATTGTAGCACGAACCATGCACTTTACGTATATTAGAGAGAATCAATGCGTCTTGAGCCACGACCCATGGTCTTGATTGCGAACATCTTCATCAACACGTTTAGAGTTCATCACTTGAGTATTTATGAACATAGGTAGAATTGTTTAGGGTGGATTCCGAAACCCTAGTGTTTGTTACATTTTGATTTCACATCTTTGATAATTCATCTCTGCCATTCTCATTAATTTTCAAAGTCCATTTACTTTCATGCAATAGAAATAGGTCACTTCAAACAAATCAAACCCCCCCCCCCCCCCCAAAATGTGTGTGTGAGTTGCGTGTTTGACACGTTATGTGTCTTTGTTACTAAATTTTATCTGTTTCCGTAATTGTTTTGGACTTTTGGTCCGCGTTGTGTTCTTGCATTTTCTGTGCTGAATCCAACCGTATAAAGAACGTGAATTTTGGACGTACGGTTGGAAAGTTATAGGCAAAACATTGGACAGAGGTCGAAACTGAAAAACAGAGAAATCGACTCTGTGCAAAAACGACCGGTCGCTTTTACCTGACTGATAAGTTCATAATTTCACACATTTGCATGCCTTCATTACTTAGTAATTTTGTTTAGTTTCTCTTTATTTCAAGTCACTTACCTATGTTTGTGTGTTCTATAGGTTGAAGGCAGCAAGAGATTGCTTTTGAAGCAAAATGGTGCAAAACGTGCAAAAACTGGATATTGAGTTAGAAGTTCATTTCGGACTTATCTTCTTCATCCGAGCTTGGATTGGGCCAATGTTTGTGTGATTGGATCAGAGACATTCTGAACTTCAAAATAGACATCTTAAAGTCATCTTTTGATTCAGCCAAACCCAATTCGTGAGCCCATGAAAATACACATCATGCTGACATGAGGATGAGCTGATGGATGCTTGGTCATGGTGAGCTAGGCATGAGCTATTGGTTTCTGGATGGATGCTTGATCATGCTGACATGAAGATGACCTATGGCTGCTGGTGGGATTTAGTGGTGCAACAACAAATTCTGATTTTCTAAATACAAGTGTTGTATGCATTAGTCATATTCAATTCTGAATTCCCCTTTCCTTCTCCCTATAAATACCACTTCCATTCCACATCCCAGACACAATTCACTTCATCCATTACTTCCAACACACATTCAGATTCACCACAAAGAGAGAAGAGAGCTAGTTGCAAAGGAGGGAGAGCTGGGAGCTGTCCTGGAAACTACCTTGCTGCCACTGATCGGTTCATAATTGTATATTATTTCTTACCCTTCTAGCTTATGATTTGGTTATGTTTTTGAGTTAAACTTGTGCTTTTAATCCTTTTTGTGTTTATCTTTCAGTTAATTGAGCTTTAGGTAACAATGATGGCTTTGGAGAACATAATTCATGCAATTCAAGCATGTTAAGGCCTAATTTGGATGAATTGATGAAGAGCTTAAAGACAAATTCATTATGGCTACAGCCCCCTGCCAGTCCAGTTCCGTAGGTCATATTTCAAGCTTTGTTTCAGCAACCTACATAGCTCGGATGAGGCCACATTCTTCATGAAAGTTGCTCCAATTTGTGTGTACTATAACATATCCAAAATTCAGCCCCATTGGATAAATCTGGAGTCCGTTACCTAGCAAACACAGAACCATGCTCAGGATGGATCTTATCAGCACGGAAAATGAGTTAGCAATTTGTTTCGGCCTTAACTTCTTCCTCCGACCTTGGATTGGCCCAAATAACATATGGCTGGAAAGAATACATTCTGAACTTCAATTTAGAGTGCTTAATGTCCTAATTTGATTAAGAGAAGCCCAAGTTGTAAGCCCTTGAAGTTGCTGGTCATGCTGACCTCAGCATGTGCTGGTTGGATGCTTGGTCATGGTGAGCTAGGTATGAGCTATCATTTCTGGTTGGAAGCTTAATCATGGTGACATGAAGATGAGCTAGGGCTGCTGGTGGGATTTAGTGGTGAAGTGCATCAACCAATTCAAGATTTTCTAATACAAGTGCATCGCCCATTTCAGATTTTCTAATACAAGTGCATCAACCATTTCAGATTTTATAATTCAAGTGTTGTATGCATTAGTCTTATTGAATTCTGATTTTCACTTCCCCTAGGCCTATAAATAGGGAAGTTCTCTAAGCTTGTAATAAGACCCCAAGGGGGGGAGCTCTCAAGCACTTCTCTAGAGCTCCCTTCCCTTCTCTCCCTCAAATTCTCTTAGTTTCCCTTTGTAGTTCTCAATTGTTGTAATATGATCCTTTTACTAAATCTTCAAACACTTCCCAAACACTTCTCTATTCTCTTCCAAGCATTCTCCAATTCCTCAAACACATGTCTCTTCCCTTCCAAAGTTCTCAAAGTTCTCCAATTTTCCAAACACTCTCTCTTCCAAAATCCACAAAGTTCCCAAACACAATTCCCATTCTCTTCCAAATTCCCCATGTTCTCAAACACTTCTCCCATTCCTTCATCAAATTCTCTAAACTTCTCAAACACCCTTCTCTCCCTTCCCTAAGTTCTCAAATTCTCCAAGTTCATAAACATTCTCCAAACTTCTCAAACACTTTCTCCTCCCGTCTCTACGTTCTCAAATTTTCCAAGTTTCCAAAATCCACAAAGTTCCCAAACACCACTTTCCTTTCTTCTCCAAAAAGCCTACATATTCTCAAACACTCTCCAAACACTTCTCCCATTCCTTCATCAAATTCTCAATGTTCCCAAACACTCCTCCCTTCTCTTTCTCAAACACATCTCTCCTCTCTTCCAAAAGTCTCCAAATCTCTCAAACACATGTCTCAACCTTTCCAAAATCCTCAAAGCTCTCAAACACATGTTCTTCCAAAATCCTCCAAGTTCTCAATACTTTCTTCTCCCTCTCAAAGTTCTCAACACTTTCTTCTCTTCCTCAAAGTTCTCTTAATTTCCTTAATGTTTTCGTAGTTGTAATTTATTTTTCTTGTAATGTACATTCTTTCTTCTTGTTTTGTTTCTTTTGTTTTTATTTATGTTTTGTGTAGGAAAACTGAATTGGATCATTCAATCACCAATCCCTGTGGAATCGACCTCGCACTTACATACGCTAAACTATCAACGGTTCGTGCACTTGCGAGTATCACAAGTTGAGAATGCAGTTGAACCCATTTTGGTGCAGCTGAATCTACGCAACAAGTTTTTGGCGCCGTTGCCGGGGATCGGTAACATTGTTTGATTCTATTTGGCTTTCCTACTTTATTTTTTTTTTCTTAACTAGACAATTTCAAGTTTTAAAGTTAATGACGTTAATGGACAAGTTGTGTTTGTAGTCCAACAGAAAAGGACAATTGCCCAACAAGCAAGAGAACTGGGTTTAAGTCCCAGCTTACACAACCCATTGGTGATTGTTGCTTTGAAACATGGAATTGGATGTGTGTTGATTTTCCTTTTCATTTTAGTTTTTATTTCCTAATCCTTTTTTCAAGTTTTCTGTGTTCGTTTTAGCAATTTATGATAGCTTAATAAAAATGGAGAGAGATGGCAACCTCAATCATAAGAATGGGGAGTGTGGAGCAGTGGGAGAAGTCGCGACCTCCAAATGCATCCATGCTCGACCTAATCGCTTCAAGGGGGAGTATTCCAATCTTTTCTCTTTAGTTGTTTTGTTATTATTTTAGTAATTTTAATTTTCTATTTCTTTTATTAAAAAAAATTAAAAAGATTTTTTATATTAGCTGACTCGTGGTAACTCCAGTGAGCGTCTCCGTCAATACAGTGTCTAGGAGTTCTTTAGGCGACACCTTCGGTGTCTAAGAAGTTTGGGTTTTAAGTGGGACCTTTGTGACCCCTCCAACCTTCCCGGATCCCCTAGCTGTGTTTTCTGAGGCCCTTAACTGGTCATCCATGAGTTGCTTGTATATTTGTGTGTTTTACAAATAAAAAAAAAAATAAAAAAATTGAAATTTGAGTTTTTATTTTTTTTATCCTTGTAAATTGCAATTTGGAACTTCTTTTTTTTTATTTTTTTATTTTTCTTTGTGTGGTCAGTTAGTTGTAAATAATAATAAATTTAAAAAAAAAAATCAATTTGGAACTTCTTTGTTTTCTTTTTTTTGTTTTGTTAAGTTAGTTTATGTATTTATTTACGTGGTGTGGTTAGTTAGTTTATTTCTGAGTGTTAAAAACACATTTTTATTTCATTTCAAACATTACAAACAAATAAAAAAAAAAGTAAAACAAAAAAAAAACAAAAAAAAACAAAAAAACAAAAAAAACATTCAAGTAAATTAAAAATAAAAACAACTTCTTCATCTTCATCTTCATCTTCATGGCATGCCTCTATTGTCTCTTACTTGCAGAATCTGCAGCAGCTCCACATGGTCCTCATTTTTTCTCTGCAGTGCTTCCACGTGCTGATTGGCACAGTAGAGCCGCTTCTGCAAGTCCGCCACCATAGCCTTCAAGGAAGTTATTTCCTCGCTCATTGCGGCACACTCCCGTGTTCTCGCCAGCAATCGCATACCCAAATTGGTAGCCGAGACCGCATGGAGAACAGTTAAATTATTGGACTCCTCCACCGCTGCTTTGTCAGACCTCTGTGCCACATGCAGATGATCTGTCGGTGTGAGCTTGCTGCCAATCATGCCTCCAAGCAGCGCTGCTCTGTTCGGCACTGCCTCAGAAAAGTTCGGTATTACCTCAGCAAAGTTTGAGGCCGTACCATGATGATATGTGGAGTTTGGGAAGACATGGTTTTGAGGAGCCCTTATCTGCGCATTCGGTGGTGCAAGGGACAGTTCAAGGCTAAGATCATCAAGGTGAGTGCATGAGGATGCCATTGTTTTGTTTTTGGATTTTTTGATGTTTTCTCTAAATTTACAGGAAGAAATGCGGGGTGCTCTTCTACTTCACCGAGATGAGTTTAAATAGACTTATGCAGATGAGGGAGCCGAAAGCACTTCGGATCTCGAGGGTGCTATCCTGTGCTCTTTTCTCTCGGATCCCTTCATTTCTGGCGCAAATTGCGAGCACGTTTTTTTTTTTAAAAGGGAGCATGTCTACACTTTCACTTACTTTTGCCTCCCTGTTTTCTGATTTGGAAGAAGAGACAAAATTAAAGATGCGTCTTGGACACCTGGTGCAAGAATCCCAACTCTTCTTTTAAATTATTGTTTGAATTGCGTGTTTATTTCAGTTTATTTATTTATTTATTTATTTTGTTTTTTATTTAATTAGGTAGTATAATTTAAAACTCATAGGATATTCTTTGAAGGAGCTAAATTTTTGGTAACTCCAGTGAGCAACCGCAGTCTATACAGTGTCTAGGAGTTCTTTAAGGCGACACCTTCGGTGTCTAAGAAGTTAGGGTTTTAAGCGGGACCATTGTGACCCCTCCAACCTTCCCGGAACCCCTGGCTGTGTTTTCTGAGGCCCTTAACTGGTCATCCTTAAGTTTTTCTCTTAAAAGAAGAAGCAGTTATTTGTGTATTTACTTAACTAAAAATAAAAAATAAAAAAATAAAAAAATCTTGTTTGGGTCTTCGTGTTTTTGTTTGATTGTCGTTCTTTACATTTAGGGTCAATCGTTTCTTTGAGATAGCTAACGTTTTTATTTCCCAATTAAAGAAAAAAAAAACACACATACACTTTAAAATTAAATATTAAATAAAAACTGAAATCATTTCTTCTTGGCCTTCGGTGTCTCGACCATAGGAGCTTTGAGTTTGGCCCTCTGGCTGTCCTCTTCCGGGGCTTCACGCACAGCCTCTTGGGGCTCATCACTTGAGCTCCCAAAGATCGCAATCTTAGCTTGAGCGTAACTACTCTCGCGATCTGCTTGCTTGCGTTTACCCGGTCGGTCTAGGTCCTCCAGTTGCTTTCTCATGTCGCGAGAGTACAACTCTACCATCTTTGATAGATTTTTATTCTCGTCTCGCAATACTTCTAGCTGGTGTCGATTCACCTCCACAATCCTTGACCTCTCCCTTTTCAAGCTTTTTATAGCACTCTGACAGTCTTCAACCATACTTCGCTCCGCCGCCAACTGAGCTTTCAGCACCTCTACCTCATGGGACTTCGCAAGTAGGCGATGACCCAAACTTGCGACACATGCTGTACTCTGCACGCTCAGTGCCAGGGCATCACTCGTGACCCGGTTGTCATCCCTTGTCCCGAACACACGTATATCTTTGGGAGTCACTAAATTTCTGCAAACTCCAATGGCAACATCGTTGTCCAGGAGTATTGAGTCATTGACAGTCACAGGCCCCCGTGCGGAGGCAAAGTAGGGCATCCATACTGGTGCTACTGCTTGGCCTCGTGTCTGAGTCGGTGGAGCTAGGTTGAGATCTAACGAAAAGGGGTAGGAAGAAGCCATTTGATTTCTCACTTTTTTTTTCTTTTTCTTGCTTCTTTTCTCTTTTGTGTTTCTGAGTTTGTGGTTTTGTTTTTATCCCCTTCTTTTTCCTTCTTATAGATATAGTCTTTGACAAACCCTAGCCATTGCAGCGTCTAAGCATTTCTGAATCTCCAGCATTCATCGAGTCCCACAACCTTCTCACTTTCCAACCGTTTCCAACACATTTGTCACGACTTGCTTTGTCTGAACGGACGCGTTCAGCAAAGTCGTCGCGCCTTTCCATGGCCCCGTAATTTTCGCTTGTGGATCTGCGGCGCCTCTATGCGTCGACACGTGGCTCCTGCTTTCTGCCCGTGACTATCCATGAAACGACATCAGGGACCACATTCCCTCTTTTTAGAAATCCCGCTTTGCGCTCATAATTCACGTTTTATCTTTTTAAGAAAAAAATTAAATTTAAACGTGTGGGCTTCAGATTTCATGTTGGGTCGGGTTTTACCGTTGTTGGGTTAATTTCATTTTGGGTTGGGCTTTCAATTGTTTGGGTTTCAGTTTGTGTAAGACTATCTGTTAGGGCTTACTGTTTTGAGTGTTTTACTGTTTCGTGTTTTTTTATTTTTTTATTTTATTTTATTTTATTTGATTGTTTGTTTTGTAATTTTTATTTTGTAATTGTTTTATTTTATTTTTGTATGTTTTGTGATTTTTATTTGCTTTAATACCCTTCATTTGTTGTTATGACATTGGTTGTGGCTAATTTTTAAACATTGAGGACAATGTTCATTTCTAGGTTTGGGGGTATTGGAGTTTAGCAAGTAAATTTGGTTTTTCTTAAAATTAAAAATAATAATAATTGAAAAAAAAAAATTTTTTTTTTTTTTTTTTTTTGCTTGTTTTTATTTTAAGTATTGTTTTGTTTTGTTTTTGTTTTGAGTCACTTTCCGAACACTTATGATGAGATAGTGATAAATGTTTGCATGACTTAAATAAAAATTGGATTTCATTTTATTTTAGTGTTTTTTTTTTATTAAAAAATAAAAAAAATTTGGCATTGTTCTAGCATGATATGTTTGAAACCTTCTTTACACTTGCCATTTGTTTCATAATTTTCCAATTAAAGGATTTGCATGACCCAAAGAATTGTATCAACCACAAATTAGACTTATATAACCATATAAAGTGAGCTTTTGAGCCTTGTACTTCAATTCATGAGTGTTATATACATACTCTTATTTTCTTGTCATCAAAGTTGTTGTTTGATCTCATTATTCATTGATTTGGTTGAACACTTAAAAGTCATTCATTCTTATGCAATTTGATTTCATGACATTTAAGAAGTGATATTAAGGCCCTCTTTGGATCGTTTGTGCCTTTCAAGCTAACCTTATGCATGCTTAAGCATGATTTTCCATTGTTAACCATTTTGAGCCTACATGTAAACCTTTTCTTTCATTTACCAATTTTATTTCCTCGCCTTAGCCCGAAAAACAAATATTTACCTTTCTAAGGAACTCATGAGCTTTAATTGGGATGTGTTTTTCATACTAAGTTTGGGAATGAGTGTTACATTTCGAAGAAAAAAAAAATCACACAATTGGTGAAAGAAAAGAGAAAATTTAAGTGGTAGTTGATTGAAATTTCATTTTTGGGCCTTCAAAATAAATTGGTGTTTGTTCAATTAAAGGAAAGGAGTATCAATCAATGTAAATGAAGGGTATAAGGAGTTTTGATCAGGTAAAAGAAAAAAATCTAATCGTGATGATTCGAAGTCTTGTAAACAATTATTTTATGCTCTTGCATTGCGAGTTCCTTGGACTTTGTATTATCCATATCCTTCATTTCTTACTCACCTTACACCCTTGGCCCCATTACAACCCATGTTAAAGACCTAAATTGATCTTAAATGTCATGTGGTTGAATTGCATTCATTTTTCTACTTTTAAGTGTTTGACATCCTTCTTGAGATCATATTAATGCAAGTTCTTCATATTTCTATTGCGAGTTAAGTCCCTTATGGTTTAACTCTATTCTCATGTTTATAACTGAGTGTGCATTATAGCCCTCTTCTGAGTGATTCATTTGTGAGAGGACAACTTTGGTGAGATTTGAAGTTGAACTTATGCTTTGTATGATTTTTGAAATTGTGTGAAAACTAAGATTGGGGAATTTGTTGCATTTGGCTATCACACTACTACACTTTGAGCATATTGTGTTTAGAACTTTGCCGCTTTGTAAATAATGTCTAAAAATTGAGCTTGTATTGTTAAAACGTTTAAGTCATGTGCATGAGTCATTTCTCTTCAGAAAATGTTCGGAAAAATTGTTTTAAGTTCTTTGTGTTTTTGTGTTTGTTTTTGTTTTTGGTTTTGCTTAAGGACTAACAATCTTTAAGTTTTCTAATTACTTTGTTTTACAGAGTCAGTAAAACGTTTGTGGGTATCGTATCTGTTAAACCCTCAGGAGACACAACTCCTCCTACTAGGGATGCCTAGAGGTTTAAAGGCTTGTTGCATATGCTAAATGCAATCGAGTTACCTACGAAAGTGGTTTAGTTAACTTCTAGTTTTGTTTTTAACTTTGTTTTGTGTTGTTTTGCTCGAGGACTAGCAAAATCTAGGTTTGGGGGTATTTGATCGGTTCATAATTGTATATTATTTCTTACCCTTCTAGCTTATGATTTGGTTATGTTTTTGAGTTAAACTTGTGCTTTTAATCCTTTTTGTGTTTATCTTTCAGTTAATTGAGCTTTAGGTAACAATGATGGCTTTGGAGAACATAATTCATGCAATTCAAGCATGTTAAGGCCTAATTTGGATGAATTGATGAAGAGCTTAAAGACAAATTCATTATGGCTACAGCCCCCTGCCAGTCCAGTTCCGTAGGTCATATTTCAAGCTTTGTTTCAGCAACCTACATAGCTCGGATGAGGCCACATTCTTCATGAAAGTTGCTCCAATTTGTGTGTACTATAACATATCCAAAATTCAGCCCCATTGGATAAATCTGGAGTCCGTTACCTAGCAAACACAGAACCATGCTCAGGATGGATCTTATCAGCACGGAAAATGAGTTAGCAATTTGTTTCGGCCTTAACTTCTTCCTCCGACCTTGGATTGGCCCAAATAACATATGGCTGGAAAGAAGACATTCTGAACTTCAATTTAGAGTGCTTAATGTCCTAATTTGATTAAGATAAGCCCAAGTTGTAAGCCCTTGAAGTTGCTGGTCATGCTGACCTCAGCATGTGCTGGTTGGATGCTTGGTCATGGTGAGCTAGGTATGAGCTATCATTTCTGGTTGGAAGCTTAATCATGGTGACATGAAGATGAGCTAGGGCTGCTGGTGGGATTTAGTGGTGAAGTGCATCAACCAATTCAAGATTTTCTAATACAAGTGCATCGCCCATTTCAGATTTTCTAATACAAGTGCATCAACCATTTCAGATTTTATAATTCAAGTGTTGTATGCATTAGTCTTATTGAATTCTGATTTTCACTTCCCCTAGGCCTATAAATAGGGAAGTTCTCTAAGCTTGTAATAAGACCCCAAGGGGGGGAGCTCTCAAGCACTTCTCTAGAGCTCCCTTCCCTTCTCTCCCTCAAATTCTCTTAGTTTCCCTTTGTAGTTCTCAATTGTTGTATTATGATCCTTTTACTAAATCTTCAAACACTTCCCAAACACTTCTCTATTCTCTTCCAAGCATTCTCCAATTCCTCAAACACATGTCTCTTCCCTTCCAAAGTTCTCAAAGTTCTCCAATTTTCCAAACACTCTCTCTTCCAAAATCCACAAAGTTCCCAAACACAATTCCCATTCTCTTCCAAATTCCCCATGTTCTCAAACACTTCTCCCATTCCTTCATCAAATTCTCTAAAGTTCCCAAACACAATTCCCATTCTCTTCCAAATTCCCCATGTTCTCAAACACTTCTCCCATTCCTTCATCAAATTCTCTAAACTTCTCAAACACCCTTCTCTCCCTTCCCTAAGTTCTCAAATTCTCCAAGTTCATAAACATTCTCCAAACTTCTCAAACACTTTCTCCTCCCGTCTCTACGTTCTCAAATTTTCCAAGTTTCCAAAATCCACAAAGTTCCCAAACACCACTTTCCTTTCTTCTCCAAAAAGCCTACATATTCTCAAACACTCTCCAAACACTTCTCCCATTCCTTCATCAAATTCTCAATGTTCCCAAACACTCCTCCCTTCTCTTTCTCAAACACATCTCTCCTCTCTTCCAAAAGTCTCCAAATCTCTCAAACACATGTCTCAACCTTTCCAAAATCCTCAAAGCTCTCAAACACATGTTCTTCCAAAATCCTCCAAGTTCTCAATACTTTCTTCTCCCTCTCAAAGTTCTCAACACTTTCTTCTCTTCCTCAAAGTTCTCTTAATTTCCTTAATGTTTTCGTAGTTGTAATTTATTTTTCTTGTAATGTACATTCTTTCTTCTTGTTTTGTTTCTTTTGTTTTTATTTATGTTTTGTGTAGGAAAACTGAATTGGATCATTCAATCACCAATCCCTGTGGAATCGACCTCGCACTTACATACGCTAAACTATCAACGGTTCGTGCACTTGCGAGTATCACAAGTTGAGAATGCAGTTGAACCCATTTTGGTGCAGCTGAATCTACGCAACAGCCACCAGCTAGTTCTTCTATTCTCTTTATTCTACCTATGTATTTCTTATCTTCTGTATTCGTAATTATGTTTAACTAATCCATTTTGTTAGGGCTTAGGATGAAGCCCTAGTCATGAATATTCAATGTTATGGATGATTTCATAGTTAATTGATTTCCTTGCTTTCATTATCAAGTTGTTAATCTCCAGCTTATTATGTGCTTGATGTATGTTTTCTTGGAGTAGCTAACTAGGATTTTATGCATCTAGCACAGGTTGGGAAGGGGTTTAGATTCACCAATTTTACTCTCCTTTCACAAGCAACACATGAATGGCCTAAGAATCATTCAAGGGGTTAATAACCATAGGTTGACTAGGACAGATACCATGTTCTAGGACTTGTGTGATTATCATATTCTCAAGGAACTTAATGACTCTTATATGCTTTATTCTAAGTAGATACCATGCTTAGGTTGCATATTAGAGATCACGTGTTGTGTAGATACCATGCACAATTACATGCCTTAGGAGAATCATGCATCCTGCACCTAGATACCATAGGCTTGTATGCGATAATCTATTGTTAATGAAGCTTGAGTCAATTTCTATGCATTCATAACTTGGATAGGAAGACTAGTGGTAGATTCCAAGGCTCTAACACTTCTCAATCATTGTTTCACAACCTGTTCATTGCTGCCATTGTTTACTTCCAGCACTTCCATTTCATTCTCTTGTTTTCATTTAAACAACAAAAACCCCCCATTCGAGTGCGTGTGTGGTGCTAGGATTCTGTCCTAGACCTTGCCAATTGTTAGTTAGTTTGTTTCTTTGTTTTCAGTTTTTCCATCATTCTAAGTAGTTTAACTTGCAACCAAGTTACCATTCTCCGTGGGATCGACCTCGTATTTCATAAGCTATACTATAAATGGTTCGTGCACTTGCGAGAATTGAAGTTGCTATTTTTAATAACTCATTTTAGTTGTTAGGAATAGGCTCAACACTGACGACCGGTCGCTTTTCAAGTCAAAATTTGAGTTTCGACTCTGCCCAAAAACGACCGGTCGCTTTTGCCTAACGACCGGTCGCTGGTACTGTTCACAGCACATTTTCTTCTTTTGTTTTGTTTGTTTCTTTTACATTTCTTTACTCATTTTTAATTTCCATTTTGCATTTGTGGTGTGTTAAATAAGTGTTCTCTTTGTACTCGAATTAGAACTTATAGGAAACCGACAAGTTCTTCGTGGGATCGACCCCGTACTTGTATAATCTATACTTCAATAGACTCGTGCACTTGCGGGTATTTTTAATTGGTTGTTTGCACATTAATTTGTGTCCTCTTAGGAATGCAACAATTTTTTGCGCCGTTGGACACAAGGAAGAAGTGTTGTATGGAATGATATGGTTTAGTTAATGGAGCTAAATTATCTTTTTTTGTGGTTATAGATTTTCTCTGCTCTTGTATGGAATGATATAGTTTGGTTAATGGAGCTAAATTTTTGGCAACTATGATGATTTTGTCTGTACTTTTTGGTTGTTGCTCTTGTTGCTATCTCTATTTAACCGTCTTTTCTGGCTTTCAATGAATTTTCAGCTATTGACCAAAAAAAGAACAGGCAAATGGAGCTAAGTTTTTCGCTTTCTTTTATTTCCCATGTTATTTGAACAACCCAATGAAGCATCTAAGTAAATATTTATATTTTGTTCTCGAATGGATCCGTAGGATTATAATTGTTCAGTCGAGTTCTTCTTATCACCATTTTCTAGTTCAAGAATGGGACATGCCAGATGTAAATGGATCACTAAAGAAATGTTTTGCTTATTCCAAAAAAAAAAAAAAAAAAAAAGAACACTATGGTTGCAAGGTTTATTCATGGGCATGAGTTTCTACAATAGGTGGACCATATAATTTTGCATAGACAAATATATAGTGTTAATTATTTCTTACTTGATGAAAGGAAAAAAAATGCTAAAAATATAGTGCAAGTTGGAAAATTAAGTAGAAAGAAAAAGAAATAATATGAAAGTGAAGTAAAAAGAAATAAGGTAGGTTAAACGTAGAATAGGAAAGATAAAAAATAAAAAAGAACAAAATTGATTAAAAAGCAAAAGGGAGTGTAAGTGGAGAAAAGGGGAGTGGGAAAATCATCTTCCTTTTTTAAACGCTCATTTGGAGTTTTTCAACTCGTATTAGTAATAAATGTTTTTATTCTCAAGGTTTTTCTTTTTTTAATTTGGAATACTTGTTTTTAATCCATTTTGGCCTAATTTGGATTACATAATTAGTAGGTTTTTTGTTAAACGATACTACTGGCATACTGAATTAATCCAAACTGAACAAGCGGTTAATCGATCCGAATGGTTTGTTAACGAAAGAGAAATTGGTCTACTAAAGACTTTGATTTGGTTAATGGAAGAGCCATCTACCGTTCTGAACTGATCTGTGCTCAGGCCTAATTAGTGGTAGTAGATCTTAGATTCATTTGTAAATTCTCATTTCTTTGATTCAAACTTCTCTCATTTCAAATATATTAATAGTTAAAGAAGTGTTTGATTGTTGGAATGAACAATCTAATTGAATGGAATAAAATGGAACCATGGGAGTTAGTAAAGATTGTAATTGATGTTATTGATATTTAATTGTCATCTATTGTTATTGTTATGCATTTTATAAGCAAAACGAAAAAAATTATAGCATTCCTATTGTATTTAAAAATTCATTCATAGTTGGTAACAAAACAAAAGTCACTTACTGTAACACCATCTTAAAAAACAATCTTCTTTTTCATTCTCAATTCGGAGGATGAGGGCCCCTCTTTGAGTAAACAATAACAATGGGAATCAACCTCGTTCTTTTGCTAATTCCATATGTTTAGTAAACAGCTTAATGGAAATGATTCTTCCCATACCGATTCAGTAGTTCCCCGATTCCTAAATTCTCTGATTCCTTACTTTTTCCATTACTGATACGTAAACATGCCCTATATTCAAGTAATAATTAGGGGAATAAAGTCGCTATCTATTTCCCAATAAATGAATTAATAGAATTAATATTCAAGTAGATAATTAAAATTTGATAGGTAAAATCCCCCAAAGTTTTTTGTTGGACCTTTTAGAGAGGCGATAACATAAACTTACACACACTATACGGATGCTAAGACTCGAACCCAGTACGTTTCTAGGGAAGCAATTACTTGAAATTACTACACTAGTGGATCATTTCTCCGCCCCCAAAGTACTTATTTAACCAAGATTGCAGCGTAAATCCCATTGGCCAGGCGAACTTTTTCGAAATGGCCAAGTTAGGAGCGGATATAGGAGCCTTAGAAGACAAACCAGAACTCGAAGAGGGAGAAATCTCTGCAAAGCTAACAGGGGAAGATGAGGGAGGAGAAGGCGGAGAGTCAGCTTCAGGCGCAGTAGGAGCAGCCTTTGGTGGAGTGCTCGATGGATAAGGGGAAGGTGAAGCCTTAGATGGAGCACTCGATCACTACTAAAAAAACACACACTAGCCACTGACATGAATTTGTCTCCTAAGTTGATTTTAGAGACAATAAATTGTCTCCATTAAGCAATAGAGACTATGCAGCGACTATTTTTGTTTCAGTATCCTAGTTTGGGGTTGCTATTGCTTATTAGGTACAATTTTGGGAGTCAGTCCTTCAATATTTTCAAATAAACAAATACATTATCAGCCAAGCCCAGCCATACCAGCCATATTGAATTCTTCCAAGCCGTGGGGTCTTGGGAGAGGGTCTGATATTTGAGAGGCTATCTTCTAAATTAGGGACTAATGACATGTCAGTATCTCATTACTTTATTACATATGTTTAACTAATAATACAATTAAACCCATCAGTCCCCAATTCCATATATCCAAAAAAAATATATATCCAAATATATGCACCATTTCTCTGAATATTAATTCCTAATTTTCAAGATGGATTTTTGGGTTCGAATCACTCCTACAAAAACTGCAAGCCATATATGCAACAATTCCTCGTCCTCGAAGTCAACCATTTCTTAGAGGATCACCAACCATTTGAAGTCACAAACCTGAAGAAAATATATTCAGAAAATCCCCATATGAGCAGAGAATCATATACCGAAAACCCTAAACTTTCTTTTGACAAAAAATTAAAAAAAAACCCTAAACTTTATTAGAAATATATATTATATCCAACTGTAAATGAGCCTTACAGTATTTCCTTTGGATCATTAGGTGATCCTGGCGTTTTCTCCTTTAAGATCTAGGGTTGCTCCAATCGTGTGAAGGAGCTGAAAAAAATAATGAACAGGTTAATGTCACTAAACTAAAACCAAATTTTATACAAAATAATTATATAAAAAATTTCTTACAAAGATTTTGAAGCTCCTCTGTTCAATGTGCTTTCCAAGCTCTCCATTGCCTTTCCTCAAAAATTAAAAAAGAAAAAGACAAAAAGCATTCAGTAACAGCCATATATAAATAAATATCAGACCAAAGTCAAAATCAGATGCTGGAACCAAAATAAGTAAAGGCACACTGAAAAAGAATGATATTATGATTTTTCAATTACCAGTTCATCAGCGCCTTCTTCCATAACGAAACCATCACGGTATTTGTCCCAGATTTTCTCTCATCAACTTCCAGATAGGCATCTTACCAAGTCACACTGCTCCAACTCTTCAATTTCCAGATCGGGATCTCAAGCCGCAGCCTAGTATTTTGTGACCAGATGGCTTTGTGATTCACGCAAAAAGAATAAGAGAGAGAGAGAGAGAGAGAGAGAGAGAGAGAGAGAGAGAGAGAGGTGAAACAAATCATTCTTTTTTCTCTCTTTTGCTTATGTCCAAGTGTTTGAAGTTGAGAAATAAAAAATGTGTTTTAACATTGGGCTGTGTGAAAATATCCAATGGAAGAAACTACCAAAAGCAATCAGTATCCAATTTAGGGCCAAATGCCAAAGCTTTTGAGTGAAGGGAGCCAGCCAAGCTTGTTTGTGTTATTTGTGAATGGAGCCGGCTTCTTTTGATAAGTTGGGACTGATAATAACAAATTGGGACTGATAAAAATGCCCAAATATTAAGGAAAAATAAAGAAAAATACTTTTTTGTATTACACACTAATATCTATCCCAAATACCTTTAATAGGCATGGTGGGAGAATTAGTATCCAAAAAAAAATCACAAGGCACTTTTATGAATTTGTATCTAAATAATCAGTGGCTAGTAGCCATATTTCTAGTAGTGGATTGAGAAGGTGCATGAGACGTGGCAGGTGATGATGCATGGGTTTTTTCCGTTGTTGAGGCCAGCAAGAGGGAAGCCATTAGCACCAAAACTACACAACTGAATCGACCCATTAGAGAGAGAGAGAGAGAGAGAGAGAGAGAGAGAGAGAGAGAGAGAGTTATGGGGCTTTAGGGCTTTTTAAGAGGCAAATGAAGAAGCCAGGAATGGGTTTATTGAGAGAAGATGTTGGGTTTTATAGAGGGACGCTGAGGAGGCTTGGATTGTAGAACACTGGTCCGTTGGATTGTGAGAAACTAGTTTGAACGGTGGAAATTTCTCCAAGGTGGATTTGGTTGGAGCAAAACGCTGTTTGTTTGTATATGGCCTGCTTTTCCTAGATGTTGTTGGTAAAGTTGAAGTTGGTTATGTAACGGTTAGTTTCCACAAGTCCTAATTTATTGGTCATTCTTGTTCATCATTTCTAAACTTAAAATCATTCATCATTGACCATAAAAAAAACAGTTCATTATTGTTACACAGATCACATCCCACCATTGCCCTTCTCCCCAATTGTGCCAAGCAAGCTCCTTTCTTCAACAAACAATACCGTGAAGAAGACCGGTCTTGCAAGCATCAAACCCAAATCCCATTTCAATTTGTTAATAAGGTGCATATAGCAATTTGCCCAGTCCTGCAAGCATCAAACCCATAGTAGCAAGTCTTTCAATCACGTTGTATGTGTTAGACATGAAGATATTATTACGAATTTGGTCACTCTGCCGGCTCTTCGTCTGTCTCCCTAAAACTACAACTTCTCTTGAACCCATGGAAGACCTGCAAGATCTCTAATCATTGCAAATGGGTCCATATTCAAACAAAGAGGCTTTAATCATTATCAAATTGAAATACTAATTTACTGAGACATTTGAATGCTCATCAAGTAACGGAAAGACAAAGAGGGAGGGCCATCGGAAGATGGTGTCTGTGCGATGGTAGGGGTTGTTTTCATTTTCTCTGTTTTTCTAACAATTTTTTTAATTTTTTCGTGAAGGCTAAAATTGGAGTTTCAAATCCAATTGGAACAATAGTTTAATTTCTTATAAAAAATAGGGATATTTGTAGAAATGTCACCTGAACTTATACATCAATTTCAATTTGTCACCTTAAAGAAAAATTTAAGCAAAATGTCTCCTTAAGTTTTCAAAATTCATGATTTGTCATCTGACTTTAACATCATCCAATTTTCCATCCATTTTGAAGGGTATTTTAGTCTTTCCAAGCAAGAGGGTTTACTTTGCTTTATATTTAAATTATATAAAAAAGAGGGTTTACATATTGGCAAGACTAAAACACCCTTCAAAATGGATGAAAAATTGGATGATGTTAAAAGTCAGGTGACAAATCATGGATTTTGAAAACTTAAGGTGACATTTTGCTTAAATTTTTCTTTAAGGTGACAAATTGAAACTGGTGTATAAGTTCAGGTGACATTTCCACAAAAATCCCTAAAAAATAATACACATGGAAAATTTTGAATGGGAGTACTACCAATTGACGTGGTGATACCATACTATTCTATAATTTCTCCTAAAATAGAGTGTTGCTATTTCCACCCCATGTCCTATTTCCCCTCCCACCTTATCTTTAAAATTTTAAAGACAAAATACCCCTTTGAAAAATGACTTCTAAAGACTTAGGGAAAAAACATAACCCACCTATTCTTCAAAAATAATTTAACTTTTAAATTTTTAAAACCAAAAATAAAAATCTCATAGCCCAGCAATCCCTCTCTCCCTCTCTCAGCCCAGCCACCTTCTCCGACCCACTCCACAAATGCGTCCTTCCACGACCCCCTTGATAAGTGCATTATTTCCTATATTTTTTGTACCTCTTATATTTGGTTTTTGTAGGGAAAGATAATTAAAAATAGCATTATTACCTTACTCCTTATTTTCAGCTATTTTGCGCTCTTGGAAGGGTTTTGATTGAAAATCGACTTTTCAAATGAATTTTAGTGCAAGGCCAATTGGAGAAGAAATCTAAGACATTGAAGATCATTGTGTCAAAGTTTCATAATTTTCTACCAAGTCAAATGCTCCAGACTTGCAAGTCAAGACAGCCCAAGTTGAAATCCCGTCAGAACTGCACTGCTGTGGAAGATTGAAGATTTGAAGACTTTTCCGATTTGAAGACTTTTCCGATTTTTTCTAGTGGTGTGTGATATATTCTTGGAAAGCTTAGATATCAAGCTACATTTATCATATTTTTTTCAGAATTTTCTAGGAAGTGGAAAGACCCCAAAACGTGTGTGAAAGTTGGCTAACGTGTGATAAGCACATAATTATTACAATTTCTATCCCTAAATATATATTTGTTAGTGCATTAATTTATGTTATTTTGAGCTTTTAGGCTAAAGTTTGATTTTTATAAGTTTAGACATTATGCTAATAAAAATATTGAAAATTAAATAACTACTTTCTCTTAGTAGGTTCTTGGTCAGATTGGCAACAAGCAAGAAAAGAATTAAAAAGAATGCATGGGGTGCAACTTCCACAAGCCAAGAAGAATTATAAATGAAGAATGTGGTTACAGCACAATAAAAGCCAATTGAATTGATTACATATGTTGATGTGTATTCCAATAAAAGAGATGAAATTGCATAAACAAAAGAAATTGGATGAGCTTGGCGGCAAGGTGGAATAATAGTTTAATCAAAGCAAGTTGCAACATGAGCAATTCCCATTCTCTATAAATAGAGTGTTGCCGTAGAAGGAAAATACACCAAGCTCACAATCTTCTCTTGAGCTCTCTCTCCTTCCTGTTGCGTAGATACAGCTGCACCAAAATGGATTCAGTTGCATCCTCAACTTGTGATACTCGCAAGTGCACGAGCCGTTTGGTAGTTTAGCGTATGTAAGTGCGAGGTCGATCCCACGAGGATTGGTGATTGAATGATCCCATTCATTTCTCCTACACAAAACAGAAATGAAAAAAAATAAATAAATAAAACAAGAAAAAGGAAATACCTCAAGAAAATAAGTTCCCAAGTTCAATTAGATTAATGGATTGATTCTAGCTAAAGTATGATTAAGCCATGGTGTGTGGTCATAACCTTGTGTTCCTAATTCCCTAATTTGATCATTTGTTGTCTAACCTAAAATTAAGCATTAGGAACCCATTAAGCATAGAAGAACAATTTAAACAACCAAGTATGTATCTAATCCCTGTTGTCGAATGTCCATACATACTCTTCCTATTCATAGTTCAATTCGAATTAAAGCATGGTGTATACTCTTAATTCAAACCAAGATAGCTAACATGCAAGCCTAAATGGTGATCAATCATTCAAACTAGCATATTAACTTATAAGCATAATGAATAAGAACAAAAACCATAATTGAAACTTGGAAACTAATTCAACTTGAAAACTTAAGAAAAGAATTTACATTACAAAGAAAAATAAATTACAACTAAGAAGCAAAAGGAAAGCTAGAATTGAGAACTAGAAAGCAAAATTAAGAGAATTTGAGGGAGAGAAGGGAAGGGAGCTCTAGAGAAGTGTTTGAGAGCTCCCCCCCTTGGGGTCTGTTTACAAGCTTAGAGAACCTCCCTATTTATAGGCCTAGGGGAAGTGAAAATCTGAATTCAATATGGCTAATGCATACAACACTTGTTTTATAAAATCTGAAATGGTTGATGCACTTGTATTAGAAAATCTAAATTGGGTGATGCACTTGTATTAGAAAATCTTGAATTGGTTGATGCACTTCACCAATAGATCCCACCAGCAGCCCTAGCTCATCTTCATGACACCATGACCAAGCTTCCAACCAGAAATGATAGCTCATACCTAGCTCACCATGACCAAGCATCCAACCAGCACATGCTGAGGTCAGCATGACCAGCAACTTCAAGGGCTTACAACTTGGGCTTCTCTTAATCAAATTAGGACTTTAAGCACTCGCAATTGAAGTTCAGAATGTCTTCTTTCCAGCCATATATTATTTGGGCCAATCCAAGGTCGGAGGAAGAAGTTAAGGCCGAAACAAATTGCTAACTCATTTTCCGCGCTGATAAGATCCATCCTGAGCATGGTTCTGTGTTTGCTAGGTAACGGACTCCAGATTTATCCAATGGGGCTGAATTTTGGATATGTTATAGTATACACCCATTGGAACAACTTTCATGAAGAATGTGGCCTCATCCGAGCTATGCAGGTTGCTGAAACAAAGCTTGCAATATGACCTACGAAACTGGGCTGGCAGGGGACTGTAGCCAAAATTGAGTTTGTCTTTAAGCTCTTCATCCATTCATCCAAATTAGGCCCTAACATGCATGGATTGCATCATTTACTATCCAAAGCCATCATTATTACCTAAAGCTCAATGAACTGAAAGATAAACACAAAAAGGATTAAAAGCACAAGTTTAACTCAAAAACATAACCAAATCATAAGCTAGAAGGGTACAAAATGATATACAATTATGAACCGATCACTTCCTCCAATTCTTCTAGTTCTAAATTTCTGTTTTAGTTTTATTTTATGGGGAACTAACTCCCTAGCTAAGGCTAGGGGGAAAGCTTTTAATATAAGTGTGTAATTTTTATTAGTTTGATCCAAACTTAAGCTTTAATGTGAATTTGTAGTTTTTGTTCAAATGGAATTTGTAGTTTTCTTTTTAATTAATTGATGAATGTTTGATAATCTATTTCATGGGTTCAATCATGTTTTTCCCATTGTGTAGTAAAAACTTTCATGCTTTTAAAAGAGAAGAGAATTACTAAAGATTAATAGAATTTTGATGAAGATTATTTTTTGATAGTTTGTTGCCAATGGTACAAGTTATGCTTAGAATACTTCTAAAGGAAATTAAAAAGGGCTTTAATTATTTTGAACAACTACAAAGGAAAATATTTTGTGGATCAAATTATTAAGAGTTGCATGCTTATGTTAAAAGTGGAAACCCAATGCCTTAGTGTTTTAATCAATTAAATTTTCTCTAAATCAAATCTTGCATAAATCAACCTCTCAATCACACTTGTTCTTTTTCATCTCTGTTATTTTCTTTACACTGCTCTATGTGGATACGACACTCGGACTTCCGAGCTACACTGCTATACGACACCTCCCTTGGGTTTTGCGAAGTGGTGCGAACAACGTGTTTCCAAGTCAAAGAAGGATTCTTTCCTAGTTTGTTTCCTTAATTGTTTGGGATTTTGTTTTGCTTTAGGAGAGTTTTTCTAGACCTTTTTAGAGTAGGGTTTAGTTGTTTTAAACTATATAAGGTCATCCTAAGCTCTCTCTATGGACCACATACTATATACTTTTTCACCATATTTCAATACACCCACAAATATATTAGAGAGAGAGCCAAGAGTTGCTGTCGCGGTGCTTTTGGAGCTTACAAAGGTGTTGCTATGGGGAATCTGAAGATCAAATCCATTTGCCAAATCGGTTTTATGACAACCATTTTTTTTTTTATCTTTTCTTTTATCATGACCTAATTTTCCTTGCTAGGGCTACGATGCAGCCTAACCATGAATACTTAATTTTTATAGTTATATTAATTTCTGATTACTATTCCATGTTGAGTATTTGTTACTGTTCTTAATGCTTTGAATATCTTGCCAATATTTAATTGATTTGATGATCCAAGCAGAGACCAAGGTGAGATGTTTGGTGTGTGCTTCTCATAACAAATACCATGTCTTGAATGAGTGTCCGAGAGGTACTAACATGACTCATGCAGTTTTCTTGCAGGTTCTCATAGAACTTAATGGGTTCCTGATTTTCTAAATTCGTTGCTCAAGAAAGAATGGGTTGTCAATTAAGAATATTTTTGGTTGAGCCCGAGAGAGGATATCGAATGAATTAGGAGAAACCAACTGTCAACTTGGATAGTAATTATGGTTAATTGGCAATAAGAATAAAGTGAAATTGGTTATAGTGAAATTGGATGCTCTAGTGTCTCACCAACTTGATTTTCCACCGTTAATTAAATTGCTATTTTTCATATTTGTTTTAATTTAGTTTAATAAATCAATCACTCTCATTATTGCATATTTCATCCTCCTAATTCAAAACCCTAGCCGCTCTCTCCCTCTGTGAGCCCTAAAGGAAAATTCCATATATGGGGGAGGAGGAAGAAGCGTTACTGCCCCTCCTCTCCCTCATCTCTTCTCGTCTTTTCCTTTTAGGTTAGTGAATAAGTCCACTGGGGCATTTTGGATAAAAGGTCCCTTTTGGTGGTTTCTTCTAAGCCATGGTTAGATTGAAGTTCCCCATCTCCCCTTTTAGTCTATGTTCTCAATCAAATCCTACCCCCAAAATCCACTCCCTAACGCCACTCATGTTCTCTAAATTTGATTATACATCGTCTTTGACTGAGGTTGTTGCAAATCACCCAATTGTTATTTGGCACAGTTGTTGTTTTCATTTATTTGTTCACTCTTATGTGCAAATAGATCGCTAGAAATCATATTTTCCCCAAATCTATTATAGATGCAGTGGTGGGTGTGGCCGCGACGGTGCTTCTTCAGGTGGTGGTGGTAGGGTTTGTTTAGGCTCATGGGTTGTTTTAGGGTTTTGGTTATGTTGGGTTTGTAGGCTTTGTTTGGGCTTATGGCTAAGTGTGGTGATGTGGGCTAGTAGTTTTAGTGCGGCTTTTGTCCGCGCTAGTTTTGCTTGTAGCATGTTAGTTTGTTGCCCTATTGGGATTAGTATTTTAGATATCTTGTTGATATCTTTGATTGTACCGTTGAAGTTTATCTAATGAAGTTTCTACTTGATCAAATAAAAAACTTGTACAAAAAAACTTATGAATTAATCATAATTGGTACTTAAAAGGAAATTATAGTCTTCATGGGGAACGACACTTCACTTATCTCTATATTACCTAAACCCTTCCACGACCCACTCTCTTCTTCTTTCCCCCTCTCACTTACATCCGTTTCACTCTTACTCAATGCATTGCTCACACTCAAGCAAAGCTTGTAAAGAGAGAAAAGAGAGATCCGGTCTCTGGCGTCTTGCACCAAGGTATATTGGAATCACTCCAAGAGAAATTTGAAAAGTTATGGCGTCTTGCTCAATGCTTCCGTATTCTTGCTTGTCTCTTCAATGGTGTATCATATTTAAGAAGAATTTGGAAATGGCTGATCATATGTTCATTGCCTGGGGTCTATAATTGAATTTGTGGAGGGAGATGGGCATTAGCTGGGTAATTCCAAGGGACTGCTTTTCTCTTCTTAGCCAAACACATAAATTGTTATGGACGTAAGAAGGCCAAAGTTATGTGGGGCTGCATGATCATGGTTGCGTTATGGGTGGTATCAATAGAGAGAAACAGAAGGATTCTGAAGATTATGCAGGAGCATGCTTTTAGGAGTTATGAGGCAGAATTCATTTTTGGTATGCAGTCTTATGTTTTCTCTAAGTTGGGTATTTTAGGAATAATGGTGGGTGGAAAGATAAGATTGTGTTTTTTCAAATTTAAATGGTGGGTGAAAAGATAAAGTGGGTGGAGAAATAGGACAGGAGGTAGAAATAGTAGCACTCCTAAAATAACATTGTTCCTCTTTATGAAGTACTTCTTAATCAAAATGTTTAATAAGCCAAAAAACTGTAGCCCCCTCTCCCCCAAAAACACTCCTACCGCATTTTTCACTTTTATGGATGAGGAAACCATTGTTCTTCTACCCCTCTCCCCTCATATTTTTGGTTGAATTATGAATGCAATTCCAGAATTTATCAAAATAAAAATAATAAAAATAATAAGTTGGATGAACTCATCATTTAGACTCCCATTGTAGTATATTTCACACTCCACTCTTTAACTAAAATATAAATAAATGTATCACATAAAATAATTAAAAAGGGAGCTCACTATCTTGCTCCCATAATAACTCAATATCTCGCAGTAAAGAAACTACTGGAGTGCATAAGTGAGAATCGAACCTGCAAACTAACTCCATGGGGCGCACAATTGTGTAAGTTTTATTTAAGCAACATCTCTTGTGGGTCCATTCTGCATTGTATTTCAATCATCCAAACTACCCATCTTTTATATATTCCATAAAAGATTATCTTTGAAAAAAAATCACTTGAATCCAAAACCAGTTGACCACTCAATTAATAGTTGTCATTTTAGTGTTTTCTTGAAACAATGCGTTCATCTAATTTTTTATCGCAATGATTTTCAATTTGATGGTTCCGACCTTTAAAATTAAATTCTTGGTGTATCCCTTAATAGAAGAGGACTTTACACATAAAAAAAAAAATTTAGGAGCCGTTCCAGGGTCGGCCACGGCCAATAATGATTTACACCGTACTCAAAACACTACTCAGCACATTGCTTCTTGTAGTTGGGTGAAAGTGGGTTTCTTTTAGCTGTTTGTATCATGAGAGGTGCCGAACGGTAACATTTATATGTGACCGCCATTTCATTGTCAAAATTTCCTTTTACTTGCTTAAAGTTCAGTCTTGAGCACGAAGATTTTTTTTTTTTTTTTCTTTTTGGTCAAAAATCCTGCGTTCTTTGCTTTGCCAATGCCCAGTGACAAAGCTGGCAGCAGCTGCTTTTGCTAAAGTTGAAGGCTTTCCAGCTGGAAATATCATTTGACACCACAAAATTGGATTCGATAATTAAATAAAATGTCTCCATTTAATTTTGTATTCCCACACAACTGTGCTACAAATTTAAGCATTAAAAAAACAAATAAATTGAATCGGTACAATAATTAGTGAATAAATTAAAATCCATAAACACTCACTAAAAATACTCATAATTAAAAACCCACTCTACATAACCAAGACAGCAGCGAAGAACCCAACGGCCACAGATCCGGCGGCGGAGAATCTATTCAAAACGGCGCCGTTGGTGGCGGGTGCAGGAGCCTCAGAGGGCGGTGCAGAGACTGAAGATGGAGGGATCGCTGGAGATACAGGGGAAGCGGATGGGGGAGGAGGTGGAGAGTCTGCGACGGGAGACTGAGAAGGAGCAGCCGACGGTGGAGTGCTCAAAGGAGAAGGCGATGCCTTGGGTGGAGTGCTCGATGGAGAAGGGGCAGCGGCTTTTTTGGGAGAGTGCGCAGGGGACTTGGCTGGTGACGATGTAGGGGATTGCGCCCTTGTTGAGGCCAACAAGAGAGAAGCCATTAGCACCAAAACGACGCTGCTGAATCTGGCCATTGTTGTAGAGAGAGAGAGAGAGAGAGAGAGAGAGAGAAAGTTGGCAAAAAGAGAGAGAGTAAGGGTTGATAGGCAGAGAGGCGATGGATGGGTTTAAGGAGAGCAGGGAGAGGGCAATTTATAGAGGGAAGGGGAGGACACTTGGATGGGGAATGGACCGTTGGATTATTAGGAGCTTATTTGGACGGTAGAGATTTTAGCTTTTTGAGAGAAGGTCGGGTTGGAGAACGTGTTACCAACTCAGGCGAAACGCGGTTTGTGTATTGACCTTGTTTTGTAGCCGTTGGATGCAAAGGTTGAGTCTCTAACGGTTAGTTTTCCTACGGTGCAGATGGCAAGTTTGGTTGATTGTGTTTCTTTTTGTGTTTTCTTTTTTCCCAGTGCAATAGTGGCTTTATGCCAACGGATCCTCCTCTTGCAGTTGAGGAACAGGTTGGAAAGGGTTGCTTTATTTTAAAGAGTTGTGATTGGCAGCTCCGAAAAAACATCATTTTGCACTTTATATGCAAATTTTCTCTTATATTTTTCTAATGGAGCAATGTAAGATGACTGTTTTGGAATGCTCCTTCTTGAATTCAATTTTATAAATTCAAAAACATATTTAACTTTAAAGCTTAAAAAACTCATTTGGTATGCCTTTTTTTTAAACTCAAACCCATAAAACTCAAAACACCCACCCATTATTGAAAACAAAAAAAGTGAGGTTTTAGACTCTCTCTCTCTCTCATCGGTTGGTGGTTTTGAGTCGACGTCGTCGTTTGCAGCTCCGTGAAGATCTCCTTCATCCATTACCTCCTTGGTCTGACCCGACCCCAACCAAAATTGATAAATCTTTTTTCATGTTTTAGGTTTTTAGGGTCACACAGATTTTTCTTTTTCTTTTGTTAATTTCAATTTGGGAATCTAAGGTTTCTTATTTTAATTTCAATTTCAATTTCTTTTAGATCGTAAAAAATAATTTAAATTCAGTATTTGAACACTCATATTTTTAGAAAGAATCATAGTTTTTTAATTCTGTTAAAAATAAAAAAAATCCATAGTTTTTTAGTTTAATTTTTTTGAGTAGATACCAAACGTGCCCTAAGTTATTCAAAACAAGTTATTTCACATATAAACTCAACTAATGTATTTTTTTTTGTCGTTTGCCAACTAATGTATTTTTTTTTTTTGTCGTTTGCTAGAGAGGGAGGGGATTAATATATTGGGTTTTCTCAAGATTCTCCTATGTGAATCAAACCCATCAAACCCGGATGACTCTAGGGACCAGCGTGAACAAACCCACCAAACCCGGGTGACGCTAGGGACCAGGTTGAAAGTAGTTGTAACAGTTTGTACGGGTGGCTTTATCTATTGTATACTTTAAAAATCATTTACCGAAAGAATTACAAAAAATAAAATAAAAATGAGTTTGTTGTTAACAGTGTTGTCCATCGTGTGATTTAATCCAACGGCAAGTGACCAAGAAACAAGCTGTCCACAGGACCAGGAGGACGGAACTGTAAAAGAGAAAAGAAAAGAGCAAATTTTAATTTAAACTCAAGTCTGATTAAATATTTAATGTCGAAGCTATCTCATTTGACGATTTGAGTTTAATGAAAGAACAATTTTTAGGTTTAACTTCAACGCAACTAGCTCAGCCCAGTGTGAGGTGGCAATAGTTGTTGTTTAGGGTTTGTAATTCTGGACCCAATGCTGGGTTAACTTGAGAATAATCAAGAGCATCGAAAAAAATAATTAAGAAAACAGATATGTCTCTTTTATATTCCCATATAACTGCGCTACAAATTTAAATTAAATTAAATTAATAAATAGAATTAAATTGATACAAATATTAAATGGATAATTGTGAAAAAACCCATAAACCCCCCCCACTCTACATAACCAAGACAGCAGCGAAAATCCCAACGGCCACAGATCCGGCGGCGGAGAATCTATTCAAAACGGCGCCGTTGCTGGCCGGTGTGGGAGCCTCAGAGGGCGGTGTAGAGACTGAAGACGGAGGGATCGCTGGAGATACAGGGGAAGCGGATGGGGGAGAAGGTGGAGAGTCTGGGACGGAAGACTGAGAAGGAGCAGCCGACGGTGGAGTGCTCAAAGGAGAAGGTGAAGCCTTGGGTGGAGTGCTCGATGGAGAAGGAGCAGCGGCTTTTTTGGGAGAGTGCGCAGGGGACTTGGCCGGTGACGATGTAGGGGATTGCGCCCTTGTTGAGGCCAACAAGAGAGAAGCCATTAGCACCAAAACGACGCTGCTGAATCTGGCCATTGTAGAGAGAGAGAAAAGAGAAAATTCGCACGAAGAGAAAGGGAGAGAGTGTGTGAGAGTTTGCGAGAGGCAGAGAGGCAGAGAGGAGAAGGATGTGGGTTTAAGGAGAGTAGGGAGAGGGGCCTTTTATAGAGGGATATGGTGAGTAGACTTGGCTGAGGGATCGCCGTTGGATTATTAAAATCGTGTTTGTGGCGAAATTTAAGGGACTTGGACGGTGGAGCTTTTCTTCTGATGACAGAGAGGGTCGGTTTAGAAAACGTGTTACCAACTCAGGGCGAAACGCGGTTTGTTTACTGCGCGGGTTTTATGGCCGTTGGATGAAAAGTTCAGCCTATAACGGTTAGTTTTCCTACGGTGCAGATGGGCCGGTGATCTGGTGATCTGGCGATTTGCTTTTTGTCTTTTTCTTCGGAAAGTACAGATTACGATTTGAAAGCAACCTAAATCGTCTCTTTCGTTGAAATTGGAGTCAATATATTTCCGTAGTTTCAGGAACACGGGAGAAAAGAAAATCAGTCTCTTTTTGTTTTTTTCTCTTTAAGTTGTGGGCCGAAGCCCACAATGGAAACAAACTTCACATCATTATGGGCCAAGAAATGAAAGAGAGAAGCCCACAACGAATGAAAAGGCCTTTATGTTAAATGACGTGTGCAAGGCCCATATCTGTTAAAATGGCCTGCAAATGCAAAATGTAAGGATCCAAAACATCACGACAACATATATCGGGGTAGTAATATGAGCTCCTAGGCACTCTTTCCTTATAAGCCGATTTTTTATTGGACATTTTTTTAACTCATGGGCTCTTAACAATTAGTATACAAGTCTAGTTTTACCAATTGGGCCAGAACTCCATGAAATGAGAACTTATGGGCCAAAACTCCATGAAATTAGTATACATGTCTTGTTTTAGCACAAAGCCCTCGAGAACATTAGCCTGCAAACGAACGTGAGAAGCCGACAACTAAGTGAGCATTTTTGCTCACCACTTTAACTCAAGGTGTACCATCACCACCCTTTTCAACATTTGACACGTATTCATTGACATAAACATGGTTCCATAAATACAAAGTAAAGAGTTAATTATGGTTATGTCAATGGACACATGTCAAGTGTTGAAAAGGATAATAAAGGTACACATTGGGTTAAAGTAGTGAGCAAAGATATTTTCGATAACTAATGTCTTCTGTTAAATGACGTGTGAGAGCATTTCCAGCAGTTGCCCCTTACCATGGCCAGGGGGGGCTAGGGCAACCACTATTCACGTGAATAGTGGTTGCCCTAGCCTCCCCCCCCTTGCCATGGTTTAGGTGTGTGTTTCCAACAATTGTCATGGCAAAGGGCAAATACTATTCATTTTTTTGTTTTTTTTCACATATTTGTTTACCTAAACAATTAATTTGGACAATATTTTTTAAAAATATTTTTGGTGTGGGAAGTGAAAAATATGACTAAGTATTTATTTTTTTAAAATCTGAATATTTTTGTTTTTTTTTTCGATTTGTTTCGATTTGTTTTAAATTTTTTTTGTTGCTGACGTCAGCCCCCTCGTTTTGGATCTCAGGCTGAATCTGCCCTCGAGCCAGCCCTTCTTCGTGGCCCCCACCTCGCCCTCGGGCTAGCCTTTGTTGCTGGATTCGATTTTTTGGCCCTAACCCCCCTAGCCCGAGTCCAGCCTTAGCTGCTGGACTTGCTCTGAGGCTATGTTTGTTTGTGCTTAGCAGTAAACCTTTGGGTTTTTTGAAAGCCCAAAATGAAAAGAAAAAAAAAAACAACGTTTGCCAGCACCTCAATGACTCGGTCTCTAAAGTTTTTAGGAAACAAAAAAAGAGAAATAAAAGTAAAAATAGAAAAAGGAAAGGGTCATAGTCAAGGAAGGCGTGCGAGAAGAAGAGTAGGAGGAAAACTTTGGTTTGGGCTTTTGCAACCTCCCCCTCGTCGAAGGAGTGTTGTGTTATCCAACCAACAACGAGCATTTTGACCCTCATTTCTCAGTGGATAGGGACACAGACAGAAAGAAGAATCTCCTCGACCTTCCTTTCAATTTCTTTCTCCATATTGCTTGCGTGGACGGCCGCACGTGCCTTTTCTCCACTTCTCACCCTTCATTATCGTAATCCCGTCGTTGCATTGCATCACCCGCCTGTGACTCTCTCCATACACAACGTGTACAACAATTACAAGGAAGATCCTCTTCGGATCTTAAGATTAAAAAAAGTCAAAACGTAAACGAAACAACTAAATTAGGATAATCACTAAACCAAATACAAAGAAGGACGTAAAAATAAACGACTAAATGATCTGCTACCATATTTGTTGCTTTGAAATTGTGGCTTTACATCTAGAATTATTCGAATTATTTCTTACTGTTGAATTCCCACTTCAATTCTTGCAACTATAGATGGTATCTCAGTATCTTCTTAATTTGAGAATAAATATAATTATGAATTGAGTTTATGAAAGAGTTATTTATATTGACACTCCTTGAGGTTTTTGGTGTTTTCACAAAACTTTTGAAATTCCATGATAATAATTTTTGAACTGAAAATTAACTTTGGATGAGGAAATTTAAAAGTACAAAGGAATTCATAAATTATGTAATTTAAAATTATGGAAATTAATGTTATAGAATTTGTAAAGTTTCTTTTTTGGGTAACGAATTTAAATACGAAATTTAACATTTATTTGCAAAGTTTTTATTTTTATTTTTTATAAACTCGATCTCTTTTGGAATTTTAGAAATGACGACTTTTTAGATAGAATTTGAAGTTGGGATTTATGACCTTCGAATTCCATGTTTTTTCCCATGCGGAATTTCTAAATTTCTATGTTTTTTTTTATTATCTAAACACGGGAATTGGTTCATGTTAATTTAGAAATTTTAACTTTTGTCAAAATCTCAAGTTTATTTCCCTCATCCAAACGCACTATAAAGGATATTTGTGAAAACAATTTGAAACCTCAAGGAATGTTAATGTAATTTCCGAAACCTCTGAGAATTTTGTGAAAACACCAAAAATCTCAGGGATGTCAGTGTAAATAACTCTTTGTGAAATTGGTGGGATGTATATGCAACAATGACGTGCATGTTTACGTTTCACAGTCATTTAAGCTTCTGCTAAATTAAATTGACAGAATTTAGTCTAAATTGAAAATGGCAACCAACTACAATGGTCAAGTTGCTAAATTAAATTGACAGAATTTAGTCTAAAACTTTAACTTCTAGGGCAGTGATCTCATGTTCAAAGTACATAGCACCTTGGCAATATGTGTGCAAGAAAAAAAAAATACCCCTTCCCCTACCTAACTTTGACAACAACAAAAAAACTATGTACAATTGAAAAAAAAAAAAACCAAAAATTGTAGTTTACTGTGCTTTAAACTACTGAAAAGTCAGAAATTATTTGAAAAACTCTCTACCAAACAACAAAAGTCTAGAAAGCACAATCAAAAACCATTTTGGCAATGTCATCTAAATTTAGGACCTTCTTCCGTTTTTCTCTTTGGGCTTTCTTTTTTTATAATGATCTCCCTTAATTTTTCAAAACGTGCCAATTTACCCCTTACAATCAAATTTGTCAAATTGAGGATTGTTTTCATCCATTCCGGGGGCATTGTTAATAGAAAACTACTATAAATTTTGACAGGTTTGGCGGTAGGGGCAAATTGGCATGTTTTAAAAGAGTAGAGGTGCTCATAACCAAACTAAAAGTTGAGGGATAAATCGGAAGAAAGTCATAAGTTCAAGGGCAATGTTAAAATTTTCCCTATGTAATCTATATGATGATTCCCGTTTATCCTTTGAAAGGGCAAAAATAAAATGAGATGATTAAGTAGTTTTGTTCTTTTCCTATGTTGTATTAGTAGCATATTTATGGAAGTATTCTCAAAACAACTTTAAGATACAAACGAATGAGACTAACAATGTGTTCATCAAACACACAACTAAATTTTGGACCATTCAATTTAAAAGAACAGAAGAATACGTAATATTGAAAAATAATTTTTAAAGAAAAAAGAGAAATCACTTTTACTTTTGGTTTTTTTTTTTGTACTAAGTTCTCAAAGATGAGCTCATAAGTTTTGAAGAGCACTTCCACCGCAAGGGTTTAGCCCAAGTAGGAGGGGGCCCTAGGGCAGCGAGACGATTCCAGCGCGCACAAAGCAGCCTGGGCAAGATGTGGGGGCCACCAACCTCGGCAAGCCCAAAGGCAGATCCATCCAGTGCTATTGCCTGGGTTTGCTGACATCATGTTGATGCTAGGCTGGCGTCAGCGCGCTTTTCAAATTTGTTTTCCATTGCTACAAGACATGTGGCAGTACCTGGGGTGTCCGATCAAATTTTCCACTGCAATCCAACAACTGCCATTTTTTATGTAATAAAAATATCGAAAAAATACCAAAAAATTCTAAATTTTTTTCTATAAAGTTTAAATAATAAAATTAATTTTAAAAGTTTAAGTAAAAATATATAAAATAAATTAAAGTGAATAGTAATTGCCCTTGCCCATAGGGGTGGAAACAAAATTGTAAGGGCTGCCACTATTAAATAATAAAATTAATTTTTAAAGTTTAAGTAAAAAAAAAATATAATTAATTAAAGTGAATAGTAATTGCCCTTGCTCATAGGGGTGGAAACAAAATTGCAAGGGCTGCCACTATTCACATGAATAGTGACAGCCCTTGCCTTGCCCTTGCCCATAGGGGTGGAAGTGCTCTTAGAGCAACTCCACCCATTTGCCCCTTGCCATGGCAAGGGGGGAGCTAGGGCAGCCACTACTCACGTGAATAGTGGTTGCCCTTGCAAATAGTATTGTGTGTTTCCACCCGTTGCCATGGCAAAGGGCAATTACTATTCATTTTTTGTTTTTTCACAAATTTGTTTACCTAAACAATTAATTTGGATAATATTTTTGGGTTCATATGTGTCAATATTTATTGTCAAATTCATATCTCAATCGGATAAAATTTTGGTATTTATAGAAGAAAAAAAATCAGTAATTTTTTTTCATTTTTTTATTGCACAAAAATTGGCTGCCGTTGGATTGGAGAAAAAATCTGATCGGAAAGCCCAGAGCACGACACGTGGACTTTAGCGGCACTGTAGCGCGTGAGCACTATAGCGGTACTGTAGCGCTGACGTCAGTACCAAAATGAGGGCTGGAGCTCGGGCCAACTTTGCCCTTGGGCCAGCCTAGGTTGCTGGGTCCCACCTTGTGCCCGGGCTTGTGCTCCTCGCTGGAAACGAATTTTCTCTTTTTTTTTCCCCCAGCCCGAGGCTTGGTTATGCCGCTGGAGTTGCTCTTATGGGACCAAAGGCCAAAGAAATACTAACTAACTAGTCCTTGGAGTAGGTCTAGGCCTAGCCATGGGTACCAATCAACACGTATTAAGCATACCTTTCTTCCCCATTCTCTGTCCCTACCCCAATGTCAAGTGAGGTAGAGTAGAGCTCTATAAGAGCACTTCCACCCCTATGGGCAAAGGCAAAGGCTATCACTATTCACATGAATAGTGGCAGCCCTTGCAATTTTGTTTTCACCCCTATGGGCAAGGGCAAGGGCAATTACAATTCACTTTAATTAATTAATTAATTAATTTTATACTTAAACAATTAATTTTGATAAAATTTTCGAATAAGATTTTCAGTTGCCACATGTAACTATTTATTATAAAATTCTCATCTCAAATTTCGGATTAAATTTTAGGATAAGATTTTTGGTTGCCACGTGTCCATATTTATTATAAAATTCACATCTCACTCATCATACAATTGAAATACCAACTCACTCATCATACAATTGAAATACTCCCAGTCCTCATAGTCCCGCACAATCGAGCACAAGGACGACTTAATCATTGGCGGAGGCGGTTCCACCAGATCACGACATAGAGGAGTATTTTCCTTCGGAGGATATAATAGTGTCATTATTTCCGACAAGGAACGCACCACTGGAACCGACTGTGGGCATTGTTCACTTGAGGAGCCATGTGTAATGGTTTTCCTCTTTTTTGTTTTGCCTTGAATAATCTATTAAAAAAATGAAATTGGAAATGCAAGAAAATATCAACAACAAAAAAGACATTAAATTGAATTAAACAGCAATTAATTTTTTTTACCTCCTCGTCAAGATTTTGACCACTTCGAACATTTGTCCACAACCCTCCGGCTTCGATGGAAGAGGTCGTTTGTATTTTTACACAAATGGAATTTTGCAGTAGAAAATTTGGTGTGGAAAGTAAATAATATTGGTAGATATTTATAGAAAAAATTTCTAGAATTTTTTGGTATTTTAAAAAAAAAAATTCAAATTTTTTGGTCCGTCGGATTTCTCAAAAAACATTTATCCGAGCATTCGGAAAGTGCCATGTGGCTTCTTTCCTTTGGAGCGTGTCACGCCTAATATAAAATTAAATTAAATTTAAAATAAAAAGCTATTTAACCAGTGTGAAGTAGAATTTATTTCATCAAAATGCAATTGAACCAACCCCTTCCGCTCCGCCCCATCCTCCATCCTCCATACCCCATACCCCATCCTCCATACACCATCCATTAATTGTGTAGATAATATATATATTTCACCGAAATCTAGGGGCACACAACGGATAAAAAATCTATTGATATAGTATTAGGAAAATTGTATTTATACTACTCCAACTGCTCACTCTACGATCCTTTTAATTAAGTTCTAATTTTGCAAATGTGGATCTGGACAATTGGTTAAGTTACTATATCGGTTCTTTTGTACATGAGTTCGATCTCTCTCTTCATCATATAGTAGTTTAGAAACATTATAAAAATATAGTCCTAATTTTACCATTAACAAAATTCTAAAAGCTACAAGAGGAAAATTGAAATTAAAAAACCTAGCAATCCCACCAACCATGCCATACCCCTTTCTCTCTTTCAACCTGATTTGAACTCAGCAAGTTACCCATCACTAAATCAGAAGTCTTTATGTAAAGAAAGAGAAGAAATAAAAGAGAACATGGAGGGATGACCGGTGAAGAAGGGAGTAGGAGAAGGGGTCCGAGGAAGGAGGATGTTCTTCTTTAAATTGTTATATTTATCAATAGTCAACTTTTTAGTCTACTTGCGTGAGAGCCATTGCAAAGCATTTGTTAAGCAATTAAAAGGTCAATCTCATTATAAATTTATAGACCACAAGATGCGAGAGACATCTATTACACTTGATGCATATGCACAAATAAATTTCTCCTATTTTAATTTCCAATGCATATTCTTGTTTCTTTTATTTGCATCAAATGCATCTTCTGCCTTAAAATAAGAAAAGATTTTGTGCGGTAATTTATTTATTTATTTTTTCTGTCTTCCCTATCCAAGATAACGTAAACTCCAAACAAACTGGCGGAGGGGCACCACAGTGCAGAGGTCGGGGCTTTGCCCCTTCCTAGTAGTGGTCTTAGGCTCGACCCCGGCATCGGTGTGTGAGTTTGTAGATATTTATCAATCCTTTCATTAGGAGAGGCCTTAAAAAAAAAACCAAAAAAAACAAAACAAAACTGTGGGACTCCCAAGATGGAATCCACCTTTTATTTTAATAATAAGTGAGCCCACAATATTGACCACAGAGGCACCAACAATACATATTAGGATAAAATAAAACAAAGAGTAAGTCATGAATTTGTGTTTGATTCGCATTTTTGTACTTGAATTTTAAAAATGAATGTTTATAGCCTCTCAACTTTATTGCATTCAATTGAATTTCAAGGATCAAAATATAAATCGAGAGCAAATTCAGAGACTATTGGTATTAAAAACTCGAAAATAACAAAGGACTTGTAGTTCAAGTGATTAAGAGTAATTACTTATGCACTTGATGTTTTAAGTTCAATTACCTCCTTACTCAATATCATTTGTATATAAAAAATCCGAAAATAAAATAAATAGATGAGTCATTTTTCCAATATTATCATGCCTTTTTAAAATTTAAAATTTTAATTTTTTTTTGGGACATTTTGGAAAAGGCCAAAGCAGAGAGAAATATTTGTACAAGAAGCCAAAATTGACAAAAATGCCCTTATTTATTTTTGGATTTTCTAAGGAATCCTTTACATTTGCATGTCTTTTGTTTGAAAGTTGAGGGGGTTTTCTATCTTTTTTGGAAAAGTTTTGGCTTTTTCCAAAAGTGAAAGTGTTTTTGTGGCTAAAACCTAAATTTTCTATTTTTTCTAGGGATTTTATAAATTTTTTTATTATCAACGAGGAGATCAACATCTTTATTCAATTGAAAAAAAAAGTTCGTACCATGTGATGTGTTATTGTTTTCTGATTGGTTGGGGACAAAGCTTCGTCACCCGCGAGTACAAACCTCTCCCTTCTATATAAATCGCCATTGCTTCATAATCTGTTCCCTGTCCGCCTTCCTTCGTTTTGCTTCATCTTCTTTCATCCTATAATCTAGAGGGAGCCATTTTAGTGGGAAGTTCTCAAAAGAGTCTGATTTTGGGCTTTGGCAAGGCTTCTCCAACAATCCCATGGCTTCCATCAACGTCTCATGCCCTTCTACAACTCCCCTTTCACGACCTCAGTGAGCTTTCTTTCATTTCTTCAGCTTTTTATCTGTTGTATTAATCTTTTAAGTTAAAACCCATCTGGGTTTTTGTGTTCTTGATGTTTTGTAGCTTTTTTCCTTTACATCTTCTACAGATGTCTTGTTTGATTGAAATTTGCTCATCAAATGTGGACTTGGATTATGGCAAGATGCTAATGCGTTGCTTAATTCTTTGAACTTTTATTTATTTATGTTTTTAGCTGTATACTTCATGCTATTATTTTTTTTTTTCATTGTTTACCATATGTTTGTCATACCATATGATTTGCCTCTTAAGAACTCTTATTTGTGATTGTTGTTGTGTATGAGTAGGAATTTTCTCTAGTTGGTCAGATCCAACATTTCGATTAGTTAACAATTTTAAGTGCTCAGATAATGGAAGTTACAAAATAAAATAAAAAATTGGCAGCTTTGTTTGTCTGCTTAGGAAATAGTTTTGGACAACCTTCTTTTGAGGAAAAACAAAAATTTGACAATTTGTTGTGTCCAGCGGTTTCACTCAATTTGAAGGAAACAAAAATAGATAATATCATAAAGCTGTACCCTTTTCTGATATACTTGCAAATAAAAACTTTTTCAAAGGCTTTGCTAAGATTGGTTTTGAGATATAAACTCTGACGACTGCACTTTTTTGCAGAACACATAACCAAATGGGCCCTTTAAGGATTGAACGTTTCAACTGTTACGTTAATGTAACCGATTAATAGTGTAAATACAGTTGTAGGATTCATGTGTATGTTACTTATTTTTTTCTTTTCGTATCTCATAAACAAAGCAATACAATTGATGATTGTTTGGGCCATAACTCTTAGGTGAAACTTTAATTTATGGTAGACTTATTTTAAGGCCTGGATTATTCAACTGGTTCTCTTCATAAAAGGATGTCAAATGCATTTTATATGCTGAGAAGTTCCTATCTAGTTAATCTCTTCAACTATTTGCGTTAGCTACACAATCTAGTCACACCATTTTGCTATATTTCGTGTTATCCTTTCTCTACCACTATTTTCATCTCTTGGTACTTATTGGCTTTCTATTTTGTGTAGGGCATGCAAAAATTTTAAATTGTTCAATGGGTTGCATACTCAGAATCTTTCTCTGTCTAATGGGAACATGTCTAGTATAGCCTCGATCGAGATGGGTAGTAAATTTTCATTCAGTAATAAGGGGGTTTCTCGAATCAGAGCTACAATGGTGTCTGAAGAGAGTGACCTTGTTTATACTAACGGCAATGGTGCAGTGACAAATAGTACTCTCATTGATGATCAGTCAGTTGGGATTGAGATACAGCCGGATGCAGTAGCATTTGGAACACTTTCAGCAGATACTGTTCCAACAACTAGTGGTTTTCCAGTTGATAATGATGAATTTGATTTGGATTGCCCCACAAAAGGATTTGCTTCCATCCCAGAGGCCATTGAAGACATTCGCCAAGGAAAGGTTGCTTATTTTTGTGCTTTTTTTCTTGTCTTATAGACTGGTGGCATGGCACTCTATGTTTGTCCACCTTTTTTTGAAGTATATCTCCATGAGTAATTGAAATTACTATTGCAGATGGTAGTGGTTGTAGACGATGAGGACAGAGAAAATGAAGGAGATCTGATCATGGCAGCGCAACTAGTAACACCTGAGGCTATGGCTTTTATCGTGAAGCATAGCACTGGAATAGTGTGTGTGAGCATGGATGGAAAAGATCTGGAGAGGTTGCAACTACCTCTAATGGTAACACAAAAGGATAACGATGAGAAGCTTCGAACAGCGTTCACCGTGACAGTGGTAAGTATTCTTATTATTTGACATTTTATTTGAAAATTTTAACTTTTCCTTTCAATATTGTAATTTCATGACTTAATATTGATCTCTTATTTGACATTCTAAGGCTACAATAGATTAATTCCTCATCTCAGCAGGGCAGACCTGCAATTTTAAATTTGAGCTCTCCTATCTTATCACGAAAAAGAAGACAATGATAATACGCGAGTTCTCTTTCTGAAGAGACTGCTGAGACAATGCAGTTTGTTCACAATGAATATGTTAGAAAATATGCCAATGTATCATAGGTTTGAATGTTAAATGTACTAACATATTTTAGAAAATCAATGACCACAACAGTAAGTACAATAACAAACCCATTAAAAAGCTTATACTCTCCTGTTTAGGATATTTACCTGAATTGTCCACTGACAATATTTCCAGATGACTCAATTGCAGTGTTGTGTTTTATGGAAGGTTTTGTAAGTTAGTTGTTGATGTTTTTCATTTGCGTACTTATCTAACTCTTTCTCAACTTTGATTTTGCGTTAATAACTTTTTTAGGATGCAAAAAATGGTACAACCACAGGGGTATCTGCACATGATAGGGCAACAACAGTTTTAGCTCTTGCTTCTAGAGATTCAAAACCTGATGATTTCAACCGCCCAGGTCATATATTTCCACTGAAGTACAGAGAAGGTGGTGTTTTGAAAAGAGCTGGACACACTGAAGCTTCTGTTGATCTTGCCGTGCTAGCTGGATTGGATCCCGTTGCTGTTTTGTGTGAGGTTGTTGATGATGATGGTTCAATGGCTAGATTACCAAAGCTTCGCCAATTTGCACAGCGGGAGAATTTGAAAATTGTATCCATTGCTGATTTAATAAGGTAAAATTATTGCCCACTTTTGGACAAAATTTACTGTATACTAGGTTAACTGCAGTTGCTCCATGAAAGCCTACATTTTCATCTGCGACTTTAAATATAGCTAGAATTATTTAACCTGCGGTTTTAAATGTTTTATAGCTCGATGAAAGCCTACATTTCACCTGCATTTTCACCGCAATATATATTTATGCACATATTTTATATGCAATAGCTCATAAAGTACAAACATTTTATCTCATTCTTTAACTCATCTCATAGATTCATCGATCCCTATTCTTTTGTCAGGTCAATGTATAAATAAATGTATGAATGTATTGACTATTTTCTTTTCAATTTTATACTTACCTTCCATCTTATTTATTATGGTGTTGCATTTTCATTCAAGCATAAACGACTTAACTGATCCAGTGCTCGGACATTGGCAGGTATAGGCGGAAGAGAGACAAATTAGTTGATCGTGCTGGTGCTGCAAGGATACCTACAATGTGGGGACCATTCACAGCCCACTGTTATAGATCCATCTTAGATGGGATTGAACATATTGCAATGGTTAAGGTAAGCACTGTTTGTTACGTTGGTATTCAATCTATTTTTAATTTGTTTATCTCAGTTACAATGTAAAACAAAGTTATTGGTTGCACTCACTTTTAATACTAGAATACTAGAGTTTTTATACCAAAAATAGTTGTGTAGCTGGTAGACAAAGTTACCTGATGACCAGAATGAAATTATGTCTGAAGCCTAGGCCAATCTGGTCCTGTTAGATCATTCGCCCGAATGCGGGATCCATAATTTCTTTTTCTTTTCAATACTATAGTATTGTTTAATTTATAACTAAGTCTATGGTATAAGCAGGGTGACATTGGGGACGGACAAGATGTTCTAGTGAGAGTACATTCCGAATGCCTCACAGGAGATATATTTGGATCGGCCAGATGTGACTGCGGGAACCAGCTCGCACTTGCAATGCGGCAGATTGAGGCTAATGGCAGGGGTGTCTTGGTGTACCTACGTGGTCATGAAGGAAGGGGCATCGGTTTGGGTCACAAGCTTCGTGCTTATAACCTACAGGATGCTGGACGTGATACAGTTGAAGCCAATGAAGATTTGGGGTTGCCTGTTGACTCACGAGAATATGGCATTGGTGCCCAGGTACTTCCTAGTAGAAATTCTGTTTACAGGCATTTTGAAAGTAGACTGCATTACGGTTTCACGTTGGTAACAAATTAACTGAGATTTCTTAATTGAGCATTTGATTGCTCGGCAATCAATGTTGATTCTGTCTGGCCTCTAATTACATGCTTAAGTTTTGATATTTCGAAACAATTTATTAGCCATAGAGGTCTGGATCTCACCATAATGTTGTTTAATTAAGTATTGGTCTTTATATTGCATGAATTCTGTTAAATTTATCGGATAGTTGAAACTCAAATTTGAAGATTTCAAAAGTTTTAACATAGAGGAGTAGTTATGATGACTATTGACAAGTCATTTGTTCTGCAACGTATAATAGTTCTCGTATTGCATTCAAGAGTTGAATGAATCTTGGTTTCTACAAGTTTGAAGGAAAAACTTACTCTCAGAGACTATCAGTTATAAGGAATTCCTACAGTGAATTAGTTGAGAAAATGCTATTTGCCTCAATGAATCTTTTTATTATTTCATAGAACAGTGAACTTTATCCTGTGACAATCTTTTTTAAACCCAAATACTTGCATATTCAAGAGTACCTTTCTCTTGGTAAAACTGAACTATTGGCTTATTCATTGCAGATACTAAGGGACCTCGGTGTTCGAACAATGCAGCTGATGACAAACAACCCTTCCAAGTATGTTGGGCTAAAGGGTTATGGTTTAACAGTTTCGGGCAGAGTACCATTAGTAACTCCCATTACTAAGGAGAACAAGAGGTATTTGGAGACTAAACGTGCTAAAATGGGTCACATCTATGGGTCGGAATTTAGTGGCCCCTTGAGTGGTCTTATTATTGGCAATGGGAAACAGAATATTGATTCCACAACTGATGTCATTTCAAGCGCATAAGCCTGGTTACCTGCCCGTGCCGACACAGTTCGTCTGAGATGCGAAGCAGAGAGGTCTTGTTGTCTTCCCATAGCTTATTATGATTTGATTAATTCTTTGGATTCAAGACTCAAACTAAATTGGGAGCCTTCCTCACAAGCTTAATAAAAATTTTCATTAAAATTCTGTAACTGCATTGTAATGCTAGGCGCATTCTGCAGCATTTTTCATTTTTTCTTTAAGTTGTTACATAGGCAGATATCCTATTTTGGCGACTTATGAATTTGTCAGAATTAATTTACTAAGGTGAAGGTGTAAGAATGCACAGCATTTACAAAATATAGCATTGTTGTAAAACTTTGTAATATGTATTTTTTGTTACGTTGGAAGGAATTGAATACTTGACTGATCATTTCAAAGGAAAATGCAATAAGCCCATCTGTAGGGTTAATATATTAAAACTCACAAGAATGAGTAATTGATTGTGCATGGTATACAATTCTAGATCCTTCTTTTTATTTACTGAAATTTTCGAATGACTCTGTATATACAACACAACTTTTCAATTGAAGGATCAATCAAATAAGTTTATTTGATGAACATTCTTGTCGGGCCTTACGCACGGATTGTATTTCAACAATTCAAACATTCTTATGCGGCCCTTATGTTAATGACAAATTCTCAAGTGTTTTAATTATTTAATTGTTGGTATTTTCCTTTTTTCTTCTTTAAGCTGGAAAAATAAACATTGATCACAACTGTTTATACCCAATTTTGGTCAATGGACCAAAACTGGTTACTTCCCCAGAGAGAAAAAAAAAGAAAAGGGAATGTGGCAAGGGCCCAAGCCCAATAATCGTTTACAAGGTATTTTCTTCAAAAGACCATTTCTGATTTATAACAAGTACCGAGATAACCAAAACCGAGGCCCAAGGGCAGAGGGCCCAAAACGATTGGACCACTGACAGAATAAAAATCGAAAGCCGTTCCAAACCCACGCGAGATTAAGAAGGAACATCAGCATTAAATGACGATTTGACTTTTCTCCCTTTCAAGAAGAAAAGCCAGCCGCCGAAGGAAGCCACCAAGCCAGGTAAGAAGCCAACTTGCCCATCAAATCACTAAAGGACGAAGACGCTTCAGACCAAGGAACCAATTCAAGAAGCCATCGGTTCTCGCCTGAAAGATCAATCTTCCCCTCTACGGACCAGTTCAGAACGTCAAATCAGCAAGCTGACTTTGGACGACAGGCAAATATCCTTACCCAGTCATCATCATTTGAGACCTCCTCTGCCTCTATAAATAGAAGGCTTCCAGCACAGAAGAAGGGGACTCTCTCTCCAAAACCAGACGCAACGTCTCGTAAAACACTCAAAAAGCATTCAAAGCATTCCAGTTATTTCGTTCAGACTTCAGATAGCCAGGCGATCTCCGTGTTCGTCTTTTTATTTCTCAGCCATTTCCATGGTATGATTAACTTCTGAAAATGTTCAGTTTGATTTTTGTATAATTCAGTCGGCTGTAAACCTCAAATTATCGTGATAGTGTATTTTGCGTAATTTGAAAGTAATAAGCATGGATCTTTACTGTTTCTGTCATTGATTTAAAAGTGAAAGGAAATATGAGTGATGGAACCCATATCTAAGGAATTCTGTTATGTTTATGTTTGCTGTCATTTTCATATCTGCAGAACTTAAGTTGTTACCTGCTTTCATCTTATCTAAATCATAAATATTATGAAAGGTTTTTTTTTTTAGCCCGATTCGGGCCACTTAGGCTCGAGGGATATGAACCAATCAGGCCCGAAAGTCAGATAGCTGGGCCCGAAATCATGATTAAATAATTTATACAAAATCAAATTTAGGTCCGTAAACCCACGTAAGGTGTTTGCTGACCAGGAACTCTATCTTTTTCCCTTGCTTGGATAGGTGTTGCTCGCACCAGCCATAGTCAACAAATACACGAGAGAAAGAATTGTGAAGTCCTCTTAACTGGGGCATAGAAAAGAACCAAACCAGGCCAGTACCCCACCTGGCTATGTTGCACGGATACGGGTACGGCGACACGGGAACCCGACACGGCGACACGGCGACACGGAAAATCTCAAAAAAGTAGGACACGGCGACACGGCGACATCGAAAATCTTAAAATAATAATTAATTCTCAATATTTCAATATCACATAATTCCATAAAACAAAATAAATAACTCATGTTCATCATCCATACATAATAATTAATACACCACAAAATAAAACATAAATGATCTAACTCTCAATCTTCTTCAATCATCTATGTCTTCATTGTTGTTATTAGAAAACAACACGCCCTCTAATTCCGGTTCATCAAGTGAAAGGTTTGCAATTTCAAGCACACCCGCATTCTCCAACAACTAAATTAAAAATTAAAACACATCAAAACAGAGAAACAAAATTAAAAATTTGTGAAGCCTAACCTGAGTTTGCAAGAAGGAATCGTCCTTCTTGGTCACGATTTGCAAGAAAGAATCGTCATTCTTGTTGTGTTTCTCTTCAAAAAAAAACAGAAGAAATAATCTTCACCTCACCACCAAATCTAACTCTTCTACTACTGTGAAGAGGGATATAAGAAAAGAAAATAGAGATAGAGAACATAAATAAAAGAATTTGAAAACAAAGGGAAAAAAAATTAAAAAGATACTTACCTTTGCAAAAGCTGGAGAAGAGGAGGAGCTGCGCAGGAAAAAAGTTGTTGCGTATATGAACTGAAGGCTGAAAATGTGAGTGAGATGAGATTCATTTAGGTTCAAAAAAATCATTTTCCATTTTTAAACCATATTTTTAAAAACATTTCAAATCAGTCCACCAAAGTTTCAAAAATCACGTTTAGACCCCAACTTTTATTTTCAAAATTTCAATATGGTCCCTGCCGTGTCTTGACCGTGTCGGAGCCGTGTCTTGACCGTGTCGGCGGCGTGTCTTGACCGTGTCCCAACCGTTGACCGTGTCGGAGGCGTGTCGGAGCCGTGTCGGAGGCGTGTCGGCGTGTCGGCGTGTCGGACACTCCGACACTCCAGTAGTTTGGCGTGTCGGTGCAACATAGCCACCTGGTGCACAGTGGCTTGAATAGAGGTTCAGGAAGAAGGCGCAAACCCCATCAAAAACTAACCACACTCGCTCATACCAGATCTGTTGGACTGGTCATACTCCCAACAGTGGCACGCCTATAATGCAGAACTCATGAATCGGAAGAAGTTCGGAGGTTAGGCCCAAGATAAGGCTGGACTGGATCTCTTGTCAACCTGATTCAACTTTCAATTTTGTTGAACATTGAAGTAACATCTGCGTGGGCCAAAGAGATACAATCGGGGCATTGGTGTAGGTCCAACAATTCCTGTGTTCTTCCGAGCACGCCTACCACAGGCGAAAAGAATACATTCTGGAAAAAAGGACCAACATATTTTTGGCACGCCCAGTGGGACCTTCACTCGTGTATGGTGAGAAGGACCAGAAGGAAGGTCTACATGGCAGAGTCCACACAAGCCACCGACGAGAGAAACAAAGGGATCGTGGAAACAGAATCAATAGAATCCTCCACGGAATACCCCTTTGAACGACTGGAAAAGGCCATGAGAGAAGGCTTTCAGACGATGACCACTTCCATGACCGAATCCATGAATCACATGTCCCAAAGCATTGTCCAGACCGTCGAAAAAGGATATGTGAACACAACTCTACAAGGAAACGAGACTAGGGCTCACCTGAGCCAAATCTTCGAGCGAATCATACGAATGGCGCAGGAAGAAGACGCGCCCAGGAAGGAAAAAGGGCTCCTCGAAAATGAGAATACCTCCTCAGGAGTTCCAAAGTATTCTTTGGGCCAAACAAGCGGTCATGCTAACTCAACATCTCCCAAAATGGTGATAGGAAGTTCTTATGGAACACCTCTCCAAGTTGCAACCACAGGCACTTCAGACGTGGCATTCGTTGGTCCAATCACTACAGGCAGTCCGTCAAGAGAACCGGGAGGACAGCGATTCGCACCTTCTGGTACTTCCTCCAAATATCAAGCACCAAGGACCGGCGAAGCCGCCTTACCACCAGGACCCGTCCGAAAGAATATGTACGCCGAGAAATGGAGGGAACCTGCAGGGTTCAACCTCTACATTGCTCACAACAGTGGCAATGTTGGAGGTAGCGGACGGGCTAAGCGAGATCATGCAAGGACAGCTGAACAGTTTCAAGATTCTGACGACGAAGATGAAGCCGGACAGAACCTTCAGCCCGCTATCGAGCCACTTCCGGTGCTCCATCCGGACGAGGCCATACGAAATGAAATAGAGGTGCTAAGGCAGCTCGTTCATAACAGTCAGGCCGGAATCAGAAGAGCAGCTCGACCCACATACCAGAAGCCATATCCCGCATACATCGACGATCTACCCTTCCCAAGGGGATTCAAGGTACCAAACTTCAGCTTGTTCAACGGAGAAGATTTGTACGCATCAACATTAGAACATATTGGACGCTTCTCGGCCCAATGCGTTGCCATTGAAACTCAACCTCTTCTGAAATTAAGATTGTTCGGAAGTTCACTCTCGGGCCAAGCATTCACATGGTATTCAAATTTGGGCCCGAACTCTATTGCAGGATGGGCAGAGATGGAAGGAGCTTTTATGGAGCAATACTATCGGCCCGAACCTGAGGTCACCATCAATGACCTAACTGATATGAAGCAGGGAGAGCACGAAACGGTACAAGACTTCATTGCCCGTCTTAAGAAGCTCAAAATGAAATGCAAAATCCCTATGGACGAAAAACACTTCATCAAGATGGCCCAGAATGCTCTCAGACTATCCCTTCGGAAGAAATTCGATGATCAGGAGTTTGTGGACCTGCAGGACGTGGCTCAGCGAGCTGGGAAATATGAACTGTTACTCCAAGAAGAAGCGCAAAGAAGAAACAGTTCTAAGCCCGTCTACTTCAAGAACCCAGTCCATCATCTGGAAGTCATCAACGAGTTTGCCGAAGCCAGCGAAGAGAGCGTCGGTTCGGAGGTGTCACTGGCAGAGATTGTTCAAATAAAGAACCCAATCACCTGCAAAGCAGTGATCAGACTTGGAAAAGAACAACGGAGCAACCCTACACCAACCGGAGGTTTCGTGCCCTACAAGCAAAAACATAAATCATATTCCTTCGATCTCTCCAAAGCGGAAAACATCTTTGATGAACTGCTCAGGGGGAAGGTGATCAAACTGGACGAGAAGCAACCATCACGGCCGGTATCGTGATGTGCAGCGGATGCAAATGCGAGTGTGAGCTCGAGATACCTGCTGCAGGAGGAAACATAGACGAACGATTACCTCAAAACACGGTCGAAGAGGACCAGACCTACCACAGGTCCGAAGCCTGGAATTATGGCCCTTTTAGCCTACGACTGGGCCCGAAGGGTAAATTTGAAAATTTTCGAGAGGTAAGCGGAAAAGCCCCCCAAGAACCATTCATACCGAGGAATGCTGAACGCATGAGGTTAGAAGATAGAGACGAATGGCGCACAAGATTGGTCCGACCCGAACCCGGGGCATCATCTGCGCAGCCTGGGAAGATGCGCGTTCGAAATGAAGGAATTAGCAGACCATCTACCACATCCAACTCGACAAATGTAAAGCCAGTCGAGCCGGAAAAAATTGCAACGGTCCAAAACGGCAGGTGGTACCTGGTGGGAAAGGGAGGCAAGCCCGAAAGGGAGCTGACCAATACCCAGGCTCGGAGAGTCAGAAGGCAATACGGGAAGGCCAGAAGATATTTAGAAAGCCAGGCGGTCAACCTTGATCCTATTGCCAACGCCGACGACAGGGATCATGAAGTACAAAGTAGAAAACGGCCAACCACTGGAGTTCTTAGGCCGAGGGCATCGCCATCTTTTCCAAGGATCCAGGAAGATCAGGAATCAAAACCACAACACCAGGCTTCAGTTGGACCACCACTTTGCGCAACATTACCAAGGCTTTCAATAGGCAAAACCATTCTCAAGCGCCCTGCAAGGGCCGAAAGTAAGGCTGTTTCAAATGATCAAGATACTAAAGAAGCAACGGCAGCAAAGCCTGAAGGCGGACCATCAAGGTCCGGTTTGAAGGTAATAATGCCGCAAAAGATGATTCGGGCCAAATTATCCTTGGAAGAAGAAGAAGATGAGAATATGTCTGAAGAAGAGGATGATGATTGGCTGAACTACGAACTCGACCATGAAGAATTCAAAGCCGCCCTAGGATTAAAAATCGGAGTTGAAGAGGAAGGTGAGCAGTCTCATCATACCCCGACTTTGACGTTCGGAACCTTGGAAGGGAACCCAAGGACCAATGTCACAACGGGACAGGCTGCAAACCCAACAACCTCAAGAATCGCCACCAAGAAAGGAGGTCAGGGGAATCAGCCGATGGAAGTTGAATCAATGTCCGGTGCTCAAAGGACTATGCCCATAAATATGGTGTGCATCCTCCCAGCTGTCTACAGGTCACAAGAGGATCAGCCAGGATATATGGAGGGCGATAGTCTGGTTGGGGATCACCCGACCGCATTGATACACATAATCGATGACCATGATGAACGGCCTGAAATCCTAAAGATGAATGAATCAAGTGCAGTTGGAACAATGGAGGGTCCCAGGGAGGGGATCCCTCGGGTATTCTTCTCCAGACCAACACGAGCGATGAAAAAACATTTAAGACTCTTGTTCATTTCAGCCAGAATCAACGGCATACCATTTAAGAAGGTGCTAATCGACGGAGGAGCTGCCGTTAATATCTTACCATTCAAAAGGTTGGAAAAGTTGGGTAGGAACAAGGCAGATCTCATTCCCACAGATTTGACTGTATCTAACTTCGCGAGAACCATTACTGCCACTCATGGCATTTTGGTAGCCGAATTCGAAGTCGGATCTAAAAATCTAGTGGTATCATACTTGGTGGTGGATAGCACATCTTCTTACCATGCTCTAATGGGAAGGGACTGGATACATCAGAGCATGTCTATACCATCTTCCCTCCAGCAAGAATTACTAATGTGGGACGAAGAGTTAGAGGACTACGAATTGATAAAGGCAGATCCACAGCCATTCCTGCCATCTGCCAATAGCGTTGACGCACGGTTTTACAACGAGGATATAGCGCCTCTCACCGTTCCAGAACTAATCAAGAACGGCCACTCTCCAGTAGTGATGGCCCAAAAGTTCATCCAGCAGGGCCTCATTTTCTCAGCAGAAGAATGGGAAAGGCCCCAAATATCCTTCGCCAATTCTCATGGATAAGCAAGACCTACAGGAGCAGGAGCCGCCTCTGGCAGAGACATCTCTAGTGGAACGGCTGCAAACGGAAGAGGTAACGCAAGGAGAATCAGGAATGGATCCAGCCAACTACATGGCTGAATTTGTTTCTGAAGATAACTGGGCCGAATTAGCAGGGTTAAACGAAGAAATCCAATTAGGACCCACCAAGCTCAGCACAACACCTCCAGAAATTCAAGACCCTCTTGAAGAGATTAATTTAGGAACTGACGAGGAGCCAAGGCCGACGTTCATCAGCGGCCTCTTGGACCCCGGTATCAAGGAAGAACTGATCTTTCTCCTCCGAGAATTCAGAGATTGTTTCGCCTGGCATTACCATGAAATGCCAGGATTGGATAGAAGTCTAGTAGAGCACCGTTTGCCCATAAAAGAGGGCTATAAACCGGTGAAGCAGTTAAAGCGGAGAATGTCAGTCGAAACTGAGTTGAAGGTGAAGGAAGAAATCCAGAGATTATTAAAAGCAGGATTCATTAGGCCAGCCCGATATGTCGAGTGGTTGGCAAACATCGTGCCCGTTCTGAAAAAGGTCACCAAGGCTGTTAGAGTATGTGTCGACTACAGAAACTTGAACGAAGCTACCCCAAAGGACGAGTACCCTATGCCAATGGCTGATATGCTAATTGACGGGGCAGCTCGCAACAAGATTCTATCATTCATGGATGGCAATGCAGGGTATAACCAGATCATGGTTGCTGAAGAAGATATTCATAAGACAGCTTTCAGATGCCCAGGACACGTAGGAGCATATGAATATCTAGTAATGCCTTTCGGGCTAAAAAACGTAGGGGCCACGTACCAAAGGGCGATGAACGCCATTTTCCATGATATGATCAGACACACCCTGGAAGTATATATAGACGACGTGGTCATCAAGTCAAAGGAGCAAGAGGATCATGTGGGAGACCTCAGAAAAGCTTTCATCAGGATGAGGAAGCATCAACTGAAAATGAATCCAAAAAAATGCGCTTTCGGCGTCCAGGCGGGAAACTTCCTGGGTTTTTTGGTTCATCAGAGGGGTATCGAAGTGGATAAGAATAAGGCCAAGGCGATCATTGACGCCCCTGCTCCTCGCAGTAAGAAAGAATTGCAGAGTCTGCTCGGAAAGATCAATTTCCTCAGGCGATTCATCGCCAATTCGGCTGGGAAAGTCCAACCCTTCTCCTCTTTGCTAAGAATAAAGGACAAGGATCCATTCCTATGGGGGCTGATTCAACAGGAAGCATTTGATCAGATAAAGCAATACCTGAGTAACCCACCAGTCCTCACGCCGCCGAGGAAGGGCGTCCCTCTAAAATTGTATATTTATGCTTCAGATAACTCTATCGGTAGTCTGTTAGCCCAAGACAATGTAGAGGGCAAAGAACAGACTGTGTTTTATCTAAGTAGAATATTACAGGAGGTTGAGACTCGGTATTCTGCTATTGAAAAGCTCTGTCTTGCATTATATTTCACGGCAGTAAAATTACGACATTACATGCTGCCTTTTACTGTTCATATAATAGCTAAAACTGATTTGATCAAATACATGCTCAACAGACCCGTGCTAAGGGGACGATTGGGAAAATGGATTCTGGCTCTTTCAGAGTTCAGTTTCAGATACATTCCTCAGAAGGCAGTAAAAGGGCAAGCTATCGCAGATTTTCTAGCCGCCCACCCTTGCGTCGAAATTGAAGATTTAAGCACTATGGAAATAGGCAACCTAGGCTTCCCACTTGATCAAAGAATCCCGAAACTTAAGATCAAAAACGTCTTTGGGAAGTTACCGGGCCAGCGCGGACAGATTTTAATTCCCGTAAAAACTGTCCAAATCAAACCATGGAAACTATTCTTCGACGGATCAAGATCAGAATCCACAGCTGGTGCAGGGATTGTCATTGAAGATCCATTCGGAGCCAAATTTGCATATTCATTTCAGCTCGATTTTGATAGTACCAACAATAGGGCCGAATATGAAGCTTTGATTATCGGCCTAGAAATGGTACTGGAACTGGGGGTTACCCACCTGGAGGTCTTTGGAGATTCTCAGTTGATAATCAAGCAGTTGACAAACGAATATAAATGCAGGGATCCGACCATGGCAGCCTACTACGTCGCAGCCCGCAATCTAAGCTCTATGTTCAAAGATATATCAGTCAAATATATCCCGAGAAACGACAACTTGGCGGCTAATGAGATGGCACAAATAGCATCTGGCATACAAATACAGGAGCACCAGTCCGAAAGGACCATTAAAGTCCAGAAAAGGTCCCTACCTTCAATCCTCACTAGAGGGATGAATCTCGAGATAAACACAAACGAGGTGCAGGCCGGAGATTGGAGAAAACCGCTGATTGATTATTTGACCAACCCATCTCCAAGGGTGAGCAGGAAGACCAAATACCACGCCACTAAATTCCTAGTTATGAACGGAGATTTGTTTCGACGAACCAAGGAAGGAATCCTCCTAAGATGTCTGGGGCCGAAAGAGTCCATGAGGGTCATGGGAGAGATTCATGAAGGATCCTGTGGTGCTCACCAATCCGGAAAAAAGATGCGATGGCTGATCCAAAGATATGGCTATTTCTGGCCAACTATGGAAAAGGACTGCTTTAACTACGCTAAAGGATGCGAAGATTGTCAAAGGAATGGTCCGATACAGCACCTGCCAGCTGTCCCTTTAAATCCGATCGTCAAACCTCGACCTTTCCGAGGATGGGCTATGGATTTCGTGGGCAAAATCGTGCCTAGTTCAAGTAATGAGCATACATTCATTATCGTGGCTACCGATTATTTCACAAAATGGGTAGAGGCGAGTGCAGTCAAATCCATTTCCTCTTCGGTAGTGATCATCTTCGTTAAGCAGCACATCATCCACAGGTTTGGAATCCCAGAAACAATCACTACTGACAGAGGCACATCCTTCATTTCCAAAGAAATCCAAGACTTTTCGGACGCCTACGGCATCAAGTTCGTACAGTCCAGTCCCTATTTCCCACGGGCCAATGGTCAGGCAGAATCCACTAACAAAGTCTTGATCAACATCATCAAAATGATGGCCGAAAACAATCCTAGGGACTGGCACGAAAGGTTGTCCAAGGCGCTCTGGGCAGATCGGACCTCAAAAAAGACATCTATCGGTACTACCCCTTTTGCGTTAACGTATGGTCACGATGCAGTTCTGCCAGTTGAAATCAACGTGCAATCTCTACGCCTGGAGAAACAACCTGACATGGATGACGCAGCGTACATCGAATCCATGATGAAGGAATTGGAGGAGTTGAGCCCGATTCGGGCTAAAGCCCTGAATCACCTCATGGTTGGTAAACATGCAGTAGCTCGTGCCTACAACAAAAGGGTCCGAGGAAAGACGTTTGAAGAAGGAGAATTCGTCTGGCGAGCTATTCTACCCCTAGGAGCCCACGTGTCAGGATTTGGGAAGTGGAGCCCAACTTGGGAAGGTCCATTTACGGTACATCGAATCCTGGGAAAAGGAGCTTACCTGCTATAGGACAGGGATGGAACCCTCCACCAACACCCTATAAACGGGCAATGGTTAAAGAAGTTCGTCCCTTCCTTATGGGAAACAACAGGCATCGATCTTAGTAATGACTAAGGGGGTAATGCACGATGCAAAATCTTGCTGGCTAAGAAATTGTAATTAATTACCCACATTAAGGGTGAGCACGTATGGACAGAAACTCGTTGAAATTTTACATAGCCCACTTGCAGTCTCATACTTAATTAATCATCCATCATCAAAAGCAGTTAAAGGGCACATAAAAAAAAAATAGCAAATTAACAAAGATGTTCGAAACAGGTTTAATTTACACCAGCAAATCCAGGAGAGTCTTGATCTTGTCCGAGAAATGCAGCACATCCACACGCAGCCGATCCACACGGATTTTCTTCAGCTTTTCATTCCACAATTCCAACCCAACATCCATGTCCGCCTTATCCAGATCTTCTTTAGCCGAGGACAGAATGGTGAGCATTTGATCCGCCGCATCCTGAAGATCTCTCTTCTGCACTTGCACTCTTGCTACGTGAGCCTCTGCAGTTTTCAAACGCCAACACACTTGCTTCAGCAGTGCGTCCTGTTCACTCAGCACCTGGTGTTGCGCCCCCATCACTTTCTTTGCTTGGACCAGTTCTGCCTCCAAGCCAGGAAGAACATCCGATGTCTGCAGCAATGGATCATCACGACTGAATTTACCAACAAGGGCTGCCAAATCAGTCTTGGCAGTCTCGCAGAAGGTTGCGAAATCAGGGCAGGCGCGGCAAATGGAGTCTAAAGCGTTGGAAACCTTGGCACCTTGCTCATCCGCTACCTTATCTGCCAGAGGCAGCGCCAGCCACTTCCCTAGCAAAATTTTCGCTCTCGCATTAGATATAAAGGTGCTGTCAGAGCTCTCAGTATCTAAGTCTCCTGGAGCCTTCGCGCCCGCAGAACCAGAAGAAGGTACAGCGGCAGGAGTGGCAGCCGGCATCTTGGATGCATCTTCTTGGGCTCGGGGGGCATTATCATGTGGAGCATCCCCTCCTTGGTCATTCCTCTCGGCCAAAGTTTCTGCTATAGGGCTTTTTGCCGCGGGGGTAGCGTCTTCAGGCACCTCTGCCTCCGGACCAGTAGTCTCAATTGGAATGGAAGAAGTTGGAGTTACCTGCAACAAATCCACCGGTCAGAAGATACTCCGCGGGAATCATTATGCAAGAGCATTTATTCGGACCATACCTCGGTCCGAATGTCAGCATCACTCGTGTCTCCTCTTCTCTGGGCTTCCCCCACTTCTGGGACCGGCTCGGTAACCTAAGGAATCATGTATCAGTGTTGATTCCATTTTTTTCTTTATCTTTAAAAAAAGAAAAAAAAAGAAAAAAGGGTCATCGCTTACCTCAGCGGCAGTGCCAACTTCAGCAACTCTTCCCTCGGACCCACCGCTAGGCAGAACAATGCTGGGCGGCGGAACTATCGAAGGAGAGGAAGGAGCAGAAGCCTGCACAATCATGAGGGTAAGTAAACCCAGGAAAAAAAAAAATAATAATAAAAAAGCAACAAACAGAAACACATCAAGAAAAGTCAGAGGCCCACCGGAGCAGCTCCAGGAGTCTCAACAGAAGAAACTTTGGCCCGCTTGCTGGAGGCCACTTTGGGCCGAGCCTTTTCCTTCACACCACTCCCAGTTCCTTCTGGATGAGACCTCTTCTTGGCAGCCACGCGAGCATCTGCTTAAACCAACAATCGGACCAGAATTTAGAAGCACGAAAAAATTGGTTCATCCAGCAACTTTTTGTAAGGAGATGGAAGATTACCACCGGCTTGCAAAGAACAAATGGGAGTTCTTTCTTTCTGGCTTCGCTGAACAACAACAGGGGTCCTCAGTCCACCAGCAATTCCCCGCCCCAAAACCGCCAATTGGCTGGGCGTGCAGAAGGACTGATATTTGATCGAGACTACATTGAAAGACAAAGATGACTATGGGCACGCCAAGAGAAAAAGGGGGAAGGGACAAAGCAAAATTCTTACCAGTTAAGGATAGCCGGTTGTCTTCCGCAATTTGTTCAAGCAGAATCCGTCTGTCTTCGATCTTGAGATCCCTCCGAAAGGGACAAGTCTTGAAAGCTCGTGGATATGCCTCATGCAGGGGTCCATACCTGCTTAAACAATGATCCCACCAGCCTTGGAAAGATAGAGTACAACAGCAGTCAGGATCATAAGGCCTCAACTCCAGAATTCGGGCCGATTCTCTAATCTTGGCCCGAACGCCCAAAAGATCATCCTTACTCAACTTGGGGAATCTATAGGACGAACCCTTATTAATCAGGGAGTAGTCCAATTCAGGGATCACTTGGGGGCATCCAAACTGTCTGCTAAAAAACTGAGGACTATAGGCCTCTACCCCATATTGGTAGCTTCTGGAGTCCATCCTCCCACCACAGGGCAAATCACGCGTTTGCAGGCAGGAGAAAATGTCCATATTCTCAGAAGCCAAGGGGGCTCTGCCACTTCGAGGACCCTGGCAGATCGCTCGATTTTCGAACCAAGGCGAACCTCTTTTCAGATTCATCAGCCACTGGAAAGCATGCCTAGTCCTACGACATAAAAAGAAGGTAAAACACTCTTCAGTAGTCTTACCAGAGGCAGTGCTTAGTAGTAATTCCCTCAAGGGCACGGTGTTAGAAGCGACCCGCAGCTTTCGGGCCCACAGTTCAGGAAAAGTCCACTGAAGCCAGACCTGAACCATCCATAAGGGTCCCTTCACGTTAAGATTGATGGGTTCCACTGTCGCCTCCCTCAAGGTTCTGTAAATGGAGGCCAGAATTAAGGGACCAGTGGCGATATCCCTATAAGAAGACAAACCCTCGGCCAAATGGAGCCACTCCATCGTAATACAGTTAGAAGCACTGGGGAAGATGAACCTGTTCAACCAGTATAGCAGGAACATCACGTGCTCCCCATCTGGGTAGTCGACCTCTTGATCCATGAAAGCTCCCATGAAAGCACCATAGGCCCGATTGAAACCTATCAAACTGATAAGAACCTCGAGGTTCTTTTTTCTCTCCTTCTCCTGAGAAGGACCATCTTCGAAATCCCCCAGCCAGTCAGCACTCCGCCCATGCGGTCGAAATCCAAAAATCACTGCAAGATCAAGGATGGAAATCGACATAGGCCCGACCCCAAAATCAAAGGTGTTGGAAGCACTGTTCCCAAAAACCAGGGCCGAACCTAGAAGAGGAGAGTCGGCTTGTGGTTGAATAACTGAGCAAGTAATGGCCTGATGAATACCATTATCAAGCCAGCAATCCCTGTATCGAGGCTCCATTCTCTTCACCCAGTCTGACCAACGGAGTTCGACACTCGATACATCGATTTTTGGGAAGAACCGGGGAAGCATTTTGTTCCAATTCGACCAGTCAACACCCCCTTTGCGACAGACCGGCAACGGAGCACGAACAAGATGCACCTCGTAGTTCCAAAGCTGATCGGATTTCTGGTCAAAGTACCGAGGGCCTAATATGCAGTGGGCATTTATAAAACTGATGGCTTCTTTGCACAGAAAAAACTGGGCACGGCCAGCAGCAAATCTTTCGACCCAGCCGTCAAAAACGGTGGCAAAAGTGTTTACTCCCGTTCCGGAAATAAACGGTGGTCCGGCGGAAGCGGTGCCAGAAGAAGAGGTATCAGGAACAGAGGTCGAAGATTTCTTAGGCGCCATTCTTCAGAAAACAATGGAAACGAATGGGAATTCAAAAGTTCGAAAGGAAGAAGGAAGTTGAAAATTTTCGCTCCAAGGAAAATACGGACCATTTTGACACGATTTTGAAAAGACAGGAAATGGAAAGGCGCAATAAGGGGGAAGGCTCGTGTCAGACATTTAAAACTCGACACGACCTTTCAATTCAGCCGCCTGACAAGTTTCCATCTGCGTGACACGTGTTCGAAAAAAGGGTATGATGGGTTCGAGGCGCGACACTCAACGAAGCAGCACTTGAAGACACGACGCGCAACGGACAAAAAACCCACTTTATGAGAGTAGGCCCAAAAAAACAACCTTGGAAGGGTTTCTCAGACTTGGTTACTCTTACCTTAAAAACGAATATTGGTACCAGGTTTGTACTCATTGGGTTTAAATGACCACTCTCCTGAAATTCGTTTTGCCTAAAATCGCAGTTATTGAGCCAATTAATGGTTGAATGAAAATAACTGTCAAAGATAAATTAAAGGATAAAGAAGTACTAAGGCGTGGTCTAAAACGTAATAATGTCTACAGGCCAAAATAAAAATAACTGGAATTTAAGCGATAAATTCTAAAATAGTGGAAATTAAGTCCGAAAGGTTGTCCATATCCAAATCAAGGGCCCGTCATGAAGAGGTTAATTTCTTTCTGGCCAACCTGGCTCGAAATGTGCGAGAAGTCAAATCTTGAACAGCAGGTTCACTGGCCGCAATCCGGGCTCGAATGTCCGCCATCTTGGCCTCCAGCTCAGCTTTCAATTTAAGATCAGCAGAAATCTCACCCTTCAGAGCAACCTCCTCTTGCTCCAGCCCCTCAAGCCTGTCCAGAACCTCTTCCGCCGCTTCAACAGCTTCTACAAATCCTTCTCTGCGATCACAATGATCTTCCAGGATTTCTTCAGGATCTGCCGCAGAGGAAGGATACTCTTGATCGTGCAGATGTGCTTCAGTGTCTTGCTTAGCCATCGTTCCAGGTGATTGCACGCAGGGGAAATATGTGGCTTCACTCCAGCAATCTGACAGAGAAGAGGTTGAATCTTCGAAAGGGTATCATGATCCTCCACAGGATCGAAAGTCGGAGCCCTAATCGCCTTCCACAAAACCTTAAGCCCTTCCACTGCATTAGCAAGCACCACATTCGGCTTGCTCAAGGTCATCAGGACTTTTCTGCCCTCTGTACTTGTAAGGTTGGTAGCACGTCTGGATTGGGGCCCGAAAGCCCTGTTCGGTTCATTTTTACACATGATTTTTCATGTTATTCCCCTTTTATTTTGAGTTAGTTTTTGACATTTTATAGCTTTTTACTTCCTTTTTGTGTTTTCTTAGATTTTACCTTGGTTAGATTGAAAATGAGCTAAAAGTGCACTACTTGTTATAATTTCTGTTTTTGTTCATTTTCGTAGGTCAACTTCTTGGCCTGGTATCAACATGCTATGGTGCTCGGCTGAGGTCATGATCTTCATGAGACTTGTTCCAATGGATGTTAACTACAACATATCCAAATTTGAGCTCCATTGGACAAGTATTGCCTATCCAACCAATCCAGCATGTTACCACAGCTCTGGAAATCCGGAATTGGCCAGCTTTTACCTCCATTGTGTCATCTTGATTATTCTTGTTACCATAACACTTGGTAACAAGAATTTAACTTAGTAGATGAGATATTTTCTGAAGCATTTGGCATCTTTGTGAGGACAAGGCTTCATCATTTGCAAGGGGACAAGAAGACAATGGGTGAAGACTTTGCATTAGAATACTAAAAGTAAAAGCTGGAAAGGAGGAGAGAGGGAAGCAAAAGGAGTGCAATCTGATATTGGAGAGGTTCTTGAACGTGGGAAAGCAAAGGATTCTATCATTCCACAATTGAGAGCAGATTTTGGAGAGCTTGGAGCTTGGAGAAGGCCAAGGTGCAGCCAAGCTAAGTGGAGAAGAAAGCTTCCACCATTGATGACCTTGAAGCTTTCATCATTTTCTCAAAATCTGTAAACTCTTTCTAATTTTATTTTGAGTTTGTATTTGGAATAAGTATGAGCAACTAAACTCCATAGCTAGGGCTTAGGTTGAAGCCCTAAACATGATTACCTTATTGTTTTGATGCTTGAGTGTATGAATTTCTAGACATTGTTGATGAATTCCAATTCCCCAAATTAATCTATCCTTGATGTGTGTTTTTCCTTGGTTGGCCATCTTTGAAAGCATGCTTCTTGAGATTGTTGGGATTATGTGTATCTTCATGTTTTCCTAAGCAATAAATGGATGGAGTAAGAACCATCCATGTGAATTGGTTTCTTGAATACCTAATGTAAACACCATGCTATTAGGATTCTTGTGATGTTCATATTCTCTTTGAACTTAATGGGTTCTCCTTGTAATTGAATCGAAGTACGAACCATACCTAGGTTCGGTTATGGGGAGGGCACAAGTATTATAGCACGAACCATGCACTTTACGTATATTAGAGAGAATCAATGCGTCTTGAGCCACGACCCATGGTCTTGATTGCGAACATCTTCATTAACACGTTTAGAGTTCATCACTTGAGTATCCATGAACATAGGTAGAATTGTTTAGGGTGGATTCCGAAACCCTAGTGTTTGTTACATTTTGATTTCACATCTTGATAATTCATCTCTGCCATTCTCATTTAAATTCAAAGTCCATTTACTTTCATGCAATAGAATTAGGTCACTTGAACCAAACCAAAACCCCCCCCAATGTGTGTGTGAGTTGTGTGTTTGTTACATTGTGTGTCTTGTTTACTGAATTCTGTTTATTTTCGTAACTGTTTTGGACTTTTGGTCCGCGCTGTGTTCTTGCATTTTCTGTGCTGAATCCAACCGTATAAAGAACGTGAATTTTGGACGTACGGTTGGAAAGTTATAGGCAAAACACTGAACAGAGGTCGAAATTGAAAAACAGAGAAAACGAATCTGCCCAAAAACGACCGGTCGCTTTTACCTGACGACCGGTCGCTTTTCACGTCAAAATTTGAGTTTCGACTCTGCCCAAAAACGACCGGTCGCTTCTGCCTCACGACCGGTCGCTTTAGCACTGTTCATAGGTGATAAAAGGGTGATAAAAAGTGCTGTTTGTGTTTTTCTTTAGTTTTCTTGTGTTGTTTCATTTCTTTTACACTTCTTTACTCATTTCTAGTTTCCCTCTTTCATTTGTGCATTTGTGGTGTGTTAATTAAGTGTTCTCTTTGTACTCAAATTAGAACTTATAGGAAGCCGACAAGTTCTTCGTGGGATCGACCCCGTACTTACATAATCTATACTTCAATAGATTCGTGCACTTGCGGGTATTTTTAATTGGTTGTTTGCACATTAATTTGTGTCCTTTTAGGAATGCAACAAGCCCCAGATGCTCCAAGGTTTGAAAAGATAGGGCGGTTCATGTGGGTCATAGCAGAATCTGGCACTGGCAGAGGCTCATAGGAAGGAAGGTCAACTCCTTCCTCGAGCTTGATAGTTCTCACTTGCAGGGTAATTTTTTGGGGACGCCCATAATCTAGAACAGGGCCAGAAACCTTCTCTTTGCCTAGGCGCTGCAATCACAGACGACGATCTCAGACAAATATTAAAGAAAATCAAAAGAAATATGAGCGAGATTGAGAGCCAAACCTGAGGAAATGGCAGGGGGTCCAATTCTGGCTCATCTCCTTCGCTGGAAGAAGAGTCCATTCTTACCCTTTTCTCACCAGCACCTGGGACTAGAGATAAATAATTTTATTTAACCACTTGCCAAGGGCAAGAACGACAAAAAAAAAAAAAAGGGGGGAAAGATTCAAACCTCCTTCAGGATTGACGCTCTCAAAGCCCGGCGAGGATGGGGCCTTTCGCTTTCTCTGAAGGGGCAAGTCTCCCTCTTCTTCTTCTTCACCTTCTTCTTCTCCTGCTTCCTCTACCAGAGGGGCCTTTCCTTTGTCTACACTTGAGGGCCCAGGGCCAGAGGGATGAGAAGAAGAGGGAGGAACAGAAAATTCTTCCACTCTCTCTTCCGGGACGACGTTACCAGAAGAGGCGACGTCAGTCCGAGCTGCAGTAAGAGAAAGTGACCCATATAAAGAAAGAGGAATCAAAGGAATAAGACTAATCAGGGTCTTACCAGTGGTTTCTGGGATAAGGGGTTCGCCTTGGATCGTTTCTGTCAATCACCAAAAACAATCCAGATTGTTAGAAATTGACAAACCAGGGCTAAAAGGGAAGATCAAATTCTCAGACAATTACCTATTACTGCTATGCCCTGGAGATGCGACAGCCGCCTCCTCATAGACTTTTCTTCTTCACCCGTCATTTCTCGGGCAAAGGGACATCCTTGAAAAGCAGAGGCGTGGAAGAGCTTGGCAGGTTCAGGAAGCCAGGAAAATAATCTCCCCTCCCAAAATTCGTTTTGAAGTACAGAGTGAGGAAGGTGTATACGGGGGCACTCTGGCCCTGACAGTTCGGCTCTTCCAAGATCGTATCAATTTTATCGCTTCAGGTCTCAGAGCCAAATTGCGCCAGGAGCTGCCCTTGTTCGCAGAACTGTACCTCAATTCGGGGATAGGTTGGACAAACCCAAATTGACGGCTGACGAATTGAGGGTTATAAGCTTCAACTCCGTAGCTACACCTTTTATCATTCATGACCACTCCGAAGGAAAGGTCCCTGCTAACCAAGCAAGAGAGGCTCATGTCAGCATGAACCTGGGACCGGAAATTGGTCAGTTCCCTCCATTGACTCGGAGCCTGGTGCAGACCGCCGTATGTAAACCAAGGAAGGTCGCAGCCAAGGGAGCGAAACCAAATTTCGCTGGGGCGCTTTCTGCACTCCCTCAAAAAGACAAGGCACTCCTCGGTGCTGACCAATCTCTTCGAAGCAATGGCCAGAGCAACAGCAGGGACGTCATCTTCAAGATACACCAGATTTTCGGTCCCAAGCTCAGGAAAATACCACTCCAGCCAAACTTGGATCATCCAGATAGGTCCACATACAGCAAGGTCAAGGGGGTTGACCGTAATCTGATAAAGGCAGCGGTAGAGCGAGGCCAGCATAAAAGGACCAGTAGCCAGACCCAATTCGTTGTGGAGGGCTTCGGCCAGATGCATATACTCAGGGCTGACGCTGCCATCCACATTGGGAAAGATGAATCGGTTGAGCCAGAACAGCAGAAACATCATGAGCTCCTGTTCACGGTCAGCCATGCCTTGGAAGGTCATCATAAAACCGGAATAGGTTTTTAGGCGAAGGATCTCTGCTTTGCTCGCCTTCATCGGAGTCTTGACCCGCCGATTCTCCAGTTCATAATCACCCAGCGCATCAATATTTCCGCCCCAGGGCCTGAAGCCAAAAAGGGCTGCCATGTCTAGAATAGTGGGGGTCGTAGGACCTGGCCCGAAGGCGAATGTATTTGAAGTGCTGTCCCAGAAGCAGAGAGCGGCCCCCAACAGCGAGGGATTCAGATCAATCCGGTGTTTTGACAGCAGAATGGCATGAAAAATCCCATTCCGTTTCCAGACGTCGGAAAATAGGCGCTTCATCTCGTCTACCCAGTCGGACCAAGAGAAGTGAACTTCAGACACAGGAACATCGGGGTTGCAACCCAATCGTCCCAGATTGGCTTCCCAAGAGCTCCAATCAATGTCCTCCAAGCCATACGCGAATAGAGCGCGAACCAACTGAGTATCTAGCGACAGAAGAGCTTCGGGTTTGGCTTGAAGATAGTGAGGACCCAGAAACGGCGTCTGGAATGGGCCCTTCAAGGTTATCGGAAAAGGGGAGTAGACCGGCGACAGGACGTCCGTCTGTTCCTGAGCCAGGATTGAAAGGAACTCATCAGCATGTTCCGTTGCGGCTTGCTCGGAGAGCTGTTGCGTAGATACAGCTGCACCAAAATGGATTCAGTTGCATCCTCAACTTGTGATACTCGCAAGTGCACGAGCCGTTTGGTAGTATAGCATATGTAAGTGCGAGGTCGATCCCACGAGGATTGGTGATTGAATGATCCAATTCATTTTTCCTACACAAAACAGAAATGAAAAAGAAAGGAAATAAATAAAACAAGGAAGAAAGAAATAACTAACTCAAGCAGATAAGTTCCCAAGTTCAATTAGATTAATGGATTGATTCTAGCTAAAGTATGATTAAGCCATGGTGTGTGGTCATAACCTTGTGTTCCTAATTCCCTAATTTGATCATTTGTTGTCTAACCTAAAATTAAGCATTAGGAACCCATTAAGCATAGAAGAACATTTTAAACAACCAAGTATGTATCTAATCCCTGTTGTCGAATGTCCATACATACTCTTCCTATTCATAGTTCAATTCGAATTAAAGCATGGTGTCTACTCTTAATTCAAACCAAGATAGCTAACATGCAAGCCTAAATGGTGATCAATCATTCAAACTAGCATATTAACTTATAAGCATAATGAATAAGAACAAAAACCATAATTGAAACTTGGAAACTAATCAAACTTGAAACTAAAGAAAAGAATTTACATAACAATGAAAATTAAGTAGAACTTGGAAAAACTTAAGGAGAATTTCAGCACAAAGATCTCATTATAACAATTGAAAACTAGAAAGAGAAACTAAGAGAATTTGAGGGAGAGAAGGGAAGGGAGCTCTAGAGAAGTGTTTGAGAGCTCCCCCCCTTGGGGTGTTTTTACAAGCTTGGGAAACCTCACTATATATAGGCCTAAGGAAGCTGAAAATCTGAATTAAGTATGGCTAATGCATACAACACTTTGTTTTATAAAATCTGAAATGGTTGATGCACTTCACTAATGCATACAACACTTCCATTATAAAATCTGAAATGGTTGATGCACTTCACTAATAAATCCCACCAGCAGCCCTAGCTCATCTTCATGTCACCATGACCAAGCTTCCAACCAGAAATGATAGCTCATACCTAGCTCACCATGACCAAGCATCCAACCAGCACATGCTGAGGTCAGCATGACCAGCAACTTCAAGGGCTTACAACTTGGGCTTCTATTAATCAAATTAGGACTTTAAGCACTCGAAATTGAAGTTCAGAATGTCTTCTTTCCAGCCATATGTTATTTGGGCCAATCCAAGGTCGGAGGAAGAAGTTAAGGCCGAAACAAATTGCTAACTCATTTTCCGCGCTGATAAGATCCATCCTGAGCATGGTTCTGTGTTTGCTAGGTAACGGACTCCAGATTTATCCAATGGGGCTGGAGTTTGGATATGTTATAGTACACACCCATTGGAACAACTTTCATGAAGAATGCTGCCTCATCCGAGCTGTGTAGGTTGCTGAAACAAAGCTTGCAATATGACCTACGGAACTGGACTGGCAGGGGGCTGTAGCCAAAATTGAGTTTGTCTTTAAGCTCTTCATCCATTCATCCAAATTAGGCCCTAACATGCATGGATTGCATCATTTACTATCCAAAGCCCTCATTATTACCTAAAGCTCAATGAACTAAAAGATAAACACAAAAAGGATTAAAAGCACAAGTTTAACTCAAAAACATAACCAAATCATAAGCTAGAAGGGTACAAAATGATATACAATTATGAACCGATCAAATACCCCCAAACCTAGATTTTGCTAGTCCTCGAGCAAAACAAAAGGAAAACAAAGATAAAAACAAACAAGAAGTTAACTAGACCACTTTCGTAGGTAACTCGATTGCATTGAGCATATGCAACAAGCCTTTAAACCTCTAGGCATCCCTAGTAGGAGGAGTTGTGTCTCCTGAGGGTTTAACAGATACGATACCCACAAACGTTTTACTGACTCTGTAAAACAAGGTAATTAGAAAACTTAAAAGATTGTTAGTCCGTAAGCAAAATAAAAAACAAAAACAAAAATAATTACAAAAACAAAACAAAAATAAAAATAAAAATAAATAAATAAAAACTCAAAACAATCTTTCCGAACATTTTATGAAGATAAATGACTCATGCACATGACTCAAAAGTTTAAAAGCTCAATTTTAGACATTATTTACAAGGCGGCAAAGTTCAAAACATAACATGTTCAAAGTGTATTAGTGTGATAGCCAAATGCAACAAATTCCCCAATCTTAGTTTTCACACAATTTCAAAAATCATACCAAGCACAAATGCTACTTCAAATCTCACCGAAGTTGTCCTCTCACAAATGAATCACTCAGAAGAGGGCTACAATGCAACACTCAATTATAAACATGAGATTAGAGTTAAATCATAAGGGACTTAACTCAAAATAGGAAAATGAAGAACTTGCATTAATATGATCTCAAGAAGGATGCCAAACACTTAAAAGTAGAAAAATGGATGCAATTCAACCACATGACATTTAAGATCAATTTAGGTCTTTAGTATAGGTTGTAATGGGGCCAAGGGTGTAAAGTGAGTAAGAAATGAAAGGTATGGATAATACAAAGTCCAAGGAACTCGCAATGTAAGAGCATAAAACAATTGTTTACAAGACTTCGAATCATCACGATTAGATTTTTTTTTCTTTTACATGATCAAAACTCCTTATACCTTCATTTACATTGATTCAAACTCCTTTCCAAACACCAAATTATTTTGAAGGCCCAAAAATGAATTTTCAAACAACCGCCACTTAATCACAACTTTCTCTTTTCTTTCACCAATTGTGTGATTTTTTTTTTTTTTTTTTGATGTAATATCCCTTCCCAAACTTAGCTTGAAAAACACATCCGAATTAGAGCTCATGAATTCCTTAGAAAGGTAAATATTTGTTTTTCGGGCTAAGGTGAGGAAATATAATTGGTAAAATGAAAGAAAAGGTTTACATGTAGGCTCAAAATGGTAAACAATGGAAAATCATGCTTAAGCATGCATAAGGTTAGCTTGAAAGGCACAAACGATCCAAAGAAGGCCTTAATATCACTTCTTAAAATGTCATGAAGTCAAATTGCATAAGAATGAATGACTTTTAAGTGATCAACCAAATCAATGAATAATGAGATCAAACAACAACTTTGATGACAAGAAAATAAGAGTATGTGTATAACACTCATGAAATGAAGCACAAGGCTCAAAAGCTCACATTATATGGTTATATAAGTCTAATTTATGCTTGATACAATTATTTGGGTCATGCAAATCCTTTAATTGGAAAATTATGAAACAAATGGCAAGTGCAAAGAAGGTTTCGAACATGTCATGCTAGAACGATGCCAAATTAATTAATTAATTAATTTTTTTTTTACAATAAAAATTTACAAGGAAAACAAAATAAATAATAAATAAAATTCAATTTTCATTTAAGTCATGCAAACATTTATCACAATCTCATCAAATGTGTTCGGAAAGTGAATAAAATCAAAATCAAAATCAAAATCAAAATAAAAGCAAGACTTAACAAAATAAAATAAAAATAAAAACAAGCAAATAAAAAAATAAAAAAAAATAAATTAAGGAAAAACCAAATTTACATGCTAAACTCCAATACCCCCAAACCTAGAAATGAACATTGTCCTCAATGTTTAAAATTTAGGCACAAGCAATGTCAAACATAACAATTGAAGGTATTAAAGCAAATAAATAAATAAATAAAACAAAAAACAAAAATAAAATAATTACAAAATAAAAATTACAAAACAAACAAACAAATAAAAAGAAATGAAACAGTAAAACAGTCGAAACAAAAAGCCCTAAACAGACAGTCTTACGCAAACCAAAACCCAAACAATTAAAAGCCCAACCCAAAAGAAAGTTAACCCACCTTGAAACCTAAACAACGGTGAAAACCCGACCCACAATAAAATCCGAAGCCCAGACGTTTATTTTTTTATTTTTTATTTTTATTTTTTTTTTAATTTAAAAAAAAAAAAGTGCATTGGGAGCGCAAAGAGTGTGATTTCTGAAAGGGAAGAGCGTGGTCCCTGATGCCTTGGTTCCTGGGGAGTCACGGGTGAAAGGGGTGAGGGACGTGTCGGCGTGCAGAGGCAGCAGTCACATCCCCCAAGCCAGAATTATTGGCTTCTTGGGTGAAGCGGGACGACTTTTTCACTAGAAGGTGGTGAAAGGTGAAAATGCAATTAAGGGGGTTGGGAAACGGGTGCGGCGACATATAGAGATAAGCGGTAAGGGCCGCACAGAACTCAGAACCGCAGCGGCTAGGGTTTAGCAGACTAAGTCTATAAAAGGTAAAAAGAAAGGGTAAAAAAAACACAAACTCAGAAACACACAAAAGAGAAAAGAAAGAAAGAAGAAAAGAGAGTGAGAAATCAAATGGCCTCTAACTACCCATTTTCGTTGGATCTCAACCTAGCTCCACCGACTCAGACACGAGGCCAAGCAGCGGCACCAGTATGGATGCCCTACTTTGCTTCCGCACGGGGGCCTGTGACAGTAACTGACTCAATACTCCTAGACAACGATGTTGCCATTGGAGTGGCTAGAAATTTAGTGACTCCTAAAGATATACGTGTTCTGAGGCACTGTCGAACAGAGCAGTGCTGCTAGGAGGCATGATTAGCAGCAAGCTCACTCCGACAGATCATCTGCATGTGGCACAGAGGTCTGATAAGGCAGCGGTAGAGGAGTCCCACAATTTAACTGTGCTCCACGCGGTCTCCGCTACCAATTTGGGCATGCGATTACTGGCGAGGACAAGGGAGTGTGCCGCGATGAGCGAGGAAATAGCTTCCTTGAAGGCTGTGGTGGCGGACTTGCAGAAGCGGCTCTACTGTGCCAATCAGCACGTGGAAGCACTGCAGAGAAAAAATGAGGACCATGTGGAGCTGCTGCAGATTCTACAAGTGCGAGAAAATAGAGGCAAGCCATGATGATGATGGAGATGAAGAAGATGAAGAAGATGATGATGAAGATGATGATGATGTTGTTATTTTGTTTTTTTGTTTTTTTTTTGTTTTTATGCAATGTTTGAATTGAAATAAAGTTTGTTTTTAACACTCAGAGAAAAAAAAAACTAACTAACCATACCACGTAAATAAATACATAAACTAACTTAACAAAAAAAAAAAAAAAAAGACTTAACAGAAAAGAAAACAAAGAAAATAAAAAAAAAATAAAAAAAAATAAAAAAAACTTAATTTAAAAACACACGAATATACAAGCAACTCATGGATGACCAGTTAAGGGCCTCAGAAAACACAGCCAGGGGATCCGGGAAGGTTGGAGGGGTCACAATGGTCCCGCTTAAAACCCAAACTTCTTAGACACCGAAGGTGTCGCCTATAGAACTCCTAGACACTGTATTGACGGAAGTGCTCACTGGAGTTACCATAAGTCAGCTCATATGAAAAATCTTTTTAAAATTTTTAAGATAAGAAACAAAAACAAATTAAGATAAAATGGAACAACAAACCATAAACGAAAATGAACTAAGTACTCTAAACAAATTCAAACAAACAACATAAATTGTTGTACTAAAAGAAACAAACCAATAAACCAAAGAAAAACAAAAACAGCACTTTCTATCACCCGTTTATCACCATTTGGACAGATTCGTTTCTATGTTTTTCAGCTTCGACCTCTGTTCAGTTTTTAGGTTATAACTTTCCAACCGTAAGTCCAACTTTTACGTTCTTTATATGGTTGGATTCAGCACAGAAAAACAAAGAACTCAACGCGGACCAAAAGGTAAAAACAATGACGGAAAGAAACATAATTCAAAGAAGAGAAAGGATTGAAATGCTCCCCCTTGAAGCGATTAGGTCGAATGTGATGCACTTGGAGGTCGCGACTTCTCCCATTGCTCCACACTTCCCATTCTTATGATTGAGGTTGCCATCTCTCTCCATTTTTATTAAGCTATCATAAATTGCTAAAACAAACACACAAACTTGAAATGGAATTAAAAGGATTAGGAAATAAAAACTAAAATGAAAAGGAAAATCAACACACATCCAATTCCATGCTTCAAAGCAACAAGCACCAATGGGTTGTGTAAGCTGGGACTTAAACCCAGTTCTCTTGCTTGTTGGGCAATTGTCCTTTTCTGTTGGACTACAAACACAACTTGTCCATTAACGTCATTAACTTTAAAACTTGAAATTGTCTAGAAAAACATGAAAATGAAAAATAAAAATAAAACAAGTAGGGAAAAGAAATAGAACCAAACTATGTTGCCAATCCCCGGCAACGGCGCCAAAAACTTGTTGCGTAGATACAGCTGCACCAAAATGGATTCAGTTGCATCCTCAACTTGTGATACTCGCAAGTGCACGAGCCGTTTGGTAGTATAGCATATGTAAGTGCGAGGTCGATCCCACGAGGATTGGTGATTGAATGATCCAATTCATTTTTCCTACACAAAACAGAAATGAAAAAGAAAGGAAATAAATAAAACAAGGAAGAAAGAAATAACTAACTCAAGCAGATAAGTTCCCAAGTTCAATTAGATTAATGGATTGATTCTAGCTAAAGTATGATTAAGCCATGGTGTGTGGTCATAACCTTGTGTTCCTAATTCCCTAATTTGATCATTTGTTGTCTAACCTAAAATTAAGCATTAGGAACCCATTAAGCATAGAAGAACATTTTAAACAACCAAGTATGTATCTAATCCCTGTTGTCGAATGTCCATACATACTCTTCCTATTCATAGTTCAATTCGAATTAAAGCATGGTGTCTACTCTTAATTCAAACCAAGATAGCTAACATGCAAGCCTAAATGGTGATCAATCATTCAAACTAGCATATTAACTTATAAGCATAATGAATAAGAACAAAAACCATAATTGAAACTTGGAAACTAATCAAACTTGAAACTAAAGAAAAGAATTTACATAACAATGAAAATTAAGTAGAACTTGGAAAAACTTAAGGAGAATTTCAGCACAAAGATCTCATTATAACAATTGAAAACTAGAAAGAGAAACTAAGAGAATTTGAGGGAGAGAAGGGAAGGGAGCTCTAGAGAAGTGTTTGAGAGCTCCCCCCCTTGGGGTGTTTTTACAAGCTTGGGAAACCTCACTATATATAGGCCTAAGGAAGCTGAAAATCTGAATTAAGTATGGCTAATGCATACAACACTTTGTTTTATAAAATCTGAAATGGTTGATGCACTTCACTAATGCATACAACACTTCCATTATAAAATCTGAAATGGTTGATGCACTTCACTAATAAATCCCACCAGCAGCCCTAGCTCATCTTCATGTCACCATGACCAAGCTTCCAACCAGAAATGATAGCTCATACCTAGCTCACCATGACCAAGCATCCAACCAGCACATGCTGAGGTCAGCATGACCAGCAACTTCAAGGGCTTACAACTTGGGCTTCTCTTAATCAAATTAGGACTTTAAGCACTCGAAATTGAAGTTCAGAATGTCTTCTTTCCAGCCATATGTTATTTGGGCCAATCCAAGGTCGGAGGAAGAAGTTAAGGCCGAAACAAATTGCTAACTCATTTTCCGCGCTGATAAGATCCATCCTGAGCATGGTTCTGTGTTTGCTAGGTAACGGACTCCAGATTTATCCAATGGGGCTGGAGTTTGGATATGTTATAGTACACACCCATTGGAACAACTTTCATGAAGAATGCTGCCTCATCCGAGCTGTGTAGGTTGCTGAAACAAAGCTTGCAATATGACCTACGGAACTGGACTGGCAGGGGGCTGTAGCCAAAATTGAGTTTGTCTTTAAGCTCTTCATCCATTCATCCAAATTAGGCCCTAACATGCATGGATTGCATCATTTACTATCCAAAGCCCTCATTATTACCTAAAGCTCAATGAACTAAAAGATAAACACAAAAAGGATTAAAAGCACAAGTTTAACTCAAAAACATAACCAAATCATAAGCTAGAAGGGTACAAAATGATATACAATTATGAACCGATCAAGAGCCACTCAAGAACTCCGGTGGAGACTTTCGCAACCTTTGATTTCTTGGGAGCCAAGGAAAAAATTCTTTTTCTGGTTTAGGTTTCTTCAGAGAAAAAGGAAAGGACGGTGAACGCAAAAGCAAGTGGAAAGAAGATGTGCGAACAACTTCAAAAATAAGAAGCTGAGAGGTTTTTGACAGGCCGAATTAATTGCCAGACGCGATGGGACAGTTGCTATCACGAACTTGGCGCGTTACTTTCAAAAATTCTCTTTTCGTACGATTGGACGTCGTAGGAAGCTGGGGGTCAGTTTTAATAGACTTGACCCAAGCCCATTAAAACCGGGGGGCAATGTTTATACCCAATTTTGGTCAATGGACCAAAACTGGTTACTTCCCCAGAGAAAAAAAAAAAAAAAAGGGAATGTGGCAAGGGCCCAAGCCCAATAATCGTTTACAAGGTATTTTCTTCAAAAGACCATTTCTGATTTATAACAAGTACCGAGATAACCAAAACCGAGGCCCAAGGGCAGAGGGCCCAAAACGATTGGACCACTGACAGAATAAAAATCGAAAGCCGTTCCAAACCCACGCGAGATTAAGAAGGAACATCAGCATTAAATGACGATTTGACTTTTCTCCCTTTCAAGAAGAAAAGCCAGCCGCCGAAGGAAGCCACCAAGCCAGGTAAGAAGCCAACTTGCCCATCAAATCACTAAAGGACGAAGACGCTTCAGACCAAGGAACCAATTCAAGAAGCCATCGGTTCTCGCCTGAAAGATCAATCTTCCCCTCTACGGACCAGTTCAGAACGCCAAATCAGCAAGCTGACTTTGGACGACAGGCAAATATCCTTACCCAGTCATCATCATTTGAGACCTCCTCTGCCTCTATAAATAGAAGGCTTCCAGCACAGAAGAAGGGGACTCTCTCTCCAAAACCAGACGCAACGTCTCGTAAAACACTCAAAAAGCATTCAAAGCATTCCAGTTATTTCGTTCAGACTTCAGATAGCCAGGCGATCTCCGTGTTCGTCTTTTTATTTCTCAGCCATTTCCATGGTATGATTAACTTCTGAAAATGTTCAGTTTTATTTTTGTATAATTCAGTCGGCTGTAAACCTCAAATTATCGTGATAGTGTATTTTGCGTAATTTGAAAGTAATAAGCATGGATCTTTACTGTTTCTGTCATTGATTTAAAAGTGAAAGGAAATATGAGTGATGGAACCCATATCTAAGGAATTCTGTTATGTTTATGTTTGCTGTCATTTTCATATCTGCAGAACTTAAGTTGTTACCTGCTTTCATCTTATCTAAATCATAAATATTACGAAAGGTTTTTTTTTTTAGCCCGATTCGGGCCACTTAGGCTTGAGGGATATGAACCAATCAGGCCCGAAAGTCAGATAGCTGGGCCCGAAATCATGATTAAATAATTTATACAAAATCAAATTTAGGTCCGTAAACCCACGTAAGGTGTTTGCTGACCAGGAACTCTATCTTTTTCCCTTGCTTGGATAGGTGTTGCTCGCACCAGCCATAGTCAACAAATACACGAGAGAAAGAATTGTGAAGTCCTCTTAACTGGGGCATAGAAAAGAACCAAACCAGGCCAGTACCCCACCTGGTGCACAGTGGCTTGAATAGAGGTTCAGGAAGAAGGCGCAAACCCCATCAAAAACTAACCACACTCGCTCATACCAGATCTGTTGGACTGGTCATACTCCCAACAGTGGCACGCCTATAATGCAGAACTCATAAATCGGAAGAAGTTCGGAGGTTAGGCCCAAGATAGGGCTGGACTGGATCTCTTGTCAACCTGATTCAACTTTCAATTTTGTTGAACATTGAAGTAACATCTGCGTGGGCCAAAGAGATACAATCGGGGCATTGGTGTAGGTCCAACAATTCCTGTGTTCTTCCGAGCACGCCTACCACAGGCGAAAAGAATACATTCTGGAAAAAAGGACCAACAACAACATTGTTTTAAGTTGGCCTATCTCTTCGTCCGAAAAACACCCACGCCATTGAGGGTGAAAATGTAAAGGATCTTCTTACCTTTAGAAATTGAACAATCAAACAATTGAAATTGATTACTGATTGCAATTTTAAGAAAGAATAGGTTACCATCCGTGAACAACTTTTGTTGATATTAAAATTTAAAGTTACTTCTTACCCATCACCATTTATTTGAAGGAAACATTTACATCTCATGACTTGCAAATGAATTTAGTCACAACATATAACACATAAACATTCATAATGACGGATTGATTATGGTTATTCTAGTTGAACTAAGTCTTTTTCATTTTAACCCAATTATCTTATGATCTAGTCTATTTGAGTACCAAAAAAAAAAAAAAAAGATAAAATTTTACCCTTGAAGACTATTTATTGGACAAGCTAAGAATGAACATCTTTGTAAGAAAAGTCTTCTTTCTTCCTCTTCTTACAAGCTCCTCAACCCAAGACTCCAAGATGGAAGTCCTTTACCTCACCACACCAAAATGGACTAGAGATAAAGAGAAATCAACCTAGAAGACTTAGATGCTAGACTTCCTCTAGATTGGACCGATTTTTGGCTAAGGAAGATGAGAGGGAGCATGTCTCTCCTACACATAAAAAACCCAACAGTGGAATGTCAAAAACCATAACTAGGTTTTGAGTCAAGTTTAGCTTTTATAGGAAAAAGCACACAAAGGGAGAGAGAGAGAGAGCTCTCTCTATGGCCGGCCATGTAGGAAAGGTGGGCTTGACTTAGGTCCTTAGATTTGTGTTGTCATACAACACTTATCCTTGGGGCCAATAGGTTTTTGGGTATTTTGCCTTATTCCTTTAAATCATATTTAAATCCCAATTCAATTCCTTATGTCAAAGTTAATTTCATAATTAACTCTTAATTATGAATTATAACTTAACCATTAAAGTTATACTTATAGTCTTACTATTTGACTCGATCAATTACTTCGGTCAAATATGTTGACTTTGCCTTTGACCTTTGACTTTGACCGTTGACTTTTGACTCTTAGTTTCTTTTCTCTTCATTTGTTCCTCTAATCACATTTCTTAGTGTGCAATTTGCAGGTTCCTTTTAGCAAGGTAGTGGGTAGACTCAACTTCTCTGAGTTGACTTATGAGTTAATCTCACTATTTAATTCTTCCTGTTAGTGAATGTCAATTATGATTGAACCTTTTAGGACTTCCACAAACCATGGTTGACGTCTAGCAACATGTCATTGTTATCCGAGCTAAATAGGTGTAGGGAAGAACCTAATCAAATTGGATCGTGCAATTGAATCATTCTCTTATACAGTACTCCTTATTCACATTATTAGATAATTGAATCTAATGTAGAATATCCTAATGTGAATTATTCCTTTATATGATTATTCTGGTAAGATTTGAAGACTTCTTCTTTCAAATCTTATCCACTACTCTGCGTAGAGATTTGATCAATCATATCCTTGGAGCAGTCTTTCTCTTTACTGAGAATAGAGATTCCTTGTTGTACATTCATTTGCCTTCATGACTTTATTAGAGTCTTGATAAACACTTTTAGGTCATGTCTCCTACAACACAACTGTATAGTACCCTCAAAGACAAACAATATAGCCACAAGACATCTATGATGTCTCAGGTCTAAGGATTAGTTTGCACAATTGTAATCTATGAGTTGTAGTTTGACATGTGAGTAAAGACATATGAGTTCTAATTTGACATGTGAGTAAGAATTAGTTTGCACCATTGCAACCCTTTCCCATAAACTAAATGAAAAGGGGACATGCCAATTGGAGTCTTGAAGGCTGTTCAATACGTCCATAATGCATCAGTAAGCTTCACACTCCAGTCTTTTCTTGAAGAGCTAACTGTTTTCTCCAAAATCCGTTTGAGCTCTCTATTTGAAATTTCAACTTGGCTTGATGTTTAAGGATGATAGGCTATTGCAACTATGTGACTGATGTTATATTTTGTAAGCATAGAAGCAAAAGCACGGTTGATAAAATGAGTGCCCTCATCCATGATTATATCTCTAGGAGTTCCAAATATGGGAAAAATGGTTCCTTGAAGAAAACTCATTACAACTTAGGCTTTGTTTGTTGGAGATGCAATGGCTTCAACCCAATTAGATACATAATCAACAGCCACTAAAATATACTGGTTACCATGAGATGAAGGGAAAGGTCGCATGAAATCTATACCCCAAACATCAAATAGTTCTACAATTAAGATACCTTTTTGAGGCATTTCATTACTACGAGATTGATTTCCAACTCTCTGACACCAGTGATAAGCATCTTTGAACAATGTTGGCCATAAGAAACCATTTTGAAGAATTTTGGTTGCAGTTCTCTTGGGACCGAAATGACCTCCACAAGCATAATGATGAGAGTACTTCCTTCAAAATATTGCCATACTCCTCCACTGTCACATCTTGGGATCGGCTCAACCGTAGCACGATATTGTCCGCTTTGGGCCCCCCTCTCTGCCCTCACGGTTTTGTTTTTGGGAGCTCACGAGAAACTTCCCAGTGGGTCACCCATCCTGGGATTGCTCTGGCCCCCAACTCGTTTAACTTCGAAGTTCCTATGACTCTGAAGCCAGTGAGCTCCCAAAAGGCCTCGTGCTAGATGGATGCGGGCATGTACATATAAGGCACATCAACCCCCTCTCCGTTGGTCGATGTGGGATCTTACAATCCACCCTTCCTAGGGGCCTGACGTCCTCGTCGGCACACTCGCACCACACAACAGAGTGGCTATGATACCAAATTGCCACATCCCGGGATCGGCTCCGCTGTAGCACGATATTGTCCGCTTTGGGCCCCCTTCTCTGCCCTCACGATTTTGTTTTTGGGAGCTCACGAGCAACTTCCCAGTGGGTCACCCATCCTGGGATTGCTCTGGTCCCAAACTCGCTTAACTTCGGAGTTCCTATGACTCCGAAGCCAGTGAACTCCCAAAAGACCTCGTGCTAGATGGATGCGGGCATGTACATATAAGGCACATCAACCCCCTCTCCATTGGTCGATGTAGGATCTTACATCCACAGGCACACATCTTCAAATAATCTAACCTGGACAGTGCTTGTAAAGGCAGGGATGATCCCAAAAGTAGTACTTCATAGTAGCTAAAAACTTCTTCCTTTGTTGATATGTGAAATCCTTCGGAACTACCCACCTGGCGAGATAGTTAACTATGTCTACATACCATGGAAGTGTAAAACTAATGGTGAAGAGTTGCTCATCCAGAAACATCTCTTGCAAAGGAAGTGAATCATTTTCTTCATCATGAGTGTGAACTAATTTGGACAAATGGTCTGTTACAACATTTTCTCTTTCTTGTCTTTAACCTCCGAATCAAATTCTTGCAATAGAAGCACCCATCTAATCAATCTTGGCTTTGCCTCTTTTTTGCATAATAGATAACGTGAGGTAGCTTATCCTTCCCCTGGCCAAAAACAGCACCTAAAGCATAGTCTGATGCATCACACATGAATTCAAACGATAAATCCCAATTCGGAGCTTGGATAATTGCTACAAAAGTAAGAAACTTCTTCAATATGTTGAAGGCTTTAAGGCATGCTTCATTAAACACAAATGGCACGTCTTTGGCAAGAAGATGACATAAAGGGCTGCTGATTTTTGAAAAGTCTTTAATGAGCCTTCTATAGAAACGTGCGTGACCAAGAAAACTTCTGATATCCTTCACTGAAGTTGGTGGTGGAAGCATTGCAATCAAATCTATCTTGGCTTTATCAACTTCGATACCTTTACTTGAAATCAAATGACCAAGTACAATGCCATGCCTCACCATTTTTCCCAATTTAGAATTAAATTGGTCTCCTTGCATCTTTCCAAAAATAATGTGAGATTTTCCAAACATTGATCAAATGAGTTACCATAATCTGAGAAGTCATCCATGAATACCTCAATAATCCTTTCCACCATATCTGCATCTTTGGAATGTGGCTGGTGCATTGCACAATCCAAAGGGCATGTACCAATAGGCAAAAGTGCCAAAAGAACATGTAAAAGTGGATTTTCTTGATCCTCTGGAACAATGGGAATCTGATTATAGCCTGAGTAACAATCAAGGAAGAAGTGGTGAGAATGGCCATCTAATATTTCAAGCATTTGATCCATAAATGGAAGAGGAAAGTGATCTTTCCTTGTTACGACATAACTTCCTGTAGTCGATACAAACTCTCCAACCTGTAGTCAACCTTGTAGGCACCAATTCATTGTTGTCATTCTGAACTACAGTAATTCCAGACTTCTTTGGCACTTGTGTATGACTCACCCATGTATTATCTGAAATTGGATATATCACGCCGACATCAAGTAGCATCATGACCTCAACTCATACTACTTCCTTCATATTGGGATTGAGACGCCTTTAAGCTTCAATAGTAGGTTTAGCATCTGCTTCTAATAGTATTCTGTGCATTCACATGGTTGGACTAATACCTTTAATGTCTGCAATAGTCCATCCAATGGCTATCTTGTATTCCCTCAGAAATCTCAACAATTTTATCCTCCTTAGTCTCATTCAAGTTTGGTGCAATGATTACTGGTAACATGTTTGAGGCTCCCAAATATGCATACTTATGATGAACCAGTAATGGTTTCAGTTCCAGCCTTGGTGGTTGCTCAATGGAAGGTGGGAGGGGCGGCTTTGGTGGACCAAGAGCTTCAAAGGAATGGCGCCCAATTGGAACTGAATTGGAGCTTTGTCAAGTGCGGCAATGAGCTCTAACATGTCATCTTCCCCTTCCAAGAAATCTTTTGGTTAGTGAGGCAAGCTTGAATAATATATGAAGTTGAATTTCTCAAGAACGCAAATTTCACTACCTCAATGCGAAAACACTCATCTTCGTTGTGTGGTTTCTTGGAAACATCAAACAATTTAAAAACCACTGATTCATCCATAATGCATAAGGTGAGCGAGCCTTCTTCAACGTCTATTAAGGTTCTAGCAGTGGCCATGAAAGGTTTCCCAAATATCAAAGGTACATCCTTGTCTTTTTCCATGTCCAAGACCACAAAGTCCACTAGCAGGTAGAACTAGTCCACTTTGATGACGACATTCTCCTGAACTCCAAGTGGGTAAGTGACTGACCTATCTACAAGTTGCAAAGCTATAGAAGTTGGCTTAAGTTAACCTTTTTCTAGTTTACGAAAAACAGAGAAAGACATCAAATTAATTCTAGCTCCTAGATCAATTAAAACTTTGTCAAAATGAGAATTTCCAATTGTGCAAGATATTGTAAAACTCCCTGGATCTGGCTTTTTAGGTGATAGTTTCTTGAGGAGCACAACGCTACATTGCTCTATAAGTATGACCTTCTCATGCTTTATTAACTTAATCTTGTAGCTACACAAATCCTTCAAAAGTTTGGCATATGATGGTATGGATTTGATTGCATCAAGTAATGGTAGGTTGATTTGCACTTTAGTAAGTGTCTTCATGAAATCCAGCATTTTTTGGTCCTTGGTAGCACACTGACTTTTCTGAGGAAAAGGCAATGATGGAGTATATGGTGGTTTTTCATAGGGCGCAAACAAGTTACCAAAACCCCGGGCATTGCTTTCATGAGAGTTGGGCTCTTGCGTAAGGGCTGGCGCTTCCGACATAGTATTTGGTACAAGTGATGTCACAGCTGTGGCATTGGATGGCACATGTTGGGTGCCTCTTTCAATATGAGCTTCCTTTTCCTCAAAATCAAAGTTCAGCATATTGTCATAAGTTTCTCCCGTTCTGAGCGTCTTGACGGCATTGAGGTGCTCTTGATTTCTTGGGTTTTGTTCAGGTTGATTAAGGAATATCCCTTTTTCACGATCATTAACCTGATTAGCTAACTGACCCAGCTGAATTTCCAACTTTGAAATAGAAGCACTCTAATTTTGCAATAGTTAAGTCACAGCTTCCATTGTAGATTGCTGCCATTCTAGAGTATTTTGTTATTTTGCCATCATTTGCTCCAAAGTAGATATTTTTGCTTCCGCATGGGATGTTTGAGTCTGACTTGTGGATGGCTGAAGCTAGCGAGATTGTTGTTGTCCTCCTCATTCAAAGTTCGAATGATTCCTTCACCTCGGATTGTAAGTGAATGAAAAAGGGTCATTCTTTGGCCTGTTAAAAGTATTCAAAGCATTAACATGCTCTCAATAAGCTCTGGAAATGCGGCTTTACTTCGGCATTGAGTAATATCATGTGTTTCTTCACTAAAAATGGTGCATACTTGTGAGGTTACAGAAATTGATGAGTCACGCATCATGGCTTCAATCTTTCTCTCCAAACTAGCAATTTGAGTTGAGACATTGGGAGTGGCTTGATTGATTTCAAAAAAATCTCTTTTCTATGTATTATCTTTAGACCACTGCTGAGAGTTTGTAGCAAGCATATCATATAATTCATAGACTTGTCTAGTTGTCTTTTCCATTAGAGATCCTCCTGCAGAAGCATTCACATTGCTTTTGGTAATTGCATTTAGGCCGTGATGTGGACACCATGAATAACTCACCAAATCTATCCCAGGTTTCGTGGAATGCTTCTCTTGGTTTTTGTGAAACTGCCAAGATCTCTTTCTTCAATGCTAGTGTTTTTGAAGCATGGAAAAATTTGAGCAAAAATTTCTCTTGGAGCTGGTCCCAAGTGGTAATGCTATCATAGGCAATCAGTAGAGCCACGCTTTGGCTCTGTCTTTGAGAGTGTAAGTAAACAACTTGAGATTCACGCATTCAGGTTCCTTGCCCTTAATAATTATGCTTTCCACGGCCTCATGGTATAACTTAAGATGCATATTAGGATCATCCTTGGGAAGGCCATGAAAAGATGGCAGTTCAAAATTCATGACTTCAACTCAAATTGAGTTCCCTCTTCAACTTCAGGATAAACGATGCATTATGGTGAATTGTTGGCTATGGCAGAGAGGGAGCTTTTCAGGGGTTGGCGAGCTGTCAAAATCATCAATGCCATTGACATAGTGCGTTGTCTTGGTGGAGTAGGTGTAGAACTCTTAGACTCACTAATTAATCCATCCTCGTAAGTAGTAGAAGATGGAGCTTTGTTTCTTGCGTTCTTCTTTGCTATTTTTTCAAGCTCAGAGTCGTACGGGACAAGATTTGGATTTTTGGATACTACTACTCACCATAAACTACACAAGACACACACGGCTAATTAATAAATTAAAATAAAACAAAATAAACAAAGTAAAGTACTCAACAAAAAATAAATAATGATTGATCTTCAGTTCTTGACAATGGCGCCAAAAATTGTGATAGGATTTTAGCCACCTGCAAAACAGAGGTTGAAACGGTATATATACTCGCAATAGAACAAGGCTATTATTAGTACAGCAAAGGTAAATATGAGGCCATTCCTACTAGGACTGAAATCAATTGAAAAGATGTACTAAGTACTTGACTTGTAAATCAATGAATTATTTTTTAAGATTCAATGCGAATAAAATAAAACACAAATTGGAAAGGAAGTTTTGAAGGATAATTAATTGGTTGAGAAAATGAGGAAGATAAGATACTAAGGCTAGGCGTTCACCACAAGCAATCCAATATAGCACTTATGTTCATTCATCCATTAAGAGGTAATTCCATATTGAAGATTGGTTACTTACGTTTATTCTCCCTATATCATTTAGGCTAAAATAATTCCTACAACATGCAATCTAATTATGGCATTAGGCTAGATATAAACATGAAGAGTACGATGAGCACGAGTAACTAAATAAATCATGTAATTCTTATAGCATGACATTTACCCTAAGTAATCACACCTTTTCATTGCAAGAAGCATAGTCAAAATCAGTGTGGCATTCACTCAATTTTACATCATATAACTTAGTCATATACCATAATGGACAGTATAAAACTCGGCAATTAAAAGTTCAAACACAAAATCACATTAATATATGGTTAAATAAATGTATAGTACTATATCATCATGCTAGGGCTTAATCCCGCCCTAGATTATAGTTTAGTTACACATGAACATAATTAAAACACAGAAAATAATATCATAAGAGTGAAAGAGAAAACCCTGAAATACAACATCGCACGCACACGCCAAGCGCAGTATTCTATTCCAGATGAAACGGGTCGTGAAACCTCAAATAACTTAACTTGCAAGGCAAGAATGGCCAAACAAACTTTAACCACATAGGAAATATAAAAAATAGAAGCTACAAGTCAGCTTTCCTAATTATTTGCACATTATAGCATAAATTCCAATTTTGGGCTTTTGGGGGGCTTCTTCACCAAATTTAACATGTAAGATGTCATTGAAAAGATATTGATGTCAGCTACATTTTGTATGACAAATATTTTCCAAGACTAGTGGAGGGGCCCTAAATTGTCTTAATTTTAATGTTAGATCGCTTCATTGTAATGGCCCTTTGTGACTAGTGGCTTTTTGGCTGAACAAAAATTAAAATAAATTATACATTGTCCAACTACAGTGGCACACTCAACAAAGGAGCCTACCGCCTTCCTCAAAAATTTCTTTTAAGTAGAATCCTCATGACACTAGCAGAGACACCAAAGGCGTAACCTTTTTTCTTCCATGAAGAAAGGTGAGGAGCATGAGAGTCACCTTCCTCTACTCGAACATCTTCAAAAACAACAAGAAAAGGCCCAACCTGACCAAACGAGGCTGAGGCCTTAGAGAGGCATCTAAATGTTGGAGAGGACACCTTCAATAGTTTTCCTACGAGGATGACCCTCCTTTATAGGCCTATAAGGGCTCGTTTGGTACACAGGATTGGCTTGGACTAGCTTGTACTAAATTTAGTACCATGTTTGTTTTATCTAATCCTAGTTATTAAAAATTGTGTTTTCCTTTTTCTATAAAATTCTTATTCAAATACTTAGATATAAATAATGTATAAAATAAAGCTTAAACAGTAAAGTAAAATAAAGATACAAACAAATAAATAAATAAAATAAGTTAAGATTAAGAAAGCAAGCCTGATATAGTGAAAGCACGTCAAAGACGCTGTCCTAAAGCCTTTGTAGCCTTCCTACGTGCAAGTAATGACAGTCTACAAGACTCCAAGATACGACCCCAATACGCAGGCTTAAGGTTCGCTATGAGCACATTCATAGTCAAATAGAAATTTCCAAGCCACAGAACCGTTGCCCAAAAATAATATGGAAAATAGGGAATATATGAAAGTATGAGAATAGAGAAATCTGATTGTGGTGTGTAGAAATGTGAAGGAGGAGTGTCATTTTTAGGCATCCAACACTCGTAACCTCTAGTCACATTTAACCAGAAAAATGAAGGCAATGAATAGAAAATAAAAACTAAAAATTAAACAATTAGTAACTCCCATAATAAATAAAAGAAAACAGCCAAATTATTAAAAGAAAATAAAACATTTAAAATTTAAAAGCCTTTCAAATAATAACAATAAGGACTCTGCAACCATCTTGAGTGATGCCACTTCTTTGAAAGACCAAGAGCATTGTTCACCTTGAACTTTTCAAAGAGAAGAGAATTCTGTTGTGATAAAAAAGAGCTTTGGTGCACACAAAGGATCATACTACAATCTTAAGAAACGAGAAAAATAATTCAAAGTAGACAGAATTATAAGATAATTAATGAGGAAAAACTTAGTAGGAATATGGGAATAGTCATTATCCCCTTGAAGGTCTCCACCTTCCAATCGCAGTCTATAAAGATGAGACCGAAAATAAGTATGTACCCAAACCTAGCTTGGAAATAGCTTGGAACTAGGAATGGAGAAGATTTCTCAAAAGGCAAGACACTTTAATGAGATGTGTCTCTTCCAAATTTGTGTGAGCATGCAATCTTGGGATTGGAAGAGACAGGGGGGAATATGTGCGAGCAAAAATTCTCAAGCTAATAACGTAATGACACATAGACCCAATAAGAGATAACCGCACAAAATTGTCTTCAACCACACACGCTCATTGGATATTGTTTGTACCAAAATTTGCATTTTTGCCCATTTATGACCAAAATATGTGACCGAGAGGATTTCAAGGAAATTACTTGTTGTGCATGCCAAATTGAGAAAATTCTTGAAGATACTTGCTTGAAATACAAGATAATGTTCTAGATTCATGCAACATTTAATATAGAAAAAAATATGGCTAATATTGACTCTATTTTGATGGAAATAAATATATGTTTATCTTTTCGCCAATTAATGATGATATTATATGATTTGTCAAGGATTTCCATGGAGCTAAAATAGGACTAATTTTGCAACTAGAATTCTTGCATGCCAAGTAATCTTTGCAACCAAGGAAATAGGTCAACCAACCACTATCAAGAGAAGAAGATCTCTAGTTGACAACTCCTAGGAAATTTCTGTTTGTACAAATTTCTCACGGGAGAATATTTGCGTGTAGATTCTTTGCCTTTCGAGCTTCCTTCTCTCTCTTCCTCAATCCCTACAAAATAAATAGACCACACTCAGGGGGCGTTGGCCAAAGGCCCTTTGATGCTTAAGTTAGTTCAATTGGATCTTTGAGAAAAGATGCGATAATAGCTAAAATGGATGGGGTTCTCTCTCATAGGGAGAGCCGAGTGGCCGGAGTTGTGTGTGGTGGCACTTAGCTGTGTGGGAGAGAGGAGAAAGGGAGTGGCGATGACAAGGAGAGAGAGAGAGAGAGAGAGAGAGAGAGAGAGAGAGAGAGAGAGAGAGAGAGAGAGAGAGAGAGAGAGAGAGAGAGAGAGGATTTTCGTAGGGTTTTTGGAATTACCTTGAATGCCTTGTGTAGTCATGTATTTATAGCCTCCTTGTGTGCTAGGGTTTTGAGAGAATAATCCTTATTTGGTTTGGATTATTCTTCCCCAAAAAGATGATAAGAATTACTCCAAGAGATTTGGTGGAGATTGGTGGAGATTGGTTCCTTGATTTAGGGAGATATTCTTATCTTAAATCAAAGATAATTTCCCTAATTAAAATAGGAATTAATTAGAGGGTAATTAGTTTGAGCTAAAGAATATTCCTTTTCCACGTGTCATCTTCTTATTAGCTGGTGAAATATATGGTCCCACAATTTCCAACAAGTTTTATGTTGCTTTGCGACCTATTGGTATGATTTCTAACTGACATGACATTCCAGTTGTGATTGTTCTCATATGTTGCTCAAGTTGTGCTTTGCCACCTATGCTACTACCATACCTAATGAGGTGCATCTCAAGCTGGCGGAGTCTTCGACTAACGATGCACCTCATGTGGACTCGAATGATCTGGATGCCAGAATTATCACATTCCGCCCCTTTTACCTCTCCTTGGGCTTCACGTTCCCGTTGTCGAAATTCTTTAGAAAGGTGTTCTGCATCATGGAGTGTGCCCCAAGTTAATGTACTCCAAACGTCTACCGGGCGATCATGTGTTTTGAGAATCTGAGCCGTTTCTTCAAGTTGGATTTGACGATGCGAGAGTTCTTCTACTTCTTTGAAGTGAGGTCCTATGAGAAGTATGCCTAGGTCCGTGTATGCAAATCCAAGCTGTTTGACAGTCTCAGCCAAGGAGATCACGTATGGCATGCCAATGTGTTAGAGGTCAACGGACGGTGGAAAGGCGAGGTTGGCGATGGTCTACTTGTTCCCTTCACTTACTGCGATGGTACATCATACTTCTATTGATCAGCTTCAATTTTGTTTGAATTTTTTTTATGTGTGACTGACTGACTTCTGTCTTCTGCTTGCAGAGGATGACATTAGCAAGAAATTGGATCTTGGGCCGGACATGGCTAAGGTCCGCCGGGCCTTGAACATCTCTGCAAGGTTTCACTAATGGCACTGGCTATTGAGCAAGTATCGGGAGAAAGTTAATGGTCTACCCCATGCCAAGGATGTTGTGAGATGGAAGCAGTATGGCTTGGACTTGGATGACCTGCTTGCCGAACAGGAGGAGTCCTCAACTGAACCCCCATTAAAGAGGAAGGCTGATGCCAAGTCCTCCAAAGATGAATCTGCCACTTCGGGGGTAAGGGAAGTGTCTCCACTAAGGAAGAAGCCGAAACTTCATTTTGTTGTGACCAAGTCTTCTTCAAAAGAGATCTTGTATGCTGGGAAGACTCAAGTGGGACTCGTCGATGTGGATAACAGGAAGATTAGCGGCATGCAGAATGTGCGGGATACTCAAATTAAGTATCCAACTAACCAGCTTAAAGACTACAATCTGCCCTGCAAAGAAGTCTGTTCCCTAGCTGGTTCGGCTACCGAGAAATAAAAAGTTGTTGACATTCCTCTCCGAAGTTCGAGTTGTTTACACCATTCAAAGGACAATGATGGAACTGGGAGGACTGTTCCTCCACCTAACCATCGCGATTCATATGCTGAGCCATGAGCATTCAAACATGGAGTTGATTCGACGTCCTTGACTCCTTTGGAAACGTGAACAGCTGGTCCAAAGGTTGACAAGTCTAACTCCGTAAGGGATGCATGTATGTCTGATCTGCTCAAGATGAACTTTTCTGCTTGCGTCAAGCTAGTTGATCATATCCATCAGGCTAATGATCTTAGCACTTTCTCAAATCTTTCCCTGGAGAAGCAAAAGGAAGTGGTTGTCACTTTGCTTCAAAAAGGATTAGTTTTTGCTGTTGAGGCCATTTGAAACTCGTCTGCTGTTGTCACCTCTTCTGCTTAGCTCCGTGAGTTGGAGAAGAAGAATGTTAATTTGACTGGCAAGCCCTCAGCCAAGTAGATCTGCCATGAAACAAGGATGTTTGAAATGAAGAAGAGCATGTTTTGGACGATTACCTACGTCTCCCTTAAGACAATTTGGCAAATGTCCTACGTCTCCCTGAAGACATTTTGGACAGTTGTCTATGTCTCCCTTAGGACGTTTTAGCAAATGGCCTACATCTCCCTGAAGACATTTTGGATGGTTGCCTACGTCTCCCTTAGGACGTTTTGGCGGGTTGTCCTACGTCTCCCTTAGGACATTTTGGACTGTTGCCTATGTCTCCCTTATGACGTTTTGGCAGGTTGTCCTATGTCTCCCTTGGGACATTTAGGACGTCTCCCTTAGGACGCTTTGAATCTTCTCTTGGACACTTGGTTGAATGAAAACTTGAAGTTTCATTTGATATTTGTGTGATTACATCGCCTTATTGAATGAAAATGAATAGATGAAATTACATTAGATGTCGTTCTTCCTTAACTGCTGTGGAGAGGGCTCGGTCGCCTGTTAGGGTCCAAGCAAGTGAGTGAGAGCTTCATGGGTAATACCTTCGAAGGTGATGGGCATTCCACTGTCTTGGAACTTCCTAGCCCTCCAAGGTATCTAGCGTATAGCTTCCTCTTCCCAACTGGGCTTCATCTTCTTTGATCCTTGCCTTTGTGCTGTAATGAAGGCTTTTCTGACCACAAGGTCCATAGGTTGGAATTGTCTAACTTTGGTTCTTTTGTTGTAGTACGACATCAACTGCTGTTATAAGTTGCAACTCGAATAATGGCCTTTTCTCTTTCTTCCTTGAGCAGCTCGAGGTTGACCTTCATCAGCTCACAATTCTGATCTAAGCTGCCCACCTCATTGCTCATGGATGAAACAGTGATATGAAGGGGAATGATTGCTTCAGTTCTGTACGCGAGGGAAAATGGGGTTTTGCCAGTTGATCTTATTTTGGAGGTGTGATAAGCCCATAAGACTCCAAGCAACTTATTGACCCATTTTCCTTCGGCACCTTCCAGTCTCTTTTTCAGGCAATCTAGCACGATCTTGTTAGATGCCTCTGCTTGGCCATTGCCTTGCGAATATCTAGGAGTTGACAAGTGTTGCTTGATGCCATACTATGCAAAAAATGCGGTGATTTACTTGCCAATGAACTGCGATCCGTTGTCAATGACTAGCGACTATGGGCAGCCGAACCAGCAAATAATGTTCTTCCAGACAAATCGCTCCACATCGACTTCTTTAGTAGAAGATAAAGTTTCGGCCTCTATCCATTTAGTAAAGTAGTTAGTGGCGACAATCATCATGTCTTTTTTTATAAATGACAGTGGCATGGGGCCCACTAAGAGCAACTCCACCCATTTGCCCTTAGCCATGGCAAGGGGGGAGCTAGGGCAGCCACTATTCACGTGAATAGTGGTTGCCCTTGCAAATAGTATTTTGTGTTTCCACCCGTTGCCATGGCTAAGGGCAATTACTATTCTTTTTTTTGTTTTTTTCACAAATTTTTTTACCTCAATAATTAATTTGGACAAAATTTTTTAAAAAGATTTTTGGTGTGGGAAGTGAAAAATATGACTAAGTATTTATTTAAAAAAAATCTGAATTTTTTTGTTTTTGTTTTCGATTTTTTTAAAAAAAATTTGTTGCTGACGTCAGCAACCCTCGTTTTGGACCTCGGGCTGAACTGGCCTTCGGGCCACCCAGGCCAGCCCGACTTGCTGGGACCCACTCCCTGCCCAGGCTTGGGCTGACCACTGGAACTTCATTTTTCTTCTTCCCCCCCCCCCCCCCCCCAGCCCCTGGCCCAGCTTACCGCTGGAGTCGCTCTAAGTCAATGGCCCTTTGCATGAATGGCCACAGACTGTTTTGCGGATGGTACATTTCTGCAAGGAGGCTAGGAACCAGCTTGTACAATTGGCATTGATCACATCATTTGACATACTCCGTGGAGTCACTGTGCATGGTAGGCCAGAAATTGCCTATGCTTAGAACCTTCTGAGTGAGTGATTTGCCCCCAGAATGGTTGCCGCACTCGTCATCATGGATTTTGCAGAGTACCTCGAGAGTTTGTGAATACTTGATGCAAGGGAGATAAGGGCCGGAATATGACCTTCGAACAATCCTTCATGTAGTATCTTGTAGCTTTCTACTTGATTTTTCTAGCTTCGAACTTCTCCCTTGGCAAATTTTCTTTCACCAAATAGTCGATGATGAGGTCTTGCCAATTGTGATCCTCATCTATCTGCATCAGGTCTGACGACTTTGATTCTTTAATTGTTGGCTTATCAAGGTGCTTGACTGGAATTGAACATCTGAACTGGGTATCCAGCACTGATCCCAAACTCACCAGCGCATTTGCATGTGTGTTTTCTGTCTGGGGAATTTGTTGGATAATGAAGGTAGGGAATTTCTTCAAAAGCTCTTGGGCTTTGTCTAGGTACTAGATCATCCTTGGGTGTTGTGCAATATACTCCCCTGACGCTTGATTAATGATCTATTGGGAATCTAGTAGATGGCTAGCCTCTTGATCTATAGCTCATTTGCCACATGTAGGCCAGCGAGCAGCGGCTTGTGCTTTGCTTCGTTGATTGAGGCTGGAAAGCCCAGTGTGATGGCTTGCTCCAACAAGGTTCCGTATGGGGTGATGAGCTTTTATAGTAGTCTTCGGTCTGTAGAGGAGGTCGTACTGACTTAATTCGATAGGCCACTTCATGAGTCGCCGAAAAGCGGTGGAACTATGAAGAATCGATCTCAAAGGAAATTTTGTCATGACGATGATTCGATGAGCTTGGTAGTAGGGTCTTAATTTTAGGGTAAATATTGAACAATGAGAAAATAAAAGAATTTAGCAATTCATACCGTATATTGGATTAAATAACAATTCACAAACTTACTCAAAGGACATTCCCTTTAGCCTCAGCTAGAGTTCTAGCAACTCATTACAAAGGAAAACATAACTAAATTTTGAATGAAATGGATAAAGAAATCTGTCGTAGAGGTCCCCTTGCCAAATAAGTTGATGGGTGATTTATAGTAGTCAATGAGGTGAGTGGAAAGTGAATACATTCGTGGTGGGTAACGAAGGGTTTAAGTGAGGTATTAATTGGATTAAACATGTGATGATGGTAGAGAGTTGGTGGAAAAGAAATAACGGTGAGGTAGTGGGCATTAAATGGCTATGAATGACATGAAATAGGCTCTTTAGCTTCAACGGTTTTGTCTTCTCTTCTCCTTCTTTATAATCACAATAATCCCACAATCAATTCTTCAATAAAATCCACCAACAATTCTCTTCACATCTGGCTTGAACTTGGACAAATGTATGTCTTCATCTTTTGGCTTTCCAACTTCCTACAAAAGATAAATTTACCTAATAAGTTCACCAAATTAATATAGAAAATTCATAAATCCAGTTGGTGAGAATAAAATGTAACAACAAGTGAAATTATATTTATTAAGCCAAAATTATATCATAAAGTCTCCAAAATAATATTAAAAAGATGTAATTTGAGACTCTCATCAGGGTCTTAACTTTCTTGCGGAAACTACATGTGACAAAATGAGCCTCTCAATTTTTGGATAGCGAGTCTCTGCATCGAGAAGGGCTTTTGACATGTTGAATACCTGATGTTGTGCCCTCAGCTTTTCTCGGATGAGAGCTCAACTGACTACTAAGTTGGACACCACCAGGTAGATGAACAAATCTTCGCTTGGTGTGGGTTGGGGAGGTGAAGTGAGGTAGGTCTTCAAGTTTTGGAAAGCTACTTCACACTCTTCATCCCACTTGTCTCTTTGTTATTTCTTCAAAGCTTTGAAGAATGACATGCACTTGTCGGTGGATCTAGAAAGGAATCGGTTGAGAGCTGCTGCTCTCCTTGTTAGACTTTTTATCTCTTTCATTGTGGCATGTGACTTCATGTTGAGGTTGGCTTTGATTTGATTCGGATGTGCTTCGATGCCTTTTTGGGTGATTAAGTATCCCAAAAATTGACTGAATGAGACTCCAAATGTGCATTTGCTCGAGTTCAACTTCATGCGGTACTTTCGGAGCAGGCTGAATGCTTCGGCAAGATTCTTTATGTGATTTGCTCATTGGGAAGCTTTGACTAGCATGTCATCTACATAGACCTCCATAGTCTTTCCAATCTGCTCCTTGAAAATCTTGTTCACGAGCCTCTAATATGTTGCTCCAGCGTTCTTCAGCCCAAAGGGCATGACTTTGTAACAGTATGTGCCTCTTTAAATTATGAAAGAAGTCTTCGCTTTATTGTCCTCATGCATCATGGTTTGATTGTAGCCGGAGTAAGCGTCCATGAAGCTTAGCAGTTGATTGCTGGAAGTTGAATCTACGAGCTGATCAATTCTTGGCAGGGGAAAGGTGTCTTTTGGGCACGCTTTGTTGAGGTCTGTATAATCCACGCATACTCTCCACTTGCCTTGGTCTTTCTTTGCCACCAGAACAACATTGACCAGCCATTCTAAGTAGGAGACTTCTTCAATGAAGCCAGCAGTTAGGAGCTTGTCAATCTTGGCTTCGATGATGGATACTCGCTCGGGAGCAAAGTCTGCTACCTAGGTTGACATAAAGGTGATGGCAGATGATCTGTGGATCGATGCTTGGCATGTCAGATGGTGACCTTACGAACACATCTTTGTTGTTCTGGAGGAAGGCTGTAAGCTCCACCTTCTCTTCTTGGCTTAAGCGTGAGCTGATCCTAGCTTTTCTTTTTGGCTTATTAGGATTAAGGGGTACTAGTTCGACGTCCTCTTCGGGCTTCCATCCTTCTTCGAAGAAGACCTCTGGGTGGATTCCCTCGTCTTAGCCATGATTCTTTAATTGCTATTGGGGAATGGTTATTCCATTTCCCTTCTAGTCTGCTCGATTGTTAGGAACGAGATCTGCTTCTTCCCCTGCTTATTCTACTCCCTTCAGATCTGCTTGATTCTCGCTGTTGCGTAGATACAGCTGCACCAAAATGGATTCAGTTGCATCCTCAACTTGTGATACTCGCAAGTGCACGAACCGTTGGTACTTTAGCGTATGTAAGTGCGAGGTCGATTCCACAGGGATTGGTGATTGAATGATCCAATTTAGTTTCCCTACACAAAACAGAAATGAAAAAGAAAGGAAATAAATAAAACAAGGAAGAAAGAAATAACTAACTCAAGCAAATAAGTTCCCAAGTTCAATTAGATTAATGGATTGGTTCTAGCTAAAGTATGATTAAGCCATGGTGTGTGGTCATAACCTTGTGTTCCTAATTCCCTAATTTGATCATTTGTTGTCTAACCTAAAATTAAGCATTAGGAACCCATTAAGCATAGAAGAACAATTTAAACAACCAAGCATGTATCTAATCCCTGTTGTCGAATGTCCATACATACTCTTCCTATTCATAGTTCAATTCGAATTAAAGCATGGTGTCTACTCTTAATTCAAACCAAGATAGCTAACATGCAAGCCTAAATGGTGATCAATCATTCAAACTAGCATATTAACTTATAAGCATAATGAATAAGAACAAAAACCATAATTGAAACTTGGAAACTAATCAAACTTGAAACTAAAGAAAAGAATTTACATAATGAAAATAAAGTGGAACTAAGAAAAACTTAAGGAGAATTTCAGCACAAAGATCTCATTATAACAATTGAAAACTAGAAAGAGAAACTAAGAGAATTTGAGGGAGAGAAGGGAAGGGAGCTCTAGAGAAGTGTTTGAGAGCTCCCCCCCTTGGGGTGTGTTTACAAACTTAGAGAACATCCCTATTTATAGGCCTAGGGGAAGTGAAAATCTGAATTCAATATGGCTAATGCATACAACACTTGTATTATAAAATCTTGAATTGGTTGATGCACTTGTATTAGAAAATTTGAATTGGTTGATGCACTTGTATTAGAAAATCAGAATTGGTTGCTGCACTTCACCAATAAATCCCACCAGCAGCCCTAGCTCATCTTCATGTCACCATGACCAAGCTTCCAACCAGAAACAATAGCTCATCCTGAGGTCAGCATGACCAGCAACTTCAAGGGCTTACAAATTGGGCTTCTCTTAAACAAATGACGACTTTAAGCACTCCAAATTGAAGTTCAGAATGTGTCTGATCCAACCACACAAGTATTGGCCCAATCCAAGCTCGGATGAAGAAGTTAAGGCTAAAACAAATTGCTAACTCGTTTTTGCTCGCTGACAAAATCCATCCTAAGCATGGTTCTGTGTTTGCTAGGTAACAGACTCCATATTTATCCAATGGGGCTGAAATTTGGATATGTTATAGTATACACCCATTGGAACAACTTTCACGAAGAATGCTGCCTCATCCGAGCTGTGTAGGTTGCTGAAACAAAGCTTGCAATATGACCTACGAAACTGGACTGGCAGGGGGCTGTAGCCAAAATGAGTTTGTCTTTAAGCTCTTCATCGATTCATCCAAATTAGGCCTTAACATGCTTGAATTGCATGAATTATGCTCTCTTGCTCTTTTTGCCTACAAAACACACAAAGAGAGGCAAATAACATAGAAATCTAGGAAGCTAAGCAAAAGAAGTAAGTAAATTTGGGCATGTATATTTATGAAATTATGAGCTTAACACTCGCCATCGCTTAATCGATGTTAATCTAGCCGACATCTCCTCCAGGGATTGGGTAATGGATTTTCTAGTGCATGGTGGAGATGATAGTGTTGATCTTTCCAATTCATGGTCTGCCCAGGATGTCATTGTAAGGGGAGACTTCGTCGATGAGCATGAATGTTTGAGCGCTGAACCCTAGTGGGGAGTAGACGTCGAGCTCTACCATTCCCACAGTGATCGTGATTGCTCCGTTGAAGCTTGTAAGGGACTTGGCTAATGTGTTAATCTTGGCCTCTATTCCTATCTATTGGACAACCGAAAGTTATAAGATATTGGTTGTGCTGCCCTCGTCTACATGAACTCCCTCGATCATAGCTTGCGCGATTTAGATGCTTATGACGAGGGCGTGATTGTGCGGCAGATCAAGCCCACTTAAATCTTTCTTCTGGAAGCCAATCACAGGATCGTCTTCAATTGTTGACAGCTGGTTAAGACTTGGGAGATAACATTGGCATGTTTAATGTTCCTCTTCTTTTCCTTGCTGGTCAGTTCAGATTCCTCGAAGTCAGCCAGGGTTTTGTTAATCCTTATGACTTTCTGCGGGGGCTCCTTGGCAACATCATGATCCTCAATTTGCTGGATAGCCTTCTTCCCCCCGTGCAGTGGCCTTCGCTTACGAGCTCTTCGAGGTGCATCTTCTAAGATCGGCAATTGGCTGTGTCTTGCCCATGTGTTCTATGGAAGGCGCAATACTTGTTGGTACTTCTTTTGTTAGGATCTCCCTTCAAAGGTGGTAGTCTCCTCAGCCAGGACTTATCCTTTACTTGGGCCAAGATTTGATGTATCGGGATAGTGAACTTCGTATAGCCTTCATCTGTTGATGTGCCACTTTAGGATGGTGCCTTGCGCTTTCTTCCATAATTCCTACTGCTGGGCTTATCACCTCTCTGACTTGCCTCCTTAGGTGATGGTTGGCTTTCTTAGGAGACTTACTTTTCAGCGATTCAATCGTCTCCCCAGAGCGCATAGCGTTCTGCGGTCACGAAGATCTCTGCCAGAGTTTGGCTATGAGGGATAGTTAGCTGGCAATATTGGACATGCTCGGCCGGTAGACCCTTCTTGAAGGTAGATGATGCTATTCGATCATCTTATCCCACAATGTTGGCTTTCTCTGCCTTAAATATTTTGATGTAGTCTTGGAGGGACTCATCATGCTTCTTACACAGGTTGAACAGGTGGTCAGGGTCCTTTTTGATCGTCCGATAAGAACTGTATCCTTGGTGAAGACAAAAGCTAACTCCTTGAAGCTGTTGATCGACCTGGATGGCAGGGTATGGAACCAATCCTAGGCTGCTTCTCGTAAGGTCATTGCAAACACCTTGCACATCAGCGCATCTTTGACCTTGTAGAAAATCCTAACACTTTTGAAGTGCTTTAGATGGCTCTTGGGATCAGAATCCCTTTTGAAGTGTGTAAAAGAATTAGCTGAGAATAACTTTAGTGGAGTCGCTTGTTTGATCTCTGTGGTGAATGGTTAGGAGTTCGCTAGGTCCACCTCCTTACGCAGAGCATCTTTGAAATCTCCTCCAATCTTCAAGTCTTGAAGTCGGTCATTCACGAGCTTCTCAACATCTTCTGCCCACATGGCCTGCCATTCACGTCGGTATCCTCTATGATTTGAGCGCCGTTGGTTTACCTCCTCGTTGTCTCTACAAAGCAGATCTCCTGGCCTATCCTACATGTGCGATGTGTTGGTGGACTGAGTTGGTTCCTTGGGACCAAGCAGGTGGGCGTCTTTCTTCTCGTACTTCGTGGGGATGATCGTGCTGCTCATCTCTTTAGTGGCCTAGTCTCTCGTGAACGCTTCTCTACATACCCAGGCGGGTGTGAATAACGAATTGCATGCCCAACCTCTCGTGCACGTTGATCCTCATACTTAATCTCGATCGGAGACTCAATCTCCTTTAAGCAAGGTTTTGAAAGCTTGAGACATGTCGATGTGCTGAGCAACACATTCTTTTCCTTCTCCTTGTTTGCTTGCTTCTACTTGACCTGCATGGGACCTCTCGAACTGCTTGCGGGTGCATTCATTCATCATTCTCTCTTCCCCTTGTGGTCGAAGGCCAAGATCTCAAACTAAGTTAATCTGGTTGAGGAGCTATCCAACCAAGTTGTTTTGGTCCTCCACTCTTTGAGTCATCTGGTCAACTCTAAGACTGAGGTTTGCTTGACTTCGTGGATCAGGATGAGAGAATTGTGTGGAGCCCAATTGCGCAAGGGCTAGGGTTTCGTTGGAGGTGTACACATGAGCGTACGTCGAGTGTGGCAGCAAAGGAGGGAATGAATTACGTGGCTCCAAGATCGGGCCATGACATGAGCTACAACAGGATCGTCGTGAGTGGTTGGACCACCACAGATGGCGGCGTCGTGGTGGACATTGTTGGATCCAGCAATGAAGACTTGTGGTAGCAAGGTTGTTCCGAGCATGGGGCCGTGTGGCTGCGAGGTGGACCCGGCCACGGTGGTGTGCATCAACTGCGAGGTGGTGCTAGCCACGGGACTGCGACGTGACTATGGGCCGAAAGGGAGGACAATGGCTGGAACCATGGAGGAAGCCATGGTGCTGCTGGGATGTTTGGTCGGGGCCTCGGCAACATAAAGTGGCGGCTGTCATGATGTCGCGGCGTCGTGGAGGCTCGGATCCGTCGCGGATTGAGTGGTTACGAATTTTAGTTAAAGCTATTACTTTTTCTTGCTAATAGAGACGTATATGCCATTTTTTGATCATGAATGCCTTTACTGATGTGTTGCCACGAAGGGTTATTGCATTATAATCTTTGCACTTCACAATACCATACTTGTAATGTTTTGGTGGACAAGGTTGCTCTGCTCAAATGACTATGGAATATTAGTGGAGACTACCCTTGTGAGATATTGAGCCAAAAGCCATTCTTTGAGAGGGGTTTATTGTTTCTACTCTTAAACACTCTTCGATTTTATTCTTAAGTAGATTGCTCTCATTAGGTTTGTATTAGATACTAAAGAATTTTCTTATTTTTGTAGGTACGTTGCTTCCAAGTTGGATGGACCATTAGAGATGATGCTAGGCTATGCATGTTTTCATCCACTAAAAGACCTTTCATCCTACCCTTTTGTGTGCGTCATTGACTTTATTGTAACCAAATTCTTGGCCTTTCTTTCACCACCTTTATTATTTATAACCTATATAACTCGTTTCTAAGCCATATCTTGTAGCTTAGGATGTGCCAAAGTTATGACAATATGAAGGTTGAGCTCTACACCAAAGAATTGGCGTGTACCGAGGTGTTTGTGCAAAATTGCAAAAAGAAAATGTTTGGGCCTAATTTGACACACTCAACCCATATCAATTTTGGACAGCCACCAACAAATAATCGTTCCAAGATTATACACTCGACCCAACATTGGAGGCCCAGAAACTATCAAACCGCGAGAAAGACTTGGGCCTCGAAGAAACCAAAAGTTGGGCTTGGCATGTTTAAAATTAAGAAAGAAAAACCCAAAAAGAGACAGACCCACATGACCCCCCTGACTTGGAAAAGTCAGCAATTTCAACTGGGATTGATAAGGAATTAATAGGGGCAAGTATAAAAGAAGAACATCTCTTAAAAACTCTGTCGCCAGGAGATCAAATCCCTTTTGTATATTCAGAGATATTTTTTCTGCTCCAAAGAAGGCACCATTTTCAAGGGACACGCAGACTATGTTTTCTAAAAAGGAGATAAGCGGGAAACAGGGAGCTGTTCAAAACTGGAAAATAAAACTTACCATCACAGTTTGAAACTCTTTACATGAGCAGTTAAACTGGAAGAAGGGTTAGGTTCCCCATCAAAATACAAGGAAGTGATTGCCTCAGGAACTGACTATTGAGTGCTTATTTGCCAGAATTGATAAAACCCCCTTTTCTTTGCATTTAAAAATGAAAGATCTTTTGAGAATTTTTGCCGCTCATTATTAAAAGAAAACCCCCACTCCAAAACCATTTCTTATAAATATAGGAGAGGGTGAACAGAGCAAAGAGAATCGATCAGACAACAAAAAATCAATCAAAGACAAAACCTCAAAATGATCACTTGATCTCAAAAGCCTTCGAACAGCTACAAATCAAGACATCCAACTTCAGTTCAGATTTAGAGAAATAATCATTCAAAATGAGATTTCTCTCGTTAAAAATTTGGTTCAACATAAGCCAAAACAAGCAGAGTTTAGGTTTTTACAAATATGAAAACCTCAACAAATTTATGAAGAGCTCTGATCAAGCAGGACAGATACCGCAGTACAATTCTAGACCAGTAGTCAAGCCCAGCCACTTCTGCCCCTTCCAGACTGAAGAAGTCCCAATTCTGCCCAATCAAAAGCTTCCCAGGGTTTTGAAGTAAATTAAAGCTCTGCCAAATTCGAACGTTGGCATCGATTTGTAGCTGAAACAGACCAGTTGAAGTTGTTGATAGTCCAGTCCAGCACATGCACATCCAATCCCGCCCGGATCAGAAGCATCTACCCAGACAGAAATGGAAGTCCAATCTTCTTTTTGTTTTTCTAGAGTCAATTTTTCCCTTTCAAGTTTTGTAAAAAAGAATTCTGTCTGAAAACAGTTCACTTTCTTGTCATTTATTCTGGCCAGAACTATCGATCTTGTACTGTGAAAAATTATGAAGTCCTCACCAGTCTGAGGCAAGAAAAGAACTTACTTGGGAGATATTTCTCACCCAAATTCACAATCGCTTGTTTAGAAGTCAGTAACTTGGGGCGCAAGTTATCTGTTTTTAGGAAGTCTGCTAAGATTTTTTATTGCTAGCAATGGCACGCTCACACACTAAAGAAAGTTGACTTGTTGACCAGTCAATGGTTCTTAAGGTAATGGGGAACTTTACCCTATCATCACAGGAGCAAAAGTAAAACGGGTGAACATAAAAAATAAAAAAAATACTGAAGAAAATAAAAGAAAAGAAAAGTATTTTGCAATTCAAAGAATAAAAGTTCAAAATTACTTCAAATGGAGTAGGAAAGATACACAATTCATGGACGGTGAGTATTACAAAATGTTGAAAAGAAGCAGGGTGTGTATGTGATCATGAATAATGCTTTGGTATGTCCTCAGTTTGTGTTATTCCTTTCCTTTCTTTCTTAACCTGAGCCTAGCCTTTCATTACAATCTAAGTAGAAGACCTAACTGATCTTTTCATGAGGCATTATTTTCAAAAATTTCCATTTTTCAAGCTAAGCATATGTGTTAAAATTTTGATTTCCCTTACATAACTTCATACACATATGTGACATTTGAGTGTAAGCCTAGGAATCTGAGAAAAAAGAATAGAGTGATATCCGGTGAGGATAAAGTCAAGGCGAAATAATTCCATGGCATCCGAGTGTGGTTATCTTTAAGCTTTGATGTTATGACTTTTGGTATTACATGTTACATATGATGCAATTTACTCAAAAGTGACATAGCTTTAGTGATGCAAATGTGATTGGCATGCATTGGTTTTTATTAGCTTGTTTAAAGTGGTGTCTTTAATGGTTTTGTTTTGTAGTAAAAAATTTGTGGATATTGTAACTGGTAAACCCTCAGGAGACACAACTCCTCCTACTATGGACACCTAGAGGTTTAACAGCTTGTGGCACATGCTAAGTGCCATCGAGTTTACCTGCAAAAGTGGTTTAGTTAGTTTTTGTTTTATTTTAGTTTTAGTTTCTAATTTTGCTCAAGGGCTAGCAAAAGATAGGTTTGAGGTAGTTGATAAGTGCATTATTTCCTATATTTTTATACATCTTATATTTGGTTTTTGTAGGGAAAGTTAATTAAAAAGAGCATTATTACCTTACTTTCCTTATTTTCAGCTTTTCTACTCTTGGAAGGATTTTGACTGAAAATTGACTTTTCAAATGAATTTTAGAGCAAGGCCAATTGGAGAAGAAAGCTAAGACATTGAAGATCATTGTATCAAAGTTTCAAAATTTTCTACCAATCCAAATGCTCTAGACTTGCAAGTCAAGACAGCCAAAGTTGAAATCTCGTAAGAACTGCACTGCTGTGGAAGATTAAAGTTTTGAAGACCTTTCCGATTTTTCCTAGTGGCGTGTGATATATGCTTGTAAAGCTTAGAGATCACGCTACGTTTCTCATATTTTTCCAGAATTTTCTAGGAAGTGGAAAGACCCTAAAACGTGAAAGTTGGCTTACGTGTTTCCAAGTCAAAGAATGATTCTTTCCTAGTTTGTTTCCTTAATTGTTTGGGATTTTGTTTTGCTTTAGGAGAGTTTTTACAAACCTTTTTTAGAGTAGGGTTTAGTTGTTTTACACTATATAAGCTCACCCTAAGCTCTCTCTATGGAGGATCTTCATACCATTTATCTTCTACCATATTTCATACACTCACAAATATATTAAAGATAGAGGCCAAGAGTTTGCTGCTGCAGTGCTTTTGGATCTTACGAAGGTGTTGCTGTGGAGAATCCAGAGATCAAATCCATCTGCCAAATCGGTTTTATGACCACAATTCTCTTATTTATCTTTTCTTTAATCATGAACTAATTTTCCTTGCTAGGGCTACGATGTAGCCTAACCATGAATACTTAATTTTTATAATTATATTTATTTATGATTACTATTCCATGTTGAGTATTTGTTACTGTTCTTAATGCTTTGAATATTTGGCCAATATTTAATTGATTTGATGATCCAAGCAGAGACTAAGAAGAGATGTTTGGTGTTTGCTTCTCATAACAAATACCATGTCTTAAATGAGTGCCCGAGAGGGAGTAACATGACTCAAGTAGTTTTCTTGCAGGTTCTCATAGAACTTAATGGGTTCTTGATTTTCTAAATCCGTTGCTCGAGAGAGAATGAGTTGTTAAATAAGAATACTTTCGGTTGAGCCCGAGAGGGGATACCGAATGAATTCGGAGACACCAACTATCAACATGAGTAGTAATTAGGGTTAATTGGCTATAATAATTAGGGTTAATTGAATTAAGTGGAATTGATTATGGTGAATCGGATGCTCTAGTGTCTCATCCACTTGATTTTCCACTGTTAATTAAATTGCTATTTTTCACATTTGTTTTAATTTAGTTTAATAAATCAATCACTCTCATTCATCAATTATTCAAATAAACTTATGAATTAATCATAATTGGTGCTTAAAAGGAAATTATAGTCTTCGTGGGAATGACACTTCACTTATCTCTATATTACTTGTGCAAATTGTGTGGATTGTACGCTTGCAATAATTTCAAAACATACATCATTAAGGATTTTTACTAATAAGATACTATAGATTGATCCCAAATGGACAGTCATATAATTATTGATATTTCACAATAAAATAAATAAATTTGAACTCTAACCCCTAACTGCTAAAATAAAACAACAAAGATTTTGAGGGAGTAGATACAATTTTGAGAGGCCAAGATAACCCCTAACCCCTACCCATTGCATGTCTTATATTCTAGCCATGCTCTTTGTTGGGGTATTTTTTCGTCAAAAGGCTCGTCCGAGCTTGTTAATTCTTGGACCGTCATAGAGTGATGAATCATGCCTTCATTACTCCTTTTTCTGAGTTAGCGAGAACTAGACCCAAAGCATCCCGAGAGAGAAGCAAGTCCCAGAGAAGTACTTTGTTCTCCTTCCAGCAGCTGAGTGTTTTGTGCTTATATTTCAAGCAGCTAGACAAAGAGTTGGAGATGGTGCATTGATGTTGCACAGGCTTGGCATGAAAGGCTTGTGGCGTAGGAGTTAAGAGAAAATGAGTATAAAGAAAGGGTTAAGGCTTGAGATTTTGGGTGTTTTCGGCAGCTAGACGAAGAGCTTGCGATGTCTGCATTTTCTTACCAAAAGGGTAATGACTATGGTTTCAACTTAGCTTGAGAGGATGGGTGTTTCAGATTTGGGATGGAGTTTTTAGAGAGAGAGAGAGAGAGAGAGAGAGAGATAAAGGATGGGTGGCTTGAGTAGATTTCCAACAGCTTGATGATTGCTTGGTCATGCTCTGGATGGTTGAAGATGACTTGCTCATGTTGGTATGAGATTATATGAGCTTGGCATGAGAGCTTAGTATGGGAGCTAAAAGCACACAAGTTTAGCAAATGAGAATGCTTGTGCTTGGCTTGGTGTTTGATATGCTTGAGTTGAGTTCTAGAGGTGGGAAGATGGAAGGAAAAGCTTGAGGCTTGAAGGCTATGGTGTTTATAGCTTGGAAGGGTATGAGGAGGAAGGAAAAGCTTGGAGTTATGCTTGATGAGGCTTTATAAGGAAGATGGAGGATTTCAATGGTAAGAAAGTAGAAGAAATGGTTGTGATAGTTGAGGAATGGTTGGGATGGCAGCTAGAATGCTTGCAGCAGCCGAAGGGAGGAAGGAAGGTGGTCTGATGGTTGCTGGGGTGCTTGAGCAACTAAGAGATGTTGGTCGATGGTTGCTGAGATGCTTGCAACGACCAAAGGATGGAGGTTGATGGCTCAGGAATGGATGTGATGGCTAGTGCAATGCTTGCAGCAGCTGAAGAAAGGTAAGTTCTCATGGTTGTTGAGAGGCTTGCAAGAACCAAGAGGGGTTGGTTTTGCCCAAGCAATGCCTCCCAATTTATAGAAGGTGAAGGCTCTCTTTGGTTTCCAATAAGTAAAAGGAAGTGTTGGAGCTAGTCTATTTCCAACAGGTAAAAGGGAGCATTGAGACATTCTTATTTCCAACAGGTAAAGGTAGGCATTGGAAAATGATTATTTCTTATGGATGAAAAGAAGTGTCAGAATTAGCTTGTTTCTAGTGGGTAATAGGGAGTGCTTGAAGAATATCTCATTTGCTTACCCACATTGGAAAACTTCAAGTAATGGGCTTGGACCTTGATGCTCCCAAGTAGCTAGCCCAAAATCTCCATTATCCAAGAGCTTTCGTGGGCCTTGTGGATCTCCATAACCTTCCACGCCACAATCCCTCGTACAAGCCTCGTAAACCACATCACTTGGGTTCATGTGAGCTTGGTAAGTGATTGGCATAGGAAAAATGTATTATTGGTTTGACATGGCATGTACACTATTTCTATATTTATTTAATAAATTAATTCCCAAAATACAGTTTGGATTAACGCATGACTAACATTATATGTTATATTTGGTTTAAAATGTTTTTGGACTTCCCGTGACTTTTTTGGGCCTTAACACTCTTATATCCACACAAAAAAAAAAAAACCTGATTAAAAATAAAAAGAAAATGAAAGAAAAGAGAAAAAATAAAAAAAAATAAAAACCGTTGAATTCCCTCCTCACATCGGGTGTTCACACCAGCATCCTCTGAGTCTCCGCCTGTCTGTCTTTTTCTCTCCCGTCTTTGGGAGTTCCGCTCTTCTCCCACAAAAATACACCAAAAATTCTCTCTCCCTCTCTCATCACCCCACTTCCCAATTCCAATTCTCATTCATTTCCGTCTCTCATTCTCTCTCTAACAAGTGAGAAACAATGGAGAGCTTTGCCCTCCACTCTCTCTCCACCTCCTCCTTCTCTCTCTCCACTCGCGCTTCCCTCTTCCGCCGCTCAAACCCCATTCTCAAATCCCCACCCTCCATCTCCAAAAGCCCCAAATCATCTCCCGCCCTCCGATCACCAACCCTCTTTGCCTCCGAACCCATCTCCTTCTCTTCTCCCTCAAAACTCAACAAAACCCACTTCCCAATTCAAGCCTCTCAATCTCCACAGCTCCAAACCACTCTAAAACCACCACCAGAGGCCCCTCAAGGCGCCAAGCCCATCCCCCTCATCATCTCCATCGCCATAGGCCTTGTCGTGCGCTTCTTGGTCCCCAAACCAGTCGAAGTCTCCCCACAAGCCTGGCAATTGCTCGCCATTTTCCTATCCACCATTGCCGGCCTGGTTCTGAGCCCATTGCCCGTCGGCGCTTGGGCCTTTCTCGGCCTCACAACCTCCATTGTCACCGGGACTCTGCCCTTTACGACGGCGTTTAGTGCTTTCACCAGTGAGGTGATCTGGTTGATTGTTATTTCCTTCTTCTTCGCTCGTGGGTTCGTGAAGACCGGCTTGGGAGATCGGATTGCCACTTATTTTGTGAAGTGGTTGGGGAAAAGCACACTGGGTTTGTCTTATGGGTTGACAATAAGCGAGGCACTTATTGCTCCGGCAATGCCGAGTACCACGGCCAGGGCTGGTGGTGTTTTCTTGCCTATTATTAAGTCCTTGTCCCTCTCTGCCGGGAGTAAACCCGATCACCCCTCGAAAAGAAAGCTGGGTTCTTATCTGGTTATGTCTCAATTTCAGGTTTGTGATTTTACTCCCTTGTATTGCTAAATATATTTCACAAAGGATCATATGAATCTGTCTCTGCTTATATGTTTTATAGTTCGTGGGTGTTTCACAAGGATCGTAATTCACGTTTTTTTTTCATTACTTGGTTAGCCCAGTTAATGGTTTGAGGGTATTCTAAGTCAACAAGTTATCAACATTTTAGGTTTAAGTATTATGCTTGCAGTTTACTAAATGAAAGATTTAAGGGAAATGCAGTAGATTGTGCCCTTAGAAGTAGGCCTTAAGTACTCTGTTTACATGATATGTTTAAATGTGCCCCGTAAGCCATATATACCTGTGCAGTTTACTCTGTGCTTCTTCAATGTGATCTCTATCATGTAATGTTGGCCCAAATCCTAGAAGTCATGAAGCATTGCAATAGTTGGAAACCATTGAGTTTGATTGGTTCCTTTTAAGGATACTCACTGAGAATATAAGTTATCTTCATGGTAGAGACTGTAGTCTGTAGCCAAATTGCAAAGAAGACCATAACACTTTGTCTAATTTCTCATTTCCTGCGTCAGTGGATTGTATTAAAATTTAAATATAGATCGTTGAACTAATCAAACTGCAGATTTAAAACTTCTGTATCTTATCTGTGCATTTGGTTATTGCGGTTATCCTGGACTGTGTTTGGAACATGTGGTCTGCTTGAAGAAAGGGCAGGCACTCATGTTTGAAATAAGAGAACCACTGTATCTAAATTACAAGATCTATAGTTTCCTTTCTTTTTTATTAATTCAGCATTAAGTATTAGATATTCTGTCCTTGGATCTATTAGCATGTTTTATTTGTGTCATCATGTGATTATTATGTGACTTATGCATCTGTGTTGTGTGATGCATGACAGTCCGCTGGTAACTCTAGTGCTCTTTTCTTAACGGCTGCAGCGCAAAATCTGTTGTGCCTTAAATTAGCTGAGGAGCTTGGGGTGATAATTTCAAGCCCTTGGGTTTCTTGGTTCAAGGCTGCTAGCTTACCAGCATTTGTTTCGCTTCTAGCTACTCCGCTAGTCTTATACAAGCTATATCCTCCAGAAACCAAAGACACGCCTGATGCCCCTGCCATGGCTACAAAGAAACTCGAGCATATGGGTCCTGTCACGAAACATGAATTCATTATGGTTGGCACAATGCTTCTTGCTGTCTCTTTGTGGGTCTTCGGGTATGTAGCTTTTCTTGCTTAGCACTATTCATTATTAATTTTACATGTCCTTTAGATCATAATTGCATATTCTTTTTTTTGGCAATCTGTTGTATTCTGCACTTAGAATAAGACTTTGCTTGGGATGCTTCCATCGACTTAGTGATTACAAATAATATTCTTTTGTCATATAAGCTCCTTTTTCGGAAACTAACAAGTTGGATTTTCTGGACCTTTATTTCCATGAACTTACTGTGTTCGTTTGTGGTTTCATAAGAGAGCTGATTTTATGAACTTATTCAACAGTGAGAATGAGCTTGTTTTAAGTGTTATAATCGTAATAGTAAAAATTTAATTTCAAAAAACAATATTGTAGGTGTATTAGCTTGTAACAAGAGCTTCAAATTCATGTAGAGATTGTTCATAACCTTTAACTATAATGGAAGATATAAGTTGTCAAAGATGAGGTTACAGCCAAAAAAGACTTGGACCTAACATCCAATTTTGTTTCTTTGTCAAATTGGCTTCAAATAAGCAAAAACTTGTTGAAACTCATGGGTTTTACTCGAGGATGACCAAAAACCATGTCTATAGCCTTGAATTTGTCTTTCAAACAAGAAACCAAAGAAATCTCAAACTTGGAGTTGAAATCCTCAAAATTCTTTGAGACTCGATCATTCTATCAAATAATCACGAAAATTAAAATTAGTTTTAGAAATCCCGTAAGGGGGCCTTTCAATCCTGCAACAACATTTTTCGAAAACAAACAGATTGTTTTGTGCCAAATTGAAAATTCGGGCTCTATCTAATCAATTACTGAATTTGAAACTGTACTTAAAACTGCTAACAAAATCAAACAAAGTGACCAAATTGATAAAATTGAAACCACAGTGTCCGAATGTGATTTTGGGTCTAAACGCAGTGACCGAAGATGTGTTTTACACATTCTTATTTGAATTATAATTTTTCCTCATAAGGTCTCCTTTAGTGCAACATTTTTCAACCCAGCAAGATTTTCTTATACTGATTGTTGACAATAGCAAATCCATTATATAATAGATAAAGACATTTTCTGTTCATGATTTCCCTAAGAATGCATTTTGTCCTACTAGGATTCTGAATCTTCTGATTCACCAACTCTTTTTCTGGTTCTCTTGCAGAGATGCTCTTGGTATAGCAAGTGTTGTAACTGCAATGATTGGCTTATCTATACTCCTTTTGTTAGGAGTCCTTGATTGGGATGACTGCTTAAGTGAAAAATCAGCATGGGATACATTGGCTTGGTTTGCTGTTCTAGTGGGTATGGCTGGCCAATTGACAAACCTTGGTATCGTAAATTGGATGTCTAATAGTGTTGCCAATACCCTCCAGTCTTACTCTTTGAGCTGGCCAGCTGCATTTTGTGTTCTTCAGGCAGCTTACTTCTTCATCCACTACCTGTTTGCAAGTCAAACTGGTCATGTGGGTGCTTTATACTCTGCATTTCTTGCCATGAACTTGGCAGCTGGGGTACCTGGCGTGTTGGCAGCATTGGCTTTAGCTTATAATACAAATCTTTTTGGGGCTTTAACGCATTATAGCAGCGGTCAGGCTGCTGTATACTACGGAGGTATGCTCCCTTCTGACCTCATTTGCTTAACTTCAGAATTTGTTTTCGTAATGAATTGCATTTTTGTAATGTTCAACTGTTCTCCAATAACAGTTACTTCATTCAATCCCCTTTGAAAAAAAACAATAATTGGAAAATTTTATTTTCCCTCTATTTGTTTGACTCTCTCTCTCTCTCTCTCTCTCTCTCTCTCAGCACTCTATGGTCAAGCATGAAAAACATTGAATTGTCTTTAGTAGATTATGTTCTCGGTGATGACTGATAAGATTTTGTTTCTTCTTTCCAACAGCTGGTTATGTTGATCTTCCTGATGTATTCAAAGTGGGCTTTGTGATGGCTATTATTAATGCTCTCATCTGGGCAGTAGTAGGATCGTTCTGGTGTAAATTTTTGGGCCTCTACTGATTTTCATTTTCCATGCAAGAAGATTATTGGTATTCCCTGCGTATTATCTTTTTTTTTTTTTTTTTGGGTCTGAACCCTGCGTATTATCTTGAGGGCAGGAATTGAGACCATCATTTTATCACATACAAGATTTCAAAGCGATTAGTTTATTTTAATTTTAGCTCCACTTTACTTTTGCATAAGTGTAACGACACAAATTGAGAGGTGAATAATTGTTTTGCCGGAAACCTATAAACCATAGGCCCGGCCACAGTTTGAATTATTGTGTAGCCATAGGACCTCTCCTGTATATGAAGCAAAGAGTTCTCTCTTTTGAATGAATTATTATGGTTTATTCCAAGCATCATGCTTATACCCTAGTCTTGTTTCGAATCTAGGGGTGGGCATTCGATCAGAAAAATTTGTGTATCGACTATACCGAACTGACGGTTTGATTAGGGCCGGGCATACCATACTTAATTCACAATCGATTTAATTGGAATAATGGAAAATAGGAGAGGAATAGGAATATTTGAAGATGGTTACCGGTACACACGTTCTTGGAATTGGATGTCCTTATTTACCACGAACAAACATTGTTGGAATTGGATGTAGCTCGCTGTCCATGTACTATGATTAGATCCCAAGATGCACCAAACGTTATCAACTTTGCAAAATATGAAAATAACGCTATTGCTAGTAGAACGTTTAAGCAAACCTGAAGCAATGGCACCTCGGTCATTAGTTTTGGCATCTTCAATTCCAAGAGGAGCAACAAGCAGTAATTATGAATTAGCCTTAGGGATATCGATTTCTTGTCCCCATGAATGTATCCCACAGCAACAATTAGTAACAACGCTCTTGACAAGTGTATATCCAAAATGTAGTTTGCCACTATTATATCTGCTTTTGAAATAACAACTACGATGACATATTTACTTACCATAAATGAAGTAAGGAATTTAGGAACTTAGAAATGGGGGAAGTAAGGAATTGGTACGGAAAAAGTCCAATTAAATTGTTTACTAACCATATGAAAGGGAGAACATAATGAGAATCAGATCAACTATTCCTCCCTAGTTGCCCATCTCCTACTGTCTTGTTTCAATCATGTTCTGAACCCGTGTCTCTCTCTTTTTATATAACTTTAATAATGGATTCCCTCATTTTTCCTGTTTCATTATATTATAATCAGACATGTAGGCCATCTCGTTTTGTCATCTTATCATTATTTTCTGAGTGAGAATCTTTGTTTACCCTACACATTATCTCTTTATATCTTATCATGATTTCCTCTCATCATCCTTTCCAACCTCCATCCCCTTGTCTATATAAGAAGAGTTGCTCTATCCAACCAAACACACAATCTCCTTCAATCTCATTCTCCTTCATACAATGAGCTCACGTGAGAAGGCTATAGCCAGTTCCTTGCTTCGTCATTTCCTTGATGTGGGTTGCAACTGGCTTGGGTGTCGGCTCCACTAAATTCCCTTCCGGACTGCAATATGGTCATATATTTCGCCCGAAAACATAGCTGGGCAAAATTTTAGACTGTTGCTATACATTGGTTGTAGAGCTTTTTGGGCTAAATTCCCAAATATTGAGTTTGGCACCCTATGGTTGGAGATGGCCTTATTATGGAGAAATTTTTTGGTCCGGTGGATTGATGATGTCACCCGTCCAACCACAACGCAAACAAGCGACCCCTGGATTCATGTTCCACATGACCCCAAACTGGTCCTACCCCAATGTAGAGAGTGACCCTTACTTGTCTCTGGCCAAACCGGTGACGTTGTCCACCCACCAGACCAAAGAATTTCTCGTTACTATGGCTGATAAGCACTGCCCAGAAGCCCTTATTCCAACAGTGAAAAGTAGCAATGCTTTTGATTCCAGTCACACCCAAATACCTGCAATTTGGCATAAACACAACGCACATTCACATGTAGCAGCAAATTCCTCACTGCCACAATCTTTTCGATTGATCAAAAATAAATATACAATTATCGAAATTTCCATGATTCTCAAGCTCAGTCAATCATACAGAAACAAGGTCCAAACATGATATTTTATTCATTACACGAACTTTCATTTGCATCAATTTGGTACCTGATTATTGTAATGTGCATAACTCCGACCCAACTAAAGTTTTGTTTATTCTTTTTATGGAGAAATAAGAACAATCACAAACGAAACCAGGGGGCACGCATGCCTAAATAAATCAAAATAAAAAAGAAATGAACAATTCAGCGGCAAACCATGCTCCCACACACGGGAAGTGGAGAGGCCAAGGCCTAAGTCAGCTACAGCATCTGCCGTAAAATTGGCTTCTCGAAAGACATGAATAAACGAAACTTCTTCACAAGACGAAGCCAGCATCCAAATATCTTGAACTAACAATAAAATACTCCAAGAAATTGAGACCTTGTTGATGCAATCAATAACCAATTTAGAGTCCTCTTCCACACAAATCTTGCGCCACCCATTATGAATTGCATGGGCAAGGCTATCACGCAAAGCAAGACAACTCTTATAGAAGCTTGAACAGCATTTTTGGCACCAATGCCCATTCCAATCTTGAATAATAAAACCTGTAGCAGCCTTATTATTGTGAACATAACCATCAAAATTAATTTTGACCCAATCCATGGGAGGCGGCTACCATTTAATGTTCTTCACATGCTACACACTAGAGGAAGACTTGAAATTAAGTTTCCAATAGTCCATACCAATTTGACCAGCAACAACTCTCGCATGATGTGGGGAAACGTCTTAGAAAACACATTTGTTACGAGCGTCCCAAATTTACCAGCAAATCAGTAAGGCTTTGATAAGAGTGTTCGGGCCATCACTAGTGGATTTACTAGAGAGGGTAGATAACCAAGAAACAGCATCAAAATCCTGCGGGATAGATATTGAGAGGAGCGAGGTACATCTCCAGATACTTATAGCAAAAGGGCACTTGAAAAATAGATGATTGATAGTTTTCATTTTGATTTTTGCACAAATGACACTCAAGGTTAACATGAGGAAGAAATTTGTGGAAATAACTTCTCACTTGGAGTCTCTTTTTGATAAATAACCAGAAAAAAGCTTCACCTTAGGAGGCATAGTGATCCTCCACATTTCCAAGGAGATCTGCATTAAAGTGGATAATCTCATTGTTGAGGCCCAAAAAATCCATGGTTGGACCCGAATAAATTCCAGGCCCAAGATAACATATTATTGAAAAAAGACTCGATTTGAAGTGCACAAAAGTCCGCCATGCACAAGTCATATCCTACATGCCACGCCAAAATAGAAATCTATCATGACAGAAGCTGAAATTAAATTTATAAGGATGCATTTAGCACTGCAAATTCGTGCCAATCGTCCTATCAAGCGTCATACTTAAAAAAGGCACGCCAAGCGACATGTCATGCCAAGCGAGAAATTATTATCCCACAACAAGCTGAAGTGGGCCCAAGCCACTCGAATGCCCGGGGCTTGCTTGAGTGGGTTGTGGTATGGATGGTGACAAGTTATCATAGGCCCATCGATGGGTCGAGAAATGGAAGTCTCGGGTCGCTTGAGGGCCTCGGGACTCAAGCCCATTTTTTAGGCCCAAACGTGGGTAAGCACAAGAGAGAAAATAGCCCAATTACTCCAACTAAAATAGCCCAACCAAAATAACCCCATTACTCCAACTAAAATAGCCCAACCAAAATAGCCCATTGCCCCAATTAGAATAAGCCAACTAAAAGGCCCAACACTTGATTAGATTATCCCATCCATTAGATGAATCATGTGGTGGACTTAAAAAAAGCCTATGTAATTAGAATAAAAAGGGAGCACAAGTCTTGGCACTCAGCTGGGAGAGAAAATCACGTCTTGGAGAGTCCACACGTGATTGGCTGCTGGGAGGCTTGGGAGCAAGTTCCAAGCAAAAATCCTTCAAGGAACCAAGGGATATTAGCACGCAAGGAAGGATGCCATCCCTGAAACCAGTAGGCGCACCCACTTTACTTCCTTCAGCAGATTTGGCCATGGAAAGAGGAAGAAAGAGGAGAAAGAAGATGGGTGAAAAAGGGAAGTTCCCCTCTGAGGCAGCCGCTGGAAGAAACTTGGAGCACCCAAAATCTCTGATTTTGTGGGATTGGGCAGAGCTGACTTTGCCACCATGAAGTAAGTCAAGAAAGAGGAGAAGAAAGGAAGAGGAAAGCTTAGCTAGATTGGGAAGAAACCATTAGGCCTCTTCTACCCAACACAACACAATCCACAACCAGAGAGCAAGCTTCCTCTCTTACTTTCAAAACCAGCAATTTTCGTGCTTAGTTCATCTCCTTCCTCAGCTTTCCCCTTTGTCATGCTATTCTGACATTTGACAGAGTCACCGTCGAGCTGCCGGAAATAGCGCCCAAGCCATCTTTTCCTTTCCTTCCCTCATTCCCCACCAAACGTCTCTTCAAAATCCCTTTTCTTGATACCCATATTTCCCCATAAACACTTAATTTTCTCTTTAGTACTAAACTCATGGCAACTATGCTCCCATGCCACAAGCTTCTCATGCCAAGCTAAGATTCTATATGTAAACACCAAGAAATTATCTGTAATTTGTTGTTATTCTCATTGGTGAAGGTAACCAAGGTGTCTCCTAAGGCCTTACTACCCTTTCGAAGCATCCTTGGGGCTTAATTTTCGAACTCAGACACAAAGGGGCAATTTCACACATCTGTTCATCCCTTACAGCAGCCCAAGCCCATTCGTCAGGCTGCTGGAACAAAAAAGACCCCTACACTCATCTTGCAATTGGACATAATAAGCACTTATAATAGTAAACTTGCCATTGGGGCTAGGCCCCCACCCAAAAGTTTTAATTTTGTTAACTTGAGTCTTTGTCATTAAAACTGCCGGTTCCTTTTCTTTTCTTTTTTCTTTTTTTTTTTGGCTTTTTATCACAAAACGTCCCTGACGTTTACGAAACTATCAGATTGCATCCTTAAAGTTTTCTTTTATCACTCATGGTCCCTAACGTTAATATGGGTGCTCTTAAATAGTCCTTCTGTAAAAAAAAAATGTTAAATCCAGGGATATAATCGTCAAATCAATCCAAAATTATAAAATATATATATTTTATTTCCTTCCCTTCTCTCTTTCTTTCTTCTTCTTTTTCTCTTCTTTTCTTCTTCTTCTCTCTCCGCCACATTCCTTACCTCTTCTCTCTGTGTTTCTCTTTTTTTTCCCCTATCCTCTGTCACTCTCCTTTTTCTTCTTTCCTAGCAGCGGTCAATTTACTCAACTATTACAAAAGAAGAAAGAAGGCTTGTGATTATTTTATTGAATATAAATCTTTGAATATTGTAATCAATGATGACAAAACTAAGGCTTGTTTCTCAAGAACATTCGCAGTGGCCGCCTGAGAGCTTTCGCCACGCCAAGCTTGAGAGCTAATGCTGCTTTATCCTTCCTTGGATGTCTGAGATTGCAAAATAAAAAGACTCTGGTTTTTTAAATTTGATGCTGTAAATTGGTTTTCTGCTTGGTTTCGAGATTTCCATTAATGTTGCGAATTGTTTTTAAAATCTAGCATATTTGATTTGGCAAAATTTATATTTTCTTACAGTTTTAAAATCTCATTTCAATGTGCTGTATGTTTGGTTTGAATCACCTGTGGTGACAAATCTAAGGCTTGTTTCTCAAGAACATTCGCAATGGCCGCCCAAGAGCTTTCGCCTTCGCCAGGCTTGAGAGCTTGTGCTGCTTTTATCCTTCCTTGGATGTCTGAGGCTTATTTTCTTATACAATCAATCAAATTGGCATTCTAATTATGTTTCTTGTTTTACATCTACTGTTTTTACAAGTTTGTTTTGCTTTTCAACTGGTGCTGATTAATCACATGAAACAGTCCCTGATTCCTATTTCTACTGGAAATTTTAGCACTGGAGACATTGAAAATAACAACATTTTTAATTTAAAGTAAAGACATTGAGAAGGAGAAGTTAGAATACTTTGATGCTTGGGACAATTGGTGGTTGAACTTGCGAGTTAAAGGCTTCCATGCATACTTTGAAATGATGGGAACAAGTATTATTCAACCATGCCATTAATAAGTTGTCACAAACTTCTTTTGTAATAGTTGACCGCTGCTAGGAAAGAAGAAAAAAGGAGAGTGACAGGATAGGGGAAAAAAAGAGAAACAGAGAGAGAAAAGGAATCTGGTAGAGAGAGAAGAAGAAGAAAAAAAGAGAGAGAAGAAGAAAGAAAGAGAAGGGAAGGGAATAAAATATATATATTTTATAATTTTGGATTGATTTGACGATTATATCCTTGGATTTAACAGTTTTTTTGACAAAGGGACTATTTAAGAGCACCCATATTAACGTTAGGGACCATAAGTGATACAAAAAAACTTTAAGGATGCAATCTGATAATTTCGCAAACGTCAGGGACGTTTTGTGATAAAAAGCCTTTTTTTTTATTAATTTTTTTGTCAAAATTAGTTAGGCTATCTCTAGTAATGGAGGGCTAAACATAGCCCACCCATAAAATTTAGCCCACATTTGGCCCTCTGACTGGGCTTGAGCCGGTGACACGGCACATTTAGCCCACTTGCTAAAGATGGATTTTGGGTGTGAAAATGCTAAATTTGAAGATTTATCCCACTATTGGAGATGGCCTTGCTCATCTCGCTTTTGACCTCTTTCTTTTCAGGGGTAAATGTAGCACACAAAAGCACAAATTCGAAGACCACATCAATCTACTTGTAGTGGTGCAAATCATATAGTTGCCAACCACAGATTTTCAGTACAAATGTTTCATCCTATCACTGCCTTGCCCTTCTCTCGAGAATGATAAATTTGAGGAATCCGGTAGTCCATGATTTCTCAAAATTAGACTCACTTCTTCACTATTTAGGAGCTCAAGTGATTTTAAAACGAGTTGCACTTCAGTCAGTTGTCCAAGCGCCTATTGGCAATTTCTTACCGTTGATACATGTAGCACTCAAATCTCATTAACCTTAAAAGAATCAGGCATGCGCGTGGGTGATTGACCTTAGCAAAATCCTTTCAAAAATTAAACATGGTGCAAATTGTTATATAGCATGAAAATGTTCATCTGGCACAATGTGAATGAGGGTTTGCAACTTCTGTCTCACATATTCATATTCTCTGCATCATCACATATATATAATGGATTATTGGAACGCAACATTTTTCAAATATTAGATTCGCTTAAGAAATCAACAAATAACAAATGAATTATTATTCATTTTGGTGGCGCAGCCAATCCAAATATATCAGAGGAAGCAGGTCAGGAGCTTCTGAGTTTGCAGCATAAACTCTTCGTCAATAGAAATGTCATGGCAACACAAAAAGAATAAAAACCCTGGATTCTTAAAGATAAATCTTCTCTAGGACATTGAATATTCGAGAGAATAGAAAGAAGCTGCAAAAACTTCTATAAAGTATAAACTGTGATTATAAGGATTGGAAATTTTACTGTTTTCTCAAGTTGTAAGGGTCTTATTAATGGACCTAAAGTTCTACTTTACAGTCTACACATCCATTGAATAATGTACATACGGGATTTTCATTCGAAAAGTACATGAAAAATGAACTAATAGTTGCATTCAAATTGTACATTCATAATCTACTAATACTTATCAATGAATGTATTGGATGCTGCCTTGATTGCCAACGAGGTGGTGGAGGAAAGCCGAAAGCTTAACAAATCAGGAATGGTGTTCAAAATAGACTTTGAGAAAGCCTATGATCATGTGGAATGGAGATTTGTAGATGAGGTTATGATCAGGAAAGGTTTTGGGGACAGGTGGAGAAGCTGGATTCGAGGATGTCTTGAGTCGGCTAATTTCTCTGTGATGATTAATGGAAGGCCTAGGGGTAAATTTTGGGCCTCAAGGGGTCTAAGACAAGGTGACCCACTCTCCCCCTTTCTGTTCACTTTGGTAATAGATGTGTTGAGTAGAATTATGGAGAAAACCCAAGCTGATGATCAGTTTCATGGTCTTATTCTGGGGCATGAGATGGTGGAGGTATCCCATCTCCAGTTCGCCGATGATACCATTTTTTTCATTGAGGATAAAGAAGAGTACTGGAACAATCTCCTTCAAATTTTGGATTTATTCTGTTTCATGTCAGGAATGAAGATCAACAAATCGAAATGTTCTCTAGTTGGCATTAATGTTGAGGATGGGCTGTTGAATGAGCTGGCAGGAGCTTGGGGATGTGGAATGGGGGCTTGGCCTATGTCGTATCTGGGTCTTCCCCTAGGTGGGAACCCCAGAGCAATCAAGTTTTGGGACCCCGTAGTGGAAAAGGTGGAGAATAGATTACAAAAATGGAAAAAAGCCTGCTTATCCAAAGGGGGAAGACTCACAATGATTCAAGCAGTGTTGAGTAGTATTCCGATTTACTACATGTCCCTTTTTAGGATTCCCATTGGAGAAGCCAATAGAATTGAGAAACTTATGAGGGATTTCTTGTGGGAAGGCTTGGATGGGAAGAAAAACCACGCTGTGAGATGGGAGATTGTGGGTAAAGCAAAAATATTTGGAGGACTAGGAGTGGGTTCGTTGAAAGCTAAAAGTGAGGCTTTGAGAGCCAAATGGCTGTGGCGGTTTCCTAATGAAACTCATGCTCTATGGCATAAAGTGATCAGAAGCATTTATGGAATGGATACAAACGGGTGGGATGCTAAACCTGCGAGACAAGGATCTTGCCGCAGCCCTTGGAGAGATATTTCTAGTGGCTATAATTTATTCCGTCAAGGATGTGTCTTTGTGGTTGGAGAGGGAGTTAGGGTCAGATTCTGGGAGGATGATTGGAGCCGGGGTGGTGTTTTGAAAAAGGTGTTTCCAAGACTTTTCAATCTGTCCAGGAAGCAAAACCACATAATTTCCTCCTTTACGGTATCGAATGGGTTCCCTCTCAGTTGGGATTTTGGTTTCAGGAGGAATCTTAATGAATTAGAGATTGCGGAGGTGGCTAGATTATTGGACTTATTAGAGGGAGTGAGATTGGTCACTTCTAGAGTGGATAAGAGAAGATGGAAGCTAGACCCCTCCGGGTTATTCTCCTGTCAGTCTCTATGTTCCCATATTCAGAGTAGAGGTGAAGGGGAGGTTTTCTCTCCGTACACTCAAATTTGGAAGGCCAAGACTCCTCCAAAAGTTAAGATCTTTGTGTGGCAAGCGGTGTTGGGAAAACTTAATACAGGAGATACACTACAGAGACACTGTCCCTATGTGTGCATTAGCCCGCACTGGTGTGCTTTATGTAATAAGGCAGGGGAGAGTGTGGACCACCTCCTCCTTCATTGCCCTTTCTCCCTAAAATTGTGGGAGATGTTACTAAAGGAAGTAAACACGGTGTGGGTAATACCGGAAGGCTGCTTTGAACTTTTTTCAATCAGATTTTATGCTTTGGGAAGGGGAAAGAAGGCTAAAATTCTCTGGGGCAGTCTGATGCAAGCAGTGGTCTGGAACCTTTGGCTGGAACGTAATAGGAGAATATTCGAGGAGTATAAGGGAGTGGGGGTGGAAGAGTTATGGGAAAGAGTGAAGTTTTGGGCTGCTCTTTGGGCATCATCTTCACTTGCTTTTAAGAATATACCCTATCCTACAATTATGCGTAATCTGATAGCTGTAGTATCGTAAGGGGTCTCTTATGTTTGGCTGTTTTATTTTCTGTGTTGAGTGGCATTGTGTCTGCTCTTCAGGATAGTGTTTCTTTCGTTTGGTCTAAATGTTCTTATTTTACCCTTCAATTTTGAATCAAAAGTGTTTCTATTCAAAATAATAATAATTTACTGACCATTCAATGTACTTCAGCATGAACTGCAAAATCAACCAGTATGAAAACTCTAAAAAGTACATAATTAATTCCATAGAAAAGAATACAAGATGTTAAGTTTGTCATCTGTACATAAGGCTTTCGAAGCATCTCACCTGCCAAGCTTATCGCATGCTATTTGCATCAGGGAAATCATCAAATGATCTTAGCTTTTCAAGGATCAGTCTTTCTTGTGTGGCATCTATCGGATGTATAGTCAAGGGATCAATGGCAATCTTTGGATAATTGCATGCTAAGACTCTAAAATATACAAAGTAATTAATTAAAGATTTCAGTTCTTATTTTTCTGAGAAGCTCTCTACTAGCACATAAATCCAACAATATGATTTTACTGCAAAAGGCATATAAAGAATCTAAGCTCTCTCTCTCCCCCCATATATTTTTAACACAACTCGATTTGGAAAAGCAAAAAAAATTAGTTACACAACCTCCAACCACATCCATGTTTGCCTTTACCTTTCCAAATTTCAGCTGTTTGAATTGCTCTATAGGCCAAAGCAGCAACCAATATAGCTTCCATACACTTGACTTTAATAGCACAGTTAAGAGCCAATAAGGGTCTACAAAATTGGCCTTGAACCAGAGGAAACGAACACCGACTCTGTTGCCCAACTACACTAGACAGATAGGAATAATGGGTCAAGATGGTGAAAATCCTCTCCACAACACTCTATTTAGTTCAGTTTTTAGGGCATGTCAAAATTATTTATCTGCTTCATAACATTTTAGCATGCACATACAAAATGAATATGCAAGGACAGAACTTAACAAAAGAAAAATGCATACACAAATAGCTGGCAAGGATACATTCCAGATCAGGGTTCTCAGTGAAATTCGAATGCAGAGCATTTCCAACACTGTCTACGATGGCCGAGGTAGTCATGGATGATTCAATGCATAAAATGGCTGTAATCGCATCCAAACGAGTGACCTCATTTCTGAACATCAGTCTTGCATGTGCTGCAATATAGGCCCAGTCAACATCTTAGAGAGTGAAATGGGAGATTGAGTTAAGATATTTGCTCCGCAAAGAGATTAATGTACCCTGAGCTAGGCGTATCAAGCTTTCAAGCATGCGCACAGTTGTCCTCGCTGAGTCACAAAAAATCACTAATTGGATAGAACAAGTACAGACAGATTTAACAAAGGGAACTTGTTTAAGATGGAACCTGCATTGCCCGTTGCAGATCTTCTTTGGAGTTGATAATAGCTAGAGATGACTATTTCAGCTTCCTTTGTAAGGACTGGTCTGAAGTACCCTTTTACAAAGTGAATATATCTGCAAGATTTGTTCAAAAAAATGAATATAGAATTTGATGCAAGGGTCGGACACAAAATTTACTTGAAACATATCAGTGTAACAGAAGAGAACACCTCCATTAAGGGGATTTTGGTTGTTGAATATAGTACCTTAAGGAGTTCATGCTTTTGGACGTAGATAGTTCAGATATTTTAATGATTTCGAAAGATGTTGATGCAGGATATGAAAAGCCTTATGGTGTGGGATGATTGAGTTCATTTGCCAGATTGGTTTAGCTGATTTAGTTTATTTGTTTGAGCTAATTTGGATTATTTCTAGGGCGAATTTTTAGGAATTATTCTTTGACTATATATATATATATATATGAAGGCCATATAAGGCTGTACATGACTCAGTTGATTCTCCATTTCTTAAATTTTATGTTTGTTTTATCATCAGAGCATTAGTATCAGAGCACACAGTCAGGTAGATAGAAATTGCACCAAATATCGACCAAATTGGGTTGAATAGATGACAGAACGGACAAAACAGCATGTACAAAATAACAAAGTAAGAGGGAAGGTACGTCCTATTTTGTAGCCCATCCCTGAACCATAAGAGAAGAGCATTTGATCCCATACCAAGTGTACCCTTTGCCATATGCGCAATAATATTTACACGTGCAAGCATGTGTGCATTCGTAGAGTTTACTAAGGGTCATCCAAAGAAGCTATACATACTATTTTAAAGGTATTTTTCTTTTAGGGAAGTTTTAACAATACCCTATATGTTGCAAAGCATAATACTTGAGTCCCTTTGATTACAGCTGACCACATTTATACATGTATTGACACATAAATAAGATAATCATCTTTACAATACATTATGATCGCTAATAGTTTTTAGGTGGGATACTCTCCATTATAAACAGGTGATGCAAAAGTCTAACTTCTTCACCTCCTCAAAGGATAAACTAGCATATAAAAGACAAAAATCACAAGCTTTTATCGAATCAACTGCTTTTGTAGGCAGATTAGTAGCACTAGTACACTAACCAGCACCTAACAATTGCCAGGAACAATACATAAGATGTCAGCCAAGTTTTCTGAAAATTGGCATGACCTCTGCTTCTACAAACATGGATTTATCCATTTATCATTCGATTTGTTAGTGTACATTCTGAGAAGTTTCTACTTGTTCTTTGTTTCTCTTTGTTTCTCTTTTTTCTCTTTTTTACTACCCAGAAATCCCCCAAATCTGCTTGGCAGACTCAGATTCAAACCTGGTCCCCCTTCAAACCTTACAATCTTTGGGAACTAGGAAACTCTAGCAAATAGTTAGCTAGGTACCGTGAGAAATAGAACCCCAGAACACATGGGAGTAAACCACAAGCCTGACGACTCATCTGACCCCTTGTTGATGTTTCTACTTTTTACTTATTGAAAATAACAAACATGAGAAAGCACAAAAATAATATTTGTTGTTGCAATAGAAGGGATATTTTTTTATTTTTTTTACGAAAACAATGGAAGGGATTTCAACCCTTGACCTAGCCTGATCCTAACCCATTTCCCTACCCTCCGTCACCACTTGGGCTTAACCAGAAAAAATAATTTATACATAGACAACTTTTTGGAAAATAGAAAATCAGGGTTTGAATTTAAGCTCTCTTCAACTAAAGAAAACATTTTACCTGCGGAGCATGGGAAATGGCCAGATGTTTGCTAAATCTTCATCCTGCTTGTCTTTGTCTGGTTCTCCCTGAAGTGGTTTAGTAAAAGGGGAAAAAATCATGATTAGATTCATCCAAATGGCTGCAAGACAACAGAGTGCCACTTACACAATCTTAAGAGCAGATTACCTCAGAAAGAATGTGAGATGACACGACCCCATCCCACTCAGGATTCTTTGTATCCAAGAGTACGAGGACTATATCAAATCTGCTCAATAAGGGACCAGAGAGTGCCGTATTGACAGACAGAGCTACAAGATAAAAATAAGAGAATAAAGTTTAGGATAAGCTGAGCGACTACTATTTTAGAAGAAATGTGTTTTTTACAGGCTAAAATTTAAGAAAAGCAATAATGATCTCCGTTAGATATTCCAAGTAATTCAAGAAATAGAAAGTTTATAGTCTTCCACAAATGACAGATGTACATAATCAGAAAACCATAATCTAGACAAATAAATCCAACTAACAATATCTTCTGAATGTAAGTAGTACATTGATCAGGATCATACTGTCCCTTGGGATTGGTTGCACCAAAAACAATTGTTTTAGTACTGAGAGTTGTCACAAGACCTGCCTAGCAAAGAGAGATACACAGAGAGAGAGGAATAGTCAGCTCTTAGTAAACATAGAATAGAACATTTTTTTTAAAACAATCAATAATAGTATAGGCTGCAGACTTCTATACAGGATTTCGAACAAACAGAAAATATATAAACATGTTGTTTAGAAGCGCGAGGGGTAAGAAAATAGTTCTATACACATGGATAGAAATTGAAGCATGTTATAGGTAATTAAAGCACATGGAAACAGCACAGACAATCCAATATCTGTAGTGCATAATAGCATCTATTATAGCAATTTGAAATTCATTGTATCCTAACTTTCCTTATCCTCTTTTACTGTATTATTTATCAGAAACATAGCATGCACTGATAGAATAAAGGAAAATAGATTCCACTGAAGAGTAATGCATCGAAGAAAGAGAAAATCATTTGTATTAATGTGCATGTTGTTTGTAGGACTTGCAGCTGATTCTGCTTTTTAATATTTAGAAAAACACAGAAGATTCAAGAGCAACACTGAAAAAGACCAGAACAAAGACAATAAGAAACAAGCTGTGTGATAGCCTGAGTGAGAGTAAGCAAAATTTCTTTTTCATTGCCCCACATGGCTGCTGAACTTGTAGCAACCCAAGGCCACCCTTATGCTTAATCAAGTCCGCATTAAAAGTGAAGACCATCCGATGCTCTAGGTCCACTGAGGCCAGCTTACCTAGACCCTTCGTTTAGGTAACCTGATGGCTTGAGAGTAACCTTATGGTTAGCCCAAGTGTGCGTGTAACCTTATGGTTAGCCCAAGTGTGCGTGTGTGTCTGCATTGCTTATCTTAACAAAAAGTCTGCAGAGAACACTATTTCGTTTGGCCAGATTTTGACCTATTTGACACACTAAACCCACCTTACACAGAGTCGAATTTCCCATGAGGACGGCATATTTTTCTTTCTTAAACTATTTCTAAAACATAAGCAAAAGATGTTACCTTGGCAACACTTATGGTCTGCTGTTCCATTGCTTCATGTATGGTTGCCCTATCATGTTCTCGCATGCTGCCAAAGCAGAATTAACTTGATATTATATGGCAAAAAGCAAGGAAACAACTTCAAGGTCAACCACTAAAGTTCAAGTTTATATTATGCAATTGTCTGAGACTTTGTCAGAATTTCCAAAACTAAAAATACTTGAGAACAGAAGTTACAATTTCCTTTCCTTGTTTAATATATATATTTCCCGAGTAATAGAGCTTAGTGCAAATGCATATGTCCATTCCCACTTAATTATCATCCAGGGCAATCCAGTAGAAGCAACTAGGCATCTAAGATTTGAAATTTTCTTTTTTCTCTATCGAGAATGACAGAGTTGCTTCCCTAAGTTATTTTTCACAAGTATAACTATAGAGATAATATTATTGACAATGAATTATTAATGACAAAAAGAATCAGGACATGGTAAGGTCATAACTTCAAAACATATAAATCATGTATTACCAATTTGAATGCACGATGAAAAAGGCTAGAAATACATGTTCCAAAAAGCCATCAAAGGACTTGCCTATCAAATTCGTCTATGCAACAAAGCCCACCATCTGCCAAAACAAGGGCTCCAGCTTCCAACATCCATTCGCCTAGATATTCCGTAAACATAGTTAATCCATTTACTCTAATATTGTACTGGAAGAAAAAGCAAAACAGTGCATAGAGGTCAAATAATGCTTCTCAATTAAATGATGTAAGTTCATGGCCAAGCTTAGAAATTTAGAATATTTTTGTTTCTTCTTTATAAATAAATAAATAAATAAATAAAAAGTCATGCTTAGAAGAGATCTAGATTACACACTAAATCTGATTTAAGTGGAAAACTTTAATCTGAAAATTTTTGTGCATGAAATCAACCTTTGGAGATTTTTATCAAAATCAAAAAAGATTTAAAAAATTTAGAGAATTTTAGTATTTCATTATTCTTCTATTTAGGTTGACATGGAATATGTACTAGGGTCATATATGCCTGCCAAGTTAATATAAACCACTCTTTCTTCATGTTTGGCTAATTCTCCAGGCATAAAAACAAATCAGTTCTTTAACAATGCTCTTTTGTGTCTTCATATATTAATCACTCTTTATTGTAGTTTGATGCTTTACACAAAGTTTTAGTGCAAAATAATATATTACAGCAACTTTTTAATGCATAAATCTTTGCTAAATAAGAAATAGTCATATTTGTGTTTGTTCACTATATCTTTGATCGATGTTGTCCCATATGAATTTTACCAAAAAAAAGGAAAAACGATCTTATATTCTTATAGGCATGAACAAGGGGAAGTTCAACTATAGACAAGCACAACTTGTCAGTAGAAGCATTCACACTGCACAACCAACACTCTTCTCTATATGATATGAATATATGTCTCTCAGTCATATCTTGCATTGATGCTTTCTATCCTACTAATTTCCAAACATGTCACATAGAAGGATGAAAAACACTTGCATACATACATAATGTCAATAAATGAAAATAGCGAGGAAAAAGCAATGTAAGGACAAACTAAATGGAACCATTGCCAACTTAATGATTCAGCATTCTTTAATTGTTATTTATTTATTTATTTATTTATTTATTTTAGAAGACACAACTTAAGGATTCAGCTGGAGATATGAAAACTTACCGCCATCCTTGACTGCAGTGACAGTTAATCCAGCACTTGTGCTTCCTAATCCGGTTGTAATAACAGATCGGTTGCTCAACTTTGCAGCAAACTTCAAAAATTGAGATTTTCCAGTACCTGAGAGTTTTAGCTGCCAACGGTTATAAATAGAGTCCATGACTATAATTCAGAGTCCAAAGTGGTCAAGATCCAATAACACATCTACAGGACTTCAGTGGGATATTTGTGCAAGTGTGTGTTCTGACCTGCATGCATGTGCAGTTGTGTGTGTATTATGGCTGATATCTATTGAAGCAAGGAATCATGAGAGATTAAGCCGAATTTTGGGTATAAAATATAGTCAATTAAAGTGTTTGGTCTCAATGTCTTCTAATTTTTTTTTCTAAGATTCCTATCATTGAATGAGCCTTTTAGCATTAAGTGTTGAGTTTTTTAGTTTTTTGATGAGTCTTCTTGCATTATAATTAACGAGCCTTTTAGTATTAATATAAATCTTCAGTTGTTCAATTTGAAGCCCATAAATAAGCCTATCAATTGTAAAACAAGGTTTCGGGATGAATGATAATATTAAGTGTTGTTGAAAGGCCTGGAGCCATGATATCCCCTTTCCAATCTCTCTCCTCTTCCCTATTTTTCTCTATCTCCACTCCAACAGGGCAGTTATAGCAATCTCAGATCTTTCACTTGTCTAAACCAAATAGTTACTAAAATTTCAAACATGGATTTGAAGTACATTCAGCCTCATAGAAGCTACCCTCTTTATACAGCCTCAACTTACACACATGATACAGTATGAAATCAAAAGCTGTATTACAAAAATGGCTAAATGCAAGTGACAGTGTGATTGAAATGAACCGTGGCATTTAGTTTCAGTTGACTTAAACCTTTCTAAGAATAAAATATTCAGGTCTGAAAACCTCTAAAGTGATAAATAAATATTAGAAAAATAACCTGGATCACCAACCAAAAGCAAATGAGACTCTCCTCGAACCTTTGTCCCAGTAGTATCAACATGTTGCACACCTCCAATGAGTGTTAATGCCACTATTTTGAACAAAGAAATGTGATTTAATTTTTATACAGGAAATATTAAAAAGAAATGAATGAGAAACTGAAATGTAGAAAGGAAAAGGGGGGGAAAAGACAAACAGACAGATCAGTTTATTTTCTTGGTTATACCACCAAAACCCCTAAACTAGTTCATTCAGAATGCTAGAAATCCTAGTAAATAACATGAATGGGATGTTGATGTCCAAATACCTGCAAGCTTTACAGTAAAGAGTCCAAAGACTTGTGGGCAAATGCCTCGTAGAATGGCGTTTCGCCCTGTAAAATTCTCGAAAGAAAATAAAAAGAAGTTATAATGGAAAAAGATACTCAAGCTCATAGTACAATATCATATCACTCCAAAATAACAATTAACTAAACTTTAATATCCTATATATTCCACTATGCTACAGCCACAAAAAAGTGATAATACTCTCTCATAAATATTTGCGAATCAATAACTTTTCTACCTTTCAAAGGGGTATCTTTGAAGTCGGACCAGAACTGGTTAAATTTCAGAATAGCATCATCAGGTATATCAATTTCTGACTTCAGCTCATTAGTTCTCCTAAATATCAAACACAATAATTTCTTTAGAAAAACAAATATAAAAATGTGAAATCTGTGAGAAGAAAAACTAATATTGAGTGTCTCTACTTGTACTTGCTTACGCTATCAAACAGTATCTTCACCGGCATACAACACTGTTAAGCTGCCAAGGCAGCTAAGGTATACTTAAATTTAAAAATCCAAAACTTGAGCTATGTGAATGTGTCATCTTTCTTTTTGGGAAGGGTGGGACTGTAATCCAATAGAAGAAATAGTAATAAAGCTTTTCTCAGTAAGTTACTGATATCCATTTCAATTATACAAGTACATAACTTATGTACTTGCATAATTGAAATGGAACATAACACAATATTAAGCTTCATACAACCTAGATCACACAGAAGATATCAAGAAACCCCATATGGTATTCTTAAATCCATTCATGATGTAAATTCCAAAAAAAAAAATACTATTAATTTTACCTAACATAATTAGCAATTAATATAGGATCGAGGTCACAACGCACATCTTTTAAGTCTGGAGACCACTTTGCAGTTAATATCCCAGTAACGATAACATCATCTGCATTAACAATTAATAAAAGTCATATTCACCACTACACAACAAAATCAAGTAATACAAGCGAATTTTAAAAACATCTTATAACATAAACAAATATATATTACAGTCCCCTTCTATTGAGGGATCAAATTATTTGAGGGACACCCTTTAGGGTCCTGTACGAATTTTTTTTCAACGATCCAAACCATCTATTTTTTAAATCTACATTCATAAATCATCCTTGCAAAAAATTAGATAAATCGGAAACCGTTTCGACATCCAATTGTGTCCTACAAAATCAATGAACACGGTGCTTAGAGAAAGTACTAAAATTTCAATAACTCAATTGAGTGGTCAAATGATATCGGATTCAAGTGATTTTTTGTAGAGATGATCTTTGAATGATTATCTAAAAAATAGACGGTTTGGATTAGTGAAATACAATGTTGAGTGGGCCCTACAAGGGTGTCCCTCAAATAATATTTGAGGGATCCCTCAATGGAAGCTCTCTCTCTCTCTCTCTCTCTCTCTCTCTCTCTCTCTCTCTCTCTCTCTCTCTATATATATATATATATATATATATATATAATATATGTATATATATATATATAATATATGTATAGATTCATTCATTTAAAGCAGGACAAGAAAGATGCTATATAATAATGAGAATAGATGCTACATAATAATGAGGAAAAAATGCAGGCACAAATTAACATAACAAACAACCACATATTCAAAGAGTAGGTCCAAATCGCCACAAGGACACCATTATTAATAGCAAAAGATATTAAGATAAAGGATAAGGTTTATGCCATCTTTGTACAAGTCTACACAAAATCCTGAAGCTGTCACCAATTACATTGTCAAAGAAAAGGACTCAAGAAATTATACAAAGTTTTGTTTGACTGAATCAGTTTGGTAAAGCTCAAGTTGCTAAGCAACCAAGCTGAGTTTCCTAGTTGGAGTGAACAGATATCTATGATCTTTATATAAAATTAGTGAGAATTGATAGAGAATAATTTTATTGACATCTGACCACCCAAGTCCAAATGATTACTTAAGAAAATTACTTGACCATAAAAGTGTGAAGATTTATGGTTTTCTCATAGATTTTGTAAAATGGCTTAGTTATTAGTCATCTTACAGTCAAGGATTTTTCAGGTACAAACAAATAAAACAACATTTATCCAAGAGGAAATAACCGAGAAAGGAGAAATACAAAATAAGTATAAAGAGATTCAAGAGCACATATACAACAGCTTCATCTTCGAGATAGCACACCTCTTTTCCTGTAGTTCTCTAGTACAAAGTTAAGAATTTTCTTCATGCAACACCCTTTTAAAGTGCTAAGTTTCCATGAAGTTCATCTTTAAGTAAACCATAATTGAGCTTTGTTTTAATATTTTAAAAGGCAAAACAATATATGGTAATCTTAAATGGTTTACACTGAAAGAAACTTGAAAACAAGCACATTCTTGTATTATCCAAAAATGTAGGCCAAAATACACTTTGGGTCCCTGTAGTTTGCTAGCATTTTCGGTTTCGACCCTGTAGTTTAAAAATGGACAATAACGCCCTTGTAGTTTCAATCGGTTGCAATCAAGCCCAAAAGATTACCAGTTTGTCATGTGTATTCTAAGGGATTGGACAAAGGATTTTGAATTTTTTGTACTGTCAGGTGGTTATTGTTGCACTTAAAATGTCAAATTCCCTCTCCAATCCCTTTTAAAACATGAAAAAGTGATCACTTTTTGAGATTTGGGCTTTATTGCAACCTAATTCAAATTACAGGGGTATGATTGTGCATTTTTATTCGGGGTTGAAATTGAAAATTCCTAAGCAAAATACAGGGACTAAAAGTATGTTTTGACAAAAATGTATGATTACTTATTTCCAATTAATAAAACTGGGATAATTTTCAAACTGAAATTAAGTTTCACTTTGGAATCAGTAATATCAGGAGGTAAATTATTAAAAAGAAAAAGAAAAGAAGAAAAGAAAGCAGAGATCCCAGAATGTAGTACCTCCAGCTTTAACAATATCAACAAGATCGTCCTTTAGAATGACAGGAATTGAGCGAGGAATTGCCCCAACACCCAGTACATGTGTACTCTCCTGGATTTTAATTTCCTGATAATCATGGCATGTAATAGAACCTTCTAAATGCCCGAACTTTGTGCCTTCACAGGGTCTAGACCTCTGTCATTGGGAAAATCAGATCAGATGCCAAAACTCCAAAAGCATAATTATATCAAAATTCAGAAGAGATGTGACTCGTAAAAAAATGCAAAAGTAAAATAAAACACTAAGTGTCCTATTAAACATCTGAATCCACACAGAGTGTCAATCTTCAATTATTCTCTCTTCATTCTTAGCATGATTGAAACCAACGACCGACCCAATCAAACCCATCATGTACCACTGAAGCTAAAGCCCAAGAATAATTGCAAACTACAAGAAGTCTAAAAAAACCAAAATCAAAGATCTAGATGACAATGTTCCTACTTTAAAAAATCTAAAGACTTTTTAATGTTTTACATGTACTCACATGACCTCTTCTGATAGTTGCTAATGCTAATCTCAATGTTGCCTTCGGACTTTCCAAACTATGAATAGAAAATAATATTCTTAGTTCTGAGCTGAAGTAAATAACCTGAGAGGGGCAATATGATGGCAGTTTTATGGAGTTTCTCGATTCCAGCTCAGGATAAACCAGGAATCTGCAGATAAACAAAGTTAACTTAACGCAACGCAAAGAGGAGTTTATTCCAATATATACTGGAATAATATCTGCATATGTGCTACATCTATAATTCCAGTAAACTACAAATTTGTTCTCAAAGAAAAAGATTCAATATACCACATGAAATAGTAAAAGAATATCATATTTAGTACCTATCTTTCATACTGAAATTATTCCAAGAAAAACTGCTGATCAGATGCAGAATTTACTTTTCTAGACAGTTTTACTGTAATTGGTAAATTACATACAATAGCACTGAGCTAGGTTATTCATGCTCTCAAAACATATTGAGCAGCAAGGATGCTAACATAGCTAGTCAAGATTTAGAAGTGAAATGAACCAAATTTATGAACATTATATTTCTTTAAGCACAAGAATTTTTAATATATCCAGATGTTTCTTTCTTTCCACAAACACAGTATGTGTGTAATAGTTGTGGAGAGAAAAAAAAACTCACTCGTGCTTGCATTTCTGACACATATACTTCCTCTCTCCTTCATACATCTTGATTGCTCCAGATCGAATTACTGTCCCTTTGAGAGTAAGCAGAATCCCACGATGCTTGACTCTCACACGCCCAATGCTTGGAAAAGTCTCTACGTAACACACACATCAACCAACAGTTTATAACAAAATTAAGAATACCCAGTTGAAAGAAATGGCTCCAAATAATTTTTAAGAGCTTAAACAGAAGCAAACCAGGGCATTCAAGTGGTGAACCGCCGATATCGATACGAACATGAATGAATTCCTTCTTTATCCCTTTATAGGAACCATTCAAATCCCCCAATATGACTTTCTACACAGAATACCACACATACCCAAATCAAAATTCATCATTTCAACAAGTTCAGTTCAACAAATTAAGACTACACTTGTAATTAAACACACAATTTGAATACATACATGAGCCCAAACAGCCGCCTCGTCGAAAAGCCGCAAGTACTCGGTGGGTTGAGAGAAGACGAGGTGTGAAAGCGGAGGATCGTCATCCATGAGCTCTGCAAAACTAAAATATATACACACACAAAAAGTGAGAGATAGAGAAAGATAGCTTAAAGAGTCAGAGAGTGAAAGATGCAAACCATTGAAAAAGAAAAAAAAAAAGTAAAATGGGTTTTGATGAGGGTTTGATGTACTTGACGTAGAGAGGGAAATGAAGCTTCGGGTCTTGGGAGAGAGCGACGGAGCGAAGCTGGTCAGAGTGGTGGCGGATGAGAAATGCCGCCAAGTGTTTGACGTGAGCAGGTTGCTCATCCTTTGCCGCCGAGTCCATGTGAGGTGAAGAAGGGGAAATTGGGAATAAGCGGGAAGGGTGGTCTTCTTTTTTTCATTCGCTACAGCTAAAAGCTTCGGTTCTTTTTGGACACAGCCTCAAGAGTTTCTCTTTGTGTTGATATGTCGTTTTGATATTCAAAATTTTATTTTTCTTTGAGTGTATTGATTATCCACTAAAAATCAATATACCAGAAATATCCTTAAAACAAAAAATAATACTAACAAGCGCCGTGCGAGGGGCTTTTTTTAAAAAAATTAAAATTTATTTTAGAATTAAAAAGATAATGGGTAGTTGTGTTCCATAAAAATAGGCCATTATCTGATTTTTATTTTATTTTTTATTTTTTTAAATATGAAAAAGTGTGAATTTACCATATTATCCTCATTTAATTAATAATTTCAATTCCTAATGTTTGCATTAACCAATGGCATTTTCTGGTATTTTGAATGTTTCACCATTCTCTGCCTTTTGCTTTATATATATAGATAGATAATGACCGGTGACATACAAAATTGCAAGAAAAAACAATCATGTCCGAATTGGATCGGTTTCACTCTAAATCTTCGGCCGAACCAAAGCTCACTTATTATCAATAACTCCAAAAGTTCATCAAACTTCAAATTCAACACTCCTATATTAGTATTATCTAATTAAAATTCTACACATATAAAACAATATATATAAGTAGATGGTCCGATTCAATTTAGGTCAGTCTATAAAAGTTCAAAATCAAACTAAACCAAACCATACATTTCCGTTCGGTTTGTTAAACCTGTTGATTTGTTCATGGTCAAATCAACCAGATTAATGTCCCCCAACACGCCAGATAATAAGTTATTGTAAAAATAAAAATTAAAGCAAAGAGATTAAACGTGCAAAAAGAGAGAAGAGAAGAGACACCAAAAGGCAGAACGTGGGATTAACTGCATCCAACTGCCACTGCTTCTCCTGCAAATTGCATTGGACGGAAGATCCATTTCTTGTTCTCCACTAGTTTCATGAAGCTACAGATCGGGTAAGTTTATGGGTTATGTTTGTTTTTTCATCAAATTATCTGCAAACTATACAGAATACTGACTTCCCATTTTTGTTTTACAACTCTTTTTTGGGTTTTTTTTTATTCTCTTTGTTTGATAGTTCTTTTTCCAACCGTGCAGGAAGCATGAGATGGCATTCAATCTGTAACATGCACAAGAAAAGGGTATTTGTCAAATTCTTTCTAATCTTCTCAAATATTCTTAATTCAAATCTGTTAGAATAAGATTTCTTCATCTGTTATCATGCTTGGAATTTGTTCTTACTATCTTTTCGTCTGCATATACATGATAGAAACAAGATTTTGTCGTCAGCAGTTTGTGTGTATGCCAGAAGTTTCAGTAGTGCATTTCCAGTATAACCATGGCTTCTTCAAAATCTAGACAATACTAAGAAGGCTGAAGGAGCCGAGTAGCAATATAGATAAAGTCTCAGCCGTCAGTTGTTGCAAGGTGAAGGGCCTCGACCACATCGAATTTGTCTGCAAACGGAAGGAACATGCATTAATACCTGTATATCAAGCTAATGTTATTTTGTGTCTCCTGCAAATCTGCTCATGAATAGCTTAATTACTACTGTTCAGCGATGTGTTTGCTTCAGAATATCTCAAACTGTTAATGATGTTTTTGGTCAACTTTGTGGGTTTGTATTATTGCTTTAATTAATCATTTTTACATTCAAATTTCATGTATTGTTGTGCAGCTTGATATACTTTTTCGCGGGCAGCGAGATCAATGGGATGGAGGAGTTGGCAGCAATAAACACATTCTTTTGAACTTGAACTTGTATTGCAGATGGGGCATGTCATCAGTAAAGCTGCAGATGGGGTTGGTGGTCTACTTGAAAAGGCGTTTTTGGCTCCATTTAAGACCATGTTTGGTGGCTCATGCGAGTAAGTTCTGGTGAAATGTTCTCTTTATTGCCGGCCTGGCCATCATTCTGTTCGATTATTTGTCGTAATTTCATATAAAAAATAGTATGATATGGTTGTGTTGCACTGACTTGGGAGCCTGCTATGAGTCTTTTTCATATCTGTTTGCCAAAACCTTTCAGATAATTTTTATACAATTTTTCCTTGTTCGCTTTTTGTTCGTAATCTGTTGCTTGTTTACTTCATTTGAAAGATAGAAGAAAGACGAATACTTTTTCGATTATACTTCACTGCACTGCTAATATTACTCTAATATGTTTGATTCTGCAGGAATGTGTGTTCAGGACCCTGGGATTTCGTTTGCTTTATTGAGCATCTATGTGTCTCCAATCTGTTGAAACTGTTAATGATCTTGGTCTTCTGCTACATAAGTAATTTCTCCTTCTTCTTTAGTTGTGCTCTTCTTATTTTCGTTAGAGTTTGCTTCGTAGACTAGCCTTGGAAGCGCAATTTGCTTTCAGCTTCAGTTGCAGAAATGTTTGATTTGTTTACCCTCTTACTTTTGTTCAGCTTTATTATTCTTCTATCTATTATTCAAGCTGGGGTTATTCCAATGCATTGGAAAAAGCCTCTGCAAGATGTGTTGGGCTGCATGTGAGACATACTGGTATGCACTAGAAGATATTACTTGTTTTCTGTGGTACAAGCTAAAGAACACTAAGAGGGTAAACCGCCGTCATTACCTCCATCGCCGCTGCCAAGTTCGAGACATTGAACAAGGATACAGTTCAAGCGAGGAAATTGATTTCCGGGATAACTATCATAATTTGAATGTCAGCAGAAAGCGGAAGTCACTCAGCAGGAGAAGAAAGGACAAGCTGCAGAGATCTTTTTACCCATCAAGTAGGCATGGCACTCATAGCCACCACCATGTAAAGTCTAGGGGAAGGTCTGTTCATGTTGTGGGCAGATCTCAAAGGCTAAGAAGCTCGAGACATCTTCAATCAAGAAAAGTGAGAAATGTTCGAACGCAAGCCAGGACTTCGAAGAGGAGGAAACTTTAGTTGATTGTCAGTGATTCTGAATTTGTATGTGTAGTTAGTTCAATATAAGATATGAGATTTCAATTGTTGCATATGAAATGTGGTTGACCAAATTTTTGCTTCCACTTAAGGTAGAAGATGAGATTTCAGTATACTATTTTAACGACTACTTATTTTTTTACTTCATTTGATCAACAAGGAAAAACTAGACATGGGTTTTCTGAGAACAGGTCTGAACATGTCACCCACTGCATCAATTAAGCCTTTTTATCTATCTGTAGTGAACACATACCTATTGCTATTTCCAAAGCTGAGATCAACAGCTAAGAGTTCTAAAAACCAAGTCTCAATTTCATAATTCTCAGCCCCTGCCACTGCATAAGCTATTGGATAAATGTCGATGTTAGGATCAACACCAACAACAGAGAGTAATTGCCCAGGGTGTTGCCCTTTGTCCTTTGATGTGACAAGCATCCAAGCCAACAACTGGCCTCTATGAGCACCTCCAGTGCTGCTCTTTTGCCCCGGCGGGAGGGGGCCTAGGCCCAACATTTGGCTCCAGCGCACAACGTCAAGACCGGGCAATTGATGGGGTCCACACGCCTAGGCAAGCCCAAAGGCAAATCTTGCTTGGGTTTGCTAACGTCAACAATGAAAAAAAAATTAAAAAAACGAAAAAAAAAGCCAGAATTTTTAGAATTTTTTTATATATAAATACCTAATCATATTTTCCACTTCCCACGCCAAAATTAATGATTTAAGTATAAAAAATAGAAAATAAATTAAAATGAATAGTAATTGCCATTGCCCTTGCCCTTTTGGGTGGAAACAAAAAAGGCAAGGGCTGCCACTATTCACGTGAATAGCGACAAACATTGCCTTGCCTTTGCCTTGGCCTTGGCCTTAGCCTTGCCCTTTGGGGTGGAGGTGCTCTAAGTATCAATAAACCCTTTCTTTGTAGCTGCCAAGCATATATAAATCCTTTGAAATCTAGATTTGTCACCCTCTAAATTGGACTTAATTATTGCAGTACTTCCCACATTTGTCCTTTTTAGCTCCTCAACATGATCAAAGAGACTCAAATTGTTTTGTGTAAGTCCCCTCATGTACAGTAGTTGTCTTTTGCCTTGCTCTGTATATTTGTGATCTTGAAGCTATGACACATAGATCTTCATTCACCCTTTCCTTAAAAGTTCCTACATCCCAATTTATTATTCTAGACAGTTGTGTAGAATATCTCTCTGCTAACCATAATTAGTTAGCATGAACATTGCGTTCAACAGTCCCACAAGTGTGCTCCTCTTCATAACTCTTAATTTGAACCATGTTACTTCCATTTACAGCTGAAGCATAAACAAACCATGGACATTTTCCATTCTTGATCCCATCACAAACTGCTATAATCTTATCTTTATCATTCTTGGAGAACCTGATTTTCTTTCTGTTAAATACTGAATAGTTTCTCACTGCTTTCCTAAATACATAGACACTGGAAAATCTTAGACCAATCTTAAAGATTAGGTTAGTCAAATCTGTGTCAAGCCTAAAATTATCAAACTTGGGCAGTTTCCTCTTCCTCTTTCTCATAGGCATATCAACCTCATCACATGAATTACTATCCAAGCTATTAACATTACTTACAACCATATCATCTGACTTATTTCCTTTATCTGCAATTGGATCAATATATGGAGCATTGTGGTCAACATAATTGTCAAATGCTTTATCATCCTTCTCCAGCAATCATTGTTCATCTTCACTTTGCTTAAAAGCACTGTCATAAAATTCAGGGTCTTCCTCATGTTTTTTACTATCTTCATTCTCATTTTCAGCCTTTTTATCATTCTCACCCTCTTCATATATGGTCTCTTCACCACCCTCAACCTCCTCATTTATAGCCACATCAACAATAATGTAATCACCCTCATCCTCCACATTTATACCCTCAGGATCAGTACCTTCATCACCCTCATCCTCCACATTTATAGCCTTATCAACATCAATGTCATCATCTTCATCCTCCTCATACATACCCTCATAACCAGACTGTTCATCACTCTCATCTTCATGTTCAAATTTAGCAGTTAGGGTTCTTACAATAGGACCCCTCTCCCTCCAAGCCACAGCAAATTCATCCACATTGATAACAATGGGGTGTTCCAAGTAAATTACAATCACTCTTTCAAAGCTAGGAGGCACCAAATGACACCATTCAAGTAGCTGAGCATCACTATCTATACACTTGTATAGCTGTCACAGCCACTTGGTCATGGTAGCCAAGCTCTTTTGCATACTCTTATATCTCTAACAAATTTATGTAGTCCAGAGGACACCAATTCAAATAATCAACAAACCCCCTACATAAAACCACCACCACTACTACAAAAAAGGCAAAAGACGACGGGAATTCACCGTCGTGAATTTGGTTTTCAAAACGTCGTAAAATCGATCGACGTCTTTTGCAAAGTAAAACCACGACGCGAAATCACCGTCGTTGTTATAACAAACAACGTCATTAACAACCAAACAACCGACGTCTGTATACTGAAAAATGAACCAAAAAATTGTCCTGGAAAAGAATAGACGACCTATTTTATACAACCTCCGTCGTGTAAAAGAATACAATACGTCTTTAAATAAATAAAATATGACGTTATTAAATCATACGACGTCCAATGTATTTATATAACCGTCGTGCAATAGTAATGCCACTTCGTTTTTTACATTAATATTGACGTGGAAATAGCGGTTAGGGTAAATCACCGTCGTTGTTATAACAAATAACGTCATTTACAAAACAAAACCGACGTCTGTACACTGAAAAATGAACCAAAAAATTGTCATGGAGAAGAATAGACGACTTATTTTATACAACATTCGTCGTGTAAAAGAAAACACTACGTCTTTAAATAAATAAAATATGACGTTATTAAATCATACGACGTCGAATATATTTATATAACCGTCGTGAAATAGTATTGTTACTTCACTTTTTCCATTAATATTGACGTGGAAATAGCGGTTAAGGTAAATCACCGTCGTTGTTATAATAAACAACGTCATTTACAAAAACAACCGACGTCTGTATACTGAAAAATGAACCAAAAAATTTTCATTTAGAAGAATAGACGACCTATTTTATACAAACGCAGTCGTGTGTATGTATATACTACGTCTTTAAATAAATAAAATACGACGTTATTAATATTTACTACGTCTTATATATTTACATAACCGACGTGGAAAATATGTTAGGCTCATGACTTACGACATATTTATTTCTATAAACGACGTAGTATGTGATATACAACGTCGTGATCATGTAAAAGACAGCCGTGTTTATCTATTTATACGTCGTCTTTAGTAAAATAATAGTCGTCTAATCCATCCAAGACGTCGTCTTTTGTAACGTTCAGGTTCGATATCTGTCCTTTTAGACGTCGGTATTATTGTACTGAAGTCGTGTTATTTGTAATTACATGTTGGCTCTTTATCCTTCTCCGACGTGATATCGTTAATAACTATTTCACAATAACGTCGTCTTTTTTCACTTTTAGTTCGCTTTTAGACGTCGGTAAATTCAATGCCGTCGTTGAATGCTCCAAAACGTCGTTTTTTATTGACAATTTTATGGCAACTGACGTCTGTTTTTCACAGTTTTATAAGGACCGTCGTTTTATAATACTGAACCAGTATTTTATGTACTGATTGTTTTGTGTCCAAAACCTGCATAATGAAAGTGAAGAAAACACATTACAATTTATTGCAAAATTAATGTCATACAGTAGTGCTGTTTAGGGCATAAATAATTTCATAAATTACAAGAGCATCATTCAATCCATATATCTTCACACCCATCTCGAATATTTTGACTCCCAAACTCACCCACTAGTTCATCAAATGTGTCAACATTTGGCATCCCTCTAGTAAATGGCTCACACTCAATTCTCACATCACCTAAGACATCATCACTGTTAGAAATGTGCCCTAAGAGCCAATACATTTGATGTAATCTCCTTAGAATACATTTCGTATATGATAAATAAAGGGCAATATTATTTTGTTATCTTTTATGTCGTGTAAAGAAACAAAAGTCGAGGGTGTACTAAATAAGAGATAAAGTAATCTAAAGAAGTTTAGATTCGGGAGACCTTTAATCTCTAACTGTAGTATCCCAAAATGTTCCTAATCATAAGGTTATCAAATGGGCATTGATAAACCGTCAAGATTGGCACATACTATGTATGCTCAATGATGAGGATGGTTGGTCTCAAACCATTTGTGTAGTTGACACTAATACAAGTATGTGGGTGCTCATTAGTGAATGAGTACACTGAACGCGATCAACCGGAGTTCTCGTATGGAGTATTTATCTATATGTCAAACGAGAACTCATAGTTGCAATAATGCAAATTAGTCCTTAGACCTGAGGCATCATGGTTGTCTTGTGATGCGTTATTGATCTTTGATAGCTCACAAAGGCAAGTCGTAAAAGATTTTCCTTATGTGTTATTGGGATCTCTTAATTCATCATAGAGGCATGTGAATGTACAATAAGGAATCTCTACCTTGATAAAGAAAGGAGAATGTTTCAAGATATGATTCAGTGAATCTTCGGCCGAAGTACTTGAACATGATTTAGAAAGTGGTTTTTAATTGTGTTCTATTGAATCATATGAGTTTAATCATATTAGGGGTTTGACATTATCAATCCGTACCCTAACAATATGATTGGAAACATTGTATAAGAGAAGGACCGTATTGCATTGCAATTCCAACTGAATAGGTTCTTCATCTATTCTAATTAGCTTGGGTAGCCATGATATATTGCTAGATGTCACTCTTGGCTTGTGGAAGTCCTAGGACTGATTGTGATCAATCCAAAATAAAGGAAGAATTAAAAAGGGGTTTTAATTCCAGTTGGTTAGAAAGAGTTCTAATGTTTTCCCACTGCCTTGCTAAATTAGAACCTAATGGATCGCACACCTTAAATGGTTAACTTTGAGTAATACAAATGAGAATGAGGAAATCAATTTGATTGATTTGATGTGGATGATTTACTACGTGTAAAAATATATTTGGGCCTCGGTAATAGTTAATGAGAAGCCCAAATGGTTGGGTATCAAGCCCATGGACTTAAGACACCTAAATTATGGCTTAAGTGTCATAAGGCCCAATTTTGGAAGCCCAATGGGGTTTGGCCGAAAATGCTTAAGTAAAGGTGTATGGGAATTGTTTCCATAAGCTCATTTACACAAACACAATCCAACATCAACCAAATAGGTTTGGGAGATCAAAGAGAGACAGTTGTGAGTTTTCAAGAGTGAAACACAATCATCTTTCAAAGGGGTTTAGATTGAAACCAATCTTGAGGATCTTGCACTAGCATCCTTGTATTCTCAAGATACTTCTTCTCATCTCAAGGTTCCATTGGTGTGGAGACTTAGAGGCCATATACTTTTGTGGCTCACAAGGAGGAGAAAGATCAAGAGGAGATCAACAAAGGGAAATCAACAAGAGAAGACCAAAACACAACTTGGTTCATATTATAGCTTCAAGGGTAATTAGAACTTATCCTTTTTCTTGAATTTTCATTTATGAAAAACATATCAATGTTCATGGCTTAAGATACTTGGAAGAAGTTTTGTTTTGAATTTAAACAACCATCATATTCTTCCGCTGCAATTAATTTGATTAATTTGTATGTTTAATGTTCAAATCAACTTCTTAAAAATGTTTTAAAACCAACAATCACCAATAACATCATCATTATATTCTCTATTAGGCGCTGATAACACTACCGACCAACCATGATGCATCGGGTCGTCAACAAAAAATACTTGTTTGACTTGAGAAGCCAAAACAAATTGGTCATTCCTATGTCCAATTTTACTCAAATCTACAAGGGTAAATCCAAGTTCGTCGACTACAAGGCCGGAAGTACTATCTATCCAATCGCACCTAAAGACTGGGATTGTAAACTTTTGGTAGTCAAGGTCCCAAATTTCTTGAATGACACCATAAAAACCCATATTTGAGAGAATTGGGTTTTTATCCTTGGCACTAGCAACTTGCATGGTATGTGCAAGTAAATAAACTCCACTATTTTGAACTGTCCGCACATCATCTTGTGCCTTGATGTTAAATTTAACACCTTTAATAAGATAGCTCCTATATAATGGCACTGCCATGTTTGGACCAGCTGCTAGCCACCTTAAATTTTCTGATACCCCATGATTGCCTCCCTCATCAAGTTCACTTTGAACCTGCAAATTAATCATATCTTAATTCAATCTAACATAGAAAGAAGAAAATTAAAAGTCCAATATGTTATTGAATAACATATACCTTGAAGTGTAGCCATTGAATGAAAGTGCTATTGTGCTTATCTTGCAGCCACTTTGTTCTCTTTCTAAATTTTGGATAAGCGGCCTTGATGTGGATCATATGTTCTCTACATGACATGAAAAATTCAAGCATTACGGTCCCAAACATATAAGATAAACATAAGGAATAATTTAAAATGGAAACTTAAGGAATAAAACTCATACTCGATATAAGGTAGAACTTCCTCCGTATTCTCCAAGACATATAGATGTGCTTGGTTCAACAGGTCCCGATCAACTAAGCTCACTGTGCAACCTGATAATGGCTTTGAAACTCCTATCTTCTGACTTGATGGCACTCCAATTGTACTAATATCAGATAAATGTTCAGTGCAATATTCTACAGTTTCTTCAGCTATATAACGCTCCGCAATGCAACCTTCGGGATGAGTACGGTTCTGAACATACCCCTTTAGAACTTTCATATATCTTTCGAACGGATACATCCATCTAAAATAAACTGGCCCACATAGACGAACTTCTCTAACAAGATGTACTACTAGATGAACCATGATATCGAAGAATGAAGGTGGAAAGTATTTTTCAAGCAAACACAAAGTAACTACTACATCTTCTTCCAACTTATCTAGCTTGGAAACATCAACCATCTTTGCACATATAGCATTGAAGAAGAAGCACAAACGAGTTATTGCATACCTTGCAGGCTTCTCCAAAACAGAACGAATTGCCACAGGGAGCAATTGTTGCATTAAGGTATGACAATCATGTGATTTAAGGCCAAGAAGTCTTGAATCTTGTAAAGATACAAGATTTTTTATATTTGAAGAATAACCTTCAGGGACCTTCATACCATAGAAAGAATTGCAAACCGCTCTCTTCTCTGCTCTTGACAAATTCCAAGGCCCTGGAGGCAAACGAGTACTTCTTTCTCCATACTCGGGTTGCAAATCAGTTTTGACCCCTATGTTCAATAAATCTAACCGAGCAGCAATCCCATCTTTATTTTTTCCAGGGATCTCCAGCAATGTACCAATGATACTATCACAAACATTCTTCTCAATGTGCATAACATCGAGGACATGCCTCACTGGAAGGTATTTCCAATACTCAAGATCAAAGAATTTTGACTTCTTCTTCCAACAAATTCTGTCACCATCATTTTCACCTCCACCTCCCCCTTTTTTCGATCCCCATATGTAATTAATATCTTCAACCATATGCAGCACTTCTTCTCCCCTTAATGGCTCCAAAGGCGTGCCATATTCAGGTTTCCCATTAAAAGCTGCACGTTGCCTTCTATATGGATGATTAATTGGTAACCATTTTCTATGCCCAATGTAACAAATTTTGTGGCCATTTTTCAACCTATGACTAGGTGTATCATCGCCGCATATTGGACAAGCTTTATATCCTTTAACAACACAACCAGATAAGTTTCCATAGGCGGGAAAATCATTAATGGTCCACAGTAATGCAGCTCTGAGTGTAAAATATTCTCCTATGTGTGCATCATACACTCCTCTAATCCCATCCCACAAAGATTTTAAATCATCAATCAAAGGCTCCAAGTAGACGTCTATATCATTTCCGGGTTGTTTAGGACCGGAAATCAATAAAGTCAACATCATGAACTTTCGTTTCATGCACAGCCATGGTGGGAGATTATATGTAACTAAGATAACTGGCCAGCAACTATATCTGCTACTTAGAGAACTGTGGGGATTGAATCCATCAGATGAAAGAGCCAATCTCAAGTTTCTCGGCTCATTACCAAACTCGGGCCATTTATCATCAACAAGTTTCCAAGACGGGGAATCCGCCGGATGAGACATCTGACCGTCAATTGATTTTCTAGCAGCATGCCAAGTCAAATTCTTAGCTGTCTCATGTGATTGAAACATCCTTTTAAACCTTGGAATTGGAGGAAAATACCACAACACCTTCGCTGCCACACCCTCTTTCAAGAATCCATCTTTGGTTTCCTTCCACCTTGAGATACCACAAGTAGGACAATTAGTTGAATCTTCATACTCCTTCCTATACAAGATGCAATCATTGGGGCATGCGTGGATTTTCTCATAACTCAGCCCCAATGCACACAAAGTCTTTTTTGCCTCATACAAAGAGGCCGGTATTGTATTTCCTTCTGGAAGCAACTCGCCCTGAAGTATCAATAATTTTGTAAAACATAAATCACTCATCCCATGTTTTGCCTTCAAATTATACAACTTCACTAATGCCGATAACTTGGTGTACTTTCTACAACCAGGGTACAATGGTTGATCTCCATCCCCAATCACATTAGCAAACTCATAAGGATCGGATCCAAAATCACCAAAATCATTATCATCCATCTCTATTTCTTCAGACACAAAACTATACCTACTATGGTCATCATCTTCTTCAACATTTCTACTAGCATTACTAGTTGCAATTGGTTCCCAAGGTTCTCCATGAAATGTCCAATTCTTATAGCTTTGGTCAACTCCATTAAAGTATAAGTGATCCCTTATAATTCCAACCCCAAACAATTTCAAATTCGCACATTTAACACATGGACAACGGATATGCGTTGTAGTTAGAAGATTTTCTACAGAAAATTGCAAAAATGCTTCCACCCCTAACTCATATGCCTTCGATCTTCTATCCGAGTGCATCCATGACTTATCCATCTCCGACACTATATCCTATTATCTATAATAAGGTGAAAAGACAAGCAATGACTATCACTTATAGCAGATTATATAAGGTTTTAATAGCAAATAATAGAGTAAACAGACGACGGTTTTTAAACAACAACAGACGTATTACACATATATAGACGACGGTTTTGAAAAGAAACGTCGTCTAATGCTAGCAAGAAACGACGCCAGCGAACTTGAACCACGACGATAGTTAAAAACTGCGTCGTGGTATATATTTACAAACGACGGTTTGTTAAAACAAGCGTCGTGGTATATTTTTATAGACGACGGTTTGTTAAAACAAGCGTCGTCGTATGCATAAAAAAGATTTCGAAATCCCAGTTTATTTTCAAGAACCCAGAATATATTCAGAACACAACATATACATTAATACTAAGCACGAAACCAACATATACTAAGCATGAAAACATTAAATCCATTCCCGATTCATAATAACAGAGAGTATTAAAAGATCCGACAACATTAAACCCTAAACCCGATTCATGAAAACAATAAACATTAAATCCATTAACCCATACCGTCGACAACATTAAAACATCACAAAACCCTTTACCACAGAACTGAATATCATTCAATGAATTTACAAGCATGAGATTAGGGTTTGCACTTACAGGTAGGCAGAGCTCACAGCTTATGGCCAACTTGGATTCGACGGAGTTGTAAACTTGGCTAACTTGGATTCGACGGAGAGACCAACTTTGAATTAGAGTTGAAGTGAGAGAGCGGAGCGAAATGTTTTAGGACACAGAAATTTTGGCAACTTGTATAAGAGTTAGAGCGAAATCTGAAAATTTTAGGTCGAGGTGAAATTTTTAGAAAGCGCGCTTTTTAAAAAACATCGACGGAAACAAAAACACAATCGTCGTTAAAAGTTCAACCTAAACATGACGCTTATTTTAAAAATGACGTCGTTGTAAATATCCTTACGACGCAAAACTAAACTACCGTCGTTAAACCCTAATAGACAAATATAACCTAAACCCTAAACCCTAATAAATAAAACCACAATTATATATATATTTTTTAAAAAAATAATTTCTCCAAAGGGATTAGGGTTTTATGTCCTAAAATATCTCGTCCATAAAACCCTACACCCTAATCCCTTTTCTAGATTTATATAAACCCTAAACCATGAAAGTATAAGTGATGTTGTGACTCATGAAAACATTTCTCTTTTTGGTTTTAATTTTAAATTTGTATAACTCAAACTTAATTTTTTAAAGCTTAAGGGGGAAGAAAATATCTCAATGACTTCATAGGAGTTGACGTTGCATTTTTTGGATTTATTTTCAATTTATTATAAATATTTCGAATTAAATAGAATAAAATATTATTAATAAAACCCACAAACCACGTCGGCGTTAATAAATTAACGACGTTTTAAATTATAATAAACGACGTAATTTTTAAACAAACGTCGTTTAAAGTTAAAACCATGGCCATTTTTACACAGAAAACGACGTACAAACCATTTTCCACGACCTAAACGTGTATATGTAATTAATACACGTCGGTATATTATAAAAAACGACGTGTTAAATAATATACCATGACGCGAGAGATTAATTTATCGACTTATTATTTTGGAGCATACTACGACGGTACCTACAACACTACTGTCGTGTTTATTTACCACGTCCTAAGTTCAAATTACCGTCGTATTTTTTCAATTTATACGTCTGCCTTCTCTGTAAACCGCCGTCTTATTTTTATAGCTTTTTAAAATTAATTAATTTTTCTTTTATTTTGGTAATATCTTTCTTAACACAAAATAAAATTTAATTCTCAATCCTCAACAACATTTTCATCTTAAAAGGCAAATCTCTTCGTGTTAAATATTGATCAATATTTACACTATATGTACACAAATTTGGCAAATACATCTTGGTTTCTTTTCTGCCTTCACCCTCAGCTTGTTCAACTGTTTCTTCCTCTCATATGCAAGCTGGGCCCTCTCCTTCCTCTTGTTCTCAAGCTCCTGCACAGCCACAGATGAATATCTAATAATTTCAGAAAATCAAAATCAACAAAGTGTGAAAAGCTCACTCCTCGATTCCTGGTTACATTGTAGTCCCCTTTTCCACAGTGATCAACCTCAATCCTCCTGTGTAGCAGGGGGGAACCAGCCTTAGATCCTGTTGTGGGTTGTGCGTCTGCAAACCCATGCAGGTTCTAAAGCTGGTTCCACCCTTGCTACACAGGAGGATGTAGCAAACCCATTTGCTTGGTCTTGTGAGGAATCATTCTGCAAACCCATTTGCTTTCAGAAAGACAATTTCTTGTGAGGAATCATTCTGCAACCCTAATTGAAAACTGAGAGTTAAAAAATGCGTGAAAAAAATCATATTTAAACAAATTATATAAGTACAACGTCGGTTCTAATATACATAGCGACGTCATATTTTAATAATCAACGTCCGTTTAGATAAACAAGCGCCGTAATAACTACATCGGAAATCCAAAAGTCACTTGGCGAGTATTAAAAAGAGAACGACGTCGTTTTCAGAACCCCAAAGTAACCACATCGGTTTATTAAAATACAGTCGTTTGGCAGTTGTGATAACTACGTCAGTTATGAATTATTTATCGTCGTTATAAATTTATAATACGACGGTTTGTAAACCCTTTTACGTCGCTTGGTAAAAACTATGACGTTGTTATGTGTGTACAACGTCATTTTAAAGAAACCAAGGTTTAGAAATGCGCTCTTCGTAAATCATCGACGGAAAACAATAAAACCGTCGTTAAATATGACATCTATACCCTAAACCCTAAACCCTAAACCATAAAATATAAACCATAAATTATATATATATTTTTAAATAATTATAGAAAAGGATTTATGGTTTTAGGGCCTAATATATATTAACCATAAACCCTAAACCCCAAAAATAAACCTTCATCCCCCTAAACCCTAAACCCTAAACCCTAAACCATTAAAGTATAAGTGATGTTGTGACTCATGAAAACATTTTTCTTTTTGGTGGTAATTTTAAATTTGTATAACTCAAACTTAATTTTTTAAAGCTTAAGGGGGAAGAAAATATCTCAATGACTTCATAGGAGTTGACGTTGCATTTTTTGGATTTATTTTCAATTTATTATGAATATTTGAATGAAATGGAATAAAATATTATGAATAAAACCCACAAACCACGTCGGCGTTAATAAATTAACGACATTTTAAATTATTATAAACGACTTAATTTTAAAACAAAACGTCATTTAAATTCTAAACCATGACCATTTTTGCACATAAAACGACGTACAAAATATTTTCCACGACCACAACTCTTAACTTCTCGCCGTCTAATATCAAAAAAACAACGTCGTCTATAGAACCAAGAGCGTCGTTTGAAAAACCTCTTACGTCGCTTTTTTAAAAACTGTGACGTTGTTATGTGTATACAACGTCTTTTTGAACAAACTACGGTTTTTCACAACATGAAAACCTCAACAAATTTACAGGGACGTTGATTTCAACAAAAACTTGCGAATTCTAACCAATTTTGTACAAAAACTTGTCTAATTCTAACAAAATTTGTACATTTTATAAAAATGTTTAAGTATGCTAAAATTCCTCTACTCCATATGAACACACACAAACTCTGCCCATTCTTTCCTAACTTCTTCAATGACAGCTTGGGGGTATGGCGCTTGATCCATTCCTTTGGCAAACTGCAGTCCATAAACAAAGATTAATCTCACAGACGACGCTATTATTCATTCACCGACGTAGTATATATATTCAACGACGGTATTTTTAATTTACCGTCGTTGATAATATAAAAACCCACATAAAAATAAATCTGAAAATTTTCTTCTTACCATCTTCTCAAATTCCAGGGAAGTATCCTTTATGATGTCTCTCATAAAGCGCATGACATAATACCCGCATTCTACACTGCTTGGTTGCTTTGGAGTGCCGGGCAGAGTTTTCCAGAGAGGTGTTTTACGGCCTACTCTGCCTATGTGTGTATTATACATTTTTAGAGCAGAGTTCACAATGTTTTTCCCGTCCTCATCCACAAACCGATTTCCAGGCAGTGGATCCAGAAAATATACGGTTTCCTTCTTTGCTCTTACAATGACCAAGACCCAATGACGGCTGCACAAAATAAATATAAAGGTTAAATAGTGTTATATGCAGAGCATCATACAAACAAAATCATGTCTTTTGTTTTGGAGACTAAACCTGGATTGTAAGGCATCAGGAAAATCTGTTCACCATCTGTTTTTTGAAGACGATTGGCTACGAGACGTGATCTTTCAGTTAATGAACCAGCGTCAGCACTAACTAGAGCAGGGTCTATAAAGCCAACCATATTCACCATATTTGCAACTTTCAGATGATCAAACAGGCACCTAAATATATGAATTGAAACCATGAGTGTTTTTTTTTAAAAACAAAAGGAGAGTGTCAAATGAATATTTGATAAGGACAAACCTCATATATACTGCAACGACAGTAGCCCCAATTTCTTCCATGCCAGCAAATTGGGTAATATCTTCATGCAAGACGAAGGTGTTACGATCTATGCCAAACACCTCCTTCTCAATCATAAAGCTCATAGCCTTCTCCTGAGGCTTTAGTGTCGATTCAACATAACTACAAAGGGATTGTAAAGAAGATGGCAACTCCAGCTTTGTATAATCTGGTACTTCAGTACTCTGTTTGAACAAATAAAGCAACATAAGTGACGTGATAAATAACTAACAACGACGGTTTAAATAACAAAACGTCGTCTTAAAATGAGTTACACGACGGTAAAAAAATACCGTCGTAATGAATACTTTATTACGTCGTTTAAATAAAACCGACGTCTAATTCAAATGCAAAATTCATAATTAATGAATTTACCTTTTCAATTTTCTTTTCTCCAACACTGGATTGCTGTTTTAATAAATAAAGAGATATATATATAAGAAAGATTGTACAATAATTTAAACATTCAATTAAAACAAACGACGGTTGAAAGAAAATATAGACGTCTGAACATTGAAAAAGAAATGAAAAAGGCAAAGTTAAGAGAATTTACCTTTTCATCTTTCTTTTCTTCAATCTTTTCACGATCCCCAGATTTCTGTTATAAGAAATAAACTCAATATATATAAGACATAGTACAAAAAGGGCAAAAAAATTAAATTAAACCGTCGTGGTAATAATAACAAACGACGGTATTTAAGAATTACAAACGTGTATATTTAATCACACGACGGTAAATAATAAACGTCGTCGTATTTCATATACTACGACGGTATCTAAGCTTGTACAACAATTTAAACATTCAATTAAATAATTGCAGACGTGTAACATTCATTAAACGTCGTGGTAATTCCTTTATTGAAAAAAAAAATTGAAAAAAGCAAAGTTATGAGAATTTACCTGTTCAACTATCTCAAGTATCTTTCCTTCTACTCTCTTTTCAACTTCCCCTGATTTCTGTTATAAGAAATAAAGAAATATATAAATGACATTGTAGAAAAATTAAAACAAATAAATAAACCGTCGTGGTAAACATTAACAGACGACGGTATGAAATAATTACAGACGTCTGAATAACATCAAACGACGGTTTAATAAAGAGCGTCGTGGTATAACTTTAACACGGCGGTAAATATAAACAGAGAAACAGAAAATTCAAAGTTCAAAGACGTTACCATTTCCTCCTGCTGTTCCCCATTCTTGGCAGTATCCTCCTCAAATTGTAGGGCTCTAACATCAAGTGCCCCAGAACAGCTTGCTTTGTCAGACATTGGATTTTTGGGACTTTGCCCTTGGATTTGGGACAATGTATTCAGTTTCAGCAGGCTTGGATCAAAATTGGGGATGATTTTTGAAAGCTGACTCAGCAAATTTTCCCTCTCAGCTTCTACCAATTGCTTCGTCCTAGCCTCCATCTTTAAACTCTCTTCCCTTGATCTAGCCTCCATTTTCAAAGTCTCTTCTTGAAGGACAAGTCTTACACTTTCCTTCAATTGATCAGCAAACCTAACCTTCTGTTGTCTAGGTAAGTTGAAGTATTGCTTAGGGGAAACCCCAGCCCCTACACCTCTAACTCTTCCTGGATGCTCGGGACCCAAAGCCATTGTCAAAACATCATTGGATCCTGACAGAGAAATTGTGCCTTCAGAGACTTGCTTTTGCAAATCATCCTAACAAAAGGACATAATAAAAAGTCAGAATAAGGAAACAAATGACGGTTATTTATAAAAAATAGACGTAATATAATATTTCATACGACTCAATAACATAACAATCGACGTAATATAATATTTAAGACGACGCTAACTAAATACCGACGTTATTAATATATTAACACGACGTCAATAATAATCCACCGACGTCTTATTATATAATTACAAAAAACAGAGCATGGATTCCAGATTCAGACCTTTAACGTCGCCTTTTAAAATATTTCGACGTAGTAAAACTTTTCACACGACGGAAAAATATAACAGCAGACGTAATAAAATTTTTAAAACAGAGTGAGTAGGCTTACAATTAATTTTGCTTTCTCTGCAGTCTTTGGATCCGGGATGTTACCATGTTTGTCTTCTCTTGCTTTTTTCCATAAGGTAGATCGATCAATATCTACCCCAGGCATGATTTCCTTCAAGTCCTCCTTAAAACCAACATATCCTTTTCGAGACAATCGATGATTGTACTCGAGTTTCTCCCTCCTCTGTGATTGTTCTTCATGCACAGCCTCAAATTCTTTAGATAACCTTGAAGCTACAAAGGCATCCCATTGAGCTTTCTCTATGAATTTGTATGTTTCAGGGGGCTGCCTTAATCTATCCTGCTCCTTGATGAATGGAAGGACATGAAACCTCGTTAGTGTGGACTTGAAATCTTTCCATTTCTTGGCGGCAGAAGATAGCACCATTTGCTTGCCCCCTTTACCAACCACAAAAGCCATGTCAACGGCTTCCCAAATCTGCTCTTTTATATCCTTGGATATTTGAACCCATTTCTTGTCCACAAGTGGGACTCTGGAGCGTGCCAACACACCAATGTAGGACTGCATCTCATTATGTGCACGGCCATAAGGTTTCCCTTCTTCATTGTACTCAACAACAGGCTTGATTTTCTGAATTTTTCTCTGCACAACACGGGGCATTGTGCTCATACCCCGACCTGACTTTGCCTCCTCAGAAATAGTTGCCGTGTTGGCTGGTTCTGTCTCAGAAGATGAAACAAACTTCATCTTCTTCGAGGCCTTGGTTTGAGGATTTACAACACTAAGCTCCTTCTTCGAGGATTCATTTTTTTTCAAACCAGACTCCTTACTTTGGGATTGAGAAACCATGGTTACAGACAAATTAAACCTGCAAGTGAAAATATATCAGTGAAATTAAGAAAAACCACGACGATTATTTATAAACTACGACGTATTATAATATTTCAAACGACGCAAGAACAAAACAAACGACGTAATAATAAATTTACACGACGGTAATTAATCACCGACGTGATAAAATATTACAACGACGTCAATAATAAACAACCGACGTCTTATGATATAATAAAAACAGAGTATTAAATATTACAACGACGTTAATAATAAACATTCGCCGTGGTATTGAAAATAAAACGACGTAAAAATTAATATACCGTCGTCTATACCACAAAAACAAATTAGGAACAACGTAAAATATTTTCAGCAGAAAAATAATTAAAAAGATTTTCGAAACAAAAACCATTGTTCAGAGAAATCAAACATGCGATGAAAGCTTGGAAACTTAAAATGATATCCTTAAAAATCAAAAACAAAAAAAGGATATCATTTTAAAAAACAACGACGAACACTTTCACACGATGCTAGGGTGACTAACGAACCGTCGTGGTCTATAAATCTAACCACGTAAATAATAAGCCACTGTCGTCTTATTTAGTTGAAGTAAAAGAACCAGAGTAGTGTTCAAACTTGGAAACTTTTCGTCTTTGTCTGCAAATTTTATCAAACTTGGAAAGAAAAAATGTAAAAAGATTTAAAAAAACGAAAATGATATGCGCATGCAAAACAGGAACAAAAATCCTTCCAGAAATGCTTACCCTTTGCTTGCGATGAAAGCTTTCTTCTGGAGTTTGGTGTTTCAGTTCAGAGATGAAGACGAAGAGGAGATAAGCTTGAAAGTTTGAAACAGTTCTTGGAGAATGAAAAATGAGAAAAGCTTGAAAGTTTTTCTCGGGTTTGGAACCAATGCAAGTATGGGTCAGGAAGGCGAAAAGTTTAAAATAATAAAAAACCTTTTCATAACAACGACGCTATTAATAGTATGCGCCCTAGTATGATACATTATACGGCGCTATTGTTAACACTGCCCTATAATATTACTTTCAACGACGGTATGTTTTAATGAAACGACGTTTTGAAATCGAATTACACGACGCATGTTTCTTCAAAAAAGATGAATCGTCATTTTCCAATTTACCAAACGACCTTATATTCAATAATAACGACGTTAAAAATTAATACCACGTCGTTTTAATTACTCATACCGACGTGTAATTTTTTTAATTACACAATAAATTAATTTTCCAAAAAATTACAACGTCGTTTTTATATAGCGTCGTTGTTAAATAATTTATACGACCTTATTTTAAATTTAAACGACGTGTATGTTATATATAAACGTCGATATTTTAAAACACCGACGTGGTATATAAGATTTGTTTATAAATAATGGGTTTTCTGTCTTTCTGTCGTCTTCATTTTTCAATTAGGGTTTCAACTTTTTCTCAATTCTCTGGAGGCACATCACCTCTCTGTCTCATCTCGCTTTCATTTTTCAGTTTGGATGTTGATGTGTGGGCGCGTTTGTGTATCTGAATGACACAAACACGCACACATCATCTAAAAAATTGTCTTTCTGCACAGAAGGAGAACAAGGTCTGCATCAGCCCTCTTTCTCAGCTCCTCCATGATGGGGTTCTCTGCGTTGATCTCCATGGTCTTCTTGCTCGACATGTACCCAGCCGCTCTGTTATCCCTCAAGGCCTGAGCCTTCATGATTCTTTCCATGTTGGCAGTCCAGCACGGTCAGACGGTCAGACACCACAACCTTCTCCACTCTGTCACCCAAAACATCCTTCACAACCTTGCAGAGTCCCTCAAACTTCTCCTTCAACTCTTCCTTCTTCTTTGCCTCGTCTTCACTCTCATCAAGCTTGAGACCTTCCTTGGCGGCTGAGACAAGCTTCTTGCCCTCAAACTCCTTGTGAGAGTAATTGGCACATCATCCACTTCTAAAACATTGCCTTTGTTCATTCTGGTTCGATTATGATGAGGAACAGAGTTCATTCTGGTAATGATAGACGAATAATTGCATAAAATTTGTACGTCGTTAATTTAACAAACCGTCGTGGTTAGTACAATTATGCGACAGTAGAGTTATGGATACCGTCGTAGTATATTATAATTAAAAAGTCGATAAATTTATATTTACAGTCGTGGTAACTTAATTTAAAGCGGCGATTTTTTTTGTAATTAACCGTCGTAGATTCCTTTGAATTTATGCGTCGCTGACTAAGAAAATTGGGTCGTGTTTATTAATTAATTAACACGGCGTCTTATTTTTATATCGTCGTCTTTACTTTCTACGGCGGTGATTTCATAGATGCAGTCGTTGTTTTTAGGTTCAGATTTTAACTCTGAAAATACCTTTGTAATAAGACGACGCTTTTTTAATTTTGTGCGTCGTGGTTTCAAAATATCTATACGTGTGCCGTTTTTTAGGTGTTTAAAGTATGTTTCTACGACGGGTTTCTATTACCGTCGTCTTTTAAAAAACAACGACGGTTTTTTGATCTACCGTCGTTGTTTACTGGTCGTCTTTTGCCCTTTTTGTAGTAGTGCACTCATTGAGATTTGGGGACTTTACCATTCTACCAACATGGTGTACTTCAAAAGTGACTATTCATTTGTCATCTGCACAAGAGAACATAAAAAAAACACACTTTAACCACTGCCTAGTCATATGTACAGTTTAAAAAGGACAACACAACCACCAAACTACTAGTAAACAGACATGGAGCAAGATTCACAAGCAACTAACATTTTTAAAGCACTAAAAGAACCTTTAAACAACTAGTAAATAGGAAGACATAATAGTAAGACATAGGGGAACAATTTTTTATTCCAGGCTTTTCAAACTTAACACCTTTGGATCCAACCCAACAAAGCAAGCAGACAATAAAGAAGTTTAAACCTGGACCGCACTTTGTAAATCTCTCGCTTTCATCGATTCCATTTCAAACGAGAAGGGCCACTTATTGTACTTGGGTTGAGAGCCTTTTTTCTCTCTCAACACCGTTATTGTCCTTTTCAATCTCTCAAATATTTGTGCTTCGCCCAAGATTTCGATTCTTCTACTCTAATTCTTCTGCAATATTTGCTCCTTCTCAGATTTTCGAAACTCTCTCTCTCTCTCTCTCTCTCTCTCTCTCTCTCTCTCTCTCTCTCATTTTACACTCCAAACCTTAATCAAATTATTTTGACTGAGAAGCTTCTTCTTTTGGCCAAATCTACGAACTGAGCTGCTTCGATTTGGATTTTAAAAGCATGTGGGGTCCACTATGCCATGTAGGATACTGACTACGCTCAGCAATTGGCCATTGTGGGTGTTTTTACCATAATGACCCTACCACGTCAACATTTTTTATGGTCTTTTGAATGACGTTAATGGTTGGAGGGTAAAGTGGAACACAAAACCACGATCAAGAGGGTTAAGTGAGCCACTTTAACTTTGAGGGGATAAAGTAAGATTTAACCGAAATTTCATGGAGTACTACAATAAATAAGCCTTTTTATTATAAGTGGGCTGATAATGTTGAAAAAATGCAAAATAAAAGAGAATTAGGTTTAGACCTAAACCGATCGAATCAAACCATCTTAAATTGATTTGACTTATTATGTAATGTTTGTTAAAATCGAACCAAACCAAACCAGTTCATTATTATAATTATTTGGCCACAATTTTGAAGTGAAACTGAATTAATCCCTTGGCCAAAAAAAAAAAAACTGAACTAATCCCTTACATGCCCACCACCCCAGGGCCAACCGACTTCATAAGTCGTGTGTATAAGGGCTAACCGACTTCATAGGCATATTGGGACGGGGTTAACTTATATCCAAGCCCATAGCATTCGCAAATACTATACCAAAAACCAGGGTACGCTCCATAAGCCCTAATTTATCTGTTCCGATCTACCTTCTAGATAGCGATTCAGTGGTTGTGCCCAAGAAACCCCAATTTCTGAATTGAAGCTCAATCTCCACTCAAACCCTGGTATCTATCTCTCAGTCTCTAGGGTTTTTTTCCCAGACAAAACCCCAAAACCCTAACAATGGCGCCTATCGATGACGATAAATCGGATATAGAGAAGACACAGGAAGAGAGGAAGAGGATGGAGAAGCAATTGGCCGCGCTCACCTCCGTCACCTTCGATACAGACCTTTACGGCGGCACTGACAAGAATTCCTACGTCTCCTCCATCCCTGTCAATGAAGACGAAGAGAACATGGAGGCCATGAGCAATGAGGCGGCTCGGATGCCGTCGTACACGGCCCCCAAGTCCATCACGAAGGAGATGCCGAGAGGCGGCGACGAAGATGAGGATTTAGGGTTCAAGAAGACACAGAGGATTTACGATCGCGAGGATGAGTATAGACGGCGGAGGCTTAATCAGGTCCTCTCGCCCGACCGCCACGATGCGTTTGCGGCGGGTGAGAAGACTCCTGACCCGTCGGTGAGGACTTATGGCGATATCATGAGAGAGGAGGCGTTGAAGAGGGAGAAGGAGGACACTTTGAGGCTTATTGCCAAGAAGAAGAAGGAGGAGGAGGAGGCGGCCAAGGCAGCGCCTGAGAAAGGGGATAAGGCGGCTGCGGCGGTGCCTCAGAAGAGGAGGAACAGGTGGGACCAGTCTCAGGATGAAGGTGGGGCCAAGAAGGCCAAAACTTCGGATTGGGACTTGCCGGATAGCGCTCCAGGAAAGTGGGATGCGACTCCGACGCCAGGAAGGGTTGCAGATTCGACTCCGTCCTTGGGGAGGAGGAACCGGTGGGACGAGACACCGACGCCGGGGCGGTTGGTGGATTCGGATGCCACTCCGTCTGGTGGTGCCACTCCCGGTGCCACCCCTGCTGGGATGGCTTGGGATGCTACTCCGAAGCTTCCAGGGATGGCCACGCCCACTCCGAAACGGCAGAGGTCAAGGTGGGATGAGACCCCTGCCACAATGGGCAGTGCAACCCCAATGGCTGGGGCAACCCCTGCTGCGGCCTATACACCTGGTGTGACTCCTGTTGGTGGAGTTGAGCTGGCTACTCCCACGCCCGGGGCTATTAATCTGCGTGGTGCAATTACACCGGAACAGTATAATCTGTTGAGGTGGGAGAAGGATATTGAGGACAGGAATAGGCCATTGACTGATGAAGAGCTGGATGCTATGTTTCCTCAAGAGGGGTATAAGGTTTTGGATCCACCAGCTTCTTATGTGCCGATTAGGACTCCGGCAAGAAAGCTGCTGGCTACCCCAACTCCTATGGGGACTCCTGGGTATTCTATTCCAGAAGAGAATCGCGGGCAGCAGTTTGATGTGCCCAAGGAGTTGCCGGGTGGGTTGCCATTTATGAAGCCTGAGGATTACCAGTACTTTGGGGCGTTGTTGAATGAAGACGAGGAGGAGGAGTTGTCCCCTGATGAGCAGAAAGAGCGGAAGATTATGAAGCTTTTGCTTAAGGTTAAGAATGGTACGCCACAGCAGAGGAAGACAGCGTTGAGGCAGCTTACTGATAAGGCTCGGGAGTTTGGTGCTGGCCCCTTGTTTAACCGTATCCTGCCTTTGCTTATGCAACCCACTTTGGAAGACCAAGAGAGGCATCTTTTGGTGAAGGTAATTGATAGAGTGCTTTATAAATTGGATGAACTGGTACGTCCTTATGTGCATAAGATTCTTGTTGTGATTGAGCCTTTATTGATTGATGAAGACTATTATGCGCGTGTTGAAGGGAGAGAAATTATTTCTAATCTTAGTAAAGCAGCTGGTTTGGCTACTATGATTGCTGCTATGCGTCCTGATATTGATAACATTGATGAGTATGTTAGGAATACTACTGCGAGAGCTTTCAGTGTTGTTGCTTCTGCTCTTGGTATTCCTGCACTGTTGCCATTTTTGAAAGCTGTGTGTCAGAGCAAGAAATCATGGCAAGCACGGCACACTGGAATCAAGATTGTTCAGCAGATTGCCATTTTGATCGGGTGTGCTGTTCTTCCCCACTTGAGGTCCCTTGTGGAAATTATAGAGAATGGTCTGAGTGATGAAAATCAGAAGGTTCGGACAATTACTGCGCTATCACTTGCTGCTCTTGCCGAGGCTTCTGCCCCATATGGTATTGAAAGCTTTGACTCAGTCTTGAAGCCATTGTGGAAGGGTATTAGGTCTCACCGTGGTAAGGTTTTGGCTGCCTTCTTGAAGGCAATTGGTTTTATCATTCCTCTTATGGATGCAATGTATGCTAGTTACTATACCAAGGAAGTGATGGTTATTTTGATTAGAGAATTCCAGTCTCCTGATGAAGAAATGAAAAAAATTGTGCTCAAAGTGGTGAAACAGTGTGTGAGTACCGAAGGTGTAGAGCCTGAGTATATAAGAAGTGATATTCTTCCTGAGTTCTTCAGGAACTTCTGGGTTAGAAGGATGGCTTTGGATAGGAGGAACTACAGGCAACTGGTGGAAACAACTGTGGAGATAGCAAACAAAGTGGGTGTTGCTGATATAGTGGGGAGAATTGTTGAGGATCTCAAAGATGAGAGTGAACCATATAGGCGAATGGTTATGGAGACAATTGAGAAGGTGGTGGTGAATTTGGGTGCCTCAGATATTGATGCTCGGTTGGAGGAGCTTCTCATTGATGGTATCCTTTATGCCTTCCAAGAGCAGACCAGTGATGATGCAAATGTGATGCTTAATGGTTTTGGTGCAGTTGTGAACTCTCTGGGGCAGAGGGTGAAACCTTACCTTCCCCAGATTTGTGGTACCATTAAGTGGCGCTTGAATAACAAGAGTGCAAAGGTCAGGCAGCAAGCTGCAGATCTTATTTCGAGGATTGCTGTTGTCATGAAGCAGTGCCAAGAGGAACAATTGATGGGTCATCTTGGTGTTGTCTTGTATGAATATTTGGGAGAAGAATACCCAGAAGTTCTGGGATCAATTCTGGGAGCACTAAAGGCAATTGTGAATGTTATTGGTATGACAAAGATGACGCCTCCTATAAAGGATTTGCTTCCCAGGTTGACTCCAATTTTGAAGAATAGGCATGAAAAAGTCCAGGAGAACTGTATTGACCTTGTTGGTCGTATTGCTGATCGCGGTGCTGAGTTTGTTCCAGCAAGGGAATGGATGAGGATCTGTTTTGAGCTTCTTGAGATGCTGAAGGCTCATAAGAAGGGTATCCGGCGTGCTACTGTGAACACTTTTGGGTACATTGCTAAAGCCATTGGTCCACAAGATGTCCTGGCAACTCTACTGAACAATCTCAAAGTGCAGGAGCGTCAGAACCGTGTTTGCACCACTGTGGCAATTGCAATAGTAGCTGAAACCTGTTCTCCTTTTACGGTTTTGCCAGCACTGATGAATGAGTATCGTGTTCCAGAACTTAATGTGCAGAATGGTGTTTTGAAATCCCTCTCTTTCCTGTTTGAGTACATTGGTGAAATGGGGAAAGACTATATCTATGCAGTGACCCCATTGCTCGAGGATGCCCTCATGGACAGAGATCTGGTTCACAGGCAAACTGCAGCTTCTGCTGTCAAGCACATGGCTTTGGGAGTAGCTGGATTGGGCTGCGAGGATGCGTTAGTCCACTTGTTGAACTATGTCTGGCCAAACATATTTGAGACATCCCCGCACGTTATAAATGCTGTCATGGAAGCGATTGAAGGGATGAGAGTGGCTTTGGGTGCTGCTGTTGTGCTCAACTACTGTCTGCAGGGGCTGTTCCATCCTGCTAGGAAGGTTAGGGAGGTGTACTGGAAGATTTACAACTCGCTGTATATTGGAGCTCAAGATGCCCTTGTAGCATCCTACCCTTTGCTGGAGGATGAGGATCATAACGTATATACTCGGCCTGAGCTAATGATGTTTGTATGAAGCTGCCGCAGCAGCTTTCGTATTTAGACAAGGAGCATAAATCGGTAATAGACAGTTTTAAAGAACAATGTTTAGGTATTATGTGATTTGGTTGCTGTAGTTTTTCTAAATCAGTATTGTAAACCCAAATTATTTGTACTTCACTATGCTTTCTTTATTCCATGAGCTCCATTGCATAATCCTCATAGCTTGCTTTGTTCTTCCTTTCCCTAGACATCACTTGGACCCAAATGAATGGTCCATTGGGGAAGCATAATCTTGTTTCTTTTTTCTTTCTTTTTTTTGGTCAATTGGGAAAGTGATTGTTAGTGTTGCAATATTTGCCTCTTCTTATGGGTCGAATTTGGACCTGTGGTTCATTGGTCTCCTCTTTCGATTTTGCTTTTTCTTTTTTCAAATGAAAATGTTGCTTAGTAGAGTGGACTTAGAAACTATTTGCCAGTGGTCTTTCACGACCGCCTATGTGGGTAGCGGTTCAAAACCCCTATACTTAATGAATACTAGTCTTTCTGCACGCGTTTCTGCGCTGATAGGTTTTTTTTTAAAAAAATTTAATTTATTTTAGAATTATAAAAGATAATGGGTTGTTGTGTTCTATAAAAATAGAATCAATTATCTGATTTTTTTTAATTAATTTTTTTTAATATAAAAAAGTGTGAATTTACCATTTTATCCTCATTTAATTAATAATTTCAATTCTTAATGTTTGCATTAATCAAGGGCATTTTAAGGTATTTTGAATGTTTTACAATTCTCTACCTTTTGCTTTATGTATATAGATTTATGTAAATCTCCTTTCCCAATTGTTTGTACTAAAAAAATAAAATAAGATTAATTTAGAAGTTAGATTTAAATTGGACGTGGTCTTTCAGACCTTTCAGAATTCCAATTCATCACGAGTGGTCTTCGTACTCTCAAACAAATGGTTTGTTGTAGCAGCTCAATGTCGCAAGAGTGTAGTTGTTCACATAATTTCTTTTGTGAAAAGGTTTTTATTTATTTATTTATTTAATTTATATAGAAGTTTAAGGGTCAAAACTGAAAATGAATAAATTAAGATAGTAAATTGAATTGGATATAATGGGAATATAAATATATGGCATTACATGAATTAACCAAATTAGAGTAGTTTATTTGTATCAAAAAAATTAGAGTGGTTTACACTATCGCTTGTATTTAAAATGAATTAACCAAATTAAATTGTTATGCATAATTAAAACTAGCCTCTCTGCATGCACTTCCATGCCTGCGAGAGGCTTTTTTTTAAAAAAGTTTAAATTTATTTTAGAATTAAAAAAGATAATGGGTAGTTGTGTTCCATAAAAATAGGATCTATTATCTGATTTTTCTTTTAATTTTATTTTTTTTAAATATGAAAAAGTGTGAATTTACCATATTATTCTCATTTAATTAATAATTTCAATTCTTAATATTTGCATTACCCAAGGGCATTTTCTGATATTTTGAATGTTTCACCATTCTCTGCCTTTTGCTTTATATATATTGATTTAGACTATACAATTAATCCAATGTTTATAAATATGCCACATCGCCTACAGTAAGTTAATTTTCTTTTTCTATAAATTGACACCGTTATATCTATTTTCCTATCCCCTCTCAACTCTCCCACTCATTTTCTCTCTCATATCTTATACACCCCATTTCTTTTTGTTACATTATTTTCCTTTTTTTATCTCAATCAATATTCATTGTGATTTGTGAAAAAGTCTCTAATAGCTAGAATATACAACATTGATTTCTATAAATAATAATTATAAAAAAAACCCTTAATATGAGAAATTGAAAAATCTTTGCTTAAAAGTCGAGAAGAAAAGCTATCAAATTCCAAACACAACGACTTGCGAACCGAACTGAACCGAACCGAATTGTGCTCTGACACTTTGCACCGCTTTTGTCCACATAGATTAGCACAGGGACAAGAGACGGTGGGTTAATTCTGAAACTCACCGACAACCCCCCAATTCCAACGCTCAAAATCTGACTCTATCAAATTAGGCATTTCAGTTTCTCAATCCTTCTGCCGATCAATTTCACCTGTCCACATAATTTAAGGTAGTTGTAGCTCTCTTCTCTCTCATACAATCCTTTCTTTTGTTCATTTGTGTTGGCTTTCTGAAATTGACAATCTTTCTGGATTCTGTCAATTCTTATTAAACTTTTATCAGCTACTATTGGATGCTTTTGTTTTGATCTCAGAGCCTCTTTTTCTTTTTCTTTTTCTTTTTTCTGAATGAATGAATGCTTGTTAATTCGAAATCATAATTTGGTGAGAGAGTATAAATATCTGTCTTTGGTTGTTCAAATACTGGTGCTGAATAGCATTGTGTACGCATTACACAGTCACTGTGACATTTATTCGAACAGTTGTTATACGAATACTATATGGATAATTGGTGAAGTTTATTGTCTGCAAATCCGTATAAACAGATGTGCCATTATATAGATATTGTTGTTAATTGGACTTGAATAAATTATGAAAGGCAATTTGCAACAGTATCTGAACTCTCATGGTTTCGAAGGAGTTTCGGATGGCATGAGATTATAATTATGAGAAGTAGCGAAAAAATTATTCAGGTGTGTCATATGCTTATAATTCAATAGAATATGAAGCTTTTTGGTTGTGATGAGGGAAAAAATTGGACTGTGCTTGATGGTTCCTAAAATAAAATTTTAATCATGACTTCCCACTTCTTGTAAGATGTTGAACAGTTCATTTATGTGTTGAAAGCCCAATATTGCTGGAGAAGTTGAAAATTTTCTTCAGTGGAGGAAAAGGTTGTTACTTTTAAAGAGTAGAAAATACCCTCATAAAAGGGAAGCGTGAGAGAATAAAAGGAAGCTTGCGCTTTGATTTTAGTTGTAGTGTATTATAGTGAAACCAAAGAAAGCATAGTGTAAGTGTTGTAGCTCACTCGTCTGGTGTCGCAATGCCATCATGTCAGGTGGAGGGAAGCAAACCAGCTTAGCTGAGATCTAAAGCTTTGGACTACTTCTACTAGTCTGGTTCTGTGAACCCAAAAGACATCAGTATATTTGCCAAATTTCTGTGTTAGAACATCAAGATAGTATATCAGATTGTCTTTATATGGTTCTGTCAAGTAGCTTATAAAATGATCTTGAATGAATTTTCTCTATCAAAACCTTGTTTATAGTCACTTCATAATTTGTTTATGCTTCTTCATGTAATGGTTTATTTCATTTGTGGTGTATTTTTGAGCATTAAGAAGTGAGGGATATGTTGATTTCCTGCATTAATCTCCTGTCGTGCATGAAATAGGTGAATTTGTTGTGGCTAAGCCTATGTTGTAGTTTAAAGCGACTAATTTTCAATATTCAAAGCCATTGGTGTCACTGAACAAGAAATGTTGGTATCTTTGTGTTTTAAGGAATAACTACTGTATCAGGTGGTATTTAGGATGGAATCACCCAATCAACATGAAAACAAGCCCTCGTCTTCTGCGGCAACCCCACCGATCACTTCATGTCGAAGAAAGAAGAAGGATGATGCCAACTTCTTGGAGGATTTAAAGGACCATATTGATGAATTTGTCAATGCATCTATGGATGAACACAAAACTTGTTTCAAGAAGACTATGCAGAAGGTTTGTTACCACTTAAAGTTTAAAAAATGCTCTGTCCAAAACGTTTTCGTTGTAGAATTCATTTGCTTTCTTCTGCTGATTGAATAATTTTGCTTCCATTTTCAGATGTTTGGAATGTCAAAGATTGTTGCTGAGAGGAGTTCGGGCCCCAAGGAAGTTGAAAGTTCTTTGCCTCTTAGAACAACAGTGGCAGACTAGAATTTGTTCCCGTATATTTTGGTGATAGTTTGATCTACCCCTGTAACCAAAATTTTCTGGCGTCAAACAAATTTTGGTGATATAGAACCTTATTCTGGCTACGTAGTGATGTATGGTTTGTTCAGATTGTGTTACTTCGACTGCAATTTGGCTAGTGTCCAAACCTTAGCATAGGCCCAGCTTGTATTTGATAACTTTTTCAGCTCAAAATCCTTAATCAAATACCCAAAAACTAGGAATCATATCAACTAAGAGGAGGTCGTTGATCTGATTTTCATTTCTTGTTTATCCTATGCCCTTGTTTCTTATTCCCATTGCTTATGTACACATGATAAGCTTTTTTCTCTTACCTTCTGAGTAAAAGACCCATCTCCAATGTTCACTTCCATGCAAGGCCGTTGCCCAAAAACCGCATAAACAAAAGGAATACTTTGTTTTTCGATATATGGGGAGGGAGATTCACACATATAGTTTTGGGTGTATGGGTAATTGTTTTTAACCATTTGCTTGTCTCTTTGCGTATAAACAAAAGGATGAACACTGTATTTTGTTCAATGAAGTGCTGCACTTAGTGCAAACGGTTTTTTTAATGAGATTTTCTAATTAAACCCCACACTTCTCTTTATTGTGTAAAAAGACAAAAAATGTCATCCAACTTAATAATTAATCCTATTACATCTATACAGACCCCACACACCCCACCACTCTTCATATTAAGTTTTAGAAAAATACAAACTCATCTACATCCTATTGCAAGATTACTCTTCTCTTTTAAAGATGTAGAATATTGACGAGCCTACCTCCTTAAATATGTGTGGGAGTTGATGGAAAGGCTTGTTGATTGTCACCTCAACAATACCCAAAAGTATTAAATTTCGGGTTTGAGGTTCCATTTGTTTGTGTTTTTTTTTGCTTGGAACAAAGAAAATTGTGGGGTTTAAATAGAAAATCTCTTTTATTTCTTATTTTTTTTCAATTTGGGGTGTATTTAAGGGTAGTTTGGGAAGATAGTGGGGTTTTCTTAGAAATTGTGAAAATTTAAATTAAAAGATGGGGTGAACTTAGAACATGGGGTGAACTAAGAGAAGTGTGGGGTTTAAATAGAAAATCTTTTTTTATTATTAATTTTTTTTTTGAAAAGCGCTAGCATACTTTTAATCATCAAATCAATATAGTACACTACCATACTATCAATCCAAGCCCAAAAAAAAAACCTACAATATAGTACACTATCCCTTCAAGTGCACAAAATAACCTTAACTTTATCTCTCTCTAAAACCCTAAGGCCTTCCTCTTCTCTTCCAAGAGCCGCACTGCCCTATTTGGGGTGGAGGAGGTTTGTCCCTCCTCCCCACTCCTCTTTCGTGATGCTATCTCCTTATCTCCCCTGCCTTGGTTTCTTTTGGTGGGACTGGACATACTTTCGGTTTGAGCCTGTTTTGGCTGTGCATGTGGTTCTTTTTGAGAGTTTGTTTGCTTCTCCCTCTGGTGGTGACTGCTTGAGCCTTGGGCTCAGTTATGAGATTTAATGTCTCACACCGATTTTGTGTCCCTTGTTCTTCGCCAAATACCCTATACAACAAGATTTACTTCTTCCTTCACATCCCCTCCTCTTTTTGCCTTCTCTTCATTTTGGATTTGGCCTCTCCATTGGGTTACAATAACTACCTCTATATGCGTTTTTTCTCGTCTTTCTTGGAATGTGTATAGAGCTCTGTTAAGCTCATAATTTCATACATATACATGTCATATTTACTTAGTCCTTTTGCTTAGTTTCTTACAATTCTGAGTCATTTACCTCTCTTTGTGTGTTTTGTAGGTCAATAGAGCAAGAGAGCATAATTCATGCAATTCAAGCATGTTAAGGGCTGATTTGGATGAATGGAAGAAGAGCTTGACAACCAATGTGGGCTACACTCCCTTGTCAGTCCAGTTTCGTAGGTCACATTGCAGGCCCTATTTCAACAACCTACACAGCTCGGATGAGGCAACATTCTTCATGGACGTTGTTCCAATGGGTGTCTATTATAACATATCCAAAATTCAGCCCCATTAGATAAATATGGAGTCTGTCACCCATCAAACACAGAACCATGCTCAGGATGAATTTTGTGTGCGCTGCCAAATGAGTTAGCAATTTGTTTCAACCTTAACTTTTTCCTTCGACCTTGGATTGGCCCAAATGACATATGGTTAGAAAGATGACAATCTGAACTTCAAGATGGAGGGCTCAAAGGCTTCATTTGCTTAAGGGAAACCTAATCTATAAACCCATGTAGGTGCTGGTCATGCTGACTTAAGGATGAGCTAAGTGTGCTTGGTCATTTTGACCTAAGCATGAGGTGATTTTTGGTGGTGGGGAAGTTAGGTGAGCTGATTCAAGTGGAGATTTCCAGCAGCCACAAGAATTAAAGAAGATGAAGTGGGTGTTGTTGGTGTTGTTGGTGAACTAATTTTCAATTGCATTGGTGTATTAGGTGAACTAGGTGTGCTTGGTGGACTCAATTGTATAATCTGATTTCACCTAACTCTTGTGCCTACAAATAGAGAGTCTCCAAAGAGCTGAAGGGGGAAGAATTCATCATTCATTCATATTCCATCACATTGTACACAAAGAGAGGGAGAGTTGAGAGTCACAAAAAGAGTGGTTTTGAAAGATTGTGTTAAGCTCATAATTTCATACATATACATGCCCTATTTACTTAGTCCTTTTGCTTAGTTTCTTACAATTCTGAGTCATTTACCTCTCTTCGTGTGTTTTGTAAGTCAACAGAGAAAGAGAGCATAATTCATGCAATTCAAGCATGTTAAGGCATAATTTGGATGAATGGAAGAAAAGCTTAAAGACAAAACCAATTTGGGCTACACTTCCTTGTCAGTCCAGTTTCGTAGGTCACATTGTAGGCCTTATTTCAGCAACCTACACAACTTTGATGAGGCAACATTCTTCATGGAAGTTGTTCCAATGGGTGTCTATTATAACATATCCAAAATTCAGCCCCATTGGATAAATCTGGAGTCCATCACCCATCAAACACAGAACCATGCTCAGGAGAAATTTTGTGTGCGCTGCCAAATGAGTTAGCAATTTATTTTGGCCTTAACTTCTTCCTTCAACCTTGGATTGGCCCAAATGGCATATGGTTAGAAAGATGACAGTCTGAAATTCAAGATGGATAGCTCAAAGGCTTCATTTGCTTAAGGGAAACCTAATCTGTAAGCCCATGAAGTTTTTAGTCATGTTGACCTAAGGATGAGCTAAGTGTGCTTGGTCATTCTGACCAAAGCATGAGGTGATTTATGGTGGTGGGAAAGTTAGGTGAGCTGATTCAAGTGGAGATTTCCAGCAGCCATAAGAAATAAAGAAGATGAAGTGGGTGTTGTTGGTGTTGTTGGTGAACTAATTTTCAATTGCATTGGTGTGTTAGGTGAAGTAGATGTGCTAGAGATGGAAAAGCTTCATCTCCAAGCACACCTACTTCACCTAACACACCAATGCAATTGAAAATTAGTTCACCAACAACACCCACTTCATCTTCTATATTTCTTGTGGATGCTGGAAATCTCCACTTGAATCAGCTCACCTAACTTCCCCACCACCAAAAATGACCTCATGCTTAAGTCAGAATGACCAAGCACACTTAGCTCATCCTTAGGTTAGCTTGATCAGCAACTTCATGGGCTTACAAATTGGGTTTGGCTTAAGCAAATGAAGCCTTTGAGCCCTCCATCTTGAAGTTCAAAATGTCATCTTTCTAACTATATGTCATTTGGGCCAATCCAAGGTTGTAAGAAAAAGTTAAGGCCAAAACAAATTGCTAACTCATTTGGTAGCGCACACAAAATTCACCCTGAGCATGGTTCTGTGTTTGATGGGTGACAGACTCCATATTTATCCAATAGGGCTACATTTTGGATATGTTATAATAGACACCCATTGGAACAACTTCCATGAAGGATATTGCCTCATCCGAGTTGTGTAGCTTGCTAAAATTGGGCTTGCAATGTGATCTACAAAGCTAGACTGACAAGGTAGTGTAGCCCAAATTGGTTTTGTCTTTAAGCTCTTCTTCCATTCATCCAAATCAGCCCTTAACATGCTTGAATTGCATGAATTATGCTCTCTTGCTCTATTGACTTACAAAACACACAAAGAGAGGTAAATGGCTTAGAATTGTAAGAAACTAAGCAAAATTAATGACTAAGTAAATAGGGCATTAATGTATGAAATTATGAGCTTAACAAGCTCTTGCTACGGTTCTAGCTGTGGTGCTTATACCGCTACTTTCCACTCTCTTTGTGTCAATCTGTTGGTATATATCATGGTGTTGTTGTGATGGGTTGTTATTTTCTCTTAGGTCCATAGGTAGATTCGAGTGCGGTGGAGAAGGTGACTCTTGGATGTTGTTCGTGTGCTGATGTATTTATGTGTTTTGGGTAATTTTTTTCCTTGACAGATGATCTGTGGGTCTTTATGTGCAGCTAGGGGAGGCGGCCGCCTAGGGCCCTCAAATTGGGAGGGCCCTAATTTGTATAAACCCCTATATATACTATGTTATTTTAAATAAATTATATTATATAAATATTATGTTAAGTTAACTGATACTTTTGCATTGAAAAATGTAAGGCGAGTGATATTTAAGTGATGTTTTGAATCTTGATGCATTTTATAAAGTTGTTGTGTAAATTACATTTTGTTTGTTTCTTTTATGATACAATTTGAGTTCATATAATATTTTTTTTAACATGCCGAGAAAAAATCACATAGATATACATATAAAGTAGAAGGCCCCATTTAGGTTGTTCGCCTAAGGCCTCTAAAACGTAGGACCACCGTTGTGTGCAGCAATGTTGACTTGTGTGGAGGATGTGTATCTCCTCTTTTGTGGCCATTTTGGTGCAGTCCCCATTCCCTTAGCGGCAATGGTGGCTTTGTTTTTGTTTTTGTTTTTTTAAATTTATTTTGTGATGGGGAAGTGTGAAACCCCATATTATATATATATATATATATATATATATATATATATATATATGTTATATTTTCAGAATTTTTTTCCTTATTAATTATTAAAAATAGTAATATTATAATAAGTATATGTTTTGTTTTATCTCTTTATCTCTTTGTTACTTTTTGGCTAAGTTCAATAATCTAGTTGTTATCTAAATCTTTTTACAAACACACTTTAGACTCACAAGTGTCATTATACCTAGGTGACTAAGCTCTATTTTAGCATGAGGTGTTGGCAATCTAGTAATAGTTATCCTAATCTTGGAGCCCAAGATTCTCACGTGGTCATCACCTCCCCACCAATTAGAACTAATTGGTTCTTCCCTGAGTATTACTATAAATAGGACCTTTTTCCTTTGTTTTTTAAAGTACCTAACCTTGCATGAAAGTTCATGCAAAGAGAAAGAAAAACGTAGAGAGAGAGAGAGAGTAGTGATAAAATTCTTAGGAGGAGTTAGGGCCCATACGTAGCTTGTGGGTGTTTTTCTTAATTTGGAATTAGCTTTGAAAAAGAGGTAGGGGGTTTCTTGGGGGCTTTTTACAGAGATTGATTTAATTAAATTTTGGAAGCATTATATTATGCATGGTATTATAGCTTGGTTGACATTCCTTGTTATTGGGTGTTTACGTATTCTTAATTATTTGAACAATGTTGGCATAATTATATATATATATATATATATATATATATATACATATATATTGGTGATGTTTTAAATAGTTACATTGTTGTGAGATATATAGGATATGTGAAAGGCATAATTGTATTATGTCATGGAAATTGGTTGGAATTGTTGGGTTGAGAAAATAATGATAGAAAAAAGGGTAATGGAAATGATCTTTTGTGTAGTTGAGTCTAATTCTTGGCAGATACTAGATCTCAAGAATCCCACAGTGCACATGATTTTTATTGGGTGATACGGGACTGGAGATAGGGAGTTAGACAAGATGACTAACAAAAAGGGATTTATGGGATGATTGAGATGGGGATTAGTTCATTTAAATAGGCATTTGGGACCAAGTGGTATAAGCATGGTTTGGGATATGCAGGTATGCTTGTCTAGTTATATGAATTAACGGGAGTAGAATTGAAGCTCATTAATGCATTATTATTAATAATGTGATATTTGGATGTGTGATTGTATGTCACTTAATTTAGTTATATCAATTTACCGTGAAAAGGTTTATGTCCCTACTAAGCTGTGGTTTCACTCACCCTCTAACAGATTTTGCTGGTACTGAACCTGAAATCTAGGACTTGTGATGATAGTGACATGTCTATAGGGTGTATTGTGTACATAGCTTGCGGTTGAATAATGAACTACTCTTTTAGTGAACTCTTGAGTAATTCTAACTTGTAAAATAAATATAAAAATGTAAGATTTCGGATGTTGTCATTTTCGCTGAATATTCTATGTGAAATATTTATTTATTTATTTAAATGTTCTTCACATTTTACTTATAGCTTTTATTAAATTCTATAGTTAAGGTGTGAATCACGTCTTAATCCAAGATTACGTAAATCCATGGATTGGGGCGTGACAGGAAGATTTATTGTGCTAGACTGTATTGGTTTTAGTTTAATCTTCCTTGTGCTTGTTGTACTATGTTCTTGGCCTTTTCGACTCATGTAGTCATTGTTTTTCCTTCCCCTTTTTGGGGTGCCACTTCAAGCGCACACACTACCAAAGCATAGACATTACCATTGTTTGCAAAATAGTTCGAAGCATCAAACTATAATGTAAAAGATGAAGAGAAGATGAACTTAGGATTTAGTGGGTGTGGAATGGTGAGTGGATAAAGCAGTTATTAATTTTTTGGCAAAAGTTTACTTTTGGTCCCTGTATTTTCAATTTTGTCAATTTTAATTTTGTAGTTTCTTTTCTTTTAGTCAAAGGATGAAATTTCATTATGAAAAACTCACCCAAGAGGATGGTACAAATACAGCAATACAAGGAAGCACAAATCTAATTTGCAATATCAGATGAACATGAGCAACATACTACCCGAGATAATGATATCAACAAATAAACAAAACTAAAAATTGATAAAAACTAACAAAATTAAAAACAACATAGCAACAAAAACCACAGAAAAGCACAAGCACCACCATAAACCAGCAACACGCAAGGCAACCCCAAGGCAAAACAAACAGAACCATCAGGACAGAAAGAAGGTGGTGCAAGCACCCGAGCCGTAGCAGTGCCGTGGCTCTACACACCTTCCAAGATAATCGCGAGAAATCACTTTGCGAGTTATCTGCTACACAACAAAGGAAAGCAGGAACCGATTGGAGAACAACCAAGGGATAACACTGATCAGAATGGAATGGTAGAGATTTGGGGGAACAATAAAGATAGGAGGCATGAAGCCCCAACAGAGAGGCATAAAGCCCCAGCAAGGAGGCATAAAGCCCTAGCAAAGAGCCAAGAAGCCCAGAGGCATGAAGCCCCAAAAATGAGCAGGAAGCTTGAGCACGAACCGTGAAAGAAAATCAAAACCAGGGAAGAGAGATGGGGGGAGGGGTAGAGACCTCCTCCCCCACAAGGAGGAGATGCGATGCTGGATTTGGAGAGCCCAAGTTTTGCTAGGTCGCGGTGCTCTCACAAGTTAGTTGTCCATGTTCCCCAAATTTTGTAATTTGTTATGTTGTGCTGTGTTTATTTACTTTTGTAGTAAATTCAAGGACACGTTTCAATTTCTATCAAATTCCTCCAAATTTCATTAAGTTTTGACCACGTACCCCTCACGAGGAGGTTCACTCGAGCCATTTAACAATAAAACACAACCTGGAGGTGTTCCCAAAAAAATTTACATACATGGGTTGAAATTTGGGCAAATTGGAAGGAATTTGGAAGAAATTTGACCCAAGTTGACCAAAATACCCCTCTACGTGAGTGGCACGTGATCAAAAGTTCAGAACTTACCAAAATTAAAATGTGTCCTTAAATTGCTTTGAATTGAAAACTGTAAGGATAAAATTGATAAAATTGACAACTACAAGGATAAATAAGCAAAAATTGAAACTACAGGGACCTAAGTGGTAAAACAGACAAACTAAAGGGAACAAATGACTTTTTGCCTAATTTTTTTTTATTAAATTGTGGTTAGGAAATGGGAAAAAGAAAAAAGAAAAAAGGGATTATTTTATTTATTTATTTATATATTTCTTGTAAATGAGCGGACGCAGTGGTACTTTAGTAATTTGATGGCTTAGGCAAGTGCAGGCCCCAGTGAGCATCAAAACCCTAAACACTCTAAAACCCTAAGCCATTCGTTGTATTGGAAAGCCACCCTTCCCCCAAAAGCGACACTCAGAGCTCCTCATTCCTTCATCAGCAAAAAATCATGCGTCCTCCAAGAGGCGGCGGTGGGTTTAGGGGCAGCCGCGGTGGTGGCGGCGGCTTTAGAGGAGGCCGCGGAGGAGGCGGCCGTGGTGGAGGTGGCCGTGGCTACCGTGATGAGGGTCCTCCTTCTGAAGTCGTAGGTTAGTTCATTATTCTTTCTCAGCTTTTCTTCACCTTGTTGGGTTTTCGATGAAAGGAAAAATCCCATTTGGTAATTGTTTCTGTTTCTTCTGTTTAATGGGGATTTAGGCTTTCCCTGAAGGTTTCAACTTTGTTTTTCTTTATCATATATTTTGGTTTTATGGCTGTCAAGTTTGTTGAGAAATAATCTGTTAGTTAGGAACTTTAGTTGGTGGAAATATGTTTCAGTTACTGTAAAAGAAAAAAAAAATTGGTTTGGTGCTACAGTTCGAGTATTATTAGGGTGTCAATATAGTTATTTTTGCTTTTCAAGTCACTAATTAACATGTTAGATCTCTGATTTATATTTGTCTTCCTGGTTTTTATTCGGAAAGCAAATAGAGATATGTTAGAAAATCTGTTTCTTTCTCTTACTAGATGATTTGTTGATTGTTGAGACTTGTTGTGATGATACCTTTTGGGTGTGCAGAGGTTTCGACATTTCTTCATGCGTGTGAAGGTGACGCAGTCACAAAGCTCACAAATGCGAAGAAGGTGCCCTATTTTAATGCCCCTATCTATCTGCAGAACATGACTCAGATAGGGAAGGTTGATGAAATATTTGGTCCAATCAATGAATCTGTGAGTCCTCTTGTGTGCCTTTATGATGCCAACTCCTTCTAGCTTGTGTTTAGTACTGACACGTACGATGATGTTTTGTGTTGCAATTGTAGCTATTCTCGATTAAAGTGATGGAAGGCATTGTGGCAACTTCATATTCACAGGGCGATAAGTTCTATATTGACCCAGCAAAGCTTCTTCCTCTTGAAAGATTTCTTCCACAGCCAAAGTATGCTTTACTTCTGCATTATTTAGATTGCATTGTCATATTTGAGTTGAAATAATGATAAGGTTCATTTGTTTGCTCTACTCTACAACACGTGCCTTGTGATGAACAACTGTAAAGCCTATATCATTCCATATCACTGCCTGCCCTTATTCTAATGTGGTTATTATCAAGAAGTTGGCAGGGGATGAGGATTTATGCTAATTTAATCTCAAGTTTGATGTCCTAAGTTTTCATTTTAGTGTGACAGCATGATTCGTGCTTTGATTAGGATGACAAAGTCAGTCTTCTATACTGTCAACTTGAGGTCAGGCTTTGGTTTCAAGCTAATAGGACAAGAAAAAGCTAATATCTCTAGCTTAATCCTGGTCAAATAGCTGGACCAAGAACTACTTGTTAGAGATGTTCCATGGGTTCCTTGGGCACCTTCTCAATGAACTCTTTATTTTTTGGCCTATCTTCAACTGTTCTGTTTGATAAAAGCAGGAGCTGGTTGATAAAATGTGTTTTATCACAAAATATTCATGATTTTTATACGGTTGATCTAGAAGCTAATTTTATTTCTGATCCATGGCTCATTTTGGTCGCTCTTATCGATTCCCTTTGCGGGTTAGCTTCATTGTTGATTTTAGTGATCTGGTTTTAATTATTTTTTGATCTTATCAGTTATTGTCATTAGTTCTCTCCCCCAAAAGTAAATCCTCGGTCTACCAGTGAGTGGTTTTGTGTTGTCATTTGTATTTAGTAGCATAAAAAAAGGTCTTCTTCCAATCCTCGTCTACATTAGTTGTCATATTATTCTCTTGATGCATGAATCTATGCTTGTGAGTGACACTTGAAGTATATTAAAACATGTCTTTTTCATTCAAAGAATTTAAATGGATGGTTTTGTTGCAGGGGACAGAAACCAGCTTTTTCTCGAGGTGGAGGCCGTGGTGGAGGCAGAGGTGGTGGTTTTCGTGGTGGTGGCCGTGGAGGTGGTGGTTTTCGTGGAAGGGGTGCTCCAAGGGGTGGCAGAGGCCCCCCAAGGGGTGGTAGCCGTGGTGGTGGCTTCAGGGGCAGAGGGAGATTTTAGAATAGCATTTTGTAATATTTCTAGTGCCCCATTTTGCGTTGTCATTTCAGGATGCGTACTTGGGGCTCACAAAAATCACCATTATATGCTGATTTTGGTGTTGACATGTGGTTAATGGATTATTTATTTTACTGCGTATTTTAGTTTTATCCTAGCTGCAATCTGGACTTGAGTGGAGAGTTAATCATAGATGTTTATTCTGAATTTATAAAATCTGTTTTGAAAATGTGCCTGGATAATGGATCTCATCCAGGCCTTGGTACCATTTGTTATGTTGTGAAATCCTCAATCCTCATTGAGTATTGTCTGTCTTCCAACATCAAATACCCGAAGGACCAACGTCTTCTCTAGTAATTTCCATCGAGCTTTTGAACTCTACAAAGCCAGTGTAAGAGTTTAATTTCTTTGCTTCTTATATTTAACCTCCATTGGTATCGCTTCTAGGCCTCTACTAATATTGGTTAAAGTTTGACAATCATAGTCAAACCATCGTCTACGGAAGGTGTTTGTTTTGGTATTTTTTTCGTCACCATTTCGTAATCGAGTATTCGAGATTGGCTTCAATCCTTAGGTTTCAGTTAACTTTCGTTTTTCCTGGTTTATGGCCATTATGCTTTTACAAATTTACTCATCCCTTAAAACTATGAGATGAAATACAAAGTGCTTTTTTGTGAGACATAAAGAAATACCAACTTAACCCTACATGTAATGTAAAATCTTAAGGTGGTATTAGATTGGTGGAATGGGAAGGAAATCAAAATTCATGGGATGTTTGTTTAATTATCAATTGTTTGGTTGAAAATAAATGGAATCAATAATGGCACAGGCTAAAGAGGTAGATCACCATCTAGCCTAAAAGGGATGGAATATGATGATCCCAAAAACTATGAGAACCAACTTTTAAAGCAAGCCATCAAACCAGACTAACCAACAAACACAGGAATTAACCTTACTCAAATTTATATGTATATTCAAGCATATACAATCTTGTCCCTTGTCTCATTTTTACCGCAAGAGCCCATGACCAATTGTACACCTTGCCATGTAACTCATTGGTTAAAAAATAGGTTGAATTTTTCATGCACCATTAACAGGAGCTCTAAAATGCGAACAGGACCGACTCACATATACAGATTCACCATTTCATTTAAAAGAATGAAACCGCGAAGAATTAAGCAATGGGAATAGATGAAGAATCAGAACTTTCATTCTCAAGCAATCATTTATCGAAACTGAGTACTTGAACACTAAAAAAAAACCCATAAAGAGAAAAAAGAAAAATGAAACACACAAGAGTTCTAGCAGTGCCTCAAAATTTCATAATTCAGGGTATGAATTCCTTGAGGCTCATGGTGCCTGGAGACATAACACCAAGGAGGACGATTAACTTCACTGCTGCTGTTCAGCCTGAGGCTTGGGTGCTGCTTCTTTGATCTCATTTTCTCCTTCATCCTAAACGCATGCAAACAAAAGACTCATAAATAATCACCATTTAAATAAATAAAAAGTACAAAAGCATGAACACACGTGTATTTGTGGGTGTAGACCGATTGACATATAGGGACCAACCTGCATATCTGAAGTCCACAATGTGAGATTATCACGAAGAAGTTGCATTATCAAAGTGCTATCCTTGTACGAATCCTCTCCCAGTGTATCCAGCTCTGCAATGGCTTCATCAAAAGCCTAGTTGAAACATAAAAAGGAAACAAAAAATATTTAGAAAACACAAAACCAAAATGAGAAATCTATTAAGAAAGCACAGGAAAGAACATATAATCAATTGTTCTACAAGAAAATATATATAACTGATAATCCAGATCAGCAGAAACAAATTCTTGAAAATAAAATGGCAATAAAGATGAATAATCACTTTGATGCACAAAATAGCAGGCAATAAAGATAAAGATGAAATAAACAGTCCTAAATCCCTTTATCTTATCCACGAGGTTTGAAGTATTAAACATTACGAACATAATCAAATTACTAATAAGCATGCTGACATGAATTGAATATTTGGCAAGCAGATAATGGTCTCTGCATATATAAACTTAAACTTGATAAGATTTGTGATTAAATTACAAATAGAATGCCCGTGGTCATTCTTTGAAGTTCACCCTAATATTGTGTTTTAGTCAGCATCACGAGATTGGCTACAACTCTTAACAATGAGGGGAAAAAAAACACATTTCTGAGTTTGTTGTGTGCGTGAAAGAGAGAGGGAAGAGAGAAGAGATGTCAAAGGAGGGATGAGCTAGAACTGCAAATTTGTGAGCTCTGAGAAGGCAAAAATACAGAGCCTTATCTTTTTGTGGCAAGCATTTGTTTTCTTAGAAGAAGTAGGCAAGTCAAAACACGTGAGAAAAATAAAACACATTTTGGAGGCATCATCACAAGGCCCAGTTTCTTTTTGTGCATTTAAATTCCAGAGATTCATTACATTCACCCCAACAACATAATATCAAACACAACATTACTCTATTGGGGGGAAATAGAAATATACCAACAGAGTCAAACATATGATTCAGAAGTAGGATTCTTAGCACTTATTCAAAAAGAATTTCCTCACCTGCTTGGCAAGATTGCAAGCCCGATCGGGAGAATTTAAAATCTCATAGTAAAACACAGAGAAGTTCAAAGCCAATCCTAAACGGATGGGATGAGTTGGAGCCAGCTCAGAGTTCGCGATATCCTGCAAACAGAGTGTTATAACAAACACGGGAAATATCATATCATCAGATGAACAGAATGAATTTAAAATGTTGTAACCTCAAAGCATGAATGACAAAGTAACATATATCTTTAATTGACGAGAAAAATCATGTGATTCAAAATTAACTAGAAGAAACAGATTTCTACAGGTTGACCTTAACTAATACCATTTGGAATTAAGCACATGACAAAGAAATATCACTTGATTTCCCCATTCCCATGGTCACAAAGAAAAACCATTACCAATAGAATCATTTACCAAACAAATAATCAATTCCAAAATCATGCACACCAAAAGATTGCAGAAATGATCTCTGAAAACCAGCGCTGATAAGCAAGCAGTGAACATATCCTCAACCAAATCAAGCCTTGGTACCCAATATTCAACTATTCCCACCCAAACAAATGAAAATTCGATCTAATACATTCATCAGAAACAACCAAACAAAGGGATGCATAATCTACAACCATATTTACAAAAGTATTCAAATTTGAAGAAAAGAAAAATCTACAATCTATATTATAAATAACCACAAAGAGCAACCAAATGAAATCAAAATCAAGCCAAACCTGAGCAGCCTTATAGGCATTGAGGGTATTCTCAGCAGCCTCCTTACGCTCATTTCCAGTCTTGAATTCAGCCAAATACCTATGGTAATCTCCCTTCATCTTCAGATAAAACACTTTGGAATCGCCGACGTTGGCCGAAGGCACGAGCTTGGAGTCAAGAAGCTTGAGAATCCCACCGCAGATGTTAGAGAGCTCGTTCTCGATCCGAGTCCTGTATTCCTTGATGGTGGCCACGTGATCGCTGTTGCCGCGGCTCTCCTCCTTCTGCTCGATCGACGACACGATGCGCCACGAGGCACGGCGAGCGCCGATTACGTTCTTATAGGCGACGGAGAGGAGGTTGCGCTCTTCGACTGTGGGTTCTTCGCCTTCGGGGACGGAGGAGACGACCTTCTCCATGAACTCCACCATCTCCTCGTAGCGCTCGGCTTGCTCGGCCAGCTTCGCCACGTACACGTTCTCTTCGCGTGGGGATGGGGTCGCCATTGATGGGGTTCGAAAATGGAATTCAGAAACTGGATTTGGGGATTTGGGGATTTTGAAGGAGAGAGAGGACGAGAAGAGCGAGAAGGGAAGGTAGACGAGACTCGGTTATATAGGTGCGTATTATAATATATATTTATTTTTTTTCTTTTCTTTTCATTTTTTTTTTGGGCTTGAGGTACTTTTATTTGAATCAAGAACAAGAAGGGTAGACACATGTATCATAGGGGGGTTAATGACTTAAATGGTCCCAACTATTGCTCTACTATCATTTTGGTTCATCAACTAAAATTTTCATTTGAACCGTCCTTAAACTCTTTATTTTATACCAAGATGATCCATCTGTGACAGATTCTGTCACTTCTGATCACACGATGGCCACGCGACTGAGTTTTGAAGGGTATATGCGACTTTTTGAGATGTTCTATCGTTTAGAACCAAAATACCTACAGTTTGGTGGGTGTTTCTCTCATTTTACGCGATTACATGGACTGAAAGGGATTTTAATGCGAGTTGCTGAATTGGTCGATGCTGTAGTAGTGTGCAAGTCGTTGAATTAGTGAAATTAGTGTATAATATTAGTGTTAATTTTGGAGTTTGAATTTGGGAGTTTGCGTTAGGGTTTGATTTGGGAGATTTTGGGAAATTCACTACTAGCTGATAATGGAGTTCGAATTCCTTTCGGGTGGAAAGACTCCCAAATATGGTAAGGGCTTCTGTAATGCATTTTATGTTGATTTTGTTTGGAAATGGATGAGTTGTCCTTGTCTGGAACTGTGGTTTCTTTATGCATAAAAGATTCCTTTTTATGTGTTTGTGTTCGGCTTTTTGGTTGTTTTATGTTTAAAGTAAGGGTAAAGGAATCGTTTTCCTGTATGTGGATTTGGCTTTTGCTACATTGACTGCAGAGTGTAAGCTTTATTTTGTGTGAAATGTTGAATATGGTTTTTTTTTAAACGTCTGTGGTCCCTTTGTTGTTTGCTTCACACCCAATTCAGTAATTGTTGTCCTTAACATTAACAACAAAACTATGACTTGAGAATAACATATTGTTGTTTCAATTTTGCAGCTACCAATGGAATGTGCACTCTAGAATTACATCATGGGGCTAGTTTGAAACTGAGGTTTATAAAAATGGTAAGGTATGTTATTTGAACAATATTGTAGACGATTTTCTGTCCTTGTTAGATTTACTGAAAATTGGGAGAGGTCTTGGGTATGATGTTGACATTTCTCAAGTTGAGCAATGTTTGGAAATTAGGTGTAGAAATGTTGAGGGTGGACTAGAGCTTGTTACATCAGATGCTACAGTGGTTGAAATGGTTGGTCACATACCATCCAATAAGATTATTATGTTATATTATAGTGAGATTCAAGACTATGAGTATGATGCAGATGTAGAGAATTGTGATAAGAATGTGACTTAGAATTACCAAGTGAAAGAGGTGGCTTATATTGAAGATGAGGAGACTTTTGAGAATGTTGGGACAAAAGTGGCAAATGAAGATGCGGTCAAAGAGGTACCAAATGAAGATGCAGGGGCAGAATTACCAAATGAAGATGTAGGGGCAAATGTGACAATTCATGATGAAGGGGCAGAATTGCCAAATGAAGATGAAGATGAGGATTCAGAAATTAAAGACAGTGATTATGAGTTCAGTGAAAATGAGGCAAAGGTCAGGCCAACTGTTGGAGAAAATGTAGCAGATGAGGGGACTAGTCATGGGGCTCCAAGAGAGGTGTCATCAGATGGTGCTAACACATCAGAATTTGACACTGGAAGTGAGACTGAAGATGAGGGTAATGGTAGAAAAAAGAAAAAACTGCCAAAGGTTTAAGCAGTATGGAAGAGATGTGGATTTGAAAAATCATGAGTTTAGATTTGGAATGAAATTTGCAAACAAAAAACTATTGATAGAGGCCGTGTGATGCTTAGGATGGCTAATAGGAGGTTTGCATGTAAGAATTGGAGATACTCTGTTGGACCTAGGATCTTCAAGATAATTGAGAAAAACAAGCTAGGTTCATCACAATGCATTCCTAGATTGGCTGGTGAGAAATTGTATTATGTGAGCCACATTTATAATGGAGAATTTGTTGTAGACCTTAGAGCAAAGACATGCTCTTGTAGGATGTGGAATTTATGTGGAATACCATGTCCCCATGCAATCTCAGGAATATTTCAAAGATGTGAAAACCCAATTGCTTATGTGGATGATTGTTATAAGCCCGAGACTTATATGAAGGCTTATGAACCAGTGATTCACCCCATCCCTTCAATGGATCAATGGAGTAAATGTGGCCTTCCTCCAATTAAACCTCCACTTTACAAGCAACAACCGGATATGCCTAAAAGAGTTAGGAAAAAGGAGCCTTGTGAGGTTGAAATACCAGCCCCCATCCCACCAAACGCTAGGCCTCCAAATTATATTGCCCCGCCAAGCTTAGAAGGGTTTTCATTCAAATAAGATGTCGTGGATGCGGTCAAAGATGCCATAATAGAGAAACATGTGACAGACAAAACAATGAAAACCAACAGGTATGACTGTTAGACACCTTTATTTAGAAATGTTATGGCGTACTTACATTAATAATTTTCTTATACATTTGCAGGTTAATGCATCTGTTGCGTCGATTCAGCTGCACCAACATGGATTCAGCTGCATCCTCAACTTGTGATACTCGCAAGTGCACGAGCCGTTTGGTAGTATAACATATGTAAGTGCGAGGTCGATTCCACAGGGATTGGTGATTGAATGATCCAATTTAGTTTCCCTACACAAAATAGAAACAAAAACAAAGAACATAAAACAAGGAAGAAAGAAATAAGTAACTCAAGCAAATAAGTTCCCAAGTTCAATTAGATTAATGGATTGATTATAGCTAAAGTATGATTAAGCCATGGTGTGTGGTCATAACCTTGTGTTCCTAATTCCCTAATTTGATCATTTGTTGTCTAACCTAAAATTAAGCATTAGGAACCCATTAAGCATAGAAGAACAATTTAAACAACCAAGCATGTATCTAATCCCTGTTGTCGAATGTCCATACATACTCTTCCTATTCATAGTTCAATTCGAATTAAAGCATGGTGTATACTCTTAATTCAAACCAAGATAGCTAACATGCAAGCCTAAATGGTGATCAATCATTCAAACTAGCATATTAACTTATAAGCATAATGAATAAGAACAAAAACCATAATTGAAACTTGGAAACTAATTAAACTTGAAAACTTAAGAAAGAATGTACATTACAAATAAAAGTAAAGTGGAACTAAGAAAAACTTAAGGAGAATTTCAGCATAAATATTTCATTACAACAATTGAAAACTAGAAAATGAAACTAAGAGAATTTGAGGGAGAGAAGGGAAGGGAGCTCTAGAGAAGTGTTTGAGAGCTCCCCCCCTTGGGGTGTGTTTACAAGCTTGGGAAACCTCACTATATATAGGCCTAAGGAAGCTGAAAATCTGAATTAAGTATGGCTAATGCATACAACACTTGTTTTATAAAATCTGAAATGGTTGATGCACTTCACTAATGCATACAACACTTCCATTATAAAATCTGAAATGGTTGATGCACTTCACTAATAAATCCCACCAGCAGCCCTAGCTCATCTTCATGTCACCATGACCAAGCTTCCAACCAGAAATAATAGCTCATCCTGAGGTCAGCATGACCAGCAACTTCAAGGGCTTACTAATTGGGCTTCCCTTAAGCAAATTAAGACTTTAAGCACTCAAACTTGAAGTTCAGAATGTCTTCTTTCCAGCCATATATCATTTGGGCCAATCCAAGGTCGGAGGAGGAAGTTAAGGCCAAAACAAATTGCTAACTCATTTTGCGCGCTGATAAAATCCATCCTGAGCATGGCTCTGTGTTTGCTAGGTAACAGACTCCATATTTATCCAATGGGGCTGAATTTTGGATATGTTATATTACACACCCATTGGAACAACTTGCATGAAGAATGTGGCCTCATCCGAGCTATTTAGGTTGCTGAAACAAAGCTTGCAATATGACCTACGAAACTGGGCTGGCAGGGGACTGTAGCCAAAATTGAGTTTGTCTTTAAGCTCTTCATCCATTCATCCAAATTAGGCCCTAACATGCATGGATTGCATCATTTACTATCCAAAGCCCTCATTATTACCTAAAGCTCAATGAACTGAAAGATAAACACAAAAAGGATTAAAAGCACAAGTTTAACTCAAAAACATAACCAAATCATAAGCTAGAAGGGTACAAAATGATATGTAAATATGCACCGATCAGCATCTTCAACCCAAATGAAGCAAAGTTCTTCTTCACAACCAGTACAAGCTTCTTCACAACCAGGATCTAGCACAATCAGAGGGAGAGGCATAAGTAGAGGAAGAGGCGTAAGTGGACTCATAGGAAATGTTGCTCAAGCTACTGCTTACCCAAATTCACAACAAAGTGTAAGCTTTGGTTGCTCTTATGGTTTTAAATTGCATAAGTCATTAGACAATTGAAATCATTAATTTTTTTTAGATGGCAAAAGGTAATTGACAAGGGGGCAGAGGCATAAATAGAGGAAGAGGCAATGTTGCTCAAGCCACTGTTTACCCAAATTCACAACAAAGTGTAAGCTTTATTTTCTCAACCATTCAATTTTTTATTGGGAAAAGGTTTACCATCTTCAAAGCTAAGTGCAATTAGAGGAAGAGGCATAAGTAGAGGAAAAGGCTTACCATCTTCACAGCCAAGTGTAAGTTTTTGTCGTTTAGTTCAATTCTTACTCATTTCACTAATTAACAATTTTTTAACTATTACACACCTGACATTACTACATTGTTTAGGTGGCAAGATGAAGGGGACAAGGAGGACCAGATTTGGACAACATTTCCCATGATAATAACATGGCTTGAAAATAGGGGAAATTATTGCCAAGGGTGTCATATGCTGTGTATTTTGGGATATGTACTTTTCTATGCAGGGGGATTTTGTGTAATTGGTTCTGAGACAATGTTTGGATTGTGTAATTGGTTTTGAGTTTGAAGGGCTAAAACTGTGTAATTGCTCGCCTATTTTGGGTTAGGTACTTTTCTGGGCAAGAGGATCTTGTGTACTTTGTCTAATTGGTTTTGAGCTAGAAGGGCTCAAACTGTGTAATTGGTTGTCTATTTTGGGTTATGTACTTTTTTAGGCAGGTGAATTTTGTGTCCTTTGTCTAACTGGTCTTGATTTTGAAGGGCTCAAACTCTGTAATTGAAATGTTTATATGGATGTTCATTTTGTAAATTGCCCGTGTGGTCAAGAATGGAATGGCTTTTAATTTGTTATACTTAGTGGAATATTAAGTTATGTGCATCTCCCATATATTCAAATAACCCCAATTCAAGACAATTTGAGAATACTAATGGACATTCATTCTACAATTGAAACAAAGTCTTCACCATTACAATTGAAACAGAAGTCTTCACCATTACATTCAAAGAAACAAATCCCATAACAATTAAAACTTCCCACTCATCACAAATGTTATAAACAAACCCCAAGAAAAAAAATCAAGGAAACCCACACTATCAATTGTCTTTGCCCATGAGCCCATTCCAAAACCCTTTTTTTTGGAACCATTTCTTTCAATTTCTGTTACAGTTCTTTCTTTTTTGTTTCCATAGATCTCAATTGTTCTTCCTTTGCTCTACCTTCCTCCTTCATTGCTCTAAGTCTTCTAAGCAAACCAGGGACCACTTGTTTTCCTCTTGGACAAGTTTCATTATCCACCCACTCGAAAAAATGCATACCTCTTCTGCTATTCTGGAAATCAAATCTGACCCAATTTCAGACCTCACCAAGCAATTACAAATGGAAAAGAACAACTTTTGCAACCTAAATAATAACTTACCGAATTTTTATCACAAGCATCGAACCTTCTTCTCAGGTTCAAATCTTTTCATGAAGTCCGACGAATTATCTTTGTCCCACAGGCGCAATACTGATCGGTGCATATTTACATATCATTTTGTACCCTTCTAGCTTATGATTTGGTTATGTTTTTGAGTTAAACTTGTGCTTTTAATCCTTTTTGTGTTTATCTTTCAGTTCATTGAGCTTTAGGTAATAATGAGGGCTTTGGATAGTAAATGATGCAATCCATGCATGTTAGGGCCTAATTTGGATGAATGGATGAAGAGCTTAAAGACAAACTCAATTTTGGCTACAGTCCCCTGCCAGCCCAGTTTCGTAGGTCATATTGCAAGCTTTGTTTCAGCAACCTACATAGCTCGGATGAGGCCACATTCTTCATGAAAGTTGTTCCAATGGGTGTGTAATATAACATATCCAAAATGCAGCCCCATTGGATAAATATGGAGTCTGTTACCTAGCAAACACAGAGCCATGCTCAGGATGGATTTTATCAGCGCGCAAAATGAGTTAGCAATTTGTTTTGGCCTTAACTTCCTCCTCCGACCTTGGATTGGCCCAAATGATATATGGCTGGAAAGAAGACATTCTGAACTTCAAGTTTGAGTGCTTAAAGTCTTAATTTGCTTAAGGGAAGCCCAATTCGTAAGCCCTTGAAGTTGCTGGTCATGCTGACCTCAGGATGAGCTATTATTTCTGGTTGGAAGCTTGGTCATGGTGACATGAAGATGAGCTAGGGCTGCTGGTGGGATTTATTAGTGAAGTGCATCAACCATTTCAGATTTTATAATGGAAGTGTTGTATGCATTAGTGAAGTGCATCAACCATTTCAGATTTTATAAAACAAAGTGTTGTATGCATTAGCCATACTTAATTCAGATTTTCAGCTTCCTTAGGCCTATATATAGTGAGGTTTCCCAAGCTTGTAAACACACCCCAAAGGGGGGAGCTCTCAAACACTTCTCTAGAGCTCCCTTCCCTTCTCTCCCTCAAATTCTCTTAGTTTTCCTTTCTAGTTCTCAATTGATTGTAACAAAAATCCTTTTACTAAATTTTCCTTTAAGTCTTTCCAAGTTCTACTTTAATTTTCATTGTTATGTAAATTCTTTTCTTTAGTTTCAAGTTTGATTAGTTTCCAAGTTTCAATTATGGTTTTTGTTCTTATTCATTATGCTTATAAGTTAATATGCTTGTTTGAATGATTGATCACCATTTAGGCTTGCATGTTAGCTATCTTGGTTTGAATTAAGAGTATACACCATGCTTTAATTCGAATTGAACTATGAATAAGAAGAGTATGTATGGACATTCGACAACAGGGATTAGATACATGCTTGGTTGTTTAAATTGTTCTTCTATGCTTAATGGGTTCCTAATGCTTAATTTTAGGTTAGACAACAAATGATCAAATTAGGGAATTAGGAACACAAGGTTATGACCAAACACCATGGCTTAATCATACATTAGCTAGAATCAATCCGTTAATCTAATTGAACTTGGGAACTTATCTACTTGAGTTAGTTATTTTCTTTTTTTCTTGTTTTATTTATTTCCTTTCTTTTTCATTTCTGTTTTGTGTAGGGAAATGAATTGGATCATTCAATCACCAATCCTCGTGGGATCGACCTCGCACTTACATATGCTATACTACCAAACGGCTCGTGCACTTGCGAGTATCACAAGTTGAGGATGCAACTGAATCCATTTTGGTGCAGCTGTATCTACGCAACAAGTTTTTGGCGCCGTTGCCGGGGATTGGCAACATAGTTTGGTTCTATTCCTTTTCCCTACTTGTTTTATTTTTATTTTTCATTTTCAAGTTTTTCTAGATAATTTCAAGTTTTAAAGTTAATGACGTTAATGGACAAGTTGTGTTTGTAGTCCAACAGAAAAGGACAATTGCCCAACAAGCAAGAGAACTGGGTTTAAGTCCCAGCTTACAAAAACCATTGGTGCTTGTTGCTTTGAAGCATGGAATTGGATGTGTGTTGATTTTCCTTTTCATTTTAGTTTTTATTTCCTAATCCTTTTAATTCCATTTCAAGTTTGTGTGTTTGTTTTAGCAATTTATGATAGCTTAATAAAAATGGAGAGAGATGGCAACCTCAATCATAAGAATGGGAAGTGTGGAGCAATGGGAGAAGTCGCGACCTCCAAGTGCATCACATTCGACCTAATCGCTTCAAGGGGGAGCATTTCAATCCTTTCTCTTCTTTGAATTATGTTTATTTACGTCATTGTTTTTACCTTTTGGTCCGCGATGAGTTCTTTGTTTTTCTGTGCTGAATCCAACCATATAAAGAACGTGAAATTTGGACTTACGGTTGGAAAGTTATAGCCTAAAAACTGAACACAGGTCGAAGCTGAAAAACAGAGAAACGAATCTGTCCAAATGGTGATAAACGGGTGATAGAAAGTGCTGTTTGTGTTTTTCTTTGGTTTATTGGTTTGTTTCTTTTAGTACAACAATTTATGTTGTTTGTTTGAATTTGTTTAGAGTACTTAGTTCATTTTCGTTTATGGTTTGTTGTTCCATTTTATCTTAATTTGTTTTTGTTTCTTATCTTAAAAATTTTAAAAAGATTTTTCATATGAGCTGACTTATGGTAACTCCAGTGAGCACTTCCGTCAATACAGTGTCTAGGAGTTCTATAGGCGACACCTTCGGTGTCTAAGAAGTTTGGGTTTTAAGCGGGACCATTGTGACCCCTCCAACCTTCCCGGATCCCCTGGCTGTGTTTTCTGAGGCCCTTAACTGGTCATCCGTGAGTTGCTTGTACATTCGTGTGTTTTTAAATTAAGTTTATTTTTATTTTCTTTGTTTTCTTTTCTGTTGAGTCATTGTTTTTGATTTGTTTTTGTTTTTGTTTCGTTAAGTTAGTTTATGTTTTTATTTACGTGGTTTGGTTGGTTAGTTTATTTCTGAGTGTTAAAACACATTTTTATTTCAAACATTGCATAAAAAAAAAAACATAAAAAAAACAACAAAACAACAAAAACAAAATAAAAACAAAAACAATAAAAAAAACAAAAAACAAAAAAACAAAAAAAAGAAATATTCTTCATCTTCTTCATCATCATGGCTTGCCTCTATTTTCTCGCACTTGTAGAATCTGCAGCAGCTCCACATGGTCCTCATTTTTTCTTTGCAGTGCTTCCACGTGCTGATTGGCACAGTAGAGCCGCTTCTGCAAGTCCGCCACCATAGCCTTCAAGGAAGCTATTTCCTCGCTCATCGCGGCACACTCCCTTGTCCTCGCTAGTAGGCGCATGCCCAAATTGGTAGCGGAGACCGCGTGGAGCACAGTTAAATTGTGGGACTCCTCTACCGCTGCCTTGTCAGACCTCTGTGCCACATGCAGATGATCTGTCGGAGTGAGCTTGCTGCTAATCATGCCTCCTAGCAGCACTGCTCTGTTCGGCAGTGCCTCAGAAAAGTTCGGTATTGCCTCAGCAAAGTTTGAGGCCGTACCGTGATGATATATGGAGTTTGGGAAGACACGGTTTGGAGGAGCCCTTATCTGGGCATTCGGAGGTGCAAGGGACAGCTCAAGGTCGAGATCATCAAGGTGAGTGCATGAGGATGCCATTTTTTTGTTTCTGGATTTTTTGATGTTTTTCCTTGAGTTTGCAGGAAGAAATGCTGGGTATCATCCGCTTGTAGAGGCGTGCTTTAAATAGACATATGCTGATGAAGGTGCCAACACCATTTCGGATTTCCCGGGCATGCTCGACCTAATCGCTTCAAGGGGGAGCACCTTTACTTTCACTTTACTTTTCTTTTTTCCGTGTTTTCTGGTGTTTTATTGTTTTGCCCGTTACTTTCATTTTCTAGAGCTTTGTGTTTTTGCCTTTCCCTTTCGGCTATCATCTTTATTTTATTTTAGTTAGGGAACTGTGCTTCCATTTCCGTTTGTCGTCTTCGTTTGATTTAAGTTTGGAAAGTGTGCTTTCTTTTCCGTTTTCTTTTTCCTTCTGCAAATTTACTCTTTTATTTCCGAAACAAAATAACGAAAATACAAAAACAACAAAATAAAATAAAAACAACAATAATGCAGTAGAAGTCATTTCTTCACAGTGCTCGGTGTCTCGACCATTGGAGCTTTGAGTTTGGCCCTCTGGCTGTCCTCTTCCTGGGCTTCATGCACAGCCTCTTGGGGCTCACCACTTGAGCTCCCAAAGATCGCAATCTTAGCTTGAGCGTAACTACTCTCGCGATCTGCTTGTTTGCGTTTACCCGGTCGGTCTAGGTCTTCCAGCTGTTTTCGCATGTCGCGAGAGTACAACTCTACCATTTTTGATAGGTTTTTATTCTCGTCCCGCAATACTTCTAGCTGGTGTCGATTCACCTCCACTATCCTTGACCTCTCCCTTTTCAAGCTTTTTATAGCAGTCTGACACTCCTCAACCATACTTCGCTCTGCCGCCAACTGACCTTTCAGCACCTCTACCTCATGGGACTTCGCAAGTAGGCGATGACCCAAACTTGCGACTGTTGCCGTACTCTGCACGCTCAGTGCCAGGGCATCGCTCACGACCCGGTTGTCATCCCTTGTCCCCAGAACACGTATATCTTTAGGAGTCACCAGATTTCTAGCCACTCCAATGGCAACATCGTTGTCCAGGAGTATTGAGTCAGTTACTGTCACAGGCCCCCGTGCGGAAGCAAAGTAGGGCATCCATACTGGTGCCGCTGCTTGGCCTCGTGTCTGAGTCGGTGGAGCTAGGTTGAGATCCAACGAAAATGGGTAGTTAGAGGCCATTTGATTTCTCACTCTCTTTTCTTCTTTCTTTCTTTTCTCTTTTGTGTGTTTCTGAGTTTGCGTTTTTTTTTTTTCACCCTTTCTTATAGACTTAGTCTTTGACAAACCCTAGCCATTACAGCATCTGAGCATTTTCTGAATCTCCAGCATTCCTTGAGTCCCACAACCTTCTCGCCTTCCAACCATACCCAACTCATTTATCACGACGTGTCTTTTCTGAACGAACGCGTTCAGTAAAGTCTTCGCGCCTTTCCATGAGCCCGTAATTTTTGCTTGTGGAATCTGCGGCGCCTCTATGCGTCGACACGTGTCTCGCCCTGTCTGTTGGTCCCTTACACTGAACCGAGACATCATGACCCATGTTAAAATCCCGCTCTTTGTGTTGCTAATCACGGTTCGATAGTTTGTTTTTACAAAACTAAATAATAATAAAAAGCCGGAAATGAAAACAAATTGTGGGTCGGGTTTCACTTTAGTTTGGGTTTCAAAGTGGGTTAAATTCACCGTGGTTTGTGTTTCAAAATTGTGGGCTTTGGGCTTCAAAATTTTTTTTGGGTTTCAGAATTGTGTGATTAGGGTTTACTGTTTCATTTTTGTTTGTTTGTTTGTGTTGTAATTTTTATTTTATAATTATTTTGTTTTTGTTTTCTTTTGTGATTTTGTGATTTTTTTTTTTTTTTTTGCTTTAATACCTTTCATTTGTTGTTATGACATTGTTTGTGGCTAATTTTTAAACATTGAGGACAATGCTCATTTCTAGGTTTGGGGGTATTGGAGTTTAGCAAGTAAACTTGGTTTTTCTTAAAATTATAAATAAATAAAAAAAAAATTTAAATTTCGTTCTTGTTTTGAATCTTGTTTTGTTTAGTCACTTTCCGAACACATTTGATGAGATTGTGATAAATGTTGCATGACTTAAATAAAAAATTGAATTTTATTTATTTTTTTTTTCCTTGTAAATTTTTATTGTAAAAAATAATAATTAATTAATTAATTAATTTGGCATCGTTCTAGCATGACATGTTCGAAACCTTCTTTGCACTTGCCATTTGTTTCATAATTTTCCAATTAAAGGATTTGCATGATCTAAAGAATTGTATGAATCATAAATTAGACTTATATAACCATATAATGTGAGCTTTTGAGCCTTGTACTTCATTTCATGAGTGTTATATACACATACTCTTAATTTCTTGTCATCTAAGTTGTTGTTTGATCTCATTATTCATTGATTTGGTTGAACACTTAAAAGTCATTCATTCTTTTGCAATTTGATCTCATGACATTTAAGAAATGATATTAAGGCCCTCTTTGGATCGTTTGTGCCTTTCAAGCTAACCTTATGCATGTTTAAGCATGACTTTCCATTGTTAACCATTTTGAGCCTACATGTAAACCTTTTCTTTCATTTTACCAATTATATTTCCTCGCCTTAGCCTGAAAAACAAATATTTACCTTTCTAAGGAACTCATGAGCTTTAATTGGGATGTGTTTTTCATACTAAGTTTGGGAATTGGTGTTACATTTTGAAAAAAAAAATCACACAATTGGTGAAAGAAACGAGAAAAGTTGTGATTAAGTGGTGGTTGAATGAAATTTCATTTTTGGGTTTCATTTTTGGGCCTTCAAAATAAATTGGTGTTTGTTCAATTCAAGGAAAGGAGTATGAATCATTGTAAATGAAGGTATAAGGAGTTTTGATCGTGTAAAAGAAAAAATCTAATCGTGATGATTCGAAGTCTTGTAAACAATTGTTTTATGCTCTTATATTTTGAGTTTCTTGGACTTTGTTTTATCCATACCCTTCATTTCTTACTCACCTTACACCCTTGGCCCCATTACAACCTATGTTAAAGACCTAAATTGATCTTAAATGTCATGTGGTTGAATTGCATTCATTTTTCTACTTTTAAGTGTTTGGCATCCTTCTTGAGATCATATTAATGCAAGTCCTTCATCTTTTTATTTCGAGTTAAGTCCTTATGGTTTAACTCTAACCTCATGTTTATAACTGAGTATTGCATTGTAGCCTTCTTCCGAGTGATTCATTTGTGAGAGGACAACTTTGGTGAGATTTGAAGTTGAACTTGTGCTTTGTATGATTTTTGAAATTGTGTGAAAACTAAGATTGGGGAATTTGTTGCATTTGGCTATCACACTACCACACTTTGAGCATATTATGTTTTGAACTTTGCCGCTTTGTGAATAATGTTTAAAATTGAGCTTTTATTGTTAAAACTTTTGAGTCATGTGCATGAGTCATTTCTCTTCAGAAAATGTTCGGAAAGATTGTTTTGAGTTCTTTTTATTTTTGTAATTTTTTTTTTGTTTTGTTTTGTTCTGTTTTTGTTAATGTAATTATTTTTTATTTTTTATTTTTGTTTTTGTTTTTTATTTTGCTTAAGGACTAACAATCTTTTAAGTTTTCTAATTACCTTGTTTTACAGAGTCAGTAAAACGTTTGTGGGTATCGTATCTGTTAAACCCTCAGGAGACACAACTCCTCCTACTAGGGATGCCTAGAGGTTTAAAGGCTTGTTGCATATGCTCAATGCAATCGAGTTACCTACGAAAGTGGTCTAGTTAACTTCTTGTTTGTTTTTATCTTTGTTTTCCTTTTGTTTTGCTCGAGGACTAGCAAAATCTAGGTTTGGGGGTATTTGATCGGTGCATATTTACATATCATTTTGTACCCTTCTAGCTTATGATTTGGTTATGTTTTTGAGTTAAACTTGTGCTTTTAATCCTTTTTGTGTTTATCTTTCAGTTCATTGAGCTTTAGGTAATAATGAGGGCTTTGGATAGTAAATGATGCAATCCATGCATGTTAGGGCCTAATTTGGATGAATGGATGAAGAGCTTAAAGACAAACTCAATTTTGGCTACAGTCCCCTGCCAGCCCAGTTTCGTAGGTCATATTGCAAGCTTTGTTTCAGCAACCTACATAGCTCGGATGAGGCCACATTCTTCATGAAAGTTGTTCCAATGGGTGTGTAATATAACATATCCAAAATTCAGCCCCATTGGATAAATATGGAGTCTGTTACCTAGCAAACACAGAGCCATGCTCAGGATGGATTTTATCAGCGCGCAAAATGAGTTAGCAATTTGTTTTGGCCTTAACTTCCTCCTCCGACCTTGGATTGGCCCAAATGATATATGGCTGGAAAGAAGACATTCTGAACTTCAAGTTTGAGTGCTTAAAGTCTTAATTTGCTTAAGGGAAGCCCAATTCGTAAGCCCTTGAAGTTGCTGGTCATGCTGACCTCAGGATGAGCTATTATTTCTGGTTGGAAGCTTGGTCATGGTGACATGAAGATGAGCTAGGGCTGCTGGTGGGATTTATTAGTGAAGTGCATCAACCATTTCAGATTTTATAATGGAAGTGTTGTATGCATTAGTGAAGTGCATCAACCATTTCAGATTTTATAAAACAAAGTGTTGTATGCATTAGCCATACTTAATTCAGATTTTCAGCTTCCTTAGGCCTATATATAGTGAGGTTTCCCAAGCTTGTAAACACACCCCAAAGGGGGGAGCTCTCAAACACTTCTCTAGAGCTCCCTTCCCTTCTCTCCCTCAAATTCTCTTAGTTTTCCTTTCTAGTTCTCAATTGATTGTAACAAAAATCCTTTTACTAAATTTTCCTTTAAGTCTTTCCAAGTTCTACTTTAATTTTCATTGTTATGTAAATTCTTTTCTTTAGTTTCAAGTTTGATTAGTTTCCAAGTTTCAATTATGGTTTTTGTTCTTATTCATTATGCTTATAAGTTAATATGCTTGTTTGAATGATTGATCACCATTTAGGCTTGCATGTTAGCTATCTTGGTTTGAATTAAGAGTATACACCATGCTTTAATTCGAATTGAACTATGAATAAGAAGAGTATGTATGGACATTCGACAACAGGGATTAGATACATGCTTGGTTGTTTAAATTGTTCTTCTATGCTTAATGGGTTCCTAATGCTTAATTTTAGGTTAGACAACAAATGATCAAATTAGGGAATTAGGAACACAAGGTTATGACCAAACACCATGGCTTAATCATACATTAGCTAGAATCAATCCGTTAATCTAATTGAACTTGGGAACTTATCTACTTGAGTTAGTTATTTTCTTTTTTTCTTGTTTTATTTATTTCCTTTCTTTTTCATTTCTGTTTTGTGTAGGGAAATGAATTGGATCATTCAATCACCAATCCTCGTGGGATCGACCTCGCACTTACATATGCTATACTACCAAACGGCTCGTGCACTTGCGAGCAAGTTGAGGATGCAACTGAATCCATTTTGGTGCAGCTGTATCTACGCAACAAATACCGACTTGTGCCTCTTGAGGTCGTTGACATTGCAAACCTAGGGTTCTAATTTGGGGGTTTTGATGGAGCTTCTAACATAAATGGGAGGGAATGCTTATGAACATTGGTTTCATCGTTTTTTAGGAGGGTACTCACCTAAAAATACGATTTTGTCCCTCGAATTCACGGAATAATACACAGACTTTGACGGATGGACCATCTTGGTACAAAATAAAGAGTTTAAGGACGGTTCAAATGAAAATTTTAGTTGGTGGACCAAAATGATACTGGGGCAATAGTTGGGGGACCATTTAAGTCATTAAATTCAGGACTTAGGGATGGCAATTGGGTCAGTTTGGGGCCAGGTATGACAATATTAGCCTCGTCCTCGCTTCCTATCTCTACCCCTATCCTCGATAAAAAGATTTTGAGGAATTCTGATCCCCGTTGGGGGCCACCTCCCAAATCCTCTGCTTGGTTTTTCATTTAAAAAATATTTATCCTACATTATAACACTTAAATTTCATCTTAAATTATCATTCAATTGAATTATAAAATTCAATTCAACAATTCAAAATAATCTCAATTCAATTTAACAAAATTAAAGAAATATTAGATTATATCATAACCATACATGACTATTTTATATATAAATAAAAATACATATGTTACTTATCATGCTGGATATGAAGATGGGGATAACAATACTATCCCCATCCCTGACCGATGATTTTTAAAATTTTGGGATCCCTGTACTTGCCCCCTGATTTTCCCCATAAATTTCTCCCTTTAGGGTCGGGGACTTAACCCGACGGGGATTTGTGCCATTCTTATACGACCACTTGGGAGCATGCCAAAGGTCTATGCCAATCCTACTAACACCCCATTAGTGTGGTGCTTTTTATTATTGTTAAATTACTCGAACACGACTTTTTTGTTTAATTTTTGCTTTGCTGCTTTGAAGTTTATCGAATTTTAATATTGTTGACATATTTATTAATTCATAGTGGTCATGTATTTAGGGTGGTAACATGCCAAATAAAAACAAACCTAGCCGCACTCTGGTCCCCTTTCTCCTTGCCAACAACCAACCGCAAGGAAGCTTGCCCCTCCTACCCTCCGCCTATCTTCCCCTTCCTCTCCTCATCTCCCCTTCTTTTTCTCCCATATTTTCCCTTCCTCTTATCCCCTCTTCTCCTCCCCTTCCCCTCCCCAGATAGTCTAGATCTGTTTGGATATAGGTCTATTTGTCTGTTTGTTTTGTTTGATTGTTTTTGCAGTGTTCTAGGTGGCTGGTGTTGTCTTTATCTTGACGGCGGTGATAGTAGTGATGTTGGTGGCTGATGTTTTGTCTCTGTTTCAACGGCGGCAGCAGCAGCGACCCTGGTTGTAGTTATTGGGATGTGATGCTCTTCTCTACTCTGCGCCGACCAAAGAACTATGCTTGGTTATAAGAGGTTTTCTTTGTCCGGTTCTAAGTTGATGTGGAGTGCTTCTTAGGGGTCTTTTTACTATTGTTTATGTGTTCCTCTTGCATGTTCTCTCCTGGTTTTTGCTATGGTATGCCTTGTAGTTTGTGTGGGTGTCAAAGGACTATTATTTTGCTCATAGAAGGCCTCTTTTGACAGTTGGGATGATTTGCGGTCTTCTCATGTGTGTCTACTGTGTTGGTCTATAGTTGCGGTTCTCGTCGGAGGTCTATGTGTTAGTTTTCGTTTTTGATTTGTTCTTTTGTTGTAATGGTCCAAAGTGACCTGAATCGGACTCTCTTGTTAGTCCATGACATGTGTGGTACTCTTTCCTCTCCCAGGGTTTGTCCCATGAAATTGTGTTGTGAAATTATTGCAAGCGCACAATTCGCACAAGTAATATAGAAATAAGTAGAGTGTCGTTCCCACGAAGACTGTAATTTCCTATTAATTACCAATTATGATTAATTCAAAAGTTTATTTGAACAGTTGATTAAGGAGATTGATTTATTTAAGTAAACTAAAGCAATTATGAAAAATAGCAATTTAATTAATGATAGAAAATCAAGATGATGAGACACTAGAGCATCCGATTTCACCATAACCAATTCCACTTAATTCTTATAGCCAATTAACCCTAATTACTACCCATGTTGACAGTTGGTTTCTTCTAATTCATTCGATATCCCCTCTCGGGCTCAACCAAAAGTATTCTTAATTAACAACCCATTCTCTCTCGAGCAACGGATTTAGAAAATCAAGAACCCATTAAGTTCTATGAGAACCTGCAAGAAAACTGCATGAGTCATGTTAGTCCCTCTCGGGCACTCATTCAAGACATGGTATTTGTTACGAGAAGCAAACACCAAACATCTCCTCTCGGTCTCCGCTTGGATCATCAAATCAATTAAATATTGGCCAGATATTCAAAGCATTAAGAACAGTAACAAATACTCAACACGGAATAGTAATAAGAAATTAATATAACTATAAAAATTAAGTATTCATGGTTAGGCTACATCGTAGCCCTAGCAAGGAAAATTAGTTCATGACAAAAGAAAAGATAAACAAGAGAATTGTTGTCATAAAACCAATTTGGCCGATGGACTTGATCTCTGGATTCTCCACAGCAACCCTTTGTAAGCTCCGAAAGCACTGGGACAGCAAACTCTTGGCTCTCGCTATGATATATTTGTTGGTGTATGAAAGTTGTATATGGGAAGATGATGGTATGAAGAGATCCTTAGGGTGATCTTATATAGTGTAAAACAACTAAACCCTACTCTTAAAAGGTCTGGAAAAACTCTCCTAAAGCTAAACAAATTCCCAAACAATTAAGGAAACAAACTAGGAAAGAATCCTTCTTTGACTTGGAAACATGTCAGCCAACTTGCACGCACGTTTTAGGGTCGTTCCACTTCCTAGAAAATTCTGGAAAAATATGAGAAATGTAGCTTTATCTCTAAGCTTTCCAAGCATATATTACACGCCACTAGGAAAAATCGGAAAGGTCTTCAAATCTTCAATCTTCCACAGCAGTGCAGTTCTGACGGGATTTCAACTTAGGCTGTTTTGACTTGCAAGTCTGGAGCATTTGGCTTAGTAGAACATTATGAAAATTTGATACAATGATCTTCAATGTCTTAGCTTTCTTCTCCAATTGGCCTTGCGCTAAAATTCATTCGAAAAGTCGATTTTTAGTCGAAATCCTTCCAAGAGCGTAGAATAGCTGAAAATAAGGAAAGTAAGGTAATAATGCTCTTTTTAATTAACTTTCCCTACAAAAACCAAATAAAAGAGGTATAAAAATATAGGAAATAATACACTTATCAGGTTGTCCTAGGAAGGTTTTAACGAGGCCACTGTATCCTGTCGTTCTTTGTACGTCTTTGGTTCTATGAATGAATTCTCTTTCTAAAAAAAAAAATAGTGGTCATGATTTACTTTGCATGAAGGAGAAATACTTCCATGAAACGAGGATATCACTATTTTATTTTGCCATCCCAACCAATAACGCTACACACTCATGATAACACTTCTACGTGACATAACATTATTGGCCGGTGATAACAAAATAAGGGACCCCGTCGCAACTATGTTTTTCTCCACATGAAGGAATGAAAATACAAGCAGGCCCACACCTGATTTTGGAGGAATGAGACTCTTGGTGGGAGGTAGTATTATAATTCTTGGAGAATGAACTCATCAGGAATTCATCTTTTTTACTCAATATATCCCACACAATTTTTAAAATTCCAAATTTTCCATCCAATAAAACCCAACAAGAATTTTCTATAAAATAATTTATCTAGAACAAGGGCATTTTAATAATAAAATTGGTTTCAATTCCAATTCACACGGAATTTAATAAACAACTTATAGGGAATCAATACCATTCCTACCCTGATTACATATAGTTTAATAAACAACTTCAACGAGACTCTGAATTCTGACTCCTCCGCAATCTATAGAAGCCTTATTGCTAGTTCCGCCGTTGGCGTCGCGGTTGTCTTCGTCTTCGGTGATGATCAGTACATATAGGAAGCTGTTTGTGACATGATTTGAGGGGTCGCGGCTTCTGATCCAAAGCTACGGATCGCCAATGCTTGCAAACTGTGCCAAACCGGATATTGTCGGAGGTTGATATCAACTTTTCTAGTATCAAATGTAGAACGTGGCTTGGGGGCCATTCTGAATCCAAGGTTGATGATTTTGCCTCCGCCATATGCAGTGCTCCTTAATTTCCTCACACTCAAAAACTCAATCTTCTCTCTTCTCTGTTCAAAACACACCAACAATTAGTACTGGTACGTATTTGCAGGCTTTGACACTTTATTTATATGCAATCCCCCAACAATCCTAAACGGCGTAGGAAACTATCAAATAAAGCATCTCAACCCTAGTTTCCCTAGAAATAACCCTAATCCTAAACCATGTAGGAAAAGGAACCTAGCATGTCACGTGTAACAGATTTAATTTGTATATTATTTGCTACCAATTATATGTGTTATTTAAAAAATATTTAATTTTATTTGAATTGAACGAACAAAACTGACCATGTGATGTGACAGTTGATATGGTCAATAATGATGCAGACAAAACAAAAGGCGTATAAGTAAAGACATGACTTGATCACCAAGCAATTTGACCCTTGAGAGAGAAGGGGAACAACGTACGACAGCATCACTTAGAAACAAATATTTAGACACAACGTCTCTCAGTCAACCTCGATCTCATAGGGCTAATTTAATTGCTTTAATTTGTGGCTAGAAAAGAAGAAAAAAATTGCTTTAGTCATGTAATTGCCTTTTCAAATCCATTAGTCTTTTATTTTATTTTATTTTAGGATATTTCCTATTAAGAGGGGCGATTATACACTAAACTCACATACATAACACGGATGCTAAGACTCGAACCCAGAACCTTGCTTGAATGAGCAATTACTCCAAATCACTACACTAATGAGTCCTTTGCTAAATCCATTAGTCTTAAAAGTGTTCTTTTAAAAGCTATTTTTCTTGGCGTTAAACTTGACATTTCAGGAGGGAAATATTTTAATATGGAACCAAGGTGCATAATTTTATCCAGTGTGTTTTCAGTGTTTGCTGCTGCCATTGCCACAGTTTCTTCTATAGCATGGGAAACTTGAAAAAAAAAGATGTGCATACAATACAGGCATATTGCCTAGAGCCATAACTCTGTCTCTGAAGCCAAAAAACTTGGCATATCGTCCCTACGTCTACACATTCAGAGAAATTGAAACACTCTATGAGAATCCCAACCTTGCGATATTTATTTTAGGGACCATTCTCGGTAACACGAGTCCAGCAGCCAATGCAGCTCCAAATAAAGAATGCAACCTCACACAGTAATACTTTGCCATGAATATTTTATGTTTGTCCTGCAAGAAAAAGGAAATTCATGTAAGCAAATGTGAAATCAGTTTAAGGGGAAGTTGTAAGATGTATGTATTCCTTAATTTCAGATTTAAGGTCATATTTTCGCCAGCCCCAAGCTCGTCGGTGCACTGTTCAAACAGGTCCAGTTTCCTACTAATCATGGTGCAAAACAAACATATTGTGTCATTCCTGTAGTTTCGGAGACGAGTGAAGTAACACGAATGACACTGTACCCTATTTTTCAGTTAACTGCATCTTCATGCACCTTTGTATGCAGTAGGAATCATATACCAGTGAGAACAGAATGAAGAGCAATTTAAATTCTACGCATATGTCCGACAAATTTTCTTTTTGCCATTGTTCTACACAAGTTTAGTACTTACATTGTGGTTTTCTTCAACATAGCTGACCACCAGTCTTGCAATTGGCAAGGTCAGGGCACATAGAAACTGAAAGAAGCCATCCTCAAACTCAGACGGATATATAGAATAGAAACAACTACTAGGCAGAAATGACAGTAAGAAATCTCAATTTCAGTCCCCACCAATAAGCATATAATTTAATAGTTACATATAACTTACAATACAAGTAAAAGGGAGAGCGCTGCTTAGACCAAAGGTGAAAGTGAGAACATAGAGTCCTATAATTGCCAACTTCACTACCACTAATCCTCTTTTCGTGCCAAGCCTAACCTGTATACCAATGCAAATACAAATAAAACAATCAGACCGACGGTACATGATCTCATTAAGGTTTAAACATATGAGGGCTCAGTTAAGTGTATGTACCAGAGGGGACATTTTTCCTACAGCCCTGTCTCCTTCAATCTGAGTGGCATGACGTTCATGTCAGCTATGTATCTGAAATACAATAAGCCTGGAGAGCCCAAAGATTTCTCGAAATAGGAAAATGAAAACTACCTGATGAAAGTGACTACAGAACAGGATTAAGGCTGTTGTTATGCCAATAAGGACTGATGCAGAAAGAATTGAACCAGTAAAGGGAAGATGGATCATTTCCCTGCCAAGACAACCAATATTAATTATCTAACTCGCAAAACTTAAATTCAAAACCACGGCAATTTGGTCAAGTTATTTAACCTTGTGCTTCCCTGCAATAAATAAAAAGCTGTAGTAGCGAATGGACCAAATGCTGCAAAGCACAACGGCTCTCCCAATCCTTGGTAACTTAACCGAAATGGTGGACACTGCAACTCAGCATTAGAACAAGATGTAAAAAGGTGTTTCCGATGCATAGTTGGGAAGTTATGACTGGCCACGAAGCAAGCCATTATGAACAATCAAATTCATTTTGCATTGAATGATTGAAAAGAAAAATATAGACAACAAAAAAAGAGAAAACGTTCGACATCAATAAGATAATAACTTGGAAGTGGTACTAGTACCAATGTTGAAATTGGTCACATTGCCAACATTTGGTTGCATAAACATTCAACAAGCATTCAGCACGAGAAAAAAAATGTAGATCACTTTATATTTTGACTACATTTTTTTGTGTTTAATCACACAAATATAACATGCATTTCTTTAACATTACCAAACATGCTCAGAAATTCAGCCTGCTATCAATAATGCACTAAATAAATTAGCTTCTATGGTTAAGTTGCTATTAATCACAGAACTTAATTTGACACAGAAACAATGCATAGCCTCATCAACACAGCAATTAATTCAACTATGACTCGAGGGGTCGATCTTTTTCCTTTCCTTTTTTTTCTTATGCGTGTGCGTGAGTGCATGCTCGCATGATCCCCCTATGATCAGTTTTATAAGGAGGGTGCTTTTCTAGCCACATTGTCAAGCGTTGGAGCCCCCGATCGGTTAAGGTAAAAAGTGATCAGTCCTTAATCAGATCCTTTTGGTATCATCTAAGCTTTTGTTGTTTCCATAGCTACCAAAATGAGGATCTCAAATTGCAAGAGCAATATAAGAGAACTCTCTCTGCCATTTTTTGGCCTGAAGAGAACTCTCCCCTTTAAATTGTTAATTTCCGAAAGATTGCCTCCAAACGACAACATAATTTTTTCATAATAGAACAAACACTAACAACTCCAGATCTTAAATAACTACAAAGCAACAAAAAATTGGGGAAATACCAAGAATAGTGAGACTCCACATACAGCCAAAGATTACTCCTATGTATTATGCTGCTGTGAGTGTTGCATCACTATCCAAGATTGACTTGAATATTTTGTCTGCTAAAGTAGATCATCAAAGATACATAATTTTTTTTTTCAGATTAATTTAATTCATCTCTTAGGCATCAATCTACATACCTGATATATATAACCACACATGATTGCACAAGCGAGTAATAATATTGCACGCATATTTCCTGCCTCAAAAGATACCCAAGCAAGCCCCAAAAAGCCAAGAGCAAGTAACAAGTAGGCAGCAACAAGAGTGCCTGTACGGCTTACGGAGCACATTACCAAACAAAATAGGCAATTAATATTGGACATGACAACACAAGATTGGGGGGAAAAACAGACAAACTAAATTCACTAATATAGAGGGCAGAAAAATAAAATTTACCTGCCCACCAGATTTACAACTGATTCTTTCTTATCTTTATCAGCTCCTGTATCGAAATCGTAAACATCGTTGCTGCAAGTTGACGAATACGAGAATTTTAAGAGTCCAGAAGAAAGGAGTAAACACATTTATGATATCAAGATAATGAGCAGTCTGCCAATGGTGGACATCTTAGAGTGTAACAAAATCATATGGAGAAACTCATAACCTGAGCGTCTAGTTACTGATCTTCATTTTTTAGGCCAACACACTTTTCATGCTAAGGATACGATATCTACCCATCTAGGCCGTAGGGTGGCAAGTTATCATGCTAGGGATATAATATCTACAATGTCTCAAGAAAGCTTATATGAACATATGCATTTTGTGAAATGGACTCTGTATGGCCTTTCCACTACATTAACCTGCCATGTAAGTATGCATCCCCAAAACATAGTATGCTTGTGTGGTTGATGCAGGAAAATTTGGTCCATCACAAAAAAACTAACTCATGAAATATAATTTGTCAATTTCAGATCTATGGTCAAGCTTGCTTAGATTCAAGTTATACTCAAACTTACTCTGGGAAATATTTACTATGTATACCTTAGGTTGAGCCATGTGATGATAAGAACCGAGGAAACCAAAAGAACAGAATAATGCCAAGCTGAAAACATGCCTGTCTGCAAATAAGCAGCTGCACTACCTACCTATTTAAGAAAGCAAGTCGGTGAAGATAGTCAGCACGAGGCAAGGAAGTGTATATCATTCAGAGCATATTGAAGAAAGCGAAAAGTGTAATAGAAATGACTGCATTATATTAAAAGCAATGGAAACAAAATTGTATGTCGAAGGTTATACGTGTCTGTAAGAGACTCAAGAGAGAAGGAGCTATGCCACTAAGCACCCCAAGGAGTACTATACTTCAAACTTAAGAGGAAGTGATGAAAGAGAGGACACAATATATTCATGAGTTAAACCTGAAAAATTGTAATTTATGCTCATAGAATGACACATTCTTGTGGAACTGAGTCCCTTATGTGCTGTTATCATACACGTACATGCTCATTGGATGTCTCAGCCACAGAAAAAAGAAAAGAAAAGAAGTTATGATATATACATCCGTTCCAGATAATTCTTAAATGATCTGTTTTCCTTTTTCGCTAGTTCTACGGCTGACAACTGAAAATTTGGATTCACTCCCAAACCAATGTTCAAGAGTTCATCTTCTTTGAATAGGATTTCTTAAGTCACAATATTTTCCCTATATTGATAGGCTTTCCAAATTTTCATGAAGTGTTTCTCAACATCTGCAAGAAGTATTAGACTGGCCTTCTATTTGGCAAACACAGTAAGACTGTATCGATGAATACTATATAAAACAAGAGAAAAAAAGTCAGTATTTATTTACCCTTTTTTCTTTCATAGAAATCCTTCACAAAGAGCACTGGCTATCTTATCAGAATTTGGACTACCAAACAATGAACAAGAGTTCCATTTTCCAATTACGAAATCTATTCACTTTAACTTTATACTGTCCCTTTAGCAGCCAGAATCTCAATGTAGTGCCCTTGATCAAGAATGCATCATATCAATCTGACAATCATGCTCTTTATGAATCTTAGTAGAAACAGAGCTCTATGCATTAAAAGGACTCACAGTGAGAGGAACCAATGCAACGGAGTATATTGGTAACTTTATTGCCCTCCATATCAAGGTTGCTTTAGAAATATCCTCTTCTTTATTCTCTTCACGGATAGTGTTAGAATAGTCCGCCTTATTGTTGACAAAAGCCTGTCCATAATATTGCCACTGTCTGGCCTCTAATTCTCTTCTACAAACCCTATGGAAAACTCTTTGAGCATTACAGGAGAAACAGGATAATCTTCCATAGCCTCCATAAGACCTGAGATATGAGAAATGTCAGTAATTGGATAACGGGGTAACATCAGACACGTCAGCGATTCGTATTACATCCAAATTAAGCTGAATTGCTATTTGCAGTTAGGTTCAAAAGAAACTAATAAGCAAATTATAATATCAACTTCTTAAAGACAAAAATCTTAACCACATAGCAAGAAAAAGGGAAAACAGATTCACAAAAAGCTCATTATCTTTTCATCCAGACTAAGAAATCACAAAAACCAAGCACCCAAATTGAAGAAAATTAATTATATTGGAACTTGCCTTTTGGAGACTATCTGCTTCAGGTGGTACTCATTTAGTTTTGTCAGACCAGACCCAGTGTTAAGATTGCAGAATGTGGTTGCCATCTGTTATCTACAATCAAGGGAAAGATAATTGTAATTCTTATACAAACATATGTATATGACTAAATCATCAAAATAACCCAAAGCAGCCTACAAATACATCAAACTGACTAGTGCAAGCTTAGACTTTGGTGTTCTGTATTCCAAGAAGAGAATTTGAAGCCAACCCACAACCCCATTCAAGCCTTTTCACTTAAAACTAGTTTTAAAAAAAGCATAGATTAGAGCTGGAACACTAAAAAAATGTAAGCAAACGTTCTCCTATAAAATAGTTTAAAACATAGAAAAATCTCAACAGAAAGAAAAAAGATCAAATACAAAGGAAGACAGCTCTTCTGCTAGAACAAGGAAAAAGTAGGAGCGAAGACCTTGGTTGTAGCTGGGGGGTCAAGGCTGTAGAAGCAGCAACTGCAGCATCATATTTGGGTTCTTATTTTTGATTCAGTAGCTTCCTTCATTTACCTGAGAGTTCACTTCAGAGTCTTTTAGACTCACCATCGCTGAGTCGCCAACAAAATCTTAGCATGGGATAAGATAACTGTAGTATCTGTCTGTCTGGTTTGTCCAAATGCCACATCAGATAATTATAGCTGGATTTTATGTTTCTTTTAAAGGGAAAATCTTTATTGAAAAAGAAAAAAACCAATTTTGCCCTAAAAACAAAACTTAAGAAAAAGAAAAAAAAATTCTAAAATTGATACATTGGCAGGGCGTGGGTTGAGCCAGTTGTCTATGGTAGTGAGTTCGTTCTCTTCCACTCAGTTCTAGTCTCGTAAATAATTTTAACGCTTGTATAAACTTTTTATAAAATAAAATAAAATAGAAACACCCTTATATGCTGGGCATCAACACCGCTCCGTCCTCTCCGTGAGTGATGCAATCCTCTCGTTATGATGAAGGACAAGATATTTGTCAATTTAAGTGACAAAATGAAATTAAAAAGGGATCAAAGTTAGCAATATATCACAAAAGAAGAAAATATTAGAGGTGGGCATTGGAACCACAAAATAAAACTAAATCGAGCTGGAAAAAACCGTGTCAAAATCGGCACAAAAATGGGTCCAATTTCGATTTTCCACCTCCAGAAACTAGACCGATATATTTATATATATATTTTTATGTATTATATTTGTATATTTAATACATGTGGCAGGATTATAATTTGTTATGATGGAGGATTGTAGTTCTGAAGATGGATTGTAATTATTTATGTTATACTGTGTTGGATTGTAATTTGGTTGCATTTTTTTATTTATTTTTGTTGTGTTAAAAATTTCGCTGGATAATGACTTTGGGCTTGGGCCTATTAGAGAATGAAGGTTGAAAAGTTGTGTTAGGAAAAATTAATTTTAATGGGCTCAAGATAAGGCTGAAAAATAGGAGAAAGTGAAATGAAGTGGGCTCCAGTATGTTTTACTGAATAAAATTTTGGGCTAAGGCCCAAACTAGAAAATGGCAAGAATCAAATCAGAACCGGGCAGGTCCGGATTGGTTCAGTTCTCCCAGTGATTTTTGACCTAAATTGGACCGATGCTCTTTTTTGGTTCAGGTTTTGATTCTAATGAAGAACCAGATCGTGCCCAGTCATTTCGAAATATTATGCTTTTTTTTTTGTCAAATGAAAATATTATGTTTAAGCGTCAAGTCTTGTGCTAGAAAAAAGAAAAAGCTGATCATTGGGATTTTCATGTTATATCAGCAGCTTTCAAGTAAATTGTTGGCAATATTTATATTTATTTTATTTTATTATGAAATAAATAGGTTTGTAGGATATTATTTTCCTGATAAAATATATTTGTTCTTATAAAGTGTAGGATTTTATTGTTTACTTATCAGTTAAGTTTTTAGGAACTTTAGAAGATATGGGCTTAGTCAAGTTGGCTAGAGTGGATGTACTTCCTGTTTGTGCCTGATAAATCACGGCCATAAGCTGGCCGAAGGAGCCCCTTCTCTCGGCCCTGACACTTGTTCGTAAAAACTGAAACGCAGTGTTTCGCCAGGGTACTTCGCCTTCCTAAAGATAAAAAAAGAAATGCCAGGGCATGATCATCTCGGCCTCAAGCGCAGGCCTAGGCCGAGGCCGAACAAAATCTCGGTCAAGGCATTAAAGGCAAATCGTCACGTGACAGCAGGGTCCCAGGCTTCATTTAATGAAGTAGTGCCTATTTAATGCAGCAAACCTATTGGCCACAAAGAAGCATTTAATGCATGAGGGAAGGTGGGAAGTGACTGAAGTCAGGATTTGGTGATGAGAATCATAGTGATTAGACGTGGACATTCTCACAAAAATTCTAACAGCCTGAGATATTGGTTCAACAGCTATCCAGGCCATAAATGCGTCTCCACGGCCAGAAGCTCAGAACCCACGATCAAGAGCGGCGGTCGAGATTCACCGGGATTTCTGGGGTCACACCACCATACTTCACGATCCTAAATGTCGATTGGACACCCACTTGCGCTAATCAGACTCCACTATGCGTAAATTCAGCCTCGATTACTCATCCAATGACTCTTCCTATAAATACAAGACTCGAGCTACATTCAAAGGGTTCAACACCAAAACAAAGCCTCCCACGGAGCAACTTATTTTTTCCTGTAATGCACTTTCAATATCTTTACTTGCTTTCCTAGGAGTAGTGTTAGATTGTAAGGAAAATCTATTCATCAATATATCATACGACCCTTGATTTTCAAGGCGCCGGAGTACCATCCTTATTGTTCGTTCACTCACCCCATATATCACACGACCGTCGCTCCCTGAGCAGCGCGCCGGAGCACCGCCCAAAACCCACCACCAACACCATCACTCAACGGCCTTGTAGTTCAGGCCGTGAACCTAACAGCCGAGACCAGTTCCTCTCTCGGCTACAATCGTTTGATTAGGAAGACGAGTTCAAACAGGCGCACCACTTATTCATCCAACACTCATCAACACATCGACGCATGGTAGACCGTGCGGGCACGCCCGCGCACAACCGCACCGCACCCAAAAGCAGGAAACCGCGTGTTAACGCACATCCCCTCGGCCCGGAAATCCAGGCCGTGAGATTTGCGCGGCAGACACTTTTGGCACGCCCAGTGGGACTCTTGTCAAATACTTATGGTGGAAACTAGGGCACAGGCAAAGCTCAAAAATAAAGCAGTCGAAATGACTTCTGAGACTCCTGAGTCCACCTCACCAATCACAAGTATCGAGACCGAACATACGGTTGGGATCTCGGCCGGCGCTCCAGTAACGACGGATCGCACGGCCGAATCCATGCAGGAACAGGCAGTGGTGGAGGAACTGATGTCCAAGCAGGCCTACAGGATAGAAACATCCTTCATGGCCGCGATGGACAGGTTCTCCTCAGAACTGCGAACGCTCTTTCAGGAGAGGATGCCGGTGGCCTCGCCCGCAACACCTCCCAGAGCCGGACCGAGGAGCCAAGAGCGCGACAGAATCGAGCCTTACGGCGAAAGCAGCAGCCTCGGCGTCTCGGCCCACAACCAAGCATTAGGCTACGGCCAGCATTCTTTGCCACCGACAAACAGCTCGGGGCAATCCCAGCCCGTGTGGATGAATTCTGGACCAACCTACTCGGCGGAGACAGCGCGCGGACCGCTCCATGCTTTGGCCGTATCACTAGGGCACGGCAGCTTCACGCATCCTTCGATCCACCCACTCGGCTCAGTTCATACTGCCGCCGTCCACACCCATCCTGGCCCAAGCAACGCGTCCGCCGTATCATCACAATAGTACGGTCAGGGCAGCCTGACCGTCTCACCACCTTTGCAGGCGTCGTCGTGTCTGTTGGGCTCTCACCTTCACTATGAGTCGGCCGTTCCAGCAACAACGCATTCGCACCTTGGTCAAACCCACGGTGCTCATCTGGCATCAACCAGCTCGGTCATCCCGGCCGAGCCCTTTGTTCAAATGGCCCAGCAGGCAAGGCCTCAGAACGAGGTGCTACAGGCCACGCGGCCGTATGCAGCCCAACAGGAGGCACCACCTCAAGGGATCCGGCTCGAAGATGTCCGGCGGATGATCGAAGACGGCCTAGCTCAGAGGCGGCCGGACATGCCAAGATACACGAGGCCGTACCCGCCATAAATTGACCGGATCCTCCTCCCCCGGAACTATCGATTGCCAGAGTTCATGCTTTTTTCTGGGGATGGGCAGACCTCCTCCATTGAACACATCGGCCGTTTCACGGCCCAGCGGGGAGAGGCCGATTCGGACGCTCAGAGACTCTGACTATTTGTTCATTCTTTGACCGACGCGGCGTTCTCATGGTTCATAAACCTTCCACCGAATTCAATAAGGGATTGGTCTGATATGGAACGGGTGTTCCACGAACATTTCTATCAGACCAACCCAGAGATAACGGTCGCCGAGTTGGCAATAATGAGCTAAGCATCGGACGAATCACCTCGCGATTACCTACAACGGTTCAAAACATGTAGGAATTGGTGCCGCACGAACCTACCAGAGAGGGAGTTCGTCAAGATGGCCGAGGAAGGATTGGAATTCGAATACCGGAAGAAATTCCAGGGAATCGAATTTTGGGACATGCATGACTTGACCAACAAGGTGGACAGATATGCGTCCTTGTTGAAAGAGGAGATGCAGAAGAAGACGGCCTCAAAGGGGACCTACTACAGGAATCCCATCGTCAGCTACGCCGAAGCAGACGGCTCCGCAGAGGCCGAGGGCGATGAGGTCGAGATGAGTTCGGCCGAAGTCAGCATAGACAAACCCTTCATTTGCAGAGGGCTTGTTAAAACTGACAATAGCCGCACAAAGGTCCCCGACGCCAAGTTCGCGATCCGGGAAACGAAGGCATACACTTTTGATTTAACAAGGGCCGAGGCTATCTTCGACCTGCTGGTGGCCGAGAAGAAGGTAAAATTGTCCTTCGGCCATAAGACTCCAAAGCCCGAAGAGCTCAAAGGGAAAACGTTTTGCAAGTACCACAGTTCTTGGTCTCATAACACCAACAACGGTGTTGTCTTGCGAGACGTTATCCAGAAATTGATAGATGAGAAGAAGCTCCAGTTTCCGGAGAAGGCGGCCATGCAAGTCGACTTCAAGCCGTTCCCTCCACCTGTCGTTAACATGGTTGACGCCCAACTCCCGGTCGGGGATAGAGAAGTTCGCAGTTCGGCGAAAGGAAAGGAGCCTTTGGCTGAATTTGAGCCGGTCCTTTGCGAATGATGCAAGTGTAAGATCGGTCAGCCCGGGCCGCAGGAGAACAAGAAGAAGGCCGCCGAGCCATCTCGAACGACCGTAAAAAGATTCGGTGGTTAGTACGGTCGACAGCAGACCAACAGAGCTGTTTTCAGCCGACTAGGGCCACAAAACCCCAGCGCCTCGGCCAGCCATGAAGAAGAGGCCGCCCCAAGGTCGATAAAAACTTTCAAACCACCAGTCATAAAGGATGACCGTTGGTACCATGCACGGCCTGGGGGCAGGGCCGAACCACTGACGAAAACCCAGCTGAGAAGAATGCAGAGGCAGGTTCAGCAGGCCAGGATGCAGACAACCGAGGTCGAGGGCTTCAAACGCCAAAAGAAAGTGGCAACTGCTGACGGGCTGTCATCCAAACCAGTTGTCTCCCCGGCCGTGAGAGCAGCCAGCACCAAGCCTCTGAGGGCGTGGCGCCCTAGGCAAGACGAAAGTCCCCTTGGTTCGTCAACCAATTCAGCCCAGCCAAAGGCCGCGGTCATGGAAAGAACGGACGAAGGTGTCGTCGACATCTACCACGGGAGGGATCCCCCTTTTTCGGCCAACGGTCTGTCCTTCCTCAGAGAATTCCATAAGGACCATTCGGCCTTGGATCTGTACGGTATGACCCCTGAGAGCCGAGAAATCGTAGAATTGGCCCTCAAGAACACAAAGGCAGAAGCGCTCGTCATCACCAGCGGTTCTGACTCGGCCATTAAGGCCGTATACCAGGTGAACAAGGAGTCCAGAGCAAGAGGCCTGCCAAGTTACGAGCCCAACCTCGGCGGATTAGAGGCTAAAATCCCCTTCAGCAGGGGCGATTTGGAATATCTCCGCTGGTACTTTGTTGTGACGCCGGCGGACACGTTCTTTGGTTTGACGACTGAGGAAAAGGGCCGAGTAAGCCGCCTAGACGATTACCTAGCAGCCAGGGACGCATTGGCAGAGGCTAGACGGGCCCTCAAAAAGGAGGTCGAAACCTCAGAACCCCCTGAGGTCAAAGCGTCCACAACCGATAGTCCGAGGGCCGTGAGGCTTATGGACGAGGGTTTCGGAGATCCTCTCTTCGGGCATGAAGCCGAGGACGGCCCCACAATAGGAATCTCCGATGAAGAATATGAGGGAATCCTCGAGATGGTCGAGGAAACGGCTCTCGCCAAAGATGGCTATGAGACCGAAGAAGAAGCCGGTAGGGGAAACCCGCAGGAGCCGGAGGAAGTCGGCATCAACATGGTCCTGGTGCTGCCATTCGAGTTTTCAGCCCCAGGAGGACAGACCAGCGGCTTAGAGGATGACGTGCCCGAGGAGCAATTTGATCAGAGACTAAAAACTAAGGAGGAATTGCTGGCCGCGTTTAACGAAGTAATACCAAGAGACGAGCCGAACAAATACCGGCACTTGAAGCCGTTGTATATCTCGGCTCACATAGAGGGTGTGCCCATATCCAAGGTTTTCGTTGACTGTGGGGCGACGGTCAACATCCTTCTCTATTCCTTGATGAGAAAGCTGGACAAGTCGAAGGAGGACCTCATCCCCAGCGACGTGGTCATGAGTAATTTTGTCGGCGATAAGTCAAAAACCATTGGCGTATTGCCCTTAAAGATTACCGTGGCCGATCAGACGAGGGTCGCAGCCTTCTACGTGGTCGAATCAAGCGTCGACTACAACATATTACTCGGCCGTGATTGGATCCATCAATCTGGGTGTATACCGTCTTCCCTTTTCCAATTGTTATTCTTCTGGGACGGCCAAAAGGTGTCTATACACCCGACCGACGAAAAACCTTTCGAGGCCAACGCCGTGCAAGCTCGGATTTACGACGACGATGTTGGATGGGTTGTCCTCACCGGCCACGATGCAAACGGCCGACCAACCAGAACGACGGCCCAGAAAGTGCTGGAGTTAGGCGCCGAGAATATCCGACAGGATTCGGCGCGCGAAGTGTTGATCGACCTCATCAGTCTTTAAATGACAGACAAGGCCACTAAAGAAGAGGGGTCAGCGGCCGTGAGGGATTGGGTAGAGCGTCTGCTGGAACACTGGGCGGCGGAATCCTTACGGCCAAATTCACCAATCAACCTGATCGAATTCCTCCACGAAGCGGACGAAACGGACGCATTGACTTTGGACGACCTAGAAACGGCGCCCGCCGAAATGGAGGATGACTACCCTAAAATCCAAGACCCTTTGTTAGAAATTAATGTAGGGTCCGAGGCCGAACCACGGCCTCTTTTTGTAAGCCATCTGTTGGATCCGAAGTTAGCAGCCGAGGTTATCGGCTTGCTCCATGAATATAAGGATTGTTTTGCTTGGGATTATCATGAGATGCCTAGGTTGCCAAGAAGTTTGGTCGAGCACGAATTAAGAATCAAGGAGGGGTTCAAGCCTTTCCAACAGCCGCCAAGGCGTTTCTCGACCGAGGTACAGCTTAGGGTCAAGGAGGAGATTGAACGGCTCCTTAAAGCCGGCTTCATACGATCGGCCCGGTACGTTGAATGGCTGGCCAACATTGTACCAGTTTTGAAGAGGTCTGGGGCTTTGAGGGTTTGCCTCGATTACCGAAATCTGAACCTCGCGACCCCCAAAGACGAATATCCCATGCCTATGTCAGATCTCCTGGTGGACGGAGCCGCAAAGCACGAACTCCTGTCTTTCATGGACGGCCATGCGGGTTACAACCAGATTTTTGTGGCCGAGGAAGATGTTCACAAAACGGCGTTCAGATGTCCAGGAGCAATCGGAACCTATGAGTGGGTGGTCATGCCGTTCGGGCTGAAAAATGCCGGCGCGACATACCAGAGAGCCATGAACCTTATTTTTCACGACCTTATAGGCCGAACCGTTGAAGTCTACATCGACGATGTGGTTGTAAAGTCCCCGTCCAGAGCCGACCACGTAGGACATCTTCGACAGGCTTTTGACCGGATGCGAGCGCACGGCCTAAAAATGAACCCGAAGAAATGTGCTTTTGGTGTCACCGCCGGGAATTTCCTCGGTTTCTTGGTTCACCAACGAGGAATCGAGGTAGATAAAAATAAGGCTACGGCCATTATGGCGGCCCCTCCGTCGAGGACTAAGAAGGAGCTCCAGTCCTTCCTCGGTAAGGTGAACTTTTTACGGCGTTTCATATCCAATCTGGCGGGAAAAATTCGGTCGTTGTCTCCCTTGCTCAAACTCAAAGACACTGAACGGTTCGTATGGGGAGCAGAGCATCAGGCGGCCCTCGACGACATCAAGAAATATTTGTCCCAACCGCCGGTCCTTATGCCGCCGAAAAGGGGGAAACCATTGAGGCTTTACATTTCGGCTTCAGAGGGCTCTATCGGCTGTCTGCTGGCTCAGAACAACGAGTCTGGGCGCGAACAAGCAGTGTACTATCCAAGCCGCACCCTCAACACGGCCGAATTGAACTATTCACCGATCGAAAAACTATGCCTAGCCCTTTATTTCGCGGCTACCAAGTTGCGGCATTATTGATCGGTTCATAATTGTATATCATTTTGTACCCTTCTAGCTTATGATTTGGTTATGTTTTTGAGTTAAACTTGTGCTTTTAATCCTTTTTGTGTTTATCTTTCAGTTCATTGAGCTTTAGGTAATAATGATGGCTTTAGAGAGCATAATTCATGCAATTCAAGCATGTTAAGGCCTAATTTGGATGAATGGATGAAGAGCTTAAAGACAAACTCATTTTGGCTACAGCCCCTTGCCAGTCCAGTTCCGTAGGTCATATTGCAAGCTTTGTTTCAACAACCTACATAGCTCGAATGAGGCCACATTCTTCATGAAAGTTGTTTAAATTGGTGTGTACTATAACATATCCAAAATTAAGCCCCATTGGATAAATCTGGAGTCCGTTACCTAGCAAACACAGAACCATGCTCAGGATGGATCTTATCAGCGCGGAAAATGAGTTAGCAATTTGTTTCGGCCTTAACTTCTTCCTCCGACCTTGGATTGGCCCAAATAACATATGGCTGGAAAGAAGACATTCCGAACTTCAATTTCGAGTGCTTAAAGTCCTAATTTGATTAAGAGAAGCCCAAGTTGTAAGCCCTTGAAGTTGCTGGTCATGCTGACCTCAGCTTGTGCTGGTTGGATGCTTGGTCATGGTGAGCTAGGTATGAGCTATCATTTCTGGTTGGAAGCTTGGTCATGGTGACATGAAGATGAGCTAGGGCTGCTGGTGGGATCTATTGGTGAAGTGCATCAACCAATTCAAGATTTTCTAATACAAGTGCATCACCCAATTTAGATTTTCTAATACAAGTGCATCAACCATTTCAGATTTTATAAAACAAGTGTTGTATGCATTAGCCATATTGAATTCAGATTTTCACTTCCCCTAGGCCTATAAATAGGGAAGTTCTCTAAGCTTGTAAACACACCCCAAGGGGGGGAGCTCTCAAACACTTCTCTAGAGCTCCCTTCCCTTCTCTCCCTCAAATTCTCTTAGTTTCTCTTTCTAGTTTTCAATTGTTATAATGAGATCTTTGTGCTGAAATTCTCCTTAAGTTTTTCCAAGTTCTACTTAATTTTCATTGTTATGTAAATTCTTTTCTTTAGTTTCAAGTTTGATTAGTTTCCAAGTTTCAATTATGATTTTTGTTCTTATTCATTATGCTTATAAGTTAATATGCTGGTTTGAATGATTGATCACCATTTAGGCTTGCATGTTAGCTATCTTGGTTTGAATTAAGAGTAGACACCATGCTTTAATTCGAATTGAACTATGAATAGGAAGAGTATGTATGGACATTCGACAACAGGGATTAGATACATGCTTGGTTGTTTAAATTGTTCTTCTATGCTTAATGGGTTCCTAATGCTTAATTTTAGCTTAGACAACAAATGATCAAATTAGGGAATTAGGAACACAAGGTTATGACCAAACACCATGGCTTAATCATACTTTAGCTAGAATCAATCCGTTAATCTAATTGAACTTGGGAACTTATTTGCTTGAGTTACTTTCTTATTTTCTTCCTTCTTTCATGTTCTTTGTTTTTATTTCTGTTTTGTGTAGGAGAAATGAATTGGATCATTCAATCACCAATCCTCGTGGGATCGACCTCGCACTTACATACGCTATACTACCGAACGGCTCGTGCACTTGCGAGTATCACAAGTTGAGGATGCAACTGAATCCATTTTGGTGCAGCTGTATCTACACAACATTTATATGCTTCCTTCGGTTGTTCAAATCATCTCTAAGACCGATCTCATCAAATATATGCTTACCCGGCCGATCATACGGGGCTCAGAAATCGGTCAAGGGTCAGGCTTTGGCTGATTTTCTGGCTCATCACCCGGCCCAGGGACAAGAAGAGGAGTTGGAGGTCGAGATCGGTATGTCCCACATGGAAAAGAATTTTTGGACCATGTACTTTGACGGCTCCAGCACCGAGGCCAGGTCAGGAGCCGGAGTTGTGATTGAATCTCCTCAAGGGCAGAAGTGGCAGTTCGCTTTCCAACTCGATTTCAAATGCACTAATAATCAAGCTGAGTACGAAGCGCTCATCATTGGTCTCGAGATTTTGAAAGAAATGAAGGCAACCCGTGTTTTGGTCTACGGCGACTCTCAGCTGGTGATTAACCAGTTAACTGGGGAATACAAATGCATGAGGGAGAATTTGGCCGTGTATTATGTGACGGCCCTCAACACGGCCGATGAATTTTCTTGAATTTCCTTTGTTCATATACCGCGCACCGAAAACGGCGAGGCCAATGAGATGGCCCAGGTAGGGTCTGGCGTAAACATCCCAAGCACCGACCATGATCGCGTGATAAGAATCGAGAGGCGTACCTTGCCAGCCTTGGCCGAGCGAGGAATGACAGCGCAAGTGTTTTCGGTCGACATCACCGACGAGATCGACACGGCCGAAGCCGACTAGCGCTACCCCATAGTGAAGTATCTGCGTAACCCTTCTGGCAGCCATGAAAGGACTACACGGTTCCAAGCTCGGTGTTATTTGATTTATCAGAATGACCTGTACCGAAAGGGATCAGATGGTTTATTACTCCCATGTCCCAGCACCGAGGACATCAAGGTCATCATGAATGAATCTCACGAGGGGATTTGTGGTGCTCACCAGTCTGGGGTCAAGATGAGGTGGTTGGTTCGGAGGCACGGCTATTACTGGCCGACCATTTTGAAAGATTGCATAGAGTATGCGAAGGGATGTATCAAGTGTCAAATCTACGGCCCCATACAAAGGGTACCGGCTGAAGCCTTTCACCCGGTTACCAAACCATGGCCATTCAGAGGGTGGGCCGTGGATATCATCGGCAAAATTCATCCGGCCGCATCCAACCAACACGCTTGGATTTTGGTGGCAACCGACTATTTCACCAAATGGGTCGAGGCCGAGTCCTATCGGTCGATATCCAGCGCACAGGTGGTCAAATTCTTTGACAATCACATCGTTCATCGGTTCGGTATTCCAGAAACTATCACGGCCGACAACGGCCTGGTATTCGCATCGGCCGAGACACGGGAGTACACCGAAAAAATGGGGATCAAATTGATCCACTCGACACCTTACTACCCTCAATCTAACGGACAGGCCGAGGCAAGTAACAAAGTAATCAAGGGCATCCTAGAGAAGATGATCGAGGAAAAACCTAGGGCGTAGCACGACTTACTCCCCGAAGCTCTTTGGGCTTACCGAACCTCAAAGCGGTCGGCCACGGGCACATCTCCTTACGCCTTAACCTACGGTCACGACGCCATCGTCCCGATGGAGTTAAAGGTTCAGTCTCTCCGTGTGGCCGAGCAGCCTGAGCGTGAAGGGGGGGGGGGGTTATGCACAAGCCATGGCTCAGGAGTTGGAAGATTTGGAACAATCTAGACTCGATGCCTATAACCTGATGCAGGCACAAAAGCAAATCGCGGCGAGGGCTTACAACAAAAGGGTTAAGCAAAAGGCTTTCACCGAAGGCGACCTTGTATGGCGAGCCGTGCTTCCTATCGGGACAAAAGACCCTCGGTTCGGCAAATTCTCGCCCAACTGGGAAGGACCGTTCATTATCGAACGAATTCTTGGCCGAGGTGCATTTCAGTTAAAAGATAGAGATGGGGAATGGCATTACTTGCCGATCAACGGCCAATATTTGAAGAGATATATCCCGTCATTGTGGGAGACGGCCGCAGAGAGGTTATGAGATTTGCAAATATCAAAGTGGAGTATGCAACATAACAAAGACAAACTAAAGGAAATCATACTTCATTTTATTCATTTGGGTTGAAAAGGGGGGTGCGTTTATAAGGAGACGGCCAGGTCCTGGCCGAGTACAAACACACATAAGAAAAATCACATCCTAAACTTACGCGCTTCGGCTCCTTGGTCTTCTTGCAAGACAATCAGATGCCTTCCCCCGAGGCAGGACCTTCGCACCCTATATCGCCATCAGCCACGGCCAGCCTAAACCCAGGGCCTCACTCCAGGCCGTGGAAAGCGCAAGGGCCGTCACTCCGGACACGGAAGGCCACTGCCACTCTAGCCGTGGTAAGCAGTCGCCATTCCTGCAGTGGCAGCGGCCGTCGTTCAGGCCGTGGTAGCGGCCATCACTCTGGACATGGTAAGCGGTCGTCATTCCGGTTATGGTAGGAGCCATCACTTCAGCCTTGGTGAAGGCCGTCACTCCGGCCATGGATGTGACCCGAGTATTCGGCCGCATAAATTCGGCCACGTCGAGGTCATCATCCCAGATCTTCTCGCCCTCATCAAACTGCCAAGTCATCTGGACCAGGCCAAATTGCCAAGTCATGCGACTTAGCAGGTTTGGTTTCCTGGTTTTGAGGAAGCTGCAATAAAGATCATTAGGGCAGTTGGAAATAAGAGAAGGGCGAAGCCCAGGAATCAAAGAAGGGTTCCAGAGCGATTGAAGCAAGAAGGAAGTTCGCTGGATAATAATTTTAAGTTTGAGGAGCGAGGGTTAAGAAAACTGGGGAAGGTCAGTATGAACCTTCGAAGAAATTAAACTCAGAGATCTTGGGAGTGTGAAGGAAAATGTGAAGGAGTTTGGGTTTTATACTGGCGCTGGAGTTCAAACAGAGGTATGATCTCGAAAGATGAAACGGCCTGATAGCGCACTCAGAGCACGCGAAATTATGACAGAGACATGGTGGCCGACGTTTCGATTGGCAGGGCAAAATGATGACTCGTGCGAATTAAGAGCGCGATGACACGTCGAAAATCTAGAGACCGTCGTTTCACTTGAAGAGGCAAAGCGACGCCCTGGGCAATGATGGCCTTCACGACGTGCTTGAGGCATTAAATGCGCCGACTGGCCTGCGCATTTAATGCCTCAGTTGTCAATCACTTCAGAAAGGAATGCAAAGGGTCCATCCCTTGGAATCCATTCGGCCCCTACCCATGCAGAGGCCGAAGAATCCAGGGATGTGGGGGCAATGTTTGTGCCTGATAAATCACGGCCATAAGCTGACCGAAGGAGCCCCTTCTCTCGGCCCTGGCACTTGTTCGTAAAAACTGAAACGCAGTGTTTCGCCAGGGTACTTCGCCTTCCTAAAGATAAAAGAAGAAATGCCAGGGCATGATCATCTCGGCCTCAAGCGCAGGCCGAGGCCGAGGCCGAACAAAATCACGGTCAAGGCATTAAAGGCAAATCATCACGTGACAGCAGGGTCCCAGGCTTCATTTAATGAAGTAGTGCCTGTTTAATGCAGCAAACCTATTGGCCACAAAGAAGCATTTAATGCATGAGGGAAGGTGGGAAGTGACTGAAGTCAGGATTTGGTGATGAGGATCAGAGTGATTAGACGTGGACATTCTCACAAAAATTCTGACAGCCTGAGATATTGGTTCAACAGCTATCCAGGCCATAAATGCGTCTCCACGGCCAGAAGCTTAGAACCCACGATCAAGAGCGGCGGCCGAGATTCACCGGGATTTCTGAGGTCACACCACCATACTTCACGATCCTAAATGTCGGTTGGACACCCACTTGCGCTAATCAGACTCCACTATGCGTAAATTCAGCCTCGATTACTCATCCAGGGACTCTTCCTATAAATACAAGACTCGAGCTACATTCAAAGGGTTCAACACCAAAACAAAGCCTCCCACGGAGCAACTTTTTTTTTCCTGTAATGCACTTTCAATATCTTTACTTGCTTTCCTAGGAGTAGTGTTAGATTGTAAGGAAAATCCATTCATCAATATATCATACGACCCTTGATTTTCAAGGCGCCGAAGCACCATCCTTGTTGTTCGTTCACTCACCCCATATATCACACGACCGTCGCTCCCTGAGCAGCGCGCCGGAGCACCACCCAAAACCCACCACCAACACCATCACTCAACGGCCTTGTAGTTCAGGCCGTGAACCTAACAGCCGAGACCAGTTCCTCTCTCGGCTACAATCGTTTGATTAGGAAGACGAGTTCAAACAGGCGCACCACTTATTCATCCAACACTCATCAACACATCGACGCATGGTAGACTGTGCTGGCACGCCCGCGCACAACCGCACCGCACCCAAAAGCAGGAAACCGCGTGTTAACGCACATCCCCTCGGCCCGGAACTCCAGGCCGTGAGATTTGCGCGGCAGACACTTCCCACTCTATCTGCACCCGAGTTTGAATCCCCCTCCTCATAATTTAGAGTAGAATATCGCATGTATCGCCCCTTAATTTTAGACAAATGGGCAAAAGATGTTTGATGATTTCTTTGATGTGGGCCTTTTGCTAGTCATTGTGGTGGATCCTCTTTGTAATTTCCTTTGGTGTTTTTTATTTTATATTTTTTTTGGGTGAAAACCAAGATATACCCCGCGCGATTGCGGGGACTAACCCTCGAGGTACTGTCGGGCGCAAAGCGGGGACCTCTCCTAACAAAGTCTGCTCTATTCGCAAGCGCCTGGGATCGAACCCAGGACCTCTTGTTTAAAGGATCCAAGCCCCTTCCACTTGGACAAACTCCTGTTGGTTTATTTTATATTTTTTAAGTACAAGCGATAGTTTAAACTACGGGGAGAGAGATTTTTCACATACACACAATTATGATAATGTGGAGATTCGAACTCGAGACTTATGGTCTGCAAGTTAAGACTCTTTTTTCCATTAGGCTAGACCATGTTGGCTTTCCTTCGGTGTTTAAAAAAAACGAAAAGATAGAGATTAAAACAATCTTATAAAAAAACTTTAATGATTCTTATACATAAGCAGAATTGTATAAATTGATCATACATATAACTACAGTTTCTTAATTTGTACAAATGGTATAGACATTTTTGTAAGATTTGTAACACAAAGGACATGGTGCGACCAAGGCATTCATTCACCTATTTATTGTGAGATACCTAACATATTGACATGTGGTGTGTTACACATTGAACATGACGGATATGTAGTCCCACATCGCTTGCGTAAGGAATGTGAAATATCTTATATGTTCACGCAGGGGTGGCCCTACGGAGTTGAAAGCCCTCGGCAAACCACAAAATTGTGGCTCTTGATCCTCTATGTACGACACTCATGTATTTTATTCTTTTTTATGTTCTTACTTTGAAAAAAATATTATATAACCTCAAATTAGCGGTGGAGGTAGAGTTTGATGTTTGGGGGGCCACAAGCTTAAAATTATGAGATTTTTTGTACAATCCATGCTTATACTCTCTATATGCCAGGGGGGCCAGGCCATCTCTTGCCTCAAAATGAAGATTGTAAGATAATAAAAAAAAAAAAACAACCAACAACATATAATCCACACTGCAACTCAACAGGAAAGGGGAAATTTGTAGTCAATTTCTTTATCAAATATATCAAATATATCAAATATATCAAATATATCAACATACCTAGTTACCCAAATCCCTATTCTTTATATGCAAAAAATTAATAAAAAGAGAAAAAAAAAATCATATTGAATATGTTTTTTTGAATGGTCAATCATCATACATGTTAAACTATTAGGACTTCAGTGTTCATTGAATCATTGAGAAAAAATTGGTGAAGTCAATAAGTGTTTGTTGTTGAAGGGTTCAGATATTAGAAATTGACATATATGTGCTAGGTTAAATGTACTAGGTTAATTGACTTAGATTATGAATTTAATGAATAATTGGGGCTTTTTTTTGGTGAAAGTTAGAAAGGGGGAGGAGTTTTTTTTTTTCACACATACTACCAAAGTATATGGGGATTCGAACTTAAGATCACTGATCTGTAATTCAAAGCTCTTTTCTACCCGACTAGGCCCGTTAGTTGAGTCTCTTTTTATTTGCATGATTCTTTATTTTGGAATATTGAATAATTAGGCATAATATAATTTTTATATATACAACTTTTTATTATTATAAAGTAGTATAGTATATATATATATAGAGTTCATAAAAATTAGAGGTTTTCTCAATTTGGTGGCACTAGGCGGCCGCCCATGAGGTGTCATCTTTCCTAGTAAATGTAGGGGCCACTGTGGCCATCTAACCTCTACCACACGTTGTGCGGAAAACCTGTTTATATGGTGGCAGTTAGTGTGTGTGAATCGACATTATTTGTCCATGAAGATGTGAGGGTGGATTATGACTGATTGAAACTTGTGTGGTGTCCATGAAGAGGTGCAGATTTTTTGTTTATTTTGATTGTCCTCAGGTGACTTGGTCAAAAGTTTGCATGGTTTAAAATGTGCGAGGAGACCATTGTAGTGCAAGAAAGACAACCTAAAACGCCACATGCATGCATGTGCGATGGCTATAAGTTTATTTGTCCCTTGGTCCCCTACAATTGTTGTGAATATCTGGGATGAGAAAAGTGTTTTGTTTTTGAGAGCTTCACTAATATATTCAAAATAGGGGTTGAAATTATAAAAAAAAAACCCACATGGAATGCACTTTAGAAACACACCCAAAATTCATTTATTACATAAGAAATTGGTGTTTAAGTTCCTATAAATTACATGACTGTTATTGATCAACTTAAAAAAGAAGCCTAACCAAAAAAACTTAAATAGCACCCAAAACAAGCCTAGCCCAATTTTATAAAAAACCCAAACAATTCATTACAAACAAAACGTCTTGAAAACCATAGCTTCATTTACGTGTCATGTTGATTAATGACTATAATGTTCCACGCCTTTACTGTCATGTTGATTAATGGTTGTAATGTTCCAGTCTATGGTAATAACACTGCTAGTTTATTGTCATGTTGATTAATGGTTGAATGTTCCAGTCTAGGATAATAACACTGCTCGTTTACTGTCATGTTAATTAATGGCTATAATGTTCCAGTCTAGGGTAATAACAATACAAGTTTCCTACGACATCCTATTTCTAATGCATGTCTACCCATGTAATGTTCCAGTCTAGGGTAATAACAGTGCTAGTTTACTGTCATGTTGATTAATGTTTGTCATGTTGCTATTTCTAATACATGTCCACCAAAGAAAAGTTGAAGAAAGAACAAACCAAACCAACTCAAAACAAGCCGAGTCCAGATTGTTAATACTATTATGTCATAGAAGTACATTGTTAATACTCTGTCATAGAAGTACATCGTTAAACAAAAATGAGATCCATAATTGAAATAGTAACAAAAGATAAATAGATCATCAAAGCTTAAAATACATTTCAAAAATCAACTAAAATCCGAAGAGAAACACATAATTGAAGCAAAAGATCAAAAATCTCAATTCCAAACCAAACGACGACGATGACGACGATGACGACAATGACGACGATAACGTGGCGAAAGATGAGTAGAGCTAAGAGCATCTGATCTAGGTTCGTTCAAGGTCTTGAACAATCTGAAAAAAAAAAATTCAATAGAAGCACGATTTTAGGACAAGAAATCGAAGGTGAAATATTGAAAATTGTAGATTAATGATGAAGAATATAGTTGGACTTGAGACTGAGCTTCAATGGAAGCTCCTCTTGCTCCAACACCAGAGAAAGCACCAGCGAGAAAGGAGAAAATAAATATGATTTGGTTTTTTTGGCAAATCTAGTTTTTTGGCAAATTTGGTTTTTTGGTTTTTTGGCAAATCTGGGCAGATCTGATTTTTCTCTCTCAAATCCATAGTACAAGGGCAATATAGGTATTTAACACACAAATAAACTAAAAAACATCTATTAAATTGAAAAAATTGACAACTGTTGATTTTTGGGTTTTTTTTGGGTGTGTTTATAGTTTTTAAATGGTATAGAGTTTCTTTATAAGACTATGTCTAAGATTGGGTATATAACTAAATTTCTATTTGTTTTTCTACTACTTGAGCAAGAATACCAATCGAATTGATGAACTAGTTTTATGTATTTATTTGTTCATACAAACGACAATAGTTAAACTATACGTACTTAGGCCATCTCCAACCCAAGGGATGGAAACTCAAATTTTGAATTTTGAGCTCAAAATCCATCTCCAACTTATGTATTTTAAGGGGTGGAATTCTGGGCAGAATTCCAGTCTAGGTTTTGCTTGGACTGAAAACTTTTTGTGGACCCCAACTCATGCTGCACAGCCTGTGAAGAGGAAAAATGGAGCGAGCCCCACGTGGCAGAAAGTTGCTGCCTCCCTTTGCTTACGTATGACAGGTGGTAGCTCACCATTTGTAGTTTCTTTCAGATTTTTTATATTAAACTTGCAACTTAAAGTTGTTCTGTTTTGCGGATTTTTTTTTAAAAAATTGATGTGCTTTTTTTTTCTCCTTTTGTTGTACTTAAAAGTGAAATTATGTTATGTTTTGAATATTGGATTTTTTTGAGGTTAAAATGTTCAGAAAATTAAATCACGAATGTTGAAACTAGGGGTGGGCTCGGTTTGGTTTGGTTCGGTTTTGAGGTCAAATCATGCGCCGAACCATGAACTTCGGTTTGGAGAAAATTCAAACCGTGCGCCGAACCAATGAGGTGGGAAACCGATCATCTCGGTTAACCGGTTAGTTCGGTGTGGTTTGGTTTGGTTTGGTGAAAACCTGCTTGAAAACATGTATACTCTAAATTCATTCAAACTCAAACATTCATTCAAAACTTGCTTGATATTCATTAACCATTCACATCACAACATATTCAAATTCACTCATTCAATCAATCCTTTCAATTCAAACTAAAACATATGCATCGTTCATCATTCACATCCATCCAAAGTTTCAAAGTAAACCATATGCATCATTCACCATTTACAAATCTCATTCTAAGACGGAACCAGGAATTTTTCAACCGGTGGGCTAGCTAATGTTATTAGCTTAAAATTTAATGATCATTTTTTTTGGCATTTACAATTTCTATAGTCTTTCTAGAAATAAAAGAAAACATTAAATCATATAAACCATGCTAGTTCATAGTTCCATAGACTAATTTTCAATAAGTTTTAACATAAACCAAATAGGGTTTAACACCATAGTGGATTGAACATCTAAGGCTTTTTACCTAGATTGACCTTAGGTTCATTCATGCATTCATACATGAAAAATTGTTTTATGTAAAAATATTGACTAAGTATGAAAAATGGGTTTTTGGAATAACCATTTTCTCAAGATAATTTTTGGCGGCTTTTATTCCTCACACATCAAATAAGAAAACTTGATTTTATGGGATTTTAGTATGAAGTATATATTGACTTAATGAGCCATCATTTTTAGCCTAAATCATATTTTGCACTAAAATCGATTTTTCGTAATTTGATTTGGTTGGAATTTGATTTTTTAGTATTTTTATTTGAATCCAAATGGGGGGTACTTCCTTATTTACATTGTAAACTTAAGTAAATGGAGTAATATAAAAATAAACAAAAGTAGAATGACAAAGACATTTACTTAAATGTTGAAAATGGAAATAAGGTAATATGTACACTGCCACTGACTAGGCTAATATTGAAAATAAGTTAAATATATAGGTTTTAACCAAACTGGGCTACATAACATAAAATCATAATCCAATAGAAATCAGCCAGGTGTATTATAATTATTTAATTACATATAATTACATATCCGATTCGGTCCGGTTCACCGACAATTTTTGAAATTAGGGATTGAGCGTCGAACCATGAAGGCCGGTTTGGTCCGGTTCATGCACCGTTGGCCAAACAAAGAAGAAAAAAATCACACCAAACCAGACTGACCGATTTGGTTTGGCCGGTTTGGCAGGTTTTCGGTCCCATATGCCCAGCCCTAGTTGAAACAAAAATAATGTCAAGAAAAATTAATGACAAAAACAAAAAAAACCATTTTTAAACAATTTAAATAAAGTTGCAGACTCAAATTATGAGTCTGCAAGGTTGGAGGAAAAAACAATTTGAGTCCTAAAAAGACATGAATAGTTGTATTTTAGAGGGTGAAAATTTGAGTTTAGCCTCAACATAGTTGGAGATGGTCTTAATTAACAATAATTTCCCACCCAGCCCTAATGTAACTTGAATCTTGCTTAATTACTTGACAGCCCTATATGATAATTGCTCAATTTGACATACTTATTGTCCTAAAAATATACCTTTATTAAAGTAGATTTACTTAAGCTCAAATAGTAATTATATAATATAAATATTATTTAATCGCTAATCCTATCTAATTTCAACACCCACTCTCACAACTTGGGCTAACACCATTTCCCATGGAATAGTCTTTGTTACTATAAACTATATAACTGTCGGTTCGAAAGTGATTATGGGATGTTCAGAATTACTTACAGGAAAAAGCATCTCCTCCCACATGACAAAGTGTTTCTCCATAAAAGTGATTATTGGTCTTCCTAAAATCACTCTCAAAGTGATTCTCAAATAATAACCTCATATTTTTATAATACGTACCTCATATTGTTATGATAATAAAAATAAATAAACAACTAACTAATTAGACTAATCATTTATTTTATATTAAAAAGATGAACTCCTAGTGCTTTGGGTTTTTATTATTTAAAAATTTAAGTTGAATAATGAAAGTTGTGCATTAAAAAATGCTTGACTTCTTCCTAATTTAGGTGCCGTACTAGGCAACGAATGGACGTTGTTAGTCTACGAACTACCCTTGTCCTTTCGCATTTCTTAGTAATATGTACTCGTATAAACATTAGCAGTAGAAAGATCTAATTTGCTTTGCATTGATTATTTCCCAAAAGGTGACAAAAATATAAATCACGTTTAATTGCTCTTTAAGCTTCTTTAAATACCCGGCCTCGATCCTCCTTAAGCACTTCACAAACAAGAAACTAAACCAAACCTCTCTGAGCTCTCTCTCTCTCTCTCTCTCTCTCTCTCTCTCTCTCTCTCTCTGTGAAATAGAATTCCTAGATATATGGCTTCTTCTACCTCGCTACATGAATATAGTTATAGTAATGAATCAGCTGGTATTGGAACAGCAGTACTGGAGGTTGAAACAGTAGGCCATAATGATCCACTGCCTAGAACTACAACTGTAACTAGGTCAGGGCCGGGTGCTGCTCAAAACCGAAACCGAAACCAGAACGAAAACCATCCGAAGTTAGAAGAGGGTGTTTTCTTGACGTGGGAGGATTTGTGGGTGACTGTGGTTTCTAAGGCAAAGAATGAAAATGGTAGCAGATCAAGATCAATCCTCCAAGGTGTAACTGGTTATGCCAGGCCTGGGGAGCTCTTGGCTATAATGGGTCCTTCTGGCTGTGGCAAGTCTACTCTTCTTGATGCTTTAGGAGGTAACAATTCACTTAATAATTAGTTAGCAAAATTTTGGTTTTCACCGACATGATGAGAATAAAAATAGAAAAATCTCTTCCACCAGTTCCATATATAGCATATTTATACTTGTGATGATAGGCATGCATATGGATAACGGCATGGAGCCCTCATATAATCTAATATAAAAATACAAATAGATTGACTGAGACTTGAATCTGGGCCTTGTACTAAGGTATATGTGCTTTAAAAACCAGCACAACCAAATACACTTATTTGTTAATGTGTTGCACGTTAGAGTATATATACAGTTTTTATAATATTAATATATATAATATAAAATATAAAAAATTCGGAAGCTCTATACAGTGACACCACTTTCACAATGCCAGGGCGCCCCTGATATGGATTAGCTACTAAAAGGGGCTTGCTTATAGAAATGGGGGTGATGAGAGAGAGAGAGAATGCAAATCACAAAGAAGTTTACATTCCGTGAAGGATTTCGCTATCTATTTACGTCAAATATCATAAGACTAGAATGTAGAAAGATTTCGCTATCTATTACTTTTCGAAGCAAAAGATGACTTTAAGTCTACTATCATAAAACGTGTACAAAATTACAAATCATAGTGTACTGTAGTTACTGAATAATTTAGAATAAAACAAAATAGGAATATATGGCTTACTGGCTTCCACACAATATTTGTTTTATTTGTCCAATAATAGCTAGAAAAAACAACCTAATGGAGTTATTTTCTGTGATTCCCGAATTTTCTTCTCTTGAGTAACTGTACTGGGTTGAAATCTCATCAACGACAATTGTTATAAATAAAAATAAAGAGTAATGCTATTTAGACACACAACATTGATCATATTAGTATACCACCTTATGTGGCAGCTGTTGTGTCATGTCATGTCAATTAATGAATATTGCCATGTATATTCTATTTTTTATTTATTCTCTTTTCAATAATCCTTTAAATAAAAAAACAAAAGTGAAAAGAATTAAAAAAAGCGTCCTGGGTCTGTAGCCTCCACCAAATTTATCATCCCCATCCTCCATTCTTGTTGCTGAGTTTGCTTAATAAGAATGAAATTAGCGGATGGGGAGATCATCATTCAAACCCATATATCACCATCACATGAGATTAAGTTTTTGACCAAAAAAAAAAAAAAGTTGAGAGAGAGAGAGAGAGAGAGAGAGAGAGAGAGAGAGAGAGAGAGAGGGAGATCATCATTCAAACCCATGGCTCCTTCTCTGTAAGAGGTAGCAATATCAGGTGAAGTTGATTTTTTGAGAACAATTATAGATGATGATGATGCATTAATGAATTATTTTCTTTAGAAAACGCCTAAAGACAGCAAATATAGATTTCTTTAAATGCGTCACAGTTGACCCTTCTACAATCTGGGTGTCGTTGGCTTTGGAATCTGGGTGGCTAAGGGAGGGCATGAGACAAGCAGAGTAAAGAATAGACATGAGGCTACAAATCAGGGACGCTAGGTTTTTTTTTTTTTTTCAATATATAATTTTTTCACTTTTGTTTTTTGTTTTTTTAAGGATTATTGAAAAGATAATAAAAAAAAATATATAATACACATGTCAATATTCAATAATTGAAATGTCATGACACATCAGCTGCCATATAAGGTGGTGAGCTAATGTTGTCAATGTTGTGTGTCTAAATAGCATTACCCTAAGCACATGTCTAATTTTAAGTCATGTGCTCATGATACTGCAGGGAGATTGAGTTCAAACACAAGGAAAACAGGGAAGATCTTAATAAATGGGCAAAAACAAGCACTGGCATATGGAACTTCGGTAGGAAGATCAAGAACTATATATCATAATACCTTTCTCTTTTGGCTTAATGAAGATATAAATACGAGTAATTTATAAAGCTTTCAATATCTCTTTTCATAATTTAAATATCATCAACACAGGCATATGTGACACAAGATGATACTTTGATCACAACTTTAACGGTCAGCGAAGCCGTATACTACTCAGCTCAGTTGCAATTGCCAGACTCCATGTCCAAGGCAGAGAAGAAAGAGAGAGCAGAAATCACAATAAGAGAGATGGGTTTGCAAGATGCCATGAACACAAGAATTGGAGGGTGGGGATCTAAAGGCCTCAGTGGTGGGCAAAAGAGGAGAGTGAGCATTTGCATTGAGCTTCTTACACGCCCAAATCTTCTCTTCCTCGACGAACCAACAAGTGGCCTTGACAGTGCAGCTTCTTATTATGTCATGAGCAGAATTGCAAACCTGGATAAAACTGATGGAACTCCAAGGACTGTAATTACATCCATCCATCAACCTAGCTCTGAAGTCTTCCAACTTTTCGACAATCTTTGCCTTCTGTCGGCCGGAAGAACTGTCTATTTTGGCCCTGCTTCTGCAGCAAATCAGGTGACTAGCTTAATTTCCCGAGCTTAATATTTCTAAATTTGGATCCATAGCTGTAGGGTTAACTGCTGTTATTTTCAAATGATTGCAGTTTTTCTCTTTATGTGGTTTCCCTTGCCCAACTCTCCAAAATCCATCAGATCACTTCCTTAAGACTATAAACAAAGATTTTGAGCAGGTAAGCCTTTTTGTTTTTTTGGGTAAAGTCCTAGTCGTATTTGATTGCAACTTTTCTCTTTATGTGGTGATCAAGAGTGCTCAAGCGCTCATTGGTTAGTAATTAATACCGTGCTATTGACTCGTTTGAGCCCATCCAAAATGTAATCTCATGATCCAAACTGTTCATTTTTCAGGACATTGAACAAGGCATGGTTGGACGCACGCCCACAGAAGTAGCAATTGATACTCTAATAAAGTCATATAAAGAATCTGAAAGTTATCAGCAAGTTCAAAGACAAGTAGCTGAACTATGTAAGCAGGTATAGGCTAGTAATCAGATTCATATATAGCTCCAATTATTTATATACCATGCAGCGCTATCCTTTCAAACGGTAGTTGATTCCCAGGATCATGGGAGGGGCCAAAATCTATGACTAACATAAATTTATATGAAATTTAGGATTTCGGTGAAGAATTGGAGAAGAGAAGCCATGCTGGCTTTCTTACACAATCTTTCGTACTTACAAGAAGATCCTTCATGAACATGTATCGAGATCAAGGCTACTACTGGTTGCGCCTGGCTGTCTACATTACCATTGCATTAGGCTTGGGCAGTATCTATCAAGACCTTGGACATAGTTATGAATCAATTCAGGTGATTTGTTTTGTACATAAGATGCTTATGTTGCCAAATTTAATCTGGACGAAACATTTATGCAACAATCAACCTGATCATTTCTCCATCTAATTCACAGTATAACATGTTATATATCATTACACTCTCAATTTTAGTCATTGATCATTAGGAGTTCTGTGTACGTATTATGTAATATGTGGTTCATATTGACAGTTTTATAAACCTAACTTGCTTGACAAGAGAACACTACATAGGAAATTTGGTTATATTGATATAAAACTTATTAGATTTCTATTTTTCCAGGCAAGAGGCTCGCTGATCATGTTTGTAGCTTCATTTCTAACTTTTATGGCTATCGGTGGATTCCCCTCTTTTGTGGAAGATATGAAGGTAAACTAATTTGGAATAGGGTTGGATATATATGCTAAGTTTTGCACTTCTGTATAGTATACATCATAAGTGCCATATATATTCATGTTGCTAAATATAGGTTTTCTCTTGTAAACTCAGGTATTTGAACGAGAAAGATTAAACGGGCACTATGGTGTTTCTTCATTCGTTTTTGCCAACACATTTTCCTCTGTGCCCTTCTTGATATTGATTTCAGTGATTCCTGGCGCCATAACTTATTACATCGCTGGACTTCACAAAGGATTTGAACACTTCTTCTACTTTGCTTGTGTGTTATTTGCTTGCATGATGCTGGTTGAGAGCCTGATGATGATAGTTGCTAGCATTGTGCCCAACTTCCTCATGGGAATAATCGCCGGTGCTGGAATTCAAGGGCTTATGATTCTGTGCGGCGGTTTCTTCCGACTACCAAACGATATTCCCAAGCCTATGTGGAAGTTCCCATTGTACTACATTGCGTTCCACAAGTATGCATACCAAGGACTGTTTAAAAATGAATTCATAGGCACAACATTTCCTAGCAGTGATCAAGGAGGAAAAACATCCAGTCTCAGTGGGGAACATATTCTGAGAGATATATGGCAAGTCGAAATGGGTTACTCTAAGTGGGTTGATCTTGCAATCTTGGTAGGGATGATTCTTCTGTATCGAGTTTTGTTCTTGGTTATCATCAAGGCCACAGAGAAAGTGAAGACTATTGGTACAACTCTTTTGGCAATGCCTTTCAATAACCGAAGCATGCAAGCATTCGTCAATCCTTCCTCTCCGCCTGTGCATGGAGGGAAGCTGTAGTGGTAGTAAATGGTATTGTTGGTATTATAAATTAAGCATGAAGATAGGTATTTCTAGCAGTATTGGAATGGAATAGGAAGTATGTGTGCAATAAAGCTGAAGTTGTACTATATACAGTATCTAGTGAATATTTTTTATTTTCTAGTTATGAGAATAATATAATTAATGTTGATCAGAAAGGATATTTGGATGCATTGCCTGTCCCAAGTTACATGAAATCAGAGAATTTTGGAAGTGTGGGGATGTATTTCTCCGACGGGTGGAAAGACCTTTGTTCCCGGAAACTAAAGAGAAAGAGGAGAGAGAAACAAGGAGGAGAGACATAAAGGGTTGAGAGGTTTTGATTGATTGTAAAAACCAAAAAATTCAAATCCATTAAAGGCATATTTGTCATTCTTGACGTAGAGAGTCCACGAGGCATGTCCTGAGTTGAGGTGCGAATTTGTGATTCCACATGCAGCTGTTTGAGCAAAATTCTGCACGGGAAATATTCACGGGTTGATTCTTTGGCCAAAGGCCTTCCGATGCCTAAGTTAATCCAATTGAATTTTGATAAAGATACGATAATAGCTAAAATAGATGGAATTTTTTTTTTTTAGTACAAGCGATAGTCTAAATTACGGGAAGAGGGATTTCTCAAATATACACAATTATGATACCGTGGAGATTCGAACCTGAGACCTCTGGTTTGCAAGTTAATTAAGACCCTTTTTTCCACTAGGCTAGACCCTATTGGCTTTCCTTTGGTGTTTTGAAAAACCAAAAGAGTTTAAAACGATCTTATCAAAAACATTAATGATTCTTATACATAGAATTGTATAAATTGATCATACATATAACTATGGATTCTTAATTTGTAGAAATGGTACATACATTTTTGTAAGATTTGTAACACAAAGGACATGGTACAACAAATACATAATGTTTCCCTCTTTTCGGCCTAGGTGGCCTACGGAAGGAATTTTTGGTCTTTCTTCTCTTTAGTTGCGTAGGCATGTCACCACCAAACCACCGAATGGCTTAGATGGAAAAGGTTAGATGGATTTATTTCACTTTCGATTTCTAATCAAGTGATTGATCAACTAAGCAAGGAACTTGTTGCCCAAGGAATCAACCTTAGAGAGAGAGAGAGAGAGAGAGAGAGAGAGAAGAGGGGGTGGGGGTTGAATAAGGTTAATTGCAAATTTAAATTTAAACTCGACTAAGTAAATTTACAAGCATAATAATAAAGAGATAGTGAAAGAGAGATTCAAACTCAGAGATTTATATTGGTTCAGTCCACCTAACATACATCCAGTCCTCAAGCACACCACTTGTTTGTGAGCAAATCCCAATCCTTCTTTATTAAAAACACATCTTTATTTTCCAAGAATCATATCTAGGTTTTCCTTTCCATTAACAAACTTAGCTAAAGTAGCGTTCAACTTTTCAATAGTTTTTCTAAGTTCATTATTTTCTTTCTCAAAAACTTTTGAATTTTCAATGGTACAAGTGAGCAATTGGTTTTCCTTAAGCAAATCTTTATTTTCCTTTTTCAAACAACCAATTTGATTTGAATACTCAATTTCTTTCTTTTTAAGTGTATTGTATTTAGATTTGATTTTCAGAGTATTTTCATACAAATCATCAAAAGCATCTTGAAGTTCTTCATAAGAAGGTGAATTATCATAATCGGAATCATCATTTAAAGAACTTACCTCATCGTCTTTTGCCATAAGACAGAAGTTGGCCATTTCGTTGTCGCTTGAGTTTTGTTCGGAATCGCTTCCATCTGAGTCATCCCAAGTAACCTTCAAAGTTTTCTTTTTGGACTTCTTCCCTTTTAAACGAGGGCAATCTGTTTTGTAATGTCCAGGGCTTGTGACATTCAAAGGAAGTTGGTGGATCTTTCTTACTTGATTCACCTTTTGAAGCTTCCTTCCAGTGAGACTTTTTATCAAATGCCTTAACCTTTCTCATGAATCTTTTGAAACGTCTTGTGATGAGCGCCATTTCTTCATTATCGCTATCTCATTCTTCATCTTCTTTTTATGGATGAGAGGATTTAAGTGCAAGACTTCTTTTGGGTTGATTTTCTTCTTGCCCCTTCTGTGTAATCTCATGAGTCATGAGTGAACCCAAGAGTTCATCAAGACTTAGCTTTGAAAGATCTTTAGCTTCCATGACTGCTGTGACTTTAGGCTCCCTTTTCTTTAGAAGGGACCAAAGAATTTTTCTCCCATGTTCAACATTAGTACAATCTTTACCAAGAGCTTTCAAAGAGTTGATAATGTCAGTAAAACGAGTAAACATTTCAGAAATGGATTCTTCAGGCATCATAGAAAATAATTCATACTTGCGAACTAACATGCCAATTTTAGTATCTTTAACTTGATTTGTACCTTCATATGTTATTTCAAGTTTTTCCCATATTTCCTTAGCAGATTCACAAGCAGAAATTCTGTTAAATTCTTTATCATCGAAGGAACAATATAAGATACTCATAGCTTTTGCATTTGTTTCAATTAAGGCATAGTCAACTTCATTCCATTCATCTTCAGTTTTAGGAATAATTTTATCACCATCTTTTTTTATAGGAATATCCGGGCCATTCAAAATAACTCTCCATACCTTATAATCCGTGGCTTGAATGTAAACTCTCATTCGAGTTTTCCAATATGTGTAGTGTTCTCGATTGAACAGAAGAGGCCTATTCGTCGATTGTCCCTCAGTCATGCCTGTCATATTAGTAATATTTGTCATATTAGTAATATTTGTCATATCGTACCTCTTTGGATGTTAAGACGAAAATTCAGAGGGTGCGCTCTAATACCAATTGTTGCCCAGGGAATCAACCTTAGAACCTTAGAGGAGGGGGGGCGGGAGGGGTGAATAAGGTTAATTGCAAATTTAAATTTAAACACGACTAAGTAAATTTACAAGCCCAATAATAAAGAGATAGGGAAAGTGTTAACGGGTGAATTTGTACATAACGGATTAAGACATAATCACACACATAACACAAGTGTTTGAGTGGTTCACCCATAATGAGGCTACATCCACTATAGTTTATAGCTTTGTATTTGTACTTGAATATGGAGATTACATTGTACATGAGAGAGATATGGGGAGAGAGGCTTAAGAGCTCTAGTAGAAGAGAAATAGAGAGCTTGGGAGAGCTTTGGACAGCTCTTGGAGAAGTGGCAGCTACTCTATCCTTTGCTTGGAGGGGGTGAGCTCCTTTTTGTAGTCCAAGTAGTGGTAGAGAATACATGACTCTCCTTGATTTGGGGATTCTACATGGTCTCCCTTTGATTTGGGGGCCTTGAGTATTGAGAAGGCATGGGAGGGGGCATGGCTAGCTACTCCTTGTTTGGTGGGATGTGAGGTATGACAAGCAAATGTTATCCCTTACACTACTACAAAAAGCGAAATAGACGACGGGAATCCACTGTCGTGTATCATGTTTTAAAACCGACGTGAAATCGACCGCCGTCTTTTAACACATAAAATAACGACGGCAAATAACTGACGTGGTTAATATATTACACGTCATAAAAAAAACTAAAACCGACATCTAATTCATACATAAAAGCATAAAAAGACAACGTTCGGCTATATTAGACGACAGTTGTAGTAAAACACAGACGTTTAAATAATGTTAAATGTCAAAAACAACTACAAACCCGACATAAATATTCTTATCAACGTCTCTAATTAAACCAAAACCGACGTGTAAAACGTAGAAACCGTCGTGGTTAATAAATACTACGTTCACTAAATAAAAAAACTGACGTCTAAAACATATAATGGTAAATTAGACGTCACTTTTGTAAAAAACAGTGACGTCTTAAAGATTTAACATGTCATATATTTACTTGGACTGACGTAAAAAAACAAATAACCATGACCCTTTAGATCACCACAGACGTTGAAAATTATTTTGACGGCTTGAACAGAGAAATAAACGACGTGGATTTAATATTACACATCGGTTAATTAAAATACCTGTCATGTTTAATCCATTTACTATGGCCTAGGAGTCACATTTTAGGACGTTGTTAGTAATTTACAACGTCAGTGTTTATAGACTTTGACGTGGTTGGCATTTTAAAAGTCTCTTTTGTGAGCCACTTAGACGTGTGTAATCTCTGAGACGTCATTGCTTTTAGCCTAACCGTCGTTAAGAAGTAACGAAACGCCTTGAATTATGGATTTGACGTCGGTTATTGTAAAATGAAGGTTGTGGTTAGACTTTACTATGTCCCAAAAATTCAATTCTTCGACGTTGTTATATCCTTACTACGTCGGTTATTTATTTGTTGCATGACGTGGCTAGTCTTTTTTAAGTCTATTTTATAACCTTTTTTGACGTGTGTATTCTCCGAGACGTCAATTGTTTAATTATAACTGACGTGCAACAATGTTTTTACGACGTTAATCATCAATTGATTATATCCGTAAATTCGTTAGTTTGTGCTCCACCGTCGTGTTATACTTTATTGTTCGTCGTTGATTATTTTATTTACCGTCGTTGTTTTAAATATTTATTAACCATTTTGAAATTAATTTTAATTAACCGACGTGTTTTCTTTTTCAAATGGCGGTTTTTATTTCATTTTTACGTTGTCATTCCACGTCGGTTGTGAAACCCCGATGTTGGTTGTTTTGCAGACGTCTCTTTTGTGCGATTTTTGTAACTTGACCGTCGTATTTTCAGCTTTAACCTATTATTTTTAATTTTTGATTTGTCGTGCCCAAAGCCTACAGAATGAAAATGTGATCGGAATTAAAATGATATACATAGCTATGAATCAATGTCATACAATTAACTGCATAACTAATGTCATACATTACAACAATCAATCAATCCATATATCTTCACACCCATCTCTAATATTCTCACTCCCAAACTCACCCACTAGGTCATCAAATGTGTCAACATTTGGTATCCCTCTAGTAAATGGCTCACACTCAATTCTAATATCACCTAGCACATCATCACCAATAACATCATTATATTCTCTATTAGGCATTGATAACACTACCGACCAACCACGATGCATTGGGTCGTCAACATAAAATACTTGTTTGACTTGAGAAGCCATAACAAATTGGTCATTCCTATGTCCAATTTTACTCAGATCTACAAGGGTAAATCCAAGTTCGTCGACTACAAGGCCCGAAGTGTTATTTATCCAATCACACCTCAAGGCTGGGATTCTAAACTTTTGGTAGTCAAGGTCCCAAATTTCTTGAATAACCCCATAAAAACCCATATTGGAGACAATAGGGTTTTTATCCTTGACACTAGCAACTTGCATAGTATGTGCAAGTAAATAAACTCCACTATTTTGGACAGTTCGCACATCATCTTGTGCTTTGGTGTTAAATTTGACACAATTAATAAGATAGCTCCTATATGATAGCACTGCCATGCTTGGACCAGCTGCTAACCACCTCAAATTTTCTGATACGCCATTATTGTCTTCCCCATTAAGTTCACTTTGAACCTGCAAATTAAACATATATCTTAATTCAATCTAACATATATATAGAAAGAAAGAAAATTAAAATAAGTTCAATATGTCATTCAATAACATATATACCTTAAAGCGTAGCCATTGAATGAAAGTGCTATTGTGCTTATCTTGTAGCCACTTTGTTCTCTTTCTAAATTTTGGATAAGTGGTCTTGATGTGGATCATATGTTCCCTACAATTGACACGAAAAAATCACACATTATGGTCCCTTATATATAAGATAAACATAAGGAGTAATAATATTTAAAATGGCTACATATGAAAAATTAAATTCATACGTACTCGATATAAGGTAGGACTTCCTCCGTATTCTCCAAGACATATAGATGTGCCTGGTTCAACAAGTCCAGATCAACTAAGCTCACTGTGCAACCTGATAATGGCTTTGAAACTCCCATATTCTGGCTTGAAGGCACTCCAACTGTACTAACATCAGATAAATGCTCGGTACAAAACTCTACAGCTTCTTCAGCTATATACCGCTCAGCAATGCAACCTTCGGGACGAGTACGATTCTGAACATACCCCTTTAGCACTTTCATATATCTTTCAAACGGATACATCCATCTAAAATATACTGGCCCACATAGACGAACTTCTCTGACAAGATGTACTACTAGATGAACCATGATATCAAAGAATGAAGGGGGAAAGTACTTCTCAAGCAAACACAAAGTAACTACTACATCTTCTTCCAACTTATCTAGGTTGGAAACATCTACCGTCTTTGCACATATAGCATTGAAGAAGAAGCACAATCGAGTTATTGCATACCTTGCAGGCTTCTCCAAAACAGAATGAATTGCCACAGGGAGCAATTGTTGCATCAAGGTATGACAATCATGAGATTTAAGGCCAAGAAGTCTTGAATCTTTTAAAGATACAAGATTTTTTATATTTGAAGAATAACCTTCAGGAACCTTCATACCATAAAAAGAATTGCAAACCGCTCTCTTCTCTGCTCTTGACAAATTCCAAGGCCCTGGAGGCAAGCGAGTACGTCTTTCTCCATACTCGGGTTGCAAATCAATTTTTACCCTCATGTTCAATAAGTCTAACCGAGCAGCTATCCCATCTTTATTTTTTCCAGGGATCTCTAGCAATGTACCAATGATACTATCACAAATATTCTTCTCAATGTATATAACATCTAGGGCATGCCTCACAGGGAGGTATTTCCAATACTCGAGATCAAAGAATTTTGATTTCTTCTTCCAACAAACACTGTCACCATCATTCTCACCAACACTTCCCCCATTTTTCGAGCCCCATATGTAATTAATATCTTCAACCATATGCAGCACTTCTTCTCCGGTTAATGGCTCGAGAGGCATGCCATATTCAGGTTTCCCATTAAAAGCTGCACGTTGCCTCCTATATGGATGATTGATTGGTAACCACTTTCTATGCCCAATGTAACAAATTTTGTGACCATTTTTCAACCTGTGACTAGGTGTATCATCGCCGCATATTGGACAAGCTTTATATCATTTAACGACACAACCAGATAAGTTTTCATAGGCAGAAAAATCATTAATTGTCCACAGTAATACACCTCTGAGTGTAAAGTATTCTCCTATGTGGGCATCATACACTCCTCTAATCTCATCCCACAGAGATTTCAAATCATCAATCAAAGGCTCTAAGTAGATGTCTATATCATTTCCGGGCTGTTTAGGACCGGAAATCAGTAAGGTCAACATCATGAACTTCCGCTTCATGCATAGCCATGGTGGGAGATTATATGTAACTAACATAACTGGCCAACAACTGTATCTGCTACTTAAAGAACTGTGGAGATTGAATCCATCAGATCAGAGAGCCAATCTCAAGTTTCTTGGCTCATTACCAAAGTCGGGCCATTTTTCATCAACAAGTTTCCAAGATGGGGAATCCGTTGGATGAGACATATGACCGTCAATTGATTTTCTTGCAGCATGCCAAGTCAAACTCTTAGCTGTCTTTTGTGATTGAAACATCCTTTTAAACCTTGGAATTGGAGGAAAATACCACACCACCTTCGCTGCCACACCCTCTTTCAAGAACCCATCTTTGGTTTCCTTCCACCTTGAGATACCACAAGTAGGACAATTAGTTGCATCCTCATACTCCTTCCGATACAAAATGCAGTAATTGGGACATGCGTGGATTTTCTCATAACTCATCCCTAAAGCAGACAAAGTCTTTTTTGCCGCGTACATAGAGGAAGGTAGTGTATTTCCTTCTGGAAGAAATTCTTCTTGAAGTATCAATAATTCTGTAAAGCAAACATCACTCATCCCATGTTTTGCTTTCAAATTATATAACTTCACCAAAGCCGACAACTTCATGTACTTATTGCAACCAGGGTACAAGGGTTCATCGCCATCCCCAATCACATTGGCAAACTCATAAGGATCAGATCCAATATTGGCAAAATCATTATCATACATCCCTAATTCTTCAGAAACATAACTGAACCTACTTTGCTCATCTTTTTCCACATTTCTACTAGCATTGGTAGTCCATTCCCAAGGTTCTCCGTGCCATGTCCAAATCTTATAGCTTTGGTCAATTCCATTAAAGTATAAATGTTCCCTTATAATTCCAACCCCAAACAATCGAATATTCCCACATTTAACAAATGGACAACGAATCTCAGTTGTATTTCCAAGATTTTCTGACGCAAAATTCAAAAATCCTTCCACCCCTAACTCATATGCCTTCAATCTTCTATCCACATGCATCCATGACTTATCCATCTCACACTTTATAAAATTCATATAAATATACATATATATTAAAGTGGAAAGACCAGCAATGAAACACTACCTCATTCAAATAGCAGAGAACAAAATGAAAATTAAATATAAAACATGAACAAGACGACGGTTTGAACAAAATAATCGTCGTTTAATATAAATTCAGACGTCGGCATCTATAGTCACCGTCGTCATTAAGATACCCAAACCCAGAAATTTGTACGGGGTTCTGGTAGTCTAAAGACGACGTTTAATGGAGAAACAGTAGTCTTTAGGCTACCAGTTGCGGCTTAAAACTCAGATGACGGGAGTAAATGAATAACCGACGTATAATAAACATTTGGACGACGATTTGATCTGTCAACCGTTGTCGTAGTTAAAAAAAAAAACAGCTTAAATCTCCCATCCCCATTCCTTTTCCAAGAACCCATGGCCAAACAAACATAAAAGAACCCAAATAGAGAGTAATTATTACAAGAATGCAAACACCAAAACATAAAAGAACCCTAATATAGCTACCAATAAAGAACCCATAGCTACCAACGAAAACATTTATGGATTTAAGAAGAGATTAGGGTTAAAGGGACTAGGGTTGTACTTACATGGATATTGAGAGAGAGCTGCGAGAATATAACAACTGCTTGAGAGAGAGCTTGGAGAATCTACGTACCCAATGCTTTGAGAGAGAGCTGAGAGAATATAACAAAAGCTTGAGAGAGAGAGCTAAGAGAATTAGGGTTAAAGGGACTAGAGTTGTACTTACATGGATATTGAGAGAGAGCTGGGAGAATATAACAACTGCTTGAGAGAGAGCGAAAACTTTCAGACAAATTTATGTTGAAGAGAGAGAATGAACTATTTGAGGGTTAAAGGGAAATTCTGAAAATTTTAGGTCGCGGTCAAAAATTTTAAAGTACTGCGTTGTTCAACAACGACGGTCAATACTTATATGGACGTCTAATTCTTACTTACAACGGCGGTTTCTACACAAGACTGACGTTGTAAACATAACGGACATTGATATTTAATAACCGACATCGTAGACCGAATTCAATTAGTCTTGGTTTATGTAGTTGACCAAAAACAGCGGGAGAAAACCAGCGTCGTTTCAAAAAACCCTAAACCCTAAACCCTAAATTTTACAATAATTTTAAAAAAATACACAAGTATGAGAAAAATAAACCGAAAATTGCTATGGACTCCTTACAACAATGCCTTCTACAATAGTAGGCTAAAATATGGATTTCATAATTTTGAATTTATGGGCACCAATGGATCACATAAACTTTAGGGTTATGTTATGTAAAGTATAAGGAGTACCGTGCTTTGTCTCTAAATTTGTTTGAATTTTGTTATCATTTGAACTTTGAAAACTAAAATTACATTTTTCAGGCCTTAACGGGCAAGATATTGTCTCAATCAGTGCATAGAATTTGCCGGTATATTTTTCGGATTTTATTTTGAATATATTATTAATATTAGTAATTAAATACAATAAAAAAATATTTCAAAAATTATATTTTTTAAAGCTTTAGGATAGAGACAATATTTCAATGAGTGCTTGGTAGTTTTCAGTTTAATTTTTGGATTTAGTTTTGAATTTAATATGGAATTAAATAAAATATAAAAGTCATTAAAAATTAAATGAAAAATGACCTAGCCGACGTTGTTTCCTTTTAGAACGACGTTAAACATCACAAACTGACGTCATATAATTTTTAGACGTCGAAACGAATAGAAAACGATGTCTTTTTTTGGATAACCGACGTGGATTATTGTATTACCACGTCATTTTATTGTAGATAACCGACGTTGTTTATCTATACAACGTCGAATGTTTAAGAATAACCGCCTTTGTATATTATTAAGACATCGATAAGGTTACACTAACCGACGTAGTATATCAGTACAAAATTCATCTATACAAGATGAATTAATTATAAACCGTCGTGTTTATGACTATTACATGTCGTTTTTAAGAATTGTCATCGATGTTATATTTCCAGTTACAGCAAGACGACCATTGTGTACACATATGAGACGTTTAAATTAGAATTAGACGTCGGTTTTTGGGAACTAAACAAGTTTTTAAAAAAAATTTAATTTTTTTGATGGTTGTTCGCTTGATTACAACACAAATATTTATGTACATTTTAAATAAACTAAAATAAACCTAAACATTGTTCATAAATATTTATGTACATCAATTATCCTTCGGTAATAATTTATTCACGAATTCTGCCCATTCATGCCTAACTTCCTCAATATCCTCTTGTTTATACTGAACTTTATCTTTTTTCTTTACAAACTGCAAAATAAACCAAAAAACCGACGTGTTATAAAGATACAAACGACGGTTTTAAACAAAAATTTGACGTAGTAAAATAAAGAAAGTATATCTAAAATTTTGCATTTTACCTTCTTCTCGAAATTTAGGTCTGGATCATGAATTATATCTCTCATGAATCGCATCACGTAATAACCACACTCTACACTTGTTGGTTGTTCAGGAGTGCCGTGTAGATTTTTCCAAATGGCCTGCTGTTTACGTGAATTTTTATTTATATAAATGTTAAACATTTTAATTGACCTGTTACAAGAAAACAAAGGGTGTTAATGACAAAACAAAAAATTTAAATACAAATAGTAACCGTCATGGTAAATCAATCAGAACGACGGAGTTTTTAAAAAAATGACGTGATATTTTGTTTCAAACGACGGTAAAAAATTACCGTCGTTGTGTAACATTATAACGTCGGTAAGAGTAAAACGTCGTATAACAAAAAATTGAACAAAAAAAATTAAAACGTTCTTAAATAAAACCCAAACGACGTGGTAGTTAAATTAACACGACGTTTTTAAGACAATACTGACGTAATAAATTATTTAACACGTCAGTAATAACTTACCGTCGTTATATTTACATTATAATGTCGGTATTATTAAAAACCGTCGTATATTCAAATACTCTAAAGGAAAAAAAATCTTAAATCAGAAGAAATCAACTTACGTATTCACTATACTTTTCATGTCGTCGTCAACTAAGCGTTTTGGCAGTGAATTCATGTAATAGGCAGTCTCCGTTGCTGGTCTCACAATTACCATCACCCAATGACCCTTACACATAATGATCCATATAGGTTAAATAGTACTACAAAGAAAAATATTACAAGCTTAGGAAAATACTTTAAATACTAACCCTGGATTATAAGGGACCAAGAAAAATTGATTCCCATCTGCTGTTTTCAAGCGGTTTGACAGGTTTTTTGTTCTGTCTGATAGAGATCCAGATTGAGAGCTGACTAGCCCAGGGTCCACGAAGCCAACAAGGTTTACCGTATTTGCCATTTTTAAATAGTCAAATAGGAACCTAAATATATGAAAGTCAATTAAATGAGATTTTAATTTAAAAGAAAGGGAAATGTAAAACAAAATGGGATTTCTAGAATTACCTCATGTATACTGATATCACTGTGGTTCCAATCTCAACCATGGAACCAGACTGCAAAATATCATTAGGTAAGAGGAAGGTATCATGCTCAAAGCCAAACACTTCCTTGGGCATGTGAACTGTCAGAGCCTCGTTAGTAGGCAACAACTTGGTCTGGACATGTTGGCATAAGGCTAATAGAGGAGGTGGCATGTCTAGCTTTGAGAGATCCTGTTACAGGAAATAAATAAAGAAATATAAGTTAGTTTGTGTGTGAACTAAAATAAACGACTCTAACTAAACCCAAAAAACAGACGTGGTATATAATATAAATGACGGTTTCTAGTAAATATTGACGGAGGAAAGGTTTATACACGTCGGTAAATACATAACCGTCATTGTGTGGAATTTATAACGTCGCTATACTATAGAAAGGTCGTCTAATTAAAATGCAGTTAATGACATCATGAAATAGACGACGGTTTATAAAAGAGTTAGACGACGGCAAAAAACACAGTCGTTATTTTTAATGTCCAATAATTTGCAAAACAAGTAAAAGCGTCGTGGTATTTAACTAAACACGACGCTTCTTGTAAGAAACAGACGTATATACTGTCGTTATTTTAAATTTTAACGTCGGATATTAAAAAGAGCGACGTCTATTTGAAATTTAAAAGGCAGAAATAGAAAATAGCAGAGATTTTACCGTGTCCTCTTTCTGTTTTCCAGCAGTATCAGCTTCAGGCTTTGGATCTCTTCTAATTCCAAAGCTAGGGGTCTGATACCAGTGGCCCCAGAGCAGCTTGCCTTATCAGACATTGGATTTTTTGGGCTTTGATCTTGAGGGGGTAAAGTAATTGGAGTAATTGGAGAAATTGGGGTTTTGAGCATCTGGCTGGGATCAAAATTAGGAACTAGTTGACGGAAATATGCCAACATAGCCTCCCTCTCTGCTCTTTCTGCTTCCATTATAGTTTCCCTTGACTTCGCCTCAATCCTCAAGGTCTCTTCTCTGACTGCCTCCCTCACACTTTCCTTCAATTTGTCACCAAATTTCACTTTCTGCTGTTTCGGCAAATTGAAGAACTGAGTTGGGGAAACACCAGCACCAACTCCTCTGACTCTCCCACCATGCTCGGGGGTTCCCAAAGCAAGAGTCAAGACATCATTGGTCCCGGAGATAGTCAGAGTGCCTTCGGAGACTTGCTTTTGCAAATTATCCTAAAAGAGAGAAAGAGAGATTGTTAGAAACTGAGCAGGGTGTAAAACAGATAAATAAACCGATGCTGTAAATTATAAACAATGAAGGTTTTATTCAATTACTGACGTAGTATTAATTTAACACGTCGGTACTTAAATACCGTAGTTGTTTATAATTTAAACGTCGGTAGATAAAAACCCGTCGTATATTCAAAATAAAACATATTAAAACATAAATCAAAGACCGCCGTAGTATTTAAAGTAAGATGACGGACTATTGAACAAACAGACGTAGGACTTAATTTCATACGGCTGCACAAAATTACCGTCGTTGTATAAACATTCTAACGTCTAGATAAGATAAAACCGTCGTAAATTTTAATGAAGAAGTGAAAAAACTTGATTGAAATATGCATTCTTTTCCAGAAATTGTGCACCACAAATTTCAGTGAAATAGACAAAGAGAGGGAGAGTGTGTGCGTGAGTAAATTTAAAACAAAAATGCAGTTCATAGAGGAATTTAAGCCGTCGTATTAAGTCTATATAGATGTCTACTTTATTCAAAAACCGACGTCCTATTCATTTTTAAACGGCGGTAAATTAAACCCGTCGTGGTGTTTATTTTATAACGTCGGTTATTTAAACGTACGACGTCTATACCAAAATAAAACACTATGTTTTTCAAATTTAGAACAGAGTTAGTGAGACTTACGATTATTTTTGCCTTCTCTGCAACCTTTGGATCATGGATGTTTCCTGTTTTATCTTCTCTTGCCTTCTTCCATAGAACAGCTTGATCGATTTCTTCATCGGGCATGGTTTCTATCAATTGGTCCTCCAAATCAACATACCCTTTTCTAGACAACCTATGGTTGTACTCCAATTTCTCCCTCCTCTTTTTCTGCTCAGAATGCACAGCCTCAAAATCTGGGGATAACCTTGAAGCTACAAAGGCATCCCATTGCGATTTCTCTATGAACTTATAAAGCTCAGGGGGTTCTTTTAACTTCTCATTGTCTTGTGTGAATGGAAGGATATACTGCATAGTTACATTATACTTGAAATCCTTCCATTTTTCGGCGGCAGACGACAGAACCATATTCTTGCACCCATCCCCAATAACATAGGCCATTTGAACAACCTCCCAAATCTGCTCCTTCACGTCCTTGGGCAATTGAGTCCTTTTCTTGTCAACAAGAGGGACTCTGGTGTGTGCCAAAACACCAATGTAAGACTGCATCTCAATAGCAGTCTTGCCATGTGGTCTGCCCTTTTTATTGAACTCAACCACAGGCTTAACCTTCTGAATTTTCCTCTTCACAACACGGCTCATTGTTCTGATACCACGGCCGGATTTTGGCTCCTCAACAAATGTGGCTGTGCTCGAGTCTTTCTCGGAGGTTGAGGAAAATCTCATCCTCTTCGAGGGTTTGCTTTGAATTGATTTTTCTTCTTCCACTTGAGCCTTTGAAACTGATTTGGCTTCATCCTCTTGTGCCTTTGAAACTGATTTGGCCTATGACGCTTGAGCTTCCTTGTTTTGAGATTTCGAAACCATTTTTAATTAATCTGCAAGGAAAACAACGTCGATTATTAAAAAGAAACGACGTAATAATAAAGAAACAACGTCCTAAAATACAGCCGTGATATCTCATTAGAACGACGGTTGTAAAACAACACCGTCGTCGTAAATAGAACACCACGACGGTAACACTAAAACAGCGATGTCCTATTAAACAGTCTCTCAGACCATGTATGGAAATAAGACGACGGTTTTATATCTTTCATGATGTAAATATGTATACACTACGTCGGTTACTCATCCTAAGAACCGACGTGGTTTAAAATTTACAACATCAAACACAAAACGACTGTTCTTCTCCCACAAGACGACGATTTTATCTTGTTTCCGACGTATTAATTCTCACACCATGACGGTTTTTAAACACCGTCGTGCAGTTTGCATTCGGTCGAATTTATCGGCCGTCGTGGTGTGTCCATTCTATCGTCGCAAACAAGATATAACTGTCGTCTTTTGGCGTCGTGAGAGTATGGACTTATGAATTTAATCAAAACCAGTGAAAGATTTCCTCAATTTGACAGAATCTTGTTTCCAGACAACGACGACATTCAAATGAAATGTAAAAAAAGGGAAGAGAGTGAGAAAAAACCTTTGGCGTGCAAAGAAAGTTTCCTTCTGACGAAGACGAAGACGAAGACGAAGATGGTGATTTGGAGACGAAGACGAAGATTCAGACGATGATGCTGCTTTTGGGAAATGGGAGGGAAACTGTGATATTTTATCGGTGAGAGAAAACCGTAGAACATTAGGTCAGGTGACGAAAAGTTTATATATTTTCCCAGAGTTCAATACAACAACGTTTTTATTACAAAATCGCCGTATTATTTAGTTATAACGACGGTAAATAATTCAGAACTGACGTGGCTATCACAACTGCCGAACGACTTTTGGAATTCTGATGTGGTTATGACGGCGCTTGTTTATCTAAACTGACGTTGTACTTCGAAATTCAACGACTATGTATTTTAATAAACCGACGTGGTTACTTTGGGGTTATGAAAATGACGTCGTTCTCTTTTTAATACGCACCAAATGACTTTTGGATTTCCGATGTAGTTATGACGGCGCTTGTTTATCTAAACTGACGTTGATTATTCAAATATGACGTCGCTATATATATTAGAGCCGACGTGGATATTTACGATAATTTGTTTAAATATGATTTTTTCACGCGTTTTTTAACTCTCAGTTTTCTGTGAGATCCCACATCAACCAACGGAGAGTGGGTGATGTGCCTTATATGTACACACCCGCATCCATATAGCACGAGGCCTTTTGGGAGCTCACTGGCTTCGGAGTTGTAGGAACTCCGAAGTTAAGCGAGTTGGGGGCGAGAGCAATCCTAGGATGGGTGACCCACTGGGAAGTTGGTCGTGAGTTCCCAGAAACAAAACCGTGAGGGCCAGAGAGGGGGGCCCAAAGCGGACAATATCGTGCTATGGCAGAGCCGATCCGGGATGTGACAATTTGGTATCAGAGCCACTCTGCCGTGTGGTGCAAGTGTGCCGACGAGGACGTCGGGCCCTTAAGGGGGGTGGATTGTGAGATCCCACATCAACCAACGGAGAGTGGGTGATGTGCCTTATATGTACACACCCGCATCCATATAGCACGAGGCCTTTTGGGAGCTCACTGGCTTCGGAGTTGTAGGAACTCCGAAGTTAAGCGAGTTGGGGGCGAGAGCAATCCCAGGATGGGTGACCCACTGGGAAGTTGGTCGTGAGCTCCCAGAAACAAAATCGTGAGGGCCAGAGAGGGGGGGCCCAAAGCGGACAATATCGTGCTACGGCAGAGCCGATCCGGAATGTGACATTTCAATTAGGGTTCCAACTTCTTCTTGCCCTTTGCTCTGTCTCATCAAATTCTAAAAAATTGTCTTTCTGAAAGGAAATGGGTTTGCAGAATGATTCCTCACAAGACCAAGCATGGGTTTGCAGAATGATTCCTCACAAGACCAAGCATGGGTTTGCAGCCGCACTTACCCGTTTGAAGGCATACGAGGGTGTTCCTGATGCTCCTTATGATAAGATAAAGAGGATGGTTATTCCTAATGCTCTAAAGTGAGCTTTTCACACTTTGTTGATTTTGATTTTATGAAATTATTAGATATTGATCTGTGGCTGTGCAGGAGCTTGAGAAGAAGAGGAAGGAGAGGCCCCAGCTTGCATATGAGAGGAAGAAACAGTTGAACAAGCTGAGGGTGAAGGCAGAAAAGAAACCACGATGTATTTGCCTAATTTGTGTTCATATATTGTGTAAATATTGATCAATATTTAACACGAAGAGATTTGCCTTTTAAGATGAAAATGTTGTTGAGGATTGAGAATTAAATTTTGTTTTGTGTTAAGAAAGATATTACCAAAATAAAAGAGAAATTAATTAATTTTAAAAAGCTATAAAAATAAGACGGCGGTTTACAGAGAAGGCAGACGTATAAATAGAAAAAATACGATGGTAATTTGAACTTAGAACGTGGTAAATAAATACGACAGTAGTGTTGTAGGTACCGTCGTAGTACACTCCAAAAAAATAAGTTGATAAATTAATCTCTCGCATCATGGTATATTATTCAACATGTCATTTTTTTGTAATATACCGACGTGGATTACATTACATTATACGACGTGGATTCCATAAAATTATACGACGTGGATTCCATTAAAGAATAACCGACGTGGTTTTTTACAATTAGACGGCGGTATGTGTATAAGGACCGCCGTGAGTTTAAAAGATTTATTGTATAAATTTGACTCTTTCTTTCAGTTTCAGTTTTCATTTAGGGTTCCAAGTTCTTCTGATCTCTCTGGAGGCTCGTCTTCCTCTCTCACATACACACATACATCATCACTCTCTCTCACATCTCAAAGACAATAATTTGGATGTTAATGATGTATGCGTTTTGGTGTATCTCAAAGACACCAAGACGCACGCATCATTAACTTTCAAAACATTGTCTTTCTCAAAGTTTGCAGTGGTCAGTTCAGTTCTGGTTTCTTTTTGGATTTTGTGTATTTAAAATATTGTCTTTCTCACTTTGGTGGTTCGATTATGATCAGGATCCAAAGATCTCAATGGTAAGATATCATACCTCTTGGGATCTCATTTTAATTTTCGTAGGCCACCAAAATTAAAAAATAATTAAATCTTAAAAAGAAATAAAAATTAAGACGGCGGTTTACAGAGAAGGCACCGTCGTAGTATACCGCGTGGATTCCATTATATTATACGACGCGGAATAAGAACAGTTGGTCGTGTTTAGTTAGGAGTTAACACGGCATGTTTTTTGGTGAACTGTCGTCTTTATGTTCTACGTCGGTGGATTCATACCTGATGTCATTGTTTTTTGGTCAGATTTTAACTTTGAAGAAAACCTTTTTAAAAAGACGACGCTTTTTTATTAGTGTGCGTCGTCTTTTAAAAATATTCAACAGTACCTCCACTTTTTAGTTGTTTAAGGCACTTATCCACGACGGTTTTTTTGTTACCTTCGTCTTTTTAAATACAACGACGGTTTTATGTTTTGCCGTCATCTTTTTCTGGTCGTCTTTTTCACTTTTTGTAGTAGTATTAATTGGTGGGATTTGCTTAAGGGGGGAGGTGAGGTCAACACATATGGTGTCAACAAAAAGAGAGATTCAAACTCATGGATTTATACTGGTTCAGTCCAACTGACCTACATCCAGTCCTCAAGCACACCACTTGAGAGTTCGATCCACTATGTTGGAAAACTCCTTGCAGGTGGAGTTGAAACCTTTACACAGCTAGAGCACACCGCTCTTTCACACAAGGTGGAAGACACCCTTCTCACCTCACAGGGTCATGACCAACCCCTTTTACAAGTTTGAATGAGACAACTCTCGAAATAAAAATTTCTCCTGTTTGAGAGGGTCAGCTCACACAATGATAACTCTCCTTTTTGAGTAGGATATACAGAAGTAATTTGGACTCTAGAACTCTTGTATGAATTGGAACAGGATTGGCTCAAGAGAGAATGATATTCAGAGTATGATGAATGCTCGTAAGCTTGGACGAATATATTGAGTTGTCTCTTTTTACAAAAACTTTGAAGACATATTTATAAGTATAGAAATATAGGTGTTGGAAAAATTGAGCCATTAGGAATATATCCGTTTAGAAATATAGCTGTTGGAAAATATAGCTGTTTAACTTATTTTTAGCAGTCTTTGTCCTTTTACTTTCATTTATTTTTATATTACTCCATTTACTTAAGTTTACAATGTAAATAAGGAAGTACCCCTCATTTGGATTCGAATAAAAATACTAGAAAATCAAATTCCCACCAAATCAAAATATGAAAAATTGAAATACGTTTTAGGCTAAAAATGATGGCTCATTAAGAAAATATATACTTCATACTAAAATCCCATAACATCAAGTATTCTTATTTGATGTGTAAGGAATAAAAGCCGCCAAAAATTATCTTGAGAAATTAATTATTCCGAAAAACCATTTTTCATATTTAGCCAATATTTTTACATAAAATAATTTTTCATGTATGATATGAATGCATAAAGGGACCTAATGTCAATCTAGGTAAAAAAGCCTTAGAGTCCAATCCACAAAGAGTTTTATAAGAATAATCTAACTCTTCCGTATTGAAGAAAGTATTTGCTTGAGTATCGGCTTCTTGCTCAATGTTTCAAATGTCTTCCAGTATTTATAGTATTTTTGAACCATTTAGAAATACCTGCTCCTTACAACTTATCACACTTGAAATACATTAGATATATAAAGAATAATTTGTTATCATCAAAATATGCACAACATGCTTATATTAAAAACCGTAAGACTAACAGAACCTCCTCTTGGCCTAGGTTCTTTCACTTCCTCCGGCTCGAGGATGGTTAGGCTTCGTATGGATGTTTTTGTAATTTTTAGGTTTGTTTTAGTAAAAACAATGCAAATAAATTAAGGACGTGATTAAACAAAAAGACAATAGTTAAAGTGCGATAAAATAAATCTAAAAGATAAATAAACGTAAAATAAAGCAAGAATGAAATAAGAATGATAAGAACGATAAATTAAATTAAACTTAATGAAAATGCGATAATAATGAAAAAGTAAAGCAATTGAAATAGAATTGAATTTAAAAGACAAGATAATGTAAATTGCAAGAAATTAAACTTACACTAAGAAAAGGAAGAACTTGCTACACTAAGTGCTTGAAAAGTAAAATCCTAAATCTAAGAAAAGAGAAGTGTGAGATGAAAAATAGGTCTGTGTATCTCCTCTCTTCGTTTGATGAGGTTTATATAGGGCCTCTGCCAACCCATGGGTTGGCCATTAAATGGCCCGAGGTCAGCTCCTTTGAAATTCCTTCCTTTTGAAGCCTCCTAAATCTGTGGGATCACATTGATGGAGATATTTTGATTGCTTGATCCTCTTTTGTTTTGGAATACTCCGAATTGTCTTCAATTTCCTTGATTTCTTTCCTTGTGAGGCTTTCGTCACACACATGTTATCCTCCATAAATCTTGAGTTTGAATCCGTGGCTTGGGCTTGGACCTCCGAGTTTCTGGATTTGCATTTGGCGGAATCTTGTGGCCTTTAGAATTCTAGAGTTAGTAATCCGTGAAAGTTGTTATGAGAGCTCCAAGATCCACCGAGAGAGCTTTTATTTGATTGTCATATTTATTTATTAATATATATTAATAAATTTGAGTAAGGCCATAACAACGAGGAAACTCGAGCATGGACTCGACGTTGGCGAGGAGCCTCGATGGGTGATGGTCAATTGGCATCCTGCTTTTCACACTTATCAATACATTAAAAATTAAATACATGCACATGGGTCATTTCATAAATGTTGAGAGGAAGAAGTTTCTTTCTCACTTAGTGTATATGTTGTGTCGGATTCAACTGCACCAAAATCGATTCAGTTGAATTCTCAACTTGTGATACTCACAAGTACACGAACCGTTGGGTAGTATAGCATGTGTAAGTGCGAGGTTGATCCCATGAGGATTGATGATAGATTGATTCAATTCGATTCTCTGCACAAAACACAAGCAATTAAGTTAACAAGTTCAATTCAAGTAAAAAGATTGATTCTCTCTAATGTATAATTTAGCCATGGTGTATGGTCTAAACCTTGTATTCATAATTCCCTAATTAGATCCTTGTTATCGAACCTAAATTAAGCATTGGAAATCCATTAAGTATAGGAGAACATTTTAAACAACTAAGCATGTATCTAATCCATGTTGTCGAATGTCCCTACATACTTTTTCTATTCATAGTTCAATTAGAATTAAGGCATATGGTGTCTACTCTTAATTCCAACCAAGATAGCTAACATACAAGTTTAAATGGTGATCAAACATTCAAACAAGCATATCAACTTATAAGCGTAGTGAATAAGAACAAGAACTAAAATTGAAACTTGGAAACCAATCAAACTTCAAAAACTTAAAATCGTCTTGGTGTTTATTAAAACAAAGTAAAACTAAGGAAATATAAGAAGAAAATAAAAGGCAAAGGGAGGAGAAGAAGATAGGGAAAGCATGCTAGAGATGGAAAAGCTTCATCCCCATGGCTGCCAGGAGGCCAAAGCCTCCCAACTGTTGCCTTCTCTCTTCTCTCCCTTTGTGACTCTCAACTCTCCCTCTCTTTGTATACAATGTGATGAAATATGAATGAATATCTGAATTTATAACTTCCCAGCCCCTTGAAGACTCTCTATTTATAGGGTTAAGGTGAGTAGGAATTCTGATTTGGATATTGAGTTCACCAACCACACCCACTTCACCTACCACACAATTGCATTGGAAAACGATTTATCTTCTCTTTAGGCTTAGTGTTGCAGCTCCCATTTCATCTTCTTTTATTTCTTTTACTTGCTGCAAAACTCCACTCCAATTATAAGCAATGAATCTTCTTCACCTAACTTCCCCACCATCAATAACACCTCATGCTTAGGTCAGAATGACCAAGCACACTTAGCTCATCCTTAGGTTAGCATGACCAGAAACTTCAAGGGCTCACGAATTAGGATTCCCTTAAGCAAATGACAACTTTGAGCCCTCCATCTTGAAGTTCAGAATGTCATCTTTCCAATCACATGTCATTTGGGCCAATCCAAGGTCGAAGGAAGAAGTTAAGGCCGAAATAAATTGCTAACTCATTTGGGAGAGCAAACAAAATTCCTCCTGAGCATGATTCAATGTTTGGTGGGCTGAGGACTCCATATACTTCTAATTAGGCTCCATTTTGGATATGTTGTAGTAGAGACCCGTTGGACCAACTTTACTCGAGAATGTCTCCTCATTTGAGCTGTGTAGATTGCTGAAATAAGGCATGCAATTTGACCTACAAAACTAGACTAACAAGGGAGTGTAGCACAAATTGGGTTTGTCTTTAAGCTGTTCTTCCATTCATCCAAATCAAGTCTTAACATGCTTGAATTGCATGAATTATGTTCTGTTGCTCTATTGACCTACAAAACACACAAAGAAAAGTAAAGGACTCAGAATTCTAAGAAACTAAGAAAAAGACTAAATAAATAAGGCATGTATGTGTATGAAATTATGAGCCTAACAGTATAAGATTGATTTGAAGGAGGAAAAACCCATTTGAGTTTTTGGCTACTAGCATATGGCCACCTCCATCAATTATAAAACCGAATTATAGTGGCCACATGGGCATTTTGATCACCTATATAAGCTATTTAGAAAAATTCTTCCTTGATGGCCACACGCATGGCCGCGCATTTGCGTTAAAGCAAATATACATATATTAAAGGGGGAATGCTAGCAACCTTCTCTCTAACCTTCTCATTTGGACCTTCTCCCTTCTCTTAATGACATGTGTCATTTGTTTCTTAGTTAAAACAATGTCATTAATTACAAAAAATATTTTAATTATATTTCCATATATGCCCTTAGAAAAAACTAAACGTTTGTACGGGTTTTGACTCTCTCTCTCTCTCTCTCTCTCTCTCTCTCTCTCCTTCTCCCTCTTCCTCTCTCTTTCTTCTACTCGTCCCTTCTTCCCCGGAAATTTGGCCCCGACCCTACCCCTCTTCACCCCTCCACTCTCACCCAACAGTCACCCATCCTCACCCACCTTTGGCAGCCCAATCACAACCCATTCTTGCTAAAAGGTTGAAACTTTGAATTTTGAAATTTGGATTTACCCAAATTATATCTGGAATTTACCCATTTGAAATTTAATGATATTGTTTGATAATTTGAGGTTGGGGTGTACAAGCCATCCTATAATCAAGATTCACTCTCAAATTTTATTTGATGCTTTGAGATGCAAGGATCTGCTGGGTTTTCATTGGGTCTTCCAATAGGGAAGAGAGAGAGATGAGTGGAGGGACTTGTGGGGAATGTTGGGTATGTTGAGAATTTTTTTGGGGTGTGTGGGTTGGGGATTGGGAAGAAGGTGGGTGAGGGGGCGAGGGAGAAAATCAGGGAGAGAGATAAGATTAGTTTTTTTGTTTAAAAACAAAAATTGGAGTTAACCATGTCAGTGTCAATATATTTAAGGCATAAGGGTAAATTTGGAAGCAAAAGTTAGGTTGTCTTGTGCATTAACAACATTGGTTTAAGTGTAATAAAAATGACACATGTCATGTAGGAAAGAGAGAAGATCCAAAAGAGAAGGTTAGAGAAAAAATTGATAGCATTCCCATATTAAAGTCAATAGGATTCGAGGAGAAAGCCACCGACTTCTTGGTCGCTGGACATGACAAGACAACTAAACCAAATAACAAGAGCCATTTCACACTCCTCTGTGGGGCAACGTGCCGAAGGTCAAAATGTGTTCTTGTAAGAATCCTTGACATCAATAATTAAATAGTATGTATAATTTATGAAAAGATTCTTTATGTAATCAAAGGCCAAATGACCCCGTCAACTGGCCTTGCTATAATATATATATATTGTAAAATGGCCGTGGCGTTCAAAGATACCTGTAAGGTAGTCTTAGTCCACCGACTCTAGTTCGCAAATTCCAATCCGCCGACACCACGGCGTCGGGATTGCGAGAGATCACGTGTTGGTTTCTCGAGATGTAGTTGAATCGCGAGCAGTTGATTAATTCCCAGCGACCAAGAGACTATGAAGCGGCTGAAAGCTCAGTTGATTAATTCCCAGCGACCAAGAGACTATGAAGCGGCCGAAAGTAAGCTTTCAGCCGCTAGCAACGCTATATCCTCTTGAAGAAAAAATTAGAACAGCTGGGTTAGGTCCTTGTACTGGCGGCGACAACTTCAGGGACCACGTTGTGTTTCTTCGATCAAGGCCATACCCCAAACACATTCATTCACCTATTTATTGTGTTACACATTGAATATGACATATATATATAGTCCCACATCGCTAGCGTAAGAAATGTGAAATTTCTTATATGTTCAAACATGGGTGTCCCTACGAAGTTGAAGGCCCTAGGCAAACCACAAATTGTGGCCCTCGATCCTCTATGTGCAATACTCATGTATTTTATTCTTTTTTATGTTCTTACTTTGAAAAAAATATTTATGACCTCAATTTGAAGATCGTAAAATAAAATAAAATAAAAATAACAAACAACATATAATCCACACTGCAACTCAACTAGAAGGGGGAAATTTTTAGTGAAATTCTTTATCAAATATATCAAATTCTAGTAGGAGCGACATACTTAGTTACCCATATAGACAAGAAACTTCTTCAAAAATGAGAATCTTAACCAAACGTTTGTAAATTTTAAACTTATTTCCCAAATCCCTATTCTTTATATGCATAAAATTAATAAAAGAGGAAAAAAAAACATCATATTGATTTTTTTTTTAAAAGGTCAATCATCATACATGTTAAACTATTATAGATGTGTTTTATTTCTTAAATGTACTAGGTTAATTGACTTAGACTATGAATTTAATGAATAATTGGGCCTATTTTTTTTGCCAAAATTAGGAAGGGAGAGGGGTTTTTTTTTTCACACATACTACCAAGGTACATGGGGATTCGAACTTAAGATCACTGATCTATAATTCAAGGTTCTTTTCTACTTTACTATTGAATAATATTGAATAATTAGGCTTAATATTATTTTTATATATACAACTTTTTATTATTATAAAGTAGTATAGTATATATATAGAGTTCATAAAAATTAGAGGTTCTCCCAATTTGGTGGCATTAGGAGGCCGCCCATGAGGTGTCATCTTTCCTAATAAAGGCGTATTTTGAACTTGTATAGCGCCAAGAACAAAATCATGCAAATGTAGGGGCCACTGTGGCTATCTAACAATAAGATTGTTTTTTTGAGGGGGCGATATTTTCGCACCTATCCACGTAATTATCGTTAATATATCGATATTTTTATTGATATTATCGGGGATGATAATTTCAACATTTTTCATGCATTCTTTGGGCAATATGGAACCCAAAAATACATGAAAAATGTTGAAAAGTTTCCATGTTGCGCATAGAGGGATTCGAACCCCTTTCTCTATCAACCAGCCATTGTGCCTTATCCAACTCGCTGTGGATGCGTTTGTGATTGTATTTTCTGCGTGTAATATTTATAACGTCTTTAAAATGTCTGCAAGCTAATATTTATTATCTATGATAAATTTTTATATTAAAAAAAATACCAAGAGGATTCAAACCCCTCCCATTTTACTCCAACACCTTAACCACCATATCACTTATATTTTTGTGAAAATATGCTAAAATATTTATATATATACACATGGTTTTGTTTTGAATTCTTTTTGCAAGAAACAAATTTTCACATGAGAATGAATCTTTGACCATTCCTTTTCAAGTTTCTACTTTTGAATTACTCACCACGTTTCAACTTACATCCCTTACCCCACCATTCAACCACTCACCTAACAATTACATGCAAAACTATTTTGGGGATTTATCATTTGATGACTACTCTTCACAATATACTTACTCTACACATAGAGATGATGAAGATAGTGAAAAATTTGAACCTCATAGGAACTCTATGTGGTACTAAGTCACTCATGTTTCTTACCATGCAATGTATAAAGTGTAAAATATTGTAGTAATTCATTATATATAAATGATTATGGTGTGTTTAATCTTCTTTCATTAATTACTACATATTTTCTACACTCACAGTGTTTGCTAGCTCGCTATATAATCAACTTAAATAAGTTAAATCCATCATGCAATGCATTTCCTTCCAATTTTTTTGTGATAAATTAATAGATAATTGACTAAATAAACATCCTGCAAAGTTTCAATAAAAATTTCCAAGTTTTTCTTACAATTTCCGTGGTTTTTATTCAATTTTTATCGATATCGATAATATCCCGATATTTCCATCGAAATTTCTGTGTTTTTGGACTACCGATATTTCCGATATCATCGATATTTTAGACCTTGCTCCTACCACACATTGTGCTGAAAACCTGTTTATATGATGGCCGGTTAGTGTGTTTGAGTCAACATTATTTGTCCATGAAGATGTTAGGGTGGTTTATGACTGATTGATGCTTGTGTGGTGTCCATGAAGATGTGAGGGTGGTTTATGCTGAACACCATTTCCCGCGGATTAATCTTTGTTGCTATAAACTATATAACAGTTGGTTTGAAAGTGATTATGGGATGGTCAGAATTACTTATAAGAAGAAGCATATTTCATGTGCTAAGCGATTTAGGGAGAAGCACATTCCATGCACTTCTCTATAAAATCACTTAAAACAACTTAATAGTGATTATATGGCAAAGTGTTTCCTCATAAAAGTGATTATAGGCCTACGTAAAATCACTCTCAAAGTGATTCTCAAATAATAACCTTATATTTTTATAATACGTACCTCATATTGTTATGATAATAAAAAAAATAAACAACTAACTAATTAGACTAATCATTTATTTTATATTAAAAAGATGAACTCCTAGTGCTTTGGGTTTTTAAAAATTTAAAAAAATAAAAATAAAAATTTAAGTTGAATAATGAAAGTTGTGCATTAAAAAATGCTTGACTTCTAACCAATTTAGGTACCGTACTAGCCAACGAGTGGACGTTGTCCTCTTGCATTATCAGTAATATGTACTCGTATAAACATTGGCAGTAGAAAGATCTAAGGTGAGAAAAATGTAAATCACTCTTCTTGATGTGTCCTTCTGGCTGTGGCAAGTCTACTCTTCTTGATGCTTTGGGAGGTAACAATTCATACCCTCTTACTTAATAATTAGTTAGCAAAATTTTGGTTCTCACCGACATGATGAGAGTAAAAATAGAAATATATCTTCCAATTCTTTAGCATATTTATACTTACGAATTGGAGTGATGAAATGAAAGAGAGAGAGGAGACGTCACGGTAAGTGGGTGTATAAAATTACAAAGAAATATCTGCTCACGTGATGATGTATCACGTGAAAGAGAATGACAATCACAAAGAAATATACACTTCAAATATAATAGGACTAGATCTAGAATGTAGAAAGATTTCACTATCTATTCACTTTTTGAAGCAAAAGACGACTTGAAGTCTAGTATCATAAAACGTGTACAAAATTACAAATCATAGTGTACTGTAGTTACTGATGAATAATTTAGAACAAACCAAAACAGGAATATAATGGCTTATTGGCTTCCACATAATATTTAACTTTGTTTTATTTGTCCAAAAGTTATCAATCAATTCAGGTGATTTGTTTTGTACATAAGATGCTTATGTTGCCAAATTTAATCTGGACGAAACATTTATGCAACAATCAACCTGATCATTTCTCCATTTAATTCACAATATAACATGTTATATATCATTACACTCTCAATTTTAGCCATTGATCATTAGGAGTTCTGTGTACGTATTACGTAATACGTGGTTCATATTGACAGTTTTCTAAACCTAACTTGCTTGACATAGTTTTCTAAACACTACATAGGAAATTGTTCGAGAGCTGTCTTATAGTGGTAGATATATTGATATAAAACTTATTAGATTTCTATTTTTCCAGGCAAGAGGCTCGCTGATCATGTTTGTATCTTCATTTCTAACTTTTATGGCTATCGGTGGATTCCCCTCTTTTGTGGAAGATATGAAGGTAAAATAATTTGGAATAGGGGGATATATATATATATATATATGCTAAGTTTTGCACTTCTATATAGTTTACATCATAAGTGCCATATATATATATTAATGTTGCTAAATATAGGTTTTCTCTTGTAAACTCAGGTATTTGAACGAGAAAGATTAAACGGGCACTATGGTGTTTCTGCATTCGTTTTTGCCAACGCATTTTCCTCTGTGCCCTTCTTGATATTGATTTCAGTGATTCCTAGCGCCATGAGTTATTACGTCGCTGGACTTCACGAAGGATCTGAACACTTCTTCTACTATGCTTAATTGTGTGTTATTTGCTTGCATGATGCTGGTTGAGAACTTGATGATGATAGTTGCTAGCATTGTGCCCAACTTCCTCATGGGAATAATAGCCGGAGCTGGAATTCAAGGGCTTATGATAATGTGTGGCGGCTTCTTCCGACTACCAAACGATATTCCCAAGCCTCTGTGGAAGTTCCCATTGTACTGTTAGTAAAGTCAAAGACAAAACATAGACATCCCTAAATGGCTTGTCTACCACCTTGTTACTTTTCCTTGTTTTCATATTCCTTGTTTTAGGGATGGAAACTCTCCATGTTTCCCTCCATATCTTGTGCATTGTTTGTAACTAATAATCACCTTGTATACTTGTATATCTAACCCTTCACTAAGTAAGAAACTCAATTGGCAGATTTGAATTCTCTGCAAAACCTATCTTGTTCTTCTTATTATACATTCTCAACTCTCTCAATTACACTATATTTGGCATGGTATCAGAGCAATCGATTTTGGTTGCCTCTGCATAACCTTGTTCTTGCCTAAATCTCTACCTATCCTTGCCCATAATTTGCTGTTATATTATTCCTACCTCATACTTTGCCTTGCCTCAAAATTGGTCTTGATCACAAGCCTTTTTTGTGCTCTTGTTTGCTGAAGTTTTAAGCTATTTCTTCCTCTACATCCTTTTATATACTTACCTCATGGGTGACACCAACGACTCCATCAACGACTCCACGGACGACTCCTCTAAAATCGACTCCACCAAGATCGACTCCACAACACCACCACCACCCCGGTCCTCTCATGACTACTCTCCAATTACTCCTGATAAGTTGGATGGGTCCAACTATCCTGCATGGTCTCGTAGTGTTCGCTTGGCCATCACTGCTCGTCGTATGGCTGGTTTCATTAATGGTAAAAAGATTGCCCCTGCCATTGATGATCCTAGCTATGAAGCTTGGGATGAAGACAACTGTTTGGTGCAGTCATGGCTCCTCAACTCCATGACCAAAAATGTACGTGCCTTATTTGATCACTGCTCAACGGCTTATGCGGTGTGGGACGCAGCTCGGAAGACATATACTGTCACACAGAATAGCTCCAAGTTGTACCAACTCCGTCGTCAGTCAGTCACCACCTCTCAAAGTGGTGAACCTGTGAATGTATTCTACGAAAAATTACACATAATATGGCAGGAAATTGACAGCCTCCGTCCCTGCAAACATACCAATCCCGATGATGTGGCTCTTCACCAACAAGCACTTGAGGTGGAACGTGTGTACGATTTTTTGGGAGGACTCGATCCCAACTTTGATTCTGTTCGTAGTCGGATTCTTGCCATGAATCCGCTTCCAGCAGTCATTGAAGCTTATGCACTAGTGGTAGAAGAAGATAATCGCCAATCTTCCATGCTTGGCGGTGGGAGTGCAATGGCGGTCAAGCCATATCGGCCACCACACCGTACGTCCTCCGGACTTCCCCCTCGGGGTCCCAAAACTGACAATGCAAAGGGAACTGAGAAGTGCACTCATTGTGGTGGTGATCATCTTATTGAGAAGTGCTTCAAGCTTCATGGTTATCCTGAGTGGTGGGATGCTTTCAAATCCCGCAACAAAACACCCAAGGCAGCATGTGTTATAACTACCGATGCCTCTCCATCTTCCACCCTACTCTCCGACTCCGAATCAGGTACACAACCCACTACATGGATAATTGACACAGGTGCCACTGATCATATGACTTTTGACTCTACTATGTTTTCCACAATATCTTCTAAGTCTCGTCATCCTTACATCACTAGTGCCAATGGAGTCCCCTCTAATGTTGCTGGTGAAGGAACTATATCACTTTCCCCTTCCTTATCTTTATCTCATACACTACTTGTTCCCTCCATCAATTGCAATTTGCTGTCTGTTGGAAAATTACTTGACTCACATAACTGTTATGCCACATTCTATCCTTCCCATTGTCTTTTTCAGGACCTCACGACTCACGCGACGATTGGGCATGGTAAACGAAGAGGGGGGTTGTATTCCTTGACGGTCTCTTCACCACCAAGGGTAGCTCATACTCAAGGTTCCAGCTCACAAGCTCGCAATCAACATCAGATTTGGCTTTGGCATCGTCGTCTAGGACATCCATCCTTTGGCTATCTTCAACGTTTGTTTCCGTCTTTGTTTCGTGGCCTAGATCATTCTCAGTTTCAGTGTGAAACCTGTGTATTGGCCAAAAGCCATCGAACTGTTTTTCCCTTAAGTGATAATAAAACGGAATTCCCTTTTGATTTGGTTCACTCTGATGTTTGGGGTCCTGCTAAAGTTTCTTCCAATGGCAAAAGATGGTTTATTACATTTATTGATGATTGTACTCGCATGACTTGGGTATATTTACTAGCTCATAAAAGTGACGTTTCCGCTGCAATCCGTGAATTTCATGCTATGATTACCACACAGTTCCAAGCTTCCATCAAAGTATTCCGGTCTGATAATGGTGGGGAATATGTGAACAATGTCTTGGCACATTTCTTTCGAGACCAAGGCATCATTCATCAAACCTCCACATCTTTCACTCCGCAACAAAATGGTGTCGCAGAGCGAAAGAATCGACAATTACTTGAGGTTACTCGTGCTTACATGCTGGATAAATCGGTCCCTCACTACTTATGGGGACATGCCCTTCTTTCTGCAGTATATGTAATTAATCGAGTGCCGAGTAGTGTTTTGAAGTTTGAAACTCCACTGAACACCTTGGCTCGTCATGTCTCTCTTCCTACAGTCCTCAAGCTGCCTCCTCGCATATTTGGTTGTGTTGTATATGCTCATGTTCCATCTCATCAAAGAAGTAAGCTGGACCCTTGTGCCATTCGATGTGTGTTCGTTGGGTATGGATCAACTCAAAAGGGATACAAGTGTTACCATTCTCCTACTCGTAAGCTCTTTGTCACTATGGATGCCACATTTCATGAAGATTTATCCTACTTTAAAGCTGCTATGCCCCCTTCTCTTTAGGGGGAGAGAAGGAATGAAGAGAAGGAAGAAAAGGAAGAAAATATCCAAGTCTGTGACAAAACGACCGGTCGCAACCCAGAAGCGACCGGTCGCTTTCCTGAAACGACCGGTCGCACTGACCGCGACCGGTCGCCTTGCTCCAGCGATGATGAAGATCGACTCTGTGACAAAACGACCGGTCGTAATCCTGAAACGACCGGTCGCACTGACCGCGACCGGTCGCCTTGCTCCAGCGATGATGAAGATCGACTCTGTGACAAAACGACCGGTCGTAATCCAGAAGCGACCGGTCGTCGTGACAAAACGACCGGTCGCACAGAATCCAGCGACCGGTCGCCAAGCACCAGTGAACTTCAAAATTTGGACAGCGATGAAGGTATTGGAAAATTGTCGTTCTTATTTGGTGAAGATCCCGGAGGAGACAATTCAAATGGTTGCTGCGATCAACAACAAAATACAACCCCTTCTTCTCAACCATCGGACCAGTCGTCTCGTGATGAGGAAGCACTTGAGGTAATTCCCGAAGCACCTAATGCTATACCATACACTCTCCCACCTAGGACCACTAGAGGAAAACCCAAGCCTCAATATTGTCCTGACCTTACTGCCAAATCTAAATATCCCATTAATAACCATGTTTCAACTCATAGATTGTCAAAGTCATATGCATCATTTGTCAATCAATTATCTACTGTATGTGTTCCAAATAAGTGGCAGGATGCTATAACAGATTCCAGATGGGCTGAAGCAATGGCGATTGAAATGGAAGCTCTGGAAAAGAATTCTACATGGGAAATGGTCCAGTTGCCACAAGGGAAGAAACCAGTTGGATGTCGGTGGATATACACCATTAAATACAAAGCTGATGGATCCATAGATCGATACAAAGCTCGATTAGTGGCCAAAGGGTATACACAAACATATGGAATTGACTACCAAGAGACATTTGCACCTGTTGCCAAGATCAATACCGTACGTATTCTCATGTCATTGGCTGCAAACCTTGATTGGCCACTATTGCAGTATGATGTAAAGAATGCATTTCTTCACGGGGAATTGCAAGAAGAAGTGTATATGGAACCACCACCAGGGATCTCCATGGCACTTGGTCCCAACACCGTGTGCAAGCTGAGAAAATCATTATACGGGCTAAAGCAGTCACCACGAGCCTGGTTTGGAAAATTCACAGATTCTATGAAGCGCTTTGGGTACACTCAGAGCCACTTGGATCACACTTTATTCTTAAAGCGTCGTGGTGACAAACTTACGGCCCTTATCATCTATGTTGATGATATGGTGGTTACCGGTAATGACAATGAAGAAATGAAGAATCTGCAGAAGCTCCTTGCTAGTAAATTTGAGATGAAGGAATTAGGTGAGTTACAATATTTTCTTGGCATAGAAGTTGCTAGATCAACACATGGCATATTTCTATCCCAACGAAAATATGTGTTAGACTTGTTAACAGAAACTGGAATGCTTGATTGTAAGCCAGCTGACACACCTATTGAGCAGAACCACAAGTTAGGGATGTATCCAGACCAAGCACCCACTGACAAAGAAAGATATCAAAGATTGGTTGGGCGACTGATTTATCTATCACACACACGCCCCGACATAGCTTATGCTGTGAGTATGGTGAGTCAGTTTATGCATCAACCAAGTGAGGCACACATGAATGCAGTAACTCGGATCATGAGGTACTTGAAGGCTGCCCCTGCCAAAGGGTTGATATTCTCCAAACATACACATATGAACCCAGAAGGATACACAGATGCGGATTGGGCAGGATCCATCACAGATAGACGTTCTACTTCTGGATACTTTACATTTGTGGGGGGCAACTTAGTCACTTGGAGAAGTAAGAAGCAAAAAGTTGTGGCTAGATCAAGTGCTGAAGCAGAATTTAGGGGAATGGCTCAAGGAGTTTGTGAATTGCTCTGGTTACGGAAATTACTGAAGGATCTGGGAATTAAACCATTGAAAGCTACAAACTTGTACTGCGACAATAAATCAGCTATCGAGATAGCACATAACCCAGTACAACACGACCGTACCAAACATGTGGAAGTCGACCGACACTTTATCAAAGAGAAACTAGAAAGGGGTATAATCAAGTTTCCATTTGTAAACTCGGAAAACCAACTTGCTGACATCTTGACGAAGGCCGTATCAAGTAAAGTTTTCCATGACTCACTGGACAAGTTGGGCATGCGTGATATCTTTGCACCAACTTGAGGGGGAGTGTTAGTAAAGTCAAAGACAAAACATAGACATCCCTAAATGGCTTGTCTACCACCTTGTTACTTTTCCTTGTTTTCATATTCCTTGTTTTAGGGATGGAAACTCTCCATGTTTCCCTCCATGTCTTGTGCATTGTTTGTAACTAATAATCACCTTGTATACTTGTATATCTAACCCTTCACTAAGTAAGAAACTCAATTGGCAGATTTGAATTCTCTGCAAAACCTATCTTGTTCTTCTTATTATACATTCTCAACTCTCTCAATTACACTATATTTGGCATGTACTACATAGCGTTCCGCAAGTATGCATACCAAGGACTGTTTAAAAATGAATTCATAGGCACAACATTTCGTAGCAGTGATCAAGGAGGAAAAACATCCAGTGTCAGTGGGGAATATATTCTGAGAGATAAATGGGAAGTCGAAATGGGTTACTCTAAGTGGGTTGATCTTGCAATCTTGGTAGGGATGATTCTTCTATATCGAGTTTTGTTCTTCGTTATCATCAAGGCCACAGAGAAAGTGAAGACTATTACAACTCTTTTGGCAATGCCTCTCAATAAGCGAAGCATGCAAGTATTGATCAATCCGTCCTCTACAACTGTAGCATAATACAAATGGTATTGTTGGTATTATAAATTACAGTAATGCTATAGGCACCAACTAGTTTACAAATATTTTGGTACCAACTGATGTGGCACATGATGATATGACAGTCTTGTCACTTGCCACATCATCTATTTTAACTTCTTAATTTTTCAATTTAGTTTTTGAGTAGTCACCCGCAACCCTAAACCATTGTGCCGCCACCTCCAATCTTGAATCCAACTTTCACCGCCTTAACATCTCCTCTTCATAGTGATGATGCGATATTATTCCACTGACTTCCTCCTCGATCTAGGATGAATCTTTTCATTTTGTTCCAAATGGTAACTTGGTTTAAATCATTCGTGGTTCCAAAATGAGTGTTTCCCATCACTGACATTTTCTTATAAATATATAAGATTTGAGTTGAGAGATTATCTTATATTGTGTTTGACGATGCTGGACATATACATCTTGACAAAAAAAACTTGTTGATTGTCCTCGGGAACTTTTACGCTTGCAATTGATCAATCAATAATTTAATAACGAATCAACAACACAGTGGATTCAACCAAGATTTCCATATGACTAAAAAAAACCCATCGGCGGATTTATGATGAGCAGATTGAATTTCATCGTCACAGTAACAGTCAATGGATTGTGAACGGTTGAGTTCGAGATTGACGATGGGACTGACTGGTGATGGCAGCACCATGATGGTTGTGGGAGCGGTTTCTTCCCACGAGAATATTCGATTGAAAGATTCCCCTTTCTTCTTCGCAGTCTCTTTCTCCCTGCAAAATAGATTGAAATGAGAGGACCACACCCGGGGGGTGTTGGCCAAAGGCCCTCCGATGCCTAAGTTAGTTAAATTGATTCTAGATAAAACCAATAGCTAAATAGGGTATGGAGATATATATGTAAGGTGTAAACCGGGTGGCCGGAATACTGAGTGGTGACCGGAGCCTTGTGTAAAAGGGAGAGAAAGTATGGCGGCTAGGGTTTGTGAGGGATAATCTCTGCAGAATTTCAGTAGGAATTTAGACGTACCTCAACCCTTGTGTGTAGCCATCTATTTATAGGGGTTCAGAGGCTAGGGTTTCAGAGGAATAATTCCATAGATGGAAAGGAATTATTCCTCCCCAATTTGGTGAGATTGGATTAATTAGGGATTTGATTTAAATCAAATCCATAATTATGGTGGGAATCAAATCAATCCCAATTTAATTAGGTAACTCCCAATTTAATTGAGTAACTCCCAATTAGGTCAAATAATCCCCAAATGGAAGGAAATATTTGACCAAGGGTTTTGACATAATTTGGCTCCCACAAATGCCCCCCAGTTTCTGCATGGTGCTTGGTGGCATGTAGGAGATGTGAATCATCTGTTGGGCTGTTCAACTGTAACTAGGCTTCCTTCTTGGATATGGGCTCCCAATTGGAGTGGGCTTTTAACTGTTCTTGGCCTAGGATGCCCAACCTGTATAAATGCATGGCTTTTCTGCACTCTTCTTCACATCGCAAACTTAACTTCTCTACTTTTTAGCTTGAGAGAGATATTGGAGAATTTGTACTGCTCGTTGAAGAGAGGAGTCGTCGTGCATCCCAAGGTAAGTCGAGCACGTATATTTCTTTTTCTTCATCTTTTCTTCTTTTTTGCTTCAAGGATCAACTAGGGGAGCCCGGCTAGTTGTCGTCGTGACAGGCGACCGCATGCAGTAGGTAGTAGCCGTGGTGGAGCAGGTGCGCGCAGGTGGACCAGCTACTGCCTATCGTCACAGGTCTGAGCTAGAGCATGCTTGGCCTCATGCGTTGCGGGCCTCGTTAGCTAGGCAAGTATCGGGAGGAAGTTGGTGGTCTGCCCTCTGCCCAGGATGTTGAGAGATGGAGGCAAAATGGTCCAGACTCTGATGATATGTTAGCTAGGCAGGAGGAGTGTTCTGCCGGACTTCCCTAAAAAAGGAAGGCTGATGTCAAGTCTTTAAGAAATGGAGTTGCGACTTTACGGGCGAATAATGTGTCTCCGTTGAGAAAGAAGCCAAAACTCCCTTCTACTAAGAAGACTCAAGTATGAGATGTTCCCTCGTCATCTGCTAGGGTTAAACATCTTGCTGGTGCAAATAACAGGAAGGTTGGTGGTATGCGCAGTGCTTGGGATGTTCTACTCAAGCCTCCTGTTGACAAGCTTCGAAACCGTGATCTGCTTCATGAAGTAGTCCGCTCGCGAACTAGCTCTCCTGCCTAGAAGCAAAGAGATGTCGGTATTCCTCTTCAAAGTTCGAGTCGTCTACACCAGTCAAGGGATGGAGATCGAACTAGGCCCAACTATCGCGATCCAGTTGTTGAGTCACTAGTAGTCGAGCGTAGAGTTGATTCAGCATCGTCGACTCCTGTGGAGGTGAGGATGGTGGCGGCTAAGAAGATGAGAGAGTCATTTGTCCGGGTGAAGGGTTCTTCTACAACCTCGGTAGCTAATCCCGAGGTGGACAAGTCCAACCCTACAGGGGATGCATGCGTGTCTGATCCATTGAAGACGAACCTTCTATCAAGGCCGTTTGCTTGCTTCAAGCTGGTTGATCATATCCATCAGGCTAGTGATCTTGACACAGTCTCAAGTCTTTCTTTGGAAAAACAAAGGGAAGTAACATTTCATCTGCTTCAAAGAGGAGTAGTTTTTGCTGTTGAAACTATCCGAATCTCGTCTGTTGTTGCCCCCTTTTCTGCTATTGACTTGATTAGTCGAAAATATGCCTACTTCAGTCTTGAGCGCAAGAACGCTGACGTCTCCTTTAGTTATGACAAGCTTTTGGCTAGACTTCGCGTCTACCACATGTCCGCTGAAAAATCCAAATTCGAAGCTACCATAGATGCATATAAGCTGGGTTACCTGCACTACACAAATGGGATTGCTCCCTTCTATGCAATTGAACATGGAGACATCGAGATGCTCTTCCCTGACTTACTCCCTGTGCAAAGTGAGCAGGTTAATGCTGTGAACATAGAAAGAGCTGAAGAGCAGGTGGCCGAAGAGGCGGTAGCTGAAGATGATGCAGCTGATGAGGTGGTGTCAGATGTCGCGGATCAGGCAGGTGAAGTTGCCGATCAGGGGTCTCCTACCGGCGTCTCAGAGTAAACGAAGACTTCTTTATTTCTTTTCAGCTTTTGTAGTCTACTTTCTTGTTTAGAATAATTGGTCTTGTTTGACTATCTTCTTTTTGTTGAACTTGGCCGGTTGGTCAGCTTGCTATGGAAATTTCAGTTATTTTTTCAACTTCAATTTGCATATTGACCTGTGAACTGCTTGAGTAACCAGCTAGTGTCTTGCTTGTGTATCCCCTTAGGAAGTTTATAAGTGCCAGGGTCCCCATTGGGGGATTCTGGACGTGCTCTGCATATCTCGTAGGATGTTTTTCTTTAGGAAATTGACAAGTGTTAGGGTCCCCCTTGAAGGACTCCAGGCATGTTCTGCATATCCAGTAGGATGATTTCCCTTAGGAAATTGACAAGTGCCAGGGTCCCCCTTAAAGGACTCCGGGCATGTTCTGCATTTCTCGTAAGATGCTTTGGTCGTCGCCATGCGTCTCCCGAAGGACGCTGCTTATGGGCAACTGTATGACTATCCTGCCTCTCTTAGGAAACTGATAGGAACTTGGATACCTCCCTCAGGAAACATGGAGACCTCCCTTGGGAAATTTCTGGTGCACCCCCGAATCTCCCTTAGGACGCTTCTTTGCGGGTTGCGTCTCCCGTAGGACGCTTCTGGTCATTTCCCTGCATCTCCCTTAGGACGCTATTTATGGGCAACTGTATGACTATCATGCCCTCCTTAAGAAACGGATAGGAACTTGAATACCTCCTTCAGAAAGCATGGAGACCTCCTTTTGGGAAATTCCTGACGCACCCTGCGTCTACCTTAGGACGCTTCTTTGCAGGCTGCGTCTCTTGTAGGACACTTCTAGTCGTCGCCCTGCGTCTAGGTGTTATCTACAAAAAAAAAGAGGAAGATTAGTGAGACCTTAACAATAGTGTGCTATCAGGCAAAGGCACTTCGATGCTGAAGTTAATTTGAGTGTGGAGTTTAGGATAATTTTGGTAGAGTAACAACTAGGGTAAAAATTAATTACATGATGTCTTGGGAACAACGCCCCTTAATTTTAGACAAATGGGCAAAAGATGTTTGTTGATTTCTTCAATGTGGGCCTTTTGCCGGTCATTGTGGTGGATCCTCTTTGTAATTTCCTTCGGTGTTTTGATTTTATATATATTTTTAGTACAAGTGATAGTTTAAACTATGGGGAGAGAGATTTCTCACATACACACAATTATGATGTTGTGGAGATTCGAACATGAAACCTCTGGTCTGCAAGTTAAGACCATTTTTCCACTAGGCTAGACCATGTTGGCTTTCCTTCGGTGTTTAAAAAAACCAAAAGAGTTTAAAACAATCTTATCAAAAACATTAATGATTCTTATAGATAAATAGACATTGTATATATTGATCTTACATATAACTACGGTTTCTTAATTTGTACAAATGGTACAGACATTTTTGTAAGATTTGTAACACCAAGGACATGGTACGACCAAGGTATTTATTCACCTATTTATTGTGAGATACCTAACACATTGACATGTGGTGTGTTACACATTGAACTTGACGGATATATAGTTTCACATCGGAAATTTGTTATATGTTCACACAGGGGTGGCCCAACGGAGTTGAAGTCCCTTGGCAAACCACAAAATTGTGGCTCTTGGTGCTCTATGTACGACACTCATGTATTTTATTCTTTTTTATGTTCTTACTTTCTAGTAGAACATACCTAGTTACCCGAAATCGTGCAAATGTAGGGGCAACTGTGGCTATCCGCACATTGTGCTGAAAACCTGTTTATATGGTGGCCGATTAGTGTGTTTGAGTCAACATTATTTGTCCATGAAGATGTGAGGGTGGTTTATGACTGATTGATACTTGTGTGGTGTCCATGAAGACGTGCAGTTTTTTGTTTATTCTGAATGTCCTCAGGTAGACTCGATCAAAAGTTACTCATGTTTAAAATGTACGAGGAGACCATTGTAGCACAAGAAAGACAACCTAAAACGCCACTCTCACAACTTGGGCGAACACCATTTCCCACGGATTAATCTTTGTTACTATAAACTATATAACAGTCGCTTTGGAAGTGATTATGGGATGGTCAGAATTACTTATAGGAAGAAGCATATTTCACGTGTTAAGCGATTTTAGAGACAAGCACCTCCCATATACTTATCCATAAAATCACTTAAAACCACTTAATAGTGATTACATGGCAAAGTGTTTCTCCATAAAAGTGATTATTGGTCTACGTAAAAATCACTCTCAAAATGATTCTCAAATAATAACCTCAGATTTTTATATTTCGTACCTCATTGTTATGATAATAAAAAAAATAAACAACTTCGAGTATAGTAGAGGGATCATTGCTACAAATAACCCTAAAAAAAATAAACAATAAATAATTAGATAATCATTTATTTTATATTAAAAAGATGAACTCCTAGTGCTTTGGGTTTTTCTAAAATTTATTTTTTATAAAAAAAATCTAAGTTGAATAATAAAGTTGTGCATTAAAAAATGCTTGACTTCTAACCAATATAGGTGCCGTACTAGCCAACGAGTGGACGTTGTTAGTCTACGAACTACTCTTGTCCTCTTGCATTTATCAGTAATATGTACTCGTATAAACATTAGCAGTAGAAAGATCTAAGGTGAGAAAAATGTGAATGACGTTTAATTGCTCTTTAAGCTTCTTTAAATACCCGGCCTCGATCCTCCTTAAGCACTTCACCGACAAGAAACTAAACCAAACCCCTCTCTCTCTCTCTCTCTCTCTCTCTCTCTCTCTCTCTCTGAAATAGAATGCCTAGCAATATGGCCTCTTCTACCTCGCTACATGAATGTAGTTAAAGTAATGAATCAGCTGATATTAGAACAGCAGTACTGGAGGTTGAAACAGTAGGCCATAATGATCCACTGCCTAGAACTACAACTGTAACTAGGTCAGGGCCGGGTGCTGCTCGAAACCGAAACCGAAACCGGAACGAAAACCATCCAGAGTTAGAAGAGGGTGTTTTCTTGACGTGGGAGGATTTGTGGGTGACTGTGGTTTCAAAGGAAAAGAATGAAAATGGTAGCAGATCAAGATCAATCCTCCAAGGTGTAACTGGTTATGCCAAGCCTGGGGAGCTCTTGGCTATAATGGGTCCTTCTGGCTGTGGCAAGTCTACTCTTCTTGATGCTTTGGGAGGTAACAATTCATACCCTCTTACTTAATAATTAGTTAGCAAAATTTTGGTTCTCACCGACATGATGAGAATAAAAATAGAAATATATCTTCCAATTCTTTAGCATATTTATACTTATGAAATGGAGTGATGAAATGAAAGAGAGAGAGGAGACGTCACGGTAAGTGAGTGTATACCTACCTATTTGTGTTCTCCTCACATGATGATGTGTCACGTGAAAGAGAATGTAGAAAGATTTCGCTAGCTATTTACTTTTTGGGAAAATTCTACGGTGCGCCCTGCGCATGGATGCGCCACTATTATAGACCATTGGATAAGCTATTGTGGGATGTGGGGTAATCTACACCGTTGATAGTAAGTGACCGGTTAAATGGGTTGCTCCAGGTAAAAGAAAACCAAAACAAAAACAATAGAAAATAAAGAAATCTGAAACAATAACAAAACGAAAGCAAGAATGCTCAGAGACTCCTGCGACTCCCCTCTCTCTTCTTCTTCTTGGCGCTGTCAGTCTTTGTTCCATTGTTGCTCTCTCTTCTTCAGTTGGGCTTCTTGGTTCGAACAACGGCAACTATTGGATATCAATTTGTCGATCTTGAAGTCACTCTCTCGCTCTCGCTCCCTCTTGCTCTCACTCTCCGTCTCTATCTATTCGCTTCATCATTCTCTGTGCTCTGGAAATCGATCTGTCATCAGGTGAGTCTTTTCCTTCCTCTTTCTCTCTAGTTATGCTTCTATGGGTCAATTTAGGGTTCTTCAGTTTTGGAGCTAACTTTTAATCAATTGATTTGGGGTTAGGGTTAGTGAGCTTATGATCAACCTCACTTTAAAATCCTCAAATTAGGATTGAGTACTTGAATGAAAGCAAGAGAACCCCATCTGAGTTTAGCAAGACAACCCCATTTCAGTGAAGAATGTATTAACTGTGTTGAGCAAGACAGCCCAGAGCTCATCACACTCATTCCATTCGTAAATTTTTGCCTTGGTAAACAATGGATTGGCATAAATTAAGTCCTAGATAGGGAAATCCCTCCTTGGCATCAGAAAATCTCCTTCATCAAGCTTCAAACCTGCACAAAAATCAGGAGCTCCATCCCCAACATAAATTAACTGTTTATGTTTCTTCCCATCTGTTGCAACAGAAGCTTGAATCTTTTCCATTATTAGACCCTGTAACAAAAGAAACCCCACAAACATACTAAACCAGTGTAATTAAATTTGTGATTTTGATTTTGGGGTACTTAAATATATGCAATTTGTTTAGTTTAATCAACTTGCACATGCTGGGAGGGCAAATGGTACAACCATGAGAAGATGAGTGGAAATCATGGTAGGGTAAGATTCTAAGCCTGCCTTGTTCATCAATAATGCATGGGTTGGTGTTGATTTCTGAGAAACAATCCATTAGCCCATGATGCTTCAATATTGTGTTGAAAAATTCATTTGCAGCACTTAACACCCTCAGATCACACCTGCATGTGTTACAATTAGAATTTTTCATAACAATTATAGCATAATTTGTTATGTTTTGTCAATTCCTGGTATGTTTATAAGGAAAGGAAATTACCCAAAAGCATGGGCTGATTTGATTGCAAAGGCAAAGTTGAGCTGAGCTGCGCATAATAGTGTCATCTGACCCTGTCTCATTATTCTAATCATGGATTATTGTTGGAAAAGGTAGGTTGTGAGTATTTTCTTTTCCCCTTTTTTTGTGTTTTAAGCTCTTCTGAACTATATTTGACCGCACATTCAGCCACAATTCCTCATGCCACATCATAAGCGTGTATCTCTCTCCCTCACCATTGCAACCCCAAAGAGTTTGTTCCATTGGACCATTTGGGAGGTCAATTTTATGTCTTTCTCTTCCATCAAGATTACTTTCTTTAATTAGCCCTTAATATGAATTAGTATAATTGATTTTGTATTTAACAAGTTGGTGGGTGCTGGTGTTGCAGAGCCTCTATTGGTGCTTGAACCCAAAGGACTACGAGAATAATTAACAACTTAGTAAAATTGCTTATGTAATGACAAAAAAGTAAGATTTCTTATGTATTTTTCAATTATGAAATATTTGGTTTACACCAAAAGAAGAAAAGAAAATTATTTCTTAATGTTTTGCTAAGGTTTTTTTAGCTTGCTGTTTGTATACATGGTTTTGAAAAGAAAAAAAGGTGTTGACTTTCTGCTAATCTGATATTTTTGTTATCGAAAAAGAAAAATCTTTGTTATTGGGTGAGAATTTTGTAGGATTTGCTTCATATATGCCCAGAGAAATTAGATTTCATATATTCAATTACCTGCTTTCTGTCTGCCAATTGGATTTTGTAAATTCAATTGCATTTCAATTACCGCATGTTCATCAATGTTTGTTATTTACTTGTGACTAAGATATTAACACTTGCAATGAAAGTAAAAGTTAATTGATATGTTAATATTTATATATATTTTTAATAATATTTTCCTTAGGTTTTGTGTGATTAGAATGGTTAAAAGCACTAAATTTTATTGTTTTAACATATTTGTTTCTTTATAAATAAATAAATAAATAAATAAAGGATTAACAATTACATAGTGCATGTTTGTCAATTGGCAACATAAGTCGGCTATGTTGTCGCAAAATAAAGGAAGTATGAGCTTGACTTAAGGCATGGGGCAGAATTGAAGACAAGAGTGACGAGGGAAAGTCCTAGTCTTTTTCTTTCTGTAGTGAATTGCAGTTCAGTTTTCTTTTCTTTTCTTTCTATTTCTATTGTTGTTATTCTACAGCCATGTCAAGTTGCGAAAACAGACTGCCTGAGTGGCAATTGTACATGGCCTTGGAGATAATGGTTGAAGCTGGTCTCAACTTTTGGTTGCTTTCTTTGCACTTTTTGTTGGATATTCAAAGCCTATAAGATTGATGATCGTTATACAATCCAAAAAAGAAAAAAAAGTAAAAAAAAAGAACAAATCTCTACCCCAAATTGGCATATTACTTTATGTTATTCAAGTTAATTATGTTGCAGGTTTGTTCTTTTTTTGTTTACAATGATGACTTTGTAATTGTTTTCATATTAACACATTGCTTTATGTTTCCCATTCATTTTATTTATAGCTTTGTGATTGTTTTTCAAGTTGGGGTAAAGAATTAGGCCAAGTACAAGACTAATATATACTATTTTGGAGTCTATTTATTTGGCTACTTGAATTTGTAATATTTTCATTGTATCTGGAGATTGTATTTTTTTTATTATATACATAATGACTTGAGATTTTAGATTTATAATTATTGGTTATGTAAAGTGAATGTATTGAACAATACTTTCAATTACATGAATGAAGCTTATGTTAGCTTTGATGAGGATATAGTACCATTGAGAATAAGCTTTTAAAGTAAATTTGACTGTTATATCATAGTTTATGTGCCAATTGAAACAATCGTCCCATTAGCATTGTGTATGCATAGAAAAATATAATTTTGACACTTCAAAAAAAAAAATTCAAACAAAAGCTCTTGTTTGTTTCTAAACAAACCAAAGCATTAGTTAGTGTTCTATGAACTAACACTTTTGTTTCTTTGAGGTAAGGATGGACATTGGAGAAGTAAATGTGGTCCTTATTCTTGTAAACACAACGGTTTACAATATCAAAGACCCTTTTTACAATTACTTGGACGTCAAAGTTCCATAAACTTATAAAGTGCATTCATAAACTACAAATTTTTGGATATAAGCGTTCCATAAACATGTAAAATGGATCATTAATCTCATGGATTACAAGATTTGAGTTCCAATTTACGCATTTTTGCACCAAGATTACAACCCTGAATGACCCATTTTATACAACCAAGTACAAAGGCTTTGGAGAAATTTGAACATATTTCACATACTGTATATACAATTGTCAAACAGGCAATGGTAATTGCATACCGTAATGTAATTGCCAAACAGGCGACGGTAATTGCATACCGTAATGCAATTGCCAAACAGGCTAAGGTAATTGCATACCGTAAAGCAGTTGTCAAAAAAGTAATGGTAAGTGCATACTGAATAAATAAATAAATTACAACTTTGAGGTTCTTTATAATCCATAATCTTGAAATACTATAATTTACATTAGAAATGATCTCTCTTATAATGTTAATGTAAGGGGGGACCTTAGAGAAGTAAATGTTTTGGACCTCCAAGTTCCATAAACTTGTAAAGTGTATCCATAAACTTGTAATGTCATAAATTACAATAGAATGGATCTCTATTACATGGTTAAGGTAATTGTGGACCTTGGAGATGTAAAATTGGTACTTATTCTTGTAAATACAATGGTTTATAACATTAAGGACTCGTATTACAGTGCTTTGGACGTAAGCTTTCCAAAAACTCGTAACGGAGATCCTTAATCTCGTACATTACAAGATTTGGGTTCTCATTTATGATTTTTTGCACCATGATTATAGGTTTGAGGTTCTTCCTTATCCATAGCGTTATAATATCCTGATTTACAATTGAAATGATCCCTCTTACAATGATAAGGTAAAGGTAGACTTTGGAGAAGGACCCCAATTTTACTAGAATAAGGACCCCAATTTACATCCTCATGGTCCGGACTTACTTATTCTTTGTAATTTGGATCTATATTCTTGTAAAATAAGGATTTACAACGCTAAGGATTATGAGAACCCTAACATTGTAATCGTGGTACAAAAACTTGTAAATCACTACCTAAATCGTGTAACTTACATGTTTATGGATCCATTTTACAACGTTAACAACCAATCTTTGTGGGCAAGATCCTTTACTTGCACCCTTTACTATTTTTCAATATGTGCGCTATTGTTTACAATGTGCACTTGCGAGGATGGTGAGGAGGATGAGGAGGTCGAGGAAAACGGGGACGAGGACGAAAATGACCCGGAAAATGACCAGGAGGACGAGGAAGATGAGGTATTAGTGGAGGAGACCACAACCAAGTCACCACCCCCTAACACAAAGGGAAAAGGAGCTGTGGTGAAAACAAAATTTAAAGGAGGGGCGGTGCATTCCAAAGAAAAAGCAGCTGCAATTAAAGGGAAAGGCAAAGCATCACCACAAAAACGCAAGACCTCTTTGCCGGAACCAGAACCACGCCCTATTAGTAAGAGGCTAAGGCTAAGGAAGAAAACATAAATTGTATTATGAGTATTTTGTCTTTGTGGTATACGTTCATAAGTGAGATTATATATTTTGTGGTAGATTTGAACTTATGTAACTTGTTTGATGCTACAAACTTATTCTATAATGATGTCAAATATGATCGTCTATTGTTGTATGTGAATGGATTGAATGAGTTAATTTGAAAGGAAGTGACCATAAGATGGAAAGGGCACTGATAGATTGGCTCACCTAGGAGGAAAAGGAAATAACTCAATTGACAAACAGTGAGTTGGAAATTGAACAAGCATAATGCATTTGACAAACAATGTGTAGAAAATTGGACAAGTATAATGCAATTGACAAACCGTATGTTTGAAATTGCAAACATGCATGCATGCCTATTTTCTTAATGTTTGGCTTCGTTTTCCATAGGATTTCACTTCCCATTCGAAATAGTTTTGTAACCCCAAATTTAATAATTTTTTTTTGGTGAAAAACATGCAATTTTTGTCCTGTGTTAATAGTTTGTAAACATCTATTTAATTTATAATTAAATAACACAATAAACATATAAAGAGAAGGATGTCTAGTACAACTCATCCTTAATCTAATAATATCGTAATTTACAAAGAGAAGGACGTCTAGTACAATATTAAGGTAACTAGGGACATTAGGAAAGTAAATTGAGTCCTTATACGTGTAAACACAAACGTTTACTATATTAAGGTCTTGTTTTACTTGGTTTTGGACAGTTATGTTCCATATGATTGTAAAATGCATCCTTAATCTTGTAATATCGTAATTTACAAAGATAAAGACATGTAGTACAATATTAGGGTAAATGGGAACATTCGAAAGGTAAATTGGGTCCTTAGTATTGTAAACATGAATATTTACAATATTAAGGTCTCGTATTACTCTATTTTGGATAGTTATGTTCCAGGAGATTGTAAAACTCATCTTTAATCTTGTAATATCGTAATTTACAAAGAGAAGGACGTCTAGTACAATATTAAGGTAACTAGGGACATTAGGAAAGTAAATTGAGTCCTTATACGTGTAAACACAAACGTTTACTATATTAAGGTCTTGTTTTACTTGGTTTTGGACAGTTATGTTCCATATGATTGTAAAATGCATCCTTAATATTGTAATATCGTAATTTACAAAGATAAAGACATGTAGTACAATATTAGGGTCAAGGGGAACATTCGGAAGGTAAATTGGGTCCTTAGTATTGTAAACATGGATGTTTACAATATTAAGGTCTCGTATTACTCTATTTTGGATAGTTATGTTCCATGAGATTGTAAAACTCATCCTTAATCTTGTAATATCGTAATTTACAAAGAGAAGGACGTCTAGTACAATATTAAGGTTACTAGGGACATTAGGAAAGTAAATTGAGTCCTTATACGTGTAAACACAAACGTTTACTATATTAAGGTCTTGTTTTACTTGGTTTTGGACAGTTATGTTCCATATGATTGTAAAATGCATCCTTAATCTTGTAATATCGTAATTTACAAAGATAAAGACATGTAATACAATATTAGGGTCAAGGGGAACATTCGGAAGGTAAATTGGGTCCTTAGTATTGTAAACATGGATGTTTACAATATTAAGGTCTCGTATTACTCTATTTTGGATAGTTATATTCCAGGAGATTGTAAAACCCATCCTTAATCTTGTAATATCGTAATTTACAAAGAGAAGGACGTTTAATACAATATTAAGGTAACTATGGACATTAGGAAAGTAAATTGAGTCCTTATATGTGTAAACACAAACGTTTACTATATTAAGGTCTTGTTTTACTCGGTTTTGGACAGTTATGTTCCATTTGATTGTAAAATGCATCCTTAATATTGTAATATCGTAATTTACAAATTGGGTCCTTATACTTGTAAACATTCGGAAGGTAAATTGGGTCCTTATACTTGTAAACTCGGATGTTTACAATACTAAGGTCTTGTATTACTCTTTTATGGATAGTTATGTTCCTGAAGATTGTAAAACTCATCCGTAATCTTGTAATATCGTAATTTACAAGGATAAAGACATCTAGTACAATATTAAGGTAACTAGGGACCTTAGGAAAGTAAATTAGGTCATTATACTTGTAAACACAAATATTTACAATATTAAGGTCTCGTATTACTCTATTTTGGACATTTATGTTCCATAAGATTGTAAAATCCATCCTTAACCATTGTTTACTAGAATAAGGACCCAATTTACATCCCTAATGTCCACTATTACCAATCATTTGTAATATGGATCTATATTTTTGTAAATATATGATTTACAACATTATGAATTTGGTGAACCCTAACGTTGTAATCCATGAGCAAAACCTTGTAAATTGTTACCAAAAACTTATAAGTTACAAGTTTAGGGATTCTTTTTACAATGTTTTGGTACCCTCGTATCCCAAAATTGTAAAATCAGCCCTTAATCTTGTAAACCCTTATTTTACTAGAATAAGGACCCAATTTACATCCTCATGGTCCGGAGTTACCAATTCCTTGTAATGTGGATCCATATCCTTGTAAATGAGTATTTACAACATTATGGATTAGGTGAACCCTAATGTTGTAATCATGGTTCAAAAATTTGTAAACCGCTACCCAAATCTTATAACTTATAAGTTTTAGGATCCTCTTACAATGTTATGGTATTCTCATATCCAAACTACTGTAAATCACTATCCAATCATATGTCAATTGCCAAACAGGAAGAGCATAATTGCATGACCCTTATGCAATTGCATTTTCAAAAAGTGGAAACTTGATAACTTGTATAGCCGGTAACCAATTTTTTTAAAAATCTGGGAGCATCATAAAGGACAAATGGTGCATGGGTGCACCTGGTGCACTGTAGAAGGTGCCTACTTTTTGAAGCCAAAGACGACTTTAAGTCTTAGTATCATAAAACGTGTACAAAATTACAAAATCGTAGTGTACTGTAGTTACTGATGAATAATTTAGAATAAAACAAAACAGGAATATAATGGCTTACTAGCTTCCACATAATATTTAACGTTGTTTTATTTGTCCAATAATAGCTAGAATGGAGATATTTTCTGTGATTCCCGAATTTCTTTCTCTTACGTAACTTAATAATAGTGACGATTTGTTATTTGTTAAAAGTAAATGCTACGGTCAAATATCTGAATTTCTTCCTTTCCTCGCCGCCACAGTAACCCCGACTCTGGCGTCCTAGACGAAAATCCAAATCAACCTATCCCCTCGCAATTTAACGCAATCGATATGTAATAAACAAAGAAAAAACTAGAATTAAAGAAACAAATGAATGATTGTCTGCAAAAAAGAAAAAAAAATTCAGATGATGTAATTGGAGGATGCCTACCCAAGACCGCTTCTCGATGGTATAAGATTCATGGAAACTATGTTAACCAGTAAAAGAGGAGGAAACCAAATGTATATAGAAACTGAAAAAGTGAAAGAGCACAAATTAGAAACTGTTCAAGTCTGCCAAAAAAAAAAAAAAAATCAGATTATGCCTTTGCATTGAACTGACTATGGGTGGCTTGAGTAACATCATGTTTGCAGAGGGTCGTCTACGACGCCGGAATAGGAGGTTCTGTGGCGGCGATGGGAGGAAGAACACGTTCATGATTTTCTCCTCTGAACGTGTTTTTGTTCCAGTGAACTTTTATTATTTATTTTTTAAATTTCAGTTTCTGATTAAGTTAAATGAATATCTTGATTTTTAAGTAATTTTTTCTGAACCCTTAGATTAGATCCAAGGGTAAGTGACCACAAGTCCCTTGAACCACGGAGTCCAGGAGAAAGGGACTGTGCTATTTTTTTCTATGACTTATGAATGACATTGGTATTGTTCAAATTATAAGGATATTTGATTGTCAGTTGTTATATATAAAACTTTTAGCCTTTCAAAATTGCACCTCCGTCTAAAAAATTCCACCAGTGTATGGTTACTAAATTAAAGACACTATGGGACCATTTAATTGTGTATAGTGTGGATTAACCCTAAGCACAGGTCTAATTTTAAGTCATGTGCTCATACTGCAGGGAGATTGAGTTCAAACACAAGGAAAACAGGGAAGATCTTAATCAATGGGCAAAAACAAGCACTGGCATATGGAACTTCGGTAGGAAGATCAAGAACTATATATCATAATACCTTTCTCTTTTGGCTTAATGAAGATATAAATACGAGTAATTTATAAAGCTTTCAATATCTCTTTTCATAATTTAAATATCATCAACACAGGCATATGTGACACAAGATGATACTTTGATCACAACTTTAACGGTCAGCGAAGCCGTATACTACTCAGCTCAGTTGCAATTGCCAGACTCCATGGCCAAGGCAGAGAAGAAAGAGAGAGCAGAAATCACAATAAGAGAGATGGGTTTGCAAGATGCCATGAACACAAGGATTGGAGGGTGGGGATCTAAAGGCCTCAGTGGTGGGCAAAAGAGGAGAGTCAGCATTTGCATTGAGCTTCTTACACGCCCAAATCTTCTCTTCCTCGACGAACCAACAAGTGGCCTTGACAGTGCAGCTTCTTATTATGTCATGAGCAGAATTGCAAACCTGGATAAAACTGATGGAACTCCAAGGACTGTAATTACATCCATCCATCAACCTAGCTCTGAAGTCTTCCAACTTTTCGACAATCTTTGCCTTCTGTCGGCCGGAAGAACTGTCTATTTTGGCCCTGCTTCTGCAGCAAATCAGGTGACTAGCTTAATTTCCCGAGCTTAATATTTCTAAATTTGGATCCGTAGCTGTAGGGTTAACTGCTGTTATTTTCAAATGATTGCAGTTTTTCTCTTTATGTGGTTTCCCTTGCCCAACTCTCCAAAATCCATCAGATCACTTCCTTAAGACTATAAACAAAGATTTTGAGCAGGTAAGCCTTTTTTTTTTTTTTGGTAAAGTCCTAGTCGTATTTGATTGCAACTTTTCTCTTTATGTGGTAATCAAGAGTGCTCATACGCTCATTGAGCCCATCCAAAATGTAATCTCATGATCCAAACTGTTCATTTTTTAGGACATTGAACAAGGCATGGTTGGACACACACCCACAGAAGTAGCGATTGATACTCTAATAAAGTCCTATAAAGCATCTGAAACTTATCAGCAAGTTCAAAGACAAGTAGCTGAACTATGTAAGCAGGTATAGGCTAGTAATCAGATTCATATATAGCTCCAATTCACTATCCTTTCAAATGGTAGTTGATTCCCAGGATCATGGGAGGGGCCAAAACCTATGACTAACATAAATTTATATGAAATTTAGGATGTCGGTGAAGAATTGGAGAAGAGAAGCCATGCTGGCTTTCTTACACAATCTTTCGTACTTACAAGAAGATCCTTCGTGAACATGTATCGAGATCGAGGCTACTACTGGTTGCGCCTGGCTGTCTACATTACCATTGCATTAGGCTTGGGCACTATCTATCAAGATCTTGGACATGGTTATGAATCAATTCAGGTGATTTGTTTTGTACATAAGATGCTTATGTTGCCAAATTTAATCTGGACGGAACATTTATGCAACAATCAACCTGATCATTTCTCCATCTAATTCACAATATAACATGTTATATATCATTACACTCTCAATTTTAGCCATTGATCATTAGGAGTTCCGTGTACGTATTATGTAATATGTGGTTCATATTGACAGTTTTCTAAACTTAACTTGCTTGACCAGAGAACACTACTTAACTTGCTTGAGCAGAGAACACTAAACTTAACTTGCTTGACCAGTTTTCTAAACCTGATCATTGGATATATTGACATAAAACTTATTAGATTTCTATTTTTCCAGGCAAGAGGCTCGCTGTGTTGGAAAAAATGGCTCACCTAAAAGGATACAAAGTTTTTGGCGCTCAAAGGATGATTTTGAATCTGCCTAAAAGCGACCGGTCGCTGGACATTTGCGACCGGTCGTTTTGAAGCAGATTCGAAGTCTCGTAAGTAATCGACGAGCGACCGGTCGCTAGTTCTTTGCGACCGGTCGCAAGCACACGAGCGACCGGTCGCTGGACATTTGCGACCGGTCGCTTAGAAGCAGATTCAAAGTCTGGAGGGAAAACTTCTGGCGACCGGTCGCCCATTCCTGACGACCGGTCGCTCCAGTCGTGCTGTGATGCTTTGCTTACGTATTTTCAACTGTCTTTTCAATGGCTATCGCTTTCCACAAGTTTGCAGGTGCTTAATGGATCACTTCTGAGGTAAAAGAGGGTTGACTACCTGCTGGATAGTTGGGAGAGCACTCATGGCTAATTGGTTATCCTATTTTGATTAATCTCCTCTCCATTTTCTGGTTTAATGGAGGTGGCTGAGTGGGATTGTATTACCTACCTAATCTGACCCTTAGTCTAAGTGGTGACTAAAAGGAAAGAACGTGGAGGACAATCAGATATCCTATCTCTTGTCCATTGGCTTGTGTAGGTAATAGGATGAAGTAAGATAACACAAGGGAGAAAGAATGTTGAACTAATGTAGTGGCAAAAGCTGGAAACAAGTTAGAGTTTCTTTAGAGAGCTTTGTTCAGAAAAACCAAGGTGAGAGCAAGAGAGTTCTCTAAGTGTATCAAGGTGTTGAGCAAGGGTGTGAGAGAAACAGATTGTGAGGGTAGTGTTCTAAGGGGGTTTCCTTTGTAAACCAAAGTTGTAACCTATCTTCATTAGTGAAATTTCTCAAGGTGATCACCAAAGAGGATGTAGGCAATTTGCTGAACCTCTATAAACACTTGTGTCATTTGTGCTTGGTTAATTTCTGTGTGTGTGTGTAAGACTCATCCATCATTGAGTTCTTTGTCCAAAGTCCATCAACAACAAGATCTTAAAAGGGCAGTGAGTTAGTCATTTTAATTCACAACAAGTGGTATCAGAGCTGTGTTTGGCAGCTGGAGCTAGTTCTTCTCTTGGAGTGCTAGTGTGTTGAAGATGGCAAGTGACATGGAAGCTGAGAGTGGTAGCAGTTCACAGCATATGAAGCCACCACAGGCAGCAAGTATGAAGGTGGAGTTAAAGCCTTTCACAGGGAAGGAGAACTTCACTCTTTGGCAACGAAGGATGAAGTCAGCTCTTACACAACAACAGCTCCATGTTGTGTTGGTTGGCAAGGAGAAGAAGCCAGCAAGCATGACGGATGATGAGTGGGGAGTTCTTGACGAGTTAGCCAGAAGAGCTATCGAAAACTATCTCTCCGATGAGGTGCTCATCAACGTGATAAAGGATACAGCGAAGCAAACATGGGAGAAGCTCGAAGAGATGTTTGCAGGGAAATCGTTGTCCAACAAACTCTTCCTCAAGGAAGAACTCCTGAATCTTAAGATGGAGGAGGGAGGAAATCTAATGGAACATCTAAGTAGTTTCAATAGATGTGTTGCTGACTTGCAGAGAATGGATGTGAATTATAGTCCGGAGGATAAGGCTCTCATGTTGTTGACATCCTTACCTTCGTCCTATAAACACTTCCGAACCACTCTTATGTTCGGAAAGGTTACTCTTGATTTTGAGCCTGTGGTGCAAGACATCATGACACACCATAGGATGACTCAACGTTCGGGAGAAAACTCTCAAGGTGAAGGTCTAGTTGCAAAGACCGGAGAGAGAGGTCGTTCAAAGAGGCGTGAAGGCAAGAAAGGCAATAGAGGAAGGTCCAAATCCAAGGCGAAAGATGGTTGTTTCGAGTGTGGATCAAAGGAGCATTGGAAAAAGAATTGCCCCATATGGAAGGAGAAGAAGAACAAAGGGAAGAATGCAGCAAACACAGCTGAGGATGTCACGGAAAGTGATGGTGAGCTTTTGTGTGTTAATAGCAATGTTAAAACAAATGCATTGGCTAATTCTTCAAGGTGTTCCTCTTCCGATTGGATTTTGGATTCCGGATGCTCATATCATATGTGCTCAAACAAGGAGTGGTTTGACACGTATGAGAAAGAAGATAGCAGTGAAGTGATGATGGGGGATGGCTCAATGTGTAGAGTCAAAGGAACCGGTACAATCAAGGTAAAGATGCATGATGGGGCTGTTAGGACGCTTGGAATGGTAAGGCACATTCCAAAGTTGCGTAAGAATCTCATTTCCCTTGGAACTCTTGATAAGAATGGTTATTCATTCAAAGCAAATGGAGGGAAACTCATAGTCTCAAAAGGTTCACTTGTGATTATGAAGGGAGAGATTCAACCTAATTGTCTATATAGGTTGTGTGGTACAACAATCATAGGTGGAGCAGCTATATCTACAAGCAAGGACTCGGAAGATGAAACTCAGCTTTGGCATTTGAGGCTAGGGCACATGAGTGAGAGGGGCATGCAGGAACTACACAACAGAAAGTTGTTGAAAGGTGTTCAAAGTTGCAAGCTTGAGTTCTGCAGATTTTGTACCATGGGAAAGCAATCAAAAATAGCTTTCAAGCAGCGAAACAAAGAGGAAGAAAGCACGGGTGTGCTAGATTATATTCACACGGATGTATGGGGGCCATCACCGGTTAAATCGAAGGGTGGAGCTCGCTATTTTGTGACTTTCTTGGATGATTTTTCCAGGAAGGTTTGGGTCTACTTCATGAAGGAGAAATATGAGGTCTTCACCAAATTCAAAGAGTGGAAGGCGGAAGTAGAGAACCTAACCGGAAGAAAGATCAAGATCCTAAAGAGTGACAATGGTGGTGAATATAAGGACAGCAAGTTCCTTGAGTTTTGCAAAAGTGAAGGCATTAAGAGGCACTTTACTGTGAAGAAGACACCCCAACAAAATGGAGCTGCGGAGAGGATGAACCGAACTCTCATGGAGCGTGAGAGATGTATGAGAATTCATGCAGGGTTGCCCGAATCTTTTTGGGCAGAAACGGTTAACCACGCTGCCTATTTGGTTAACCGATCGCCTTCAAGAAATCTTGAGTTCAAGTGTGCAGAGGAGGTATGGTCTAAAAGGTCAATCGATTATTCGAATCTTAAGGTGTTTGGGTGCAGTGCATATGCACTTATTCCTAGTGATGAAAGGTCCAAGTTGAAGCCAAAGTCTCTTGAATGTATTTTCATTGGATTTGAGAGTGGTGTGAAGGGCTACAAGCTGTGGGATCCAGTGAACCACAAGAAGATACTCAGCAGAAATGTTGTGTTTGATGAGAAGACCATACCTATGAACAAAGTCAAGAATTCAGAGGCAAAGGAGGATGTTGTTGAGAAAGAAACAACCATTGAAGTTCCACTCAAGAAGGTGTCAAGAAAGACTTCACGGAAACAGCCAACTGAAGACGTTCAGGAGGAGGTGGAGTCTGACATTGAAGAGGAAGAAGCTGGGCAGCTTCAACAACACACTCAAGAAGAAGAAGAGGCTCAAGAACAGGTGGAGCCATCATCTATAGCTCGGTCCAGGCCCAAGAGAACCATCAAACCACCTCAAAGGTTTGGATGGGAGACGGATGCAGTTCACTATGCCCTAAATGCTAGTGAAGAAGAACCAACCACGTTCCAAGAAGCTGTTGAGAACAAGGAACGGGAAAGTTGGATGGAAGCTATGATGCAAGAGATGGAATCTCTACACCAAAACTCAGTTTGGGAGTTAGTTCCTAAACCCAAAGGTCACAAGGTTATTGGCTGCAAATGGGTGTTTAGGAAGAAAGAAGAAATGCATGAGAAGGGTGCCACCTTATTCAAAGCTCGGTTGGTGGCAAAAGGATTCTTACAAAAAGAGGGAGTTGATTATGATGAAATCTTCTCTCCGGTGGTGAAACATACTTCTATACGACTACTACTCTCCATAGTAGCACAAGAGGACATGGAGGTGGAGCAAATGGATGTGAAGACTGCTTTCCTTCATGGTGAATTGGAGGAAGACATCTACATGAGCCAACCTCAAGGGTTCATTGAAGCAGGGAAGGAAAATCTGGTTTGCAGGTTGAAGAAGTCTTTGTATGGGCTGAAGCAATCTCCAAGGCAGTGGAACAAGTGCTTCGATTCTTATATGATGAAGATTGGGTATAGAAGATGTGAATCTGATTGTTGTGTTTACTCTCATGCATTCAAGGATGGTAACTTCATCCTTTTGCTTCTTTATGTTGATGACATGCTAATTGCATGTAAGGACATGTCAAAAATCCAGAATTTGAAGACATTACTTGGAAGGGAGTTTGACATGAAGGATCTTGGTGCTGCACAAAAGATCCTAGGAATGGAGATAAGGAGAGACAGAAAGGAAGGCAAGTTGTGGCTGTCACAAAGCAAGTACATTTCCAAGGTACTTGAAAGGTTTAATATGATGGATTGCAAACCGGTGTCTACTCCTTTGGCGGAGCATTTTAAGTTAAGTGCAAAAGAATGTCCTTCTACGAATGTGGAGAAGGAAGAAATGAGTAAAGTTCCATATGCAAGCTTGGTAGGGTGTCTCATGTATGCAATGGTATGCACACGCCCCGACTTAGCCCAAGCCGTTAGTGTGGTGTCAAGGTATATGGCGAATCCTGGAAGGCAACATTGGACAGCAGCAAAATGGATTCTCAGGTACTTGAAGGGCACCAAAAGGCTTGGGATATTGTTTGAAAGACAACAAGGAAATGCATGTGTGTCGGGGTATGTAGATTCTGATTATGCATGAGATTTAGACAAGAGGAGATCCACCACAGGATATGTCTTCACTTGTGGTGGAGGACCGATTAGTTGGAGAGCAGTGTTACAATCGGTTAGTGCCTTGTCTACTACGGAAGCGGAGTATATGGCGTTAACGGAAGCTTCAAAAGAAGCGGTATGGCTGAAGAGATTGGCAAAGGAATTCGGGATAGCTCAAGACTTGGTGGTGATTCTAAGTGACAGTCAAAGTGCTATTTGCTTAGTGAAGAATCAAGTGTTCCATGGGAGGTCCAAACACATTGATGTGAGGTACCACCGGATAAGGGATTGGGTGAATGATGGAGACATCACAATAATGAAGGTTCATACAAATGAGAACGCTTCAGATTGCCTAACAAAGCCAGTCACAGCAGCAAAGTTCAAGCATTGTTTGAGCTTGCTCAATCTTGTTACATGCTAAAGATTGAGGTGGAGTTCTTGAGAGTTATCAGGGCGATTCTCAAGACATTACAGATGTCCTGGAAGGCAATGATGTCCACAAGGAGCATTAGGCTCGCCATGGTGGAGATTGTTGGAAAAAATGGCTCACCTAAAAGGATACAAAGTTTTTGGCGCTCAAAGGATGATTTTGAATCTGCCTAAAAGCGACCGGTCGCTGGACATTTGCGACCGGTCGTTTTGAAGCAGATTCGAAGTCTCGTAAGTAATCGACGAGCGACCGGTCGCTAGTTCTTTGCGACCGGTCGCAGGCACACGAGCGACCGGTCGCTGGACATTTGCGACCGGTCGCTTAGAAGCAGATTTAAAGTCTGGAGGGAAAACTTCTGGCGACCGGTCGCCCATTCCTGACGACCGGTCGCTCCAGTCGTGCTGTGATGCTTTGCTTACGTATTTTCAACTGTCTTTTCAATGGCTATCGCTTTCCACAAGTTTGCAGGTGCTTAATGGATCACTTCTGAGGTAAAAGAGGGTTGACTACCTGCTGGATAGTTGGGAGAGCACTCATGGCTAATTGGTTATCCTATTTTGATTAATCTCCTCTCCATTTTCTGGTTTAATGGAGGTGGCTGAGTGGGATTGTATTACCTACCTAATCTGACCCTTAGTCTAAGTGGTGACTAAAAGGAAAGAACGTGGAGGACAATCAGATATCCTATCTCTTGTCCATTGGCTTGTGTAGGTAATAGGATGAAGTAAGATAACACAAGGGAGAAAGAATGTTGAACTAATGTAGTGGCAAAAGCTGGAAACAAGTTAGAGTTTCTTTAGAGAGCTTTGTTCAGAAAAACCAAGGTGAGAGCAAGAGAGTTCTCTAAGTGTATCAAGGTGTTGAGCAAGGGTGTGAGAGAAACAGATTGTGAGGGTAGTGTTCTAAGGGGGTTTCCTTTGTAAACCAAAGTTGTAACCTATCTTCATTAGTGAAATTTCTCAAGGTGATCACCAAAGAGGATGTAGGCAATTTGCTGAACCTCTATAAACACTTGTGTCATTTGTGCTTGGTTAATTTCTGTGTGTGTGTGTAAGACTCATCCATCATTGAGTTCTTTGTCCAAAGTCCATCAACAACAAGATCTTAAAAGGGCAGTGAGTTAGTCATTAATTCACAACACGCTGATCATGTTTGTAAATTCATTTCTAACTTTTATGGCTATCGGTGGATTCCCCTCTTTTGTGGAAGATATGAAGGTAAACTAATTTGGAATAGGGTTGGATATATATGCTAAGTTTTGGACTATATAGTGTACATCATAAGTGCCATATATATTCATGTTTTTAAATATAGGTTTTCTCTTGTAAACTCAGGTATTTGAACGAGAAAGATTAAACGGGCACTATGGTGTTTCTTCATTCGTTTTTGCCAACACATTTTCCTCTGTGCCCTTCTTGATATTGATTTTAGTGATTCCTGGCGCCATAACTTATTATGTCGCTGGACTTCACAAAGGATTTGAACACTTCTTCTACTTTGCTTGTGTGTTATTTGCTTGCATGATGCTGGTTGAGAGCCTGATGATGATAGTTGCTAGCATTGTGCCCAACTTCCTCATGGGAATAATCGCCGGTGCTGGAATTCAAGGGCTTATGATTCTGTGCGGCGGTTTCTTCCGACTACCAAACGATATTCCCAAGCCTATGTGGAAGTTCCCATTGTACTACATTGCGTTCCACAAGTATGCATACCAAGGACTGTTTAAAAATGAATTCATAGGCACGACATTTCCTAGCAGTGATCAAGGAGGAAAAACATCCAGTGTCAGTGGGGAATATATTCTGAGAGATAAATGGGAAGTCGAAATGGGTTACTCTAAGTGGGTTGATCTTGCAATCTTGGTAGGGATGATTCTTCTGTATCGAGTTTTGTTCTTGGTTATCATAAAGGCCACAGAGAAAGTGAAGACTATTACAACTCTTTTGGCAATGCCTCTCAATAAGCGAAGCATGCAAGTATTGGTCAATCCGTCCTCTACGCCTATGCATGGAGGGGAATCTGTAGTGGTAGTATAGCATAATACAAATGGTATTGTTGGTATTATAAATTAAGCGTGAAGATAGGTATTGGAATGGAATAGGAAGTATGTGTGCAATCCAGTATCTAGTGAGTAATTTTTATTTTCTAGATATGAGAATAATATAATTAATGTTGATCAGAAAGGATATTTGGATGCATTGCATGTCCCAAATTACATGAAATCAGAGAATTTTGGAAGTGTGGGGAATGAATCTCTCGGACGGCTTGAAAGACCTTTGTTCCCAGAAACTAAAGAGAAAGAGGAGAGAGAAATAAGGAGGAGAGACATAAGGGTTGTGAGGTTTTGATTGATTGTAAAAACAAAAAAAAATCAAATCGATTAAAGATACGACAATAGCTAAAATGAATGAAATTTTCTCTGGGGTATTGGCCGGCTTGCCTTAGCAATGAGAGAGAGAGAGAGAGAGAGAGAGAGAGAGATTTCTCTAGGGTTTTTGGAATTAGAGAGGAATTTAGAATTACCAGGCCCCGTTTGGTTCACGGAATGAATTTGATGGGAAATCATTTCCCATGTCATTTCCCAAGGGATGGGAAATGGTGATTCCTTTCCCATGTTTGGTAATGCCGGGAAAGTGACCCGGAAATATCACTTTATTTCCTTTCCCATGTTTGTTTTGAGTAAGAATGGAAAACAAATTTTGTTTAGTTTCCCAATTGTATCCCTATTAAAATAATAAAAAAATACCAATAATTGTTGGATAAAAACTGTAATTATGAATTGTTAGTAAGGACAAATTAGTCAGAAAAAAAGTTAGTCTTACTTTCCCATGGGAAGGGAAAGTGAAACCCAAGTAGGAAGGAAGGATTCACTTTCCCTCCTACTTTCTCATGCCTGACTTACCAAACATGGGAAAGCAATTGGTTTCCCATCCCCAAGATTCCTTTCCCATGAACCCAACGCAGCCTGAAAGTCTTGTGTAGTTATATATTTGGTCTTCTTGTGTGCTAGGATTTTGAGAGAATAATTTTTATTTAGTTAGGATTGTTTAATGAAACTTGGGCTGGGCTTCAGTTGGTGGTAATGCTTTATTTTATAGCTTTTTAAAAAATGGGGGTTTCTCTAGCAAGAACCTCTAAATGAGGACTTAATATGAGAACACCGTTGGATATAATCCAACGGCTCTCCAAAAAGCAGTTGCAACTGAAATTATTGCACTGAAACATTCCCTTCATCCGCATGCTTTCTCCTCTCTCCCTCCAAAAATATCACTCCCTCCAAACAAATGCTCTCTTGAAGAACACAATTTTTATTTTCAGGTTTGATATTCTCCTCCCTCCCTCCCTACGGTCTACCCCTCTAATTCTCTTTTATCCTTCTTCTTTCGCATGCTATGTTCTCTCTCCCTCCAAAAATATCCATTCCTCCAAAAAAACAGATGCTCTGTTGAAGAACACCATTTTTTTTTTCTGGTTTGATATTATCCTCCCTCCCTCCCTACGGTCTACCCCTCTAATTCTCTTTTTTTTTCTTCTTCTTGAGCATGCTCTATCCTCTCTCCCTCCAAAAATATCCCTTCCTCCAAAAAAACAGATACTCTCTTGAAGAACACCATTTTTTTTTTCCTGGTTTAATCTTCTCCTCCCTCCCTCCCCCACGGTGTGCTAAAATATGAATATGGTTTTGAATATGTTAGGTTCTTTTATTCTTCTCCATAATGAGGTATATATAAGAGTTTACATGAGTGCTTTACAAGGAATTAGATCCAGTAAAGAATAAGGAAAATATCTCCTAATTATACAATGATTTGACAACTATATAAAATAGGAAAGTAAATCCCTTAATTAACCAAGGAAATAAATCAATAAAATAGGAAAGTAAATCCCTTAATTAATCAAGGAAATAAATCTCCTTGATTAATTAGGAGACTCACTTCAACACTCCTCCTCAAGTTGGTGCATATACGTCACAAATGCCCAACTTGGTAAGTGAGTCATGAAATTTGTAGCACCCAAGTCGATAATCCATGCAATTCAGGCAAAGTCTTTGGCGACCGGTCGTTTGCTTCAGGCGACCCTTCGGGTGACCGGTCGTTTGCTTCGGGCGACCGGTCGTTTGCTTCGGGCGACCGGTGTTGCGTAGATACAGCTGCACCAAAATGGATTCAGTTGCATCCTCAACTTGTGATACTCGCAAGTGCACGAACCGTTGGTAGTTTAGCGTATGTAAGTGCGAGGTCGATTCCACAGGGATTGGTGATTGAATGATCCAATTTAGTTTCCCTACACAAAATAGAAACAAAAACAAAGAACATAAAACAAGGAAGAAAGAAATAACTAACTCAAGCAGATAAGTTCCCAAGTTCAATTAGATTAATGGATTGATTCTAGCTAAAGTATGATTAAGCCATGGTGTGTGGTCATAACCTTGTGTTCCTAATTCCCTAATTTGATCATTTGTTGTCTAACCTAAAATTAAGCATTAGGAACCCATTAAGCATAGAAGAACAATTTAAACAACCAAGCATGTATCTAATCCCTGTTGTCGAATGTCCATACATACTCTTCCTATTCATAGTTCAATTCGAATTAAAGCATGGTGTATACTCTTAATTCAAACCAAGATAGCTAACATGCAAGCCTAAATGGTGATCAATCATTCAAACTAGCATATTAACTTATAAGCATAATGAATAAGAACATGAACCATAATTGAAACTTGGAAACTAATCAAACTTGAAACTAAAGAAAAGAATTTACATAATGAAAAGTTAAGTGGAACTAAGAAAACTTAAGAAGAATTTCAGCACAAATATTTCATTACAATAATTGAAAACTAGAAAATGAAACTAAGATAATTTGAGGGAGAGAAGGGAAGGGAGCTCTAGAGAAGTGTTTGAGAGCTCCCCCCCTTGGGGTGTGTTTACAAGCTTAGAGAACCTCCCTATTTATAGGCCTAAGGAAGTGAAAAATCTGAATTCAATATGGCTAATGCATACAACACTTGTTTTATAAAATCTAAAATGGTTGATGCACTTGTATTAGAAAATTTGAATTGGTCGATGCACTTCACCAATAAATCCCACCAGCAGCCCTAGCTCATCTTCATGTCACCATGACCAAGCTTCCAACCAGCTCAATAGCTCATGCCTAGCTCACCATGACCAAGCTTCCAACCAGAAACAATAGCTCATCCTGAGGTCAGCATGACCAGCAACTTCAAGGGCTTACGAATTGGGCTTCCCTTAAGCAAATTAAGACTTTAAGCACTCAAACCTGAAGTTCAGAATGTCTTCTTTCCAGCCATATATCATTTGGGCCAATCCAAGGTCGGAGGAGGAAGTTAAGGCCAAAACAAATTGCTAACTCATTTTGCGCGCTGATAAAATCCATCCTGAGCATGGCTCTGTGTTTGCTAGGTAACAGACTCCATATTTATCCAATGGGGCTGAATTTTGGATATGTTATAGTACACACCCATTGGAACAACTTTCATGAAGAATGCTGCCTCATCCGAGCTGTGTAGGTTGCTGAAACAAAGCTTGCAATATGACCTACGAAACTGGACTGGCAGGGGGCTGTAGCCAAAATGAGTTTGTCTTTAAGCTCTTCATCGATTCATCCAAATTAGGCCTTAACATGCTTGAATTGCATGAATTATGCTCTCTTGCTCTTTTTGCCTACAAAACACACAAAGAGAGGCAAATAACATAGAAATCTAGGAAACTAAGCAAAAGAAGTAAGTAAATTTGGGCATGTATATGTATGAAATTATGAGCTTAACAACCGGTCGTTTGCTTCGAGCGATCAGTCGTTTTGAGTCTGCAATAAGAGGGAGAATCGTAGGGATTCCTGACATCACAGCAGAAGTAAGATGTGATATGAGAATGTGAGGGATTTTGATTTGAGGAATTTGATTTGAGTATGAGAAATTTGAGATAAGGCATTTGAGGACTTTAGATTTGAGGGATTTGATTTGAGTATGAGAAATTTGAGATTTGAGTATGAGAAATTTGAGATAAGGCATTTGAGGACTTTAGATTTGAGGGATTTGATTTGAGTATGAGAAATATGAGGAATACAATACGAGGAATACGATTTGTGTTTCAAGAAAATTCGATACGAGAATTTAGAGAACACAGAAACCCTGTGAATTCGGTTAAAGGACACAGAAACCCTGTGAACACGGCTAAAAGGACACAGAAACCCTGTGAACATGGCTAAAGGACACAGAAACCCTGTGAACACGGCTTAAGAATATAGAAACTTCTCTTCAATTCTCTTCTCCCCCTGAAGAGAAGGGTATGTCAGAGTCTGATACCATGCTAGAATATGAATATGGTTTTGAATATGTTAGGTTCCTTTATTCTTCTCCATAAGGAGGTATATATAAAAGTTTACATGAGTGCTTTACAAGGAATTAGATCCAGTAAAGAATAAGGAAAATATCTCCTAATTATACAATGATTTGACAACTATATAAAATAGGAAAGTAAATCCCTTAATTAACCAAGGAAATAAATCAATAAAATAGGAAAGTAAATCCCTTAATTAATCAAGGAAATAAATCTCCTTGATTAATTAAGAGACTCACTTCAACACGGTGTACCCCTGCAATTCTCTTTTCTTTTTTCTTCTTGTTTGGTCATTCACACCATACAAAGCAAGTTACATCTACCTCTGTAATTCAATTTTCTGTTTTCATTTGGCTAGTTTGGTGATTCTGGTCTGCTTCATCAAAGTGGCCTTGAGTTCATTACTTGATGATTGGAGACCACAAGTGAGCACTTGGCTCTGGTTCTATACTGTTGGTTTTCAAATCTTTGAGTTTGTTGGCATATTGGTCCAGCCCATGATGGAAGAAGAAAGTAGTCTCCCAGACTCCCACAACTTTCTGGCTCCTTCTCAAGCTTCACGTGATGAGTTTTGGAGGAGTGCTTTTGAGATATTCTTTTTATAATTAAAGGGAATATGGCTGGTGGCTAATAATATTGCATGGAATGGTGATGTCTTTGGTGGGAGACAATGCATGGTCCAATGATAAAGAATGTTCTTTCTCTTTGGCTGGCCATCACGTGGGTTGGTATGCGGTTTCCCTCATTAGGAGAGTTGCTGCATGGGTTTATATAAGGAGGCAGCAACCAAAGCTGGAACAGAGAGAGCGTGTTGCACCAGAGAAGACGTCGTGAGACAGAGAGAGAAGGGTGAGAACACCATCTGAAAGCCATCAGTCTTCCACTCTAATATTGTGAGAGTGAGAGAGTTAATTGTGTACCACTGTGTTTGAGTGAGGTAAAAGTGGGAGAGTACAGTACTACTTTCTCTATGTGTATCATCAAGCCCTTGGCATTGGCTTGGTAGGATCTCTCTTTTCTTTGGTAGATCTAGGATTTAATAGGTTTGAATCAGAATACCCAGTTCGATTTTATGTTCGATTTTACTTGTTGGGTCTGCTTAATTAGGTGCTGAACATCAATTGGTTTCAGAAGCAACCAAATGGGAACGACGAGGTACATTTCTCTAATTTATAGTTTGATGGGTTATATGTAAAATTGCTCTATATACGAATTCAATTTGGTATTGGCTTATATAGCAGATTTATTTTTCAGTCTTACATGATTTTCTATACCATGGGTCTTTGAGGTTTATTTTCTATATCAAATTTCCATGATTTTCTATACCTGGACTATGTACGTACGAATGTATAGATTCGGAGCAAAGCTCTGAAATTACCAAGTTTTGTGTTTTAGTTTCATTAAATCATTTGAATCTTTGATCTAGGTGTATTTTATGTGTTGAAAGTAAAATATAAAACGTTAATATTAGGATCCTGGTGAGCGTAATCACCCCTTTCCACTATTGGCATGAGCTCATTGGTTATCTGTTTATAAATAATCAACTAGTAAGATCTAAGTCCTTGAGCCTTTTAAAAGATGTGGTCCTTCTCCTTAATCGAAAATGAGGTTCATGCTTTGACTAATTATAGGTGGTAGTTGCTGGTGTTGGGGTTTGTGACAGATATAAGAGAACATAATAAGATTGTTGTGACTATAGGAAAACATATAAAAGAAAATTTGACACCTTTTTATTTTTGTTTGATAATGAAAATAAAAAGGCTGTTTCTAGAGTTTAAAGTTATAATAAACCCATGATTGTGGATTTTTGTCTACTATTTGGCTCTCTAAGGCTCTACTTCCTTCTCTATGCAGCCTGGTTTTCCCCTCCAATTTGGTATCATTTATGTATCTTAATGTATTGACAATATCGTTAGTATGTATCATATGTATCTTAATGTGTTGACAATATTGTTAGTAGATATCATTTATATATCTTAATGTATTGACAATAGCGCTAGTATGTATCATCTGTATCTTAATGTGTTGACAATAGTGTTAGTAGATATCATTTCTGTATCTTATGTGTTGATGATAGTGTGAGTAGTATGGATATGGGTATCAGATCTGTATCTTCATGTTTTCGTTATAGTTTCAGTATATCTTATTTAAACTTTGTATGTTGCAACTTTGTTTCACATAGGCGAGTACGATCTTATAATCAAGCAATTTCTATGGATAAACGTCAGTATTAAAATTCACAATAAAATACTATTGTAGAATTTTTTGGGGTGTGTATTTTTCTACTATTTAATAAAATACTATGGTTTTTGGAAGAGTGCGTCATCAATGCTTCTAACGAGCATCATTTTGTATGTTGCCACCACATACGCCTCCTTCCCAGCACAGTCATCCCGTCGCATTACCCATTCTTTTTCCTTCTCTCTCCCACTTTCTTTCTATGTTCCCTCTATCTCTTCGACATCCCAAGTTCCCTTTTCTCTTCGACATCCAAGTTTCCGTTTTGATGAATTTGTTATTTTTTTAAAATTTATAACATTAAAAAATATTAATAAATGGAAGATAATATGACATTGCAGCACCTAATGGTGCATCATTAGTGCTTCATACAAGTGTCATTATCGCTCAGCCACGTGGCATCAAAGTATCATTTTGTCTATTTATCTTTCAAAATTCACAAAATTAGAAAAATACACCAAAAATTTATACAAAATCCTTGTGATATTATATTCGATTATGAAGTCCGAAAATGTCACAAGGAGTGGTGCATCATCAATGATTCATACATGTGTCATTATCGCTTAGCTATGTGTCATTAGAGTATTATTTTGCCCATATTTATCTTTAAAAATTCACCCAAATTTTATAAATAATAGAAAAATACACCCAATATTTCTACAAACTTCTGCGATAGGGACATTTGAAATATGAATTGGAGGAAGAGTAATGAGCTCAATCTTAGTATATAAGAAAACTTGACTTTGATAAATTATTTGAATTTTTTAAAGTGCAAATTATATTTTAAATTTCAAAACATGTAGAAAATGTCATGAGAGAGGATTTTTTGGCGTATTTGTTTTCTTTTTGATGAATTTGCTATGATTTTTAAAAGTGAAAACATTAAATAAATAGTAATGTATGGAAGATAATTATGTGTGGCAACACTTAAATTGTGCATCATCAGTGCTTCATACAAGTGTCATTATCGTGTAGCCATGTGTCATCAAAGTATAATTTTATATGTTATTATCTCTAAAAATTCACCAAAAATTCATAAATAAATAAAAACATATCCTGAAATTTCTATAAACTCCTACTATATTATTTTCGAATATGGAGTTCAAAACTAAATTTGAAGCAATAATTGGAGGACATAAATCATTTATATCCATGCTTGACTTTGGATCAACTTGGTTAGCAAGCCTTTCTCCCCTTGTTAAATTATGTTGTAAGTAATACAAAGGACACATAATTGAAACTAGAAACCTTTCTTGTGATACTCTAAACCTTTCTTCTGATACTCTTCTCATACTCTGTTTAGCAAGTTTAAAAGAAATTAAAAAACCAAACAGATGAGCCAGCAACATAACACAAGCAAATGAAACGATAAGTTCGAATAAAATTGAACAAGAAAATTATTTTAATTTCTGTAAGTGGTTGCTAACCTCCAATGTCCCAGCATCAACAATAAAAACCATTTAAAAAAACACCTCTTAATGGAAATCCTCTTCTCAGAAAAACAAAAACAAAAAAACTGCATTCATGCTGGTAATAAACAAATTACCATTTCTTGAAGAAGCAATGACTAATCTTGGTTCCACAGGAATGACCAATCTTTTCACTTCATTTAAAAAATATAAACATATCATCAATTTCATCCCCAAGAGTCATCCTATAGCCAAGATTCTCATGCCTATATAATACACAGAAGCCATTGGAAAATAAAAACATACTTTATAATAATTACCAAATTTGCAGGGCAACCAGAGCTTGCTTAGGATGGTGAAACAATAAGTGCCAAATTTGCAAGTCTCTCTCCTCATCATTAATAGAGTTCTACAACTTCATCATTCATATTCATTTACAGAAAACAATGGCATCGTGAAAAAGTAGGACAATCAAAATTATTGGCCATCCAACATTCTTTTACCAACACAATAGTTATCAGTGCACTACTACAAAAAAGGGAAAAGACGACGGGAATTCACCGTCGTGAATTTGGTTTTCAAACCGTCGTAAAATTGATCGACGTCTTTTGCAAAGTAAAACCATGACGCGAAATCACCGTCGTTGTTATAACAAACAACGTCATTAACAAAAACACAACCGACGTCTGTATACTGAAAAATGAACCAAAAAATTGTCCTGGAGAAGAATAGACGACCTATTTTATACAACCTCCGTCGTGTAAAAGAATACAATACGTCTTTAAATAAATAAAATATGACGTTATTAAATCATACGACGTCTAATATATTTATATAACCGTCATGCAATAGTAATGCCACTTCGTTTTTTCCATTAATATTGACGTGGAAATAGCGGTTAGGGTAAATCACCGTCGTTGTTGTAACAAACAACGTCAATTACAAAACAAAACCGACGTCTGTACACTGAAAAATGAACAAAAAAATTGTCCTGGAGAAGAATAGACGACCTATTTTATACAACATACGTCGTGTAAAATAATACAATACGTCTTTAAATAAATAAAATATGACGTTATTAAATCATACGACGTCCAATATATTTATATAACCGTCGTGCAATAGTAATGCCACTTCGTTTTTTCCATTAATATTGACGTGGAAATAGCGGTTAGGGTAAATCACCGTCGTTGTTGTAACAAATAACGTCATTTACAAAAAAAACCGACGTCTGTACACTGAAAAATGAACCAAAAAATTGTCATGGAGAAGAATAGACGACCTATTTTATACAACATTCGTCGTGTAAAAGAAAACACTACGTCTTTAAATAAATAAAATATGACGTTATTAAATCATACGACGTCGAATATATTTATATAACCGTCGTGAAATAGTATTGTTACTTCAGTTTTTCCATTAATATTGACGTGGAAATAGCGGTTAAGGTAAATCACCGTCGTTGTTGTAATAAACAACGTCATTTACAAAAACAACCGACGTCTGTATACTGAAAAATGAACCAAAAAATTTTCATTTAGAAGAATAGACGACCTATTTTATACAAACACAGTCGTGTGTATGTATATACTACGTCTTTAAATAAATAAAATATGACGTTATTAATATTTACTACGTCTTATATATTTACATAACCGACGTGGAAAATATGTTAGGCTCATGACTTACGACATATTTATTTCTATAAACGACGTAGTATGTGATATACAACGTCGTGATCATGTAAAAGACAGCCGTCTTTCTCTATTTATACGTCGTCTTTAGTAAAATAATAGTCGTCTAATCCATCCAAGACGTTGTCTTTTGTAACGTTCAGGTTCGATATCTTTCCTTTTAAATGTCGGTATTATTGTACTGAAGTCGTGTTATTTGTAATTACATGTCGGCTCTTTATCCTTCTCCGACGTGATATCGTTAATAACTGTTTCACAATAACGTCGTCTTTTTTCACTTTTAGTTCGCTTTTAGATGTCGGTAAATTCAATGCCGTCGTTGAATGCTCCAAAACGTCGTTTTTTATTGACAATTTTATGACAACAGACGTCTGTTTTTCACAGTTTTATAAGGACCGTCGTTTTATAATACTGAACCAGTATTTTATGTACTGATTGTTTTGTGTCCAAAACCTGCATAATGAAAGTGAAGAAAACACATTACAATTTATTACAAAATTAATGTCATACAGTAGTGCTGTTTAGGGCATAAATAATTTCATAAATTACAAGAGCATCATTCAATCCATATATCTTCACACCCATCTCGAATATTTTGACTCCCAAACTCACCCACTAGTTCATCAAATGTGTCAACATTTGGCATCCCTCTAGTAAATGGCTCACACTCAATTCTCACATCACCTAAGACATCATCACCAATAACATCATCATTATATTCTCTATTAGACGCTGATAACACTACCGACCAACCATGATGCATCGGGTCGTCAACAAAAAATACTTGTTTGACTTGAGAAGCCAAAACAAATTGGTCATTCCTATGTCCAATTTTACTCAAATCTACAAGGGTAAATCCAAGTTCGTCGACTACAAGGCCGGAAGTACTATCTATCCAATCACACCTAAAGACTGGGATTGTAAACTTTTGGTAGTCAAGGTCCCAAATTTCTTGAATGACACCATAAAAACCCATATTTGAGAGAATTGGGTTTTTATCCTTGGCACTAGCAACTTGCATGGTATGTGCAAGTAAATAAACTCCACTATTTTGAACTGTCCGCACATCATCTTGTGCCTTGATGTTAAATTTAACACCTTTAATAAGATAGCTCCTATATAATGGCACTGCCATGTTTGGACCAGCTGCTAGCCACCTTACATTTTCTGATACCCCATGATTGCCTCCCTCATCAAGTTCACTTTGAACCTGCAAATTAATCATATCTTAATTCAATCTAACATAGAAAGAAGAAAATTAAAAGTCCAATATGTTATTGAATAACATATACCTTGAAGTGTAGTGTTGCATTCCGAAAAGGACACAAATTAATGTGCAAACAACCAATTAAAAATACCCGCAAGTGCACGAATCTATCGAAGTAAAGATTATGTAAGTACGGGGTCGATCCCACGAAGAACTTGTCGGCTTCCTATAAGTTCTAGTTTGAGTACGTAAAGAATACTAATTTAACACACCATAAATGCACAAATGCAAATTGGAAACTAAAAATGAGTAAAGAAATGTAAAAGAAATGAAACAACACAAGAAACCAAAGAAAAACAGAAACAGCACTTTCTATCACCCTTTTATCACCTATTTATCACCTGTGAACAGTACCGTGAACAGTGAAAATAAACAGTGCGACCGGTCGTCAACAGTGATTGGCGACCGGTCGTATGAACAGGGAGACCGGTCGTTTTAGTACAGAGTCGAAACTCTGTTTTTCAGTTTCGACCTCTGTCCAAGTTTTGACTTATAACTTTCCAACCGTTTGTCCAAAATTCACGTTCTTTATACGGTTGGATTCAGCACACAAAAATGAAGAACACAGCGCGGACCAAATGTCCAAAACAGTTACGAAAATAAACAGAATTCAGTAAACAAGACACACAACGTATCAAACACACAACTCACACACACATTTGGGGGGGGGGGGGGGGGGTGTTTGGTTTGGTTCAAGTGACCTATTTCTATTGCATGAAAGTAAATGGACCTTGAAATTAAATGAGAATGGCAGAGATGAATTATCAAAAAGCGGAATCAAAATGTAACAAACACTAGGGTTTCGGAATCCACCCTAAACAATTCTACCCAAGTTCATGAATACTCAAGTGATGAACTCTAAACGTGTTGATGAAAATGTTCGCAATCAAGACCATGGGTCGTGGCTCAAGACGCATTGATTCTCTCTAATATACGTAAAGTGCATGGTTCGTGCTACAATACTTGTGCCCTCCCCATAACCGAACCTAGGTATGGTTCGTACTTCGATTCAATTACAAGGAGAACCCATTAAGTTCAAAGAGAATATGAACATCACAAGAATCCTAATAGCATGGTGTTTACATTAGGTATTCAAGAAACCAATTCACATGGATGGTTCTTACTCCATCCATTTATTGCTTAGGAAAACATGAAGATACACATAATCCCAACAATCTCAAGAAGCATGCTTTCAAAGATGGCCAACCAAGGAAAAACACACATCAAGGATAGATTAATTTGGTGAATTGGAATTCATCAACAATGTCTAGAAATTCATACACTCAAGCATCAAAACAATAAGGTAATCATGTTTAGGGCTTCAACCTAAGCCCTAGCTATGGAGTTTAGTTGCTCATACTTATTCCAAATACAAGCTCAAAATAAAATTAGAAAGAGTTTACAGATTTTGAGAAAATGATGAAAGCTTCAAGGTCATCAATGGTGGAAGCTTTCTTCTCCACTTTGCTTGGCTGCACCTTGGCTTTCTCCTAGCTCCAAACTCTCCAAAATCTGCTCTCAATCTGTAGAATGATCGAATGACTTCATTTCCCACGTTCCAAAACCTCTCCCACTTCAGATTGCAATTAACTTTGCTTCCCTCTCTCCTCCTTTCCAGCTTTTACTTTTAGTATTCTATTGCCAAAATCTTCACCCATCATCCTTTGTCTCCTTTGTCATGATGAAGCCTTGACTTCACAAAGATGCCAAATGCTTCAGAAAATATCTCTTTTACCAAGGTAATTCCTTGTTACCAAGAGTTATGGTAACAAGAAATTAAGATGACACAAAGGAGGTGAAAGCTGGCCAAAATCGGATTTCCAGAGCTGTGGTAACATGCTGGATTGGTTGGATAGGAAATACTTGTCCAATGGAGCTCAAATTTGGATATGTTGTAGTTAACATCCATTGGAACAAGTCTCATGAAGATCATGACCTCATCCGAGCACCAGAGCATGTTGATCCCAGGCCAAGAAGTTGACCTACGAAAATGAACAAAAACAAAATTTATAACTAATAATGCACTTTTAGCTCATTTTCATTCCAACCAAGGTAAAATCTAAGAAAACACAAAAAAGAAGTAAAAAGCTATAAAATGTCAAGAACTAACTCAAAATAGTGGGTGAATAACATGAAAAATCATGTGTAAAAATGAACCGAACATGTAGCCATTGAATGAAAGTGCTATTGTGCTTATCTTGCAGCCACTTTGTTCTCTTTCTAAATTTTGGATAAGCGGCCTTGATGTGGATCATATGTTCCCTACATGACAAGAAAAATTCAAGCATTACGGTCCCAAACATATAAGATAAACATAAGGAATAATTTAAAATGGAAACTTAAGGAATAAAACTCATACTCGATATAAGGTAGAACTTCCTCCGTATTCTCCAAGACATATAGATGTGCTTGGTTCAACAGGTCCCGATCAACTAAGCTCATTGTGCAACCTGATAATGGCTTTGAAACTCCTATCTTCTGACTTGATGGCACTCAAATTGTACTAATATCAGATAAATGTTCAGTGCAATATTCTACAGCTTCTTCAGCTATATAACGCTCCGCAATGCAACCTTCGGGATGAGTACGGTTCTGAACATACCCCTTTAGAACTTTCATATATGCGTTGTAGTTAGAAGATTTTCTACAGAAAATTGCAAAAATGCTTCCACCCCTAACTCATATGCCTTCGATCTTCTATCCGAGTGCATCCATGACTTATCCATCTCCGACACTATATCCTATTATCTATAATAAGGTGAAAAGACAAGCAATGACTATCACTATAGCAGATTATATAAGGTTTTAATAGCAAATAATATAGTAAACAGACGACGGTTTTTAAACAACAACAGACGTATTACACATATATAGACGACGGGTTTTAAAAGAAACGTCTTCTAATGCAAGCAAGAAACAGACGCCAGCGAACTTGAACCACGACGGTAGTTAAAAACTGCGTCGTGGTATATATTTACAAACGACGGTTTGTTAAAAAAACCGTCGTCGTATGCATAAAAAGATATCGAAATCCAAGTTTATTTTCAAGAACCCAAAATATATTCAGAACACAACATATATAAGGTGAAAAGACAAGCAATGACTATCACTATAGCAGATTATATAAGGTTTTAATAGCAAATAATATAGTAAACAGACGACGGTTTTTAAATAACAACAGACGTATTACACATATATAGACGACGGGTTTTAAAAAAACTTCGTCTAATGCTAGCAAGAAACAGACGCCAGCGAACTTGAATCACGACGGTAGTTAAAACAAGCATCGTGGTATATTTTTATAGACGACGGTTTGTTAAAACAAGTGTCGTCGTATGCATAAAAAAGATTTCGAAATCCCAGTTTATTTTCAAGAACCCAGAATATATTCAGAACACAACATATACATTAATACTAAGCACGAAACCAACATATACTAAGCATGAAAACATTAAATCCATTCCCGATTCATAATAACAGAGAGTATTAAAAGATCCGACAACATTAAACCCTAAACTCGATTCATGAAAACATTAAACATTAAATCCATTAACCCATACCGTCGACAACATTAAAAAATCACAAAACCCTTTACCATAGAACTGAATATCATTCAATGAATTTACAAGCATGAGATTAGGGTTTGCACTTACAGGTAGGCAGAGCTCACAGCTTATGGCCAACTTGGATTCGACGGAGTTGTAAACTTGGCCAACTTGGATTCGACGGAGAGACCAACTTTGAATTAGAGTTGAAGTGAGAGAGCGGAGCGAAATGTTTTAGGACACAGAAATTTTGGCAACTTGTATAAGAGTTAGAGCGAAATCTGAAAATTTTAGGTCGAGGTGAAATTTTTAGAAAGCGTGCTTTCTAAAAAACATCGACGGAAACAAAAACACAATCGTCGTTAAAAGTTCAACCTAAACATGACGCTTATTTTAAAAATGACATCGTTGTAAATATCCTTACGACGCAAAACCAAACTACCGTCGTTAAACCCTAATAGACAAATATAACCTAAACCCTAAACCCTAATAAATAAAACCACAATTATATATATATTTTTTAATTTCTCCAAAGGGATTAGGGTTTTATGTCCTAAAATATCTCATCCATAAAACCCTAAACCCTAATCCCTTTTCTAAATTTATATAAACCCTAAACCATGAAAGTATAAGTGATGTTGTGACTCATGAAAACATTTCTCTTTTTGGTTTTAATTTTAAATTTGTATAACTCAAACTTAATTTTTTAAAGCTTAAGGGGGAAGAAAATATCTCAATGACTTCATAGGAGTTGACGTTGCATTTTTTGGATTTATTTTCAATTTATTATGAATATTTCGAATTAAATAGAATAAAATATTATTAATAAAACCCACAAACCACGTCGGCGTTAATAAATTAACGACGTTTTAAATTATAATAAACGACGTAATTTTTAAACAAACGTCGTTTAAAGTTAAAACCATGGCCATTTTTACACAGAAAACGACGTACAAACCATTTTCCACGACCTAAACGTGTATAATGTAATTAATACACGTCGGTATATTACAAAAAACGACGTGTTAAATAATATACCATGACAAAAGGTAATGAAAATGGTGCTTGTTGCACTTCCCCTTCCTTACCCATGGGAAAAACCTTAAAGCAATTCTGGGTGGGTCAATAATGGGAAGGGTAGTGAGCGCGAGGCACGTACCGAGATTTTTCAACATAGAAGCAAAGAAGTTCAGGATTAAAGTAGATGAAGGGTCGTATGGAGGGTCTTTATTAATCACCGAGATGGTCAGGAAACGATTCTTCCACATCTCCCTTGAGCTAAGGTGTGTGGCATGGCTGATTAATGAGTTGCAGGTCCTCTCGGTCAGCAAAGAACAGGTAGTCTTCAGAATGTATAGAGGGGACTCGTACCAAGTGTGGCTAGAGAGGAGTTATAATTCCAAGGGTACTCATATGAGACTAACAAAATGTGTGTACGGAGTCGTGAAGTCTGTAATTGTTCCTCAGGGCCTGCATAATATAGGGTGGATCCTTCTCAAAGAAAACCTTGAGGCGATACTGACAGGAAAAGAGAAGCAAAGCTTTGTATCAGACGATCGCGGTGGCTCAAGAGCATGCAGCAGTGCATCTAACAAGACCTACAAAGAGGCAGTTCAAACCAGTCAGGTAGCAGAGACCTCGAAAAAAAAAGAACGATCTGCTGGATGATACCTCTAACTGGAGTTGGGTGGTGGTCTGCGAAAGACAAGTCGTTCATCAATCCTGGGACGACATTCGGGCCGCCCTAAGAGATTTATTAAAGAAAGACGTTACTCTATTCCCATACCAAGCTAACCGAGCCTTCTTCACTTGTGACAGCAAGCTAGAGGCACTGAAAGTCAGTAGTATCGGTAGAGCGGCAGTCGAGAATCAAACTGATGTGTGGCTTCTCAGCTGGGAGCATGGTTTGAAAAATAACACACACAAAATCGTCAGCTATGGTGGTTGGATCGGAATCTCAGGGCTTCCCATGCATTGGTGGAGCAAGAAGTTCTTTGAGCGCATAGGAGAGGAATGCGGGGGCTTGATTGAAGTGGGGCACAGGACAGAAAAGTTCAAATACCTGTTCGAAGCAAAGATTAAAACTAGAAGTAATTCCTCTGGTTTTCTACCTGAAATTCTGAGAATATCTGAAGGCACTGAAACTTTCCACGTGAAGATTCGACCAATATCTTCAGCGGTTCGACCCACCGTATCAGATAAGGCTTTTCCCAACAAGAAAGACGTGCTGAACTCGCTGAAGCTTCCAGATCGGAATCCGCAGACCGCTCTCGACGGAGAATCACTGGTGAACTCGTCTCCCCCGGCGGTCGGAATTCCTCCCCAAGTGGCCCCATCTTGCGACAAAGTGATTGCGTTGTAGAATATTGTGGATACCGAGCCAGAACACAGAAGCATGGAGGTTACATCATTGATATTCGGAGGCGTGCAGGGACAAAACGTGTTAAGTGACAGATCGCACATTCCTAGACATCCTCTGGGCTCAGAACCTGGTGGGCCCAGCAAGATTCCTACAGGCCAACACATGTCCCCACCCCCTAATCTCTTCATGCTCAACACAGCGGTGCCCTCTAAAGCCCATAGCGAGACTGCCTATAGGCACGGGATGGATAAGGACACAATATTTCAACGGTAGTCGACCTCTGGGTACACTTCGACTAAGACAAAACAGCACCTCAAATTCCTATCTAAATTTGGGAGGGAGAACGGGGTAGGAGCTAGAGGTCGTAGATCCGATCTTCCCCACATCGACGCTCGTCTCTCCAACTCTGAGGGACCAATGAAAACTGATTTCCTCTTCTCAACAGCGGAAGAGGTGATTGAAGATATCGACGACGCTTCGTCGATCTGCCCGGACTCGATGGATTCAGCGGCTACGTTACCGTCGTCCGACTCGGAGTATGCCGACGACGCGTCCTCGATGGAGTTTAAACCCAAGCCTGTTGCATTCATAGGGGAAGAAGGGCTCTTTGAGGCTCTCTTCGCAGACCCACCAGATTCGAGAGCAACTGGAGATGAGGTCACTAAGGGACAAGCTTATGAGGCTGACGAAGAAGTTGAACCTGTGACTACGACTGATCCAAAAAACTCGCACTACACCAGGAAAAGAAGAATTCGTAGAGAGAAAGGGCGGCATGATCTTCAGCATAAATTCCTACTGAACAAAATGGACATCTCTCTGATGCCCCTAAAGAAGAACTTAACCAAAAGAAGGCGAGGCAAAGCCGATCTGGGGAACAAGAACAAAGAAGAGAAAGAGACGTATACGAGGGATTACAATTCTCATTAATGAAGATCATCAGCTGGAATACAAGGGGATTGGGGAGTAGGAGGAAAAGACTGTTGGTGAAGGAACAACTACGAAGACTCAAACCTGACATTGTCATTCTAATAGAAACAAAAATGGAACTGGTGGATAGACAACTAGTAGCGAGAGTGTGGGGATCCAGATTTAAGGAGTGGGTCTTCTCTCCTTCTGTGGGAAGGTCTGGAGGTATACTAATTATGTGGAATTCTCAAACAGTCACGATAAGCGATTCCATGGTGGGAGAGTTTTCAGTGTCTATCAAGATTGTAGACTGGTGGTTGTCAGGGGTGTACGGCCCGTGCAAACAAAGGGAAAGGTATAGTTTCTGGGAAGAGCTGGCAGATTTGTTTGGCTATTGCGGCGATAGATGGTGTCTCGGAGGTGACTTTAATGTAGTTCGGTTCTTAGCGGAAAAGTCTAATGGCGGTAGAGCTACGAAAAGTATGCGTGAGTTCAATGAGTTTATTCAAGACACCAACCTGCGGGATCCCAACTTACTCAACGCTTCATTCACCTGGTCCAATCTCAGGGAGAACGCAGTGTGCTGCAGACTAGACCGTTTCCTAGTATCTGGGAATTGGGAAGAGCGTTTCCCTCACTACCGACACAAAGCTTTGCCGAGGACCACCTCCGACCACTGCCCCATCGAACTGGATACGGCTAGAGCCAAATGGGGTCCCTCGCCTTTCCGTTTCGAAAACATGTGGTTGAGTCACCCGGATTTCAAGACAAGAATAAAACAGTGGTGGAATGAGGAACAACACTCTGGTTGGGAAGGTTACAAATTCATGACAAGATTAAAATCCCTAAAAGGGAAACTGAAGTTATGGAACAAGGAGGTTTTTGGGGAGATTGAGATGGCCAAGCGGGAGGCTGAAGCTAGGTTGTTGGTTCTGGACCAGCTTGAAGGTTGCGAAGGCCTTAGCAACTCACTAAGGAATGAAAGAGTGAACCTTCTCACCAAGCTGGGAGACCTGGCTCAAAAGGAGGAAACGAAATGGAGACAGAGAGGAAAAGTTGAGTGGGCTCGGGAGGGCGATGGGAACACATCGTATTTCCATAAAGTGGCAAGCGGATTCCAAAAAAGAAACCTTATAGAAATTCTAGAAGTAGAGGAGCTGGGAGCAATAGAAGATTAAGCAAGTATAGAAAGGGAAGTTGTAAAGTTCTTCAAACAGCTTTATAGCAGAAACAGAAACTCAGGCAGGAGAATTGGTGGTCTAAACTGGAGCCCAATCAGTCATCAGGACGCAGTCTGGCTAGAAAGGCCTTTTGAAGTGGAGGAAGTCCGGCTAGCAGTCTTCAATTGTGGCAAGAACAAGTCTCCGGGGCCGGATGGGTTCTCGATGTTTTTCTTCCAATCCTGCTGGGAGCTCATCAAAGAAGACCTCATGAGGGTTATGGCAGAATTTCACCATAGTGGAGTTGTCAATGGAATCACAAATGAAACCTTTATCTGTCTCATCCCTAAAAAGTCGAACTCCTCGAAAGTGACGGACTACAGACCGATCAGTCTTGTCACAAGCCTGTACAAAGTCATCTCCAAGGTTCTGGCGTCAAGATTAAAAGAAGTTCTAGACCAAACTATCTCTCAAGCACAGGGAGCATTCGTTCAGAAAAGGCAGATCCTAGATGCAGTCTTAGTTGCAAATGAAGTCGTAGAGGAAATCAGAAAAAAGAAAAAGAAAGGGCTGGTGTTTAAAATTGACTTTGAGAAAGCTTACGATCATGTCGAATGGACATTCCTTGAGCATGTGATGGATATGAAAGGGTTTGGTTCAAAGTGGAGATACTGGATCAAAGGGTGCTTGGATTCAGTCAATTATTCTGTGATGATTAATGGGAAACCCAGAGGTAAATTTAAGGCCACTAGAGGGCTAAGACAAGGCAATCCATTATCCGCTTTCCTGTTTACTCTAGTCAGTGACGTGCTGAGTAGATTGATAGATAAGGCTCAAGAGGCAAACCTCCTCCACGGGTTAGTGGTCGGTCATGACTCAGTGGAAGTTTCACACCTCCAATTTGCAGACGACACTATCTTTTTCCTTGAAGATAAAGAGGATTACTGGAGTAATTTATTGGAGGTTTTGGAGTTGTTTTGTACAGTCTCGGGTATGAAGATTAACAAGGAGAAAAGCTCTCTTCTCGGTATCAATTCCAGCTTTTCCTCCCTGGATGCTAAGGCTGGAAGTTGGGGATGTGAGGTGGGCAGTTGGCCTATGATGTACTTGGGTCTCCCACTCGGAGGAAATCCAATATCTGTTGCTTTCTGGAACCCTGTTCTGGAAAAGGTGGAGAAAAGACTTCAAAAATGGAAGAGGGCTTGCCTTTCTAAAGGCGGAAGACTCACTCTAATTCAAGCCGTGCTGAGCAGCATCCCTTCTTATTACATGTCTCTATTTAAGATGCCTTTGGGGGTGGTAGCTAAGGTGGAACAAAAAATGCGTAATTTCCTGTGGGAAGGTTCTGAAGAAGTAAAGAACTTGCATCTAGTGAACTGGAAGCAGGTGTCCAAAATTAAAGAAGAGGGAGGCCTGGGTATTGGGTCACTGAAAGAAAAAAATGAAGCCCTGACAGCTAAGTGGATGTGGAGATTTCCTTTAGAAACACACTCTTTGTGGCACAAGGTAATTAAAAGCAAGTACAGAATCGCCTCCAATGGTTGGGATCCCAAACCGGGTCTCACTTTCTCTCATAGAAATCCTTGGAGAGGAATTTCGAAGGGGTACACTTCTTTCCTTCAATGTTGCAGATTTTCAGTCGGAAACGGAGAAAAGATTAGATTTTGGGAGGACAATTGGAGGAAGGAAGGGACTCTACAGGTTTTATTCCCAAGATTATTCTCCCTTTCTAGAAAAAAGAATCTCAAAATTTCGGAGTTTGTCAACAATTCTGTCACCCCTCATTTATGGGACTTCAACTTCAGAAGAAATTTGACGGAGGCTGAGAGTACCGAAGAGGTAAATCTTTTGGATATTCTGGAGGAGGTGAGAGTTATAGGCACTAGAGTGGACAAAAGAATATGGGAGCTTGAGGACCACGGGTCATTTTCCTGCAAGTCTTTTAGGACTCTTCTCCTCTCTAATGATTCAAGGGTAGCCTTCACCCCCTTTAGTCCCATCTGGAAAGCAAAGACTCCCACAAAAGTTAAATTCCTCGTGTGGCTGATCGCTTTGGGAAAAATCAATACCTGTGACCTGATTCAAAGAAGACAACCGATGATGTGTTTATCCCCTTCCTGGTGCGTTCTTTGCAGAGAATGTGCAGAAAGCATCGATCATTTGTTCCTGCATTGCCCGTATTCACTAAATCTTTGGTGGAATCTCTTGAGAGCTTTCGGTGTTTTTTGGGTGACCCCTAGAGGCTGTGAGGACCTTCTTAGCATCAAGTGGGCCGTGTCAGGAAATAGAGAAAGAGCTCTAACTCTTTGGAACTGTCTCACCCACGTGTTCGGTTCATTTTTACACATGATTTTTCATGTTATTCACCCACTATTTTGAGTTAGTTCTTGACATTTTATAGCTTTTTACTTCTTTTTTGTGTTTTAATAGGTTTTACCTTGGTTTGTATGAAAATGAGCTAAAAGTGCATTATTTGATATAAATTCTGTTTTTGTTCATTTTCGTAGGTCAACTTCGTGGCCTTGGATCAGCATGTTCCGGTCCTTGGATGAGGTGATGATCTTCATAAGACTTGTTCCAATGGATGTTAACTACAACATATCCAAATTTGAGCTCCATTGGGCAAGTGTAGCCTATCCAGCTGATCGGACAATTGACGCTGGCTCTGGATGTTTGTTTTGGCCCAGTTTTCACCCCCACTTAATAGCATTTTATTTCTACTTGTTACCACACCTATTGGTAACAATGGATTGCATTTGAGTGGCATTTCCTGAGTCAATTGGAGCCTTGGATTATACCTTAAAACAAGGTTTCATCATTTGCAAGGGGACAATGGGCAATAGCTTTAGAGAAAGAATAAGTTTTATACTAAAAGAAAAGCTGGAAAGGAGGAGAGAGGGAGGAGAAGTCAAAATTGCAATCTGATATTGGGAGCCTTTTGATCGTGGGAAATCAGGCTATTCCACATTCTACACAATTGAGAGCAGATTTTGGAGCTTGGAGCTAGGAGAAAGCCAAGGTGCAGTCAAGAAAAGTGGAGAAGAAGACTTCCACCATTGATGATCTTGAAGCTTTCATCATTTTCTGAAAATCTGTAAACTCTTTCTAATTTCATTTTGAATTTGTGTTTGAAATGATTATGAGGAACTAAACTCCATAGCTAGGGCTTAGGTTGAAGCCCTAAACATGATTACCTTTTTGTTTTGATGCTTGAGTGTATGAATTTCTAGATATTGTTGATGAATTCCAATTCACCAAATTAATCTATCCTTGATGTATGTTCTTCTTTGATTGATCACCTTTGAAAGCATGCTTCTTGAGATTGTTGGGATTATGTGTATCCTCATGTTATCCTAAGCAATAAATGGATGAAGTAAGAATCATCTATGTGAATTGGTTTCTTGAATACCTAATGTAAACACCATGCTATTAGGATTCTTGTGATGTTCATATTCTCTTTGAACTTAATGGGTTCTCCTTGTAATTGAATCGAAGTACGAACCATACCTAGGTTCGGTTATGAGGAGGGCACAAGTATTGTAGCACGAACCATGCACTTTACGTATATTAGAGAGAATCAATGCGTCTTGAGCCACGACCCATGGTCTTGATTGCGAACATCTTCATCAACACGTTTAGAGTTCATTACTTGAGTATTCATGAACTTGGGTAGAATTGTTTAGGGTGGATTCCGAAACCCTAGTGTTTGTTACATTTTGATTTCACATCTTGATAATTCATCTCCGCCATTCTCATTTAATTTCAAAGTCCATTTACTTTCATGCAATAGAAATAGGTTACTTCAAACAAATCAAACCCCCCCCCCCCCCCCAATGTGTGTGTGAGTTGCGTGTTTGACACGTTACGTGTCTTTGTTACTAAATTCTATCTGTTTCCGTAATTGTTTTGGACTTTTGGTCCGCTTTGTGTTCTTCCATTTTCTGTGCTGAATTCAACCGTATAAAGAACGTGAATTTTGGACGTACGGTTGGAAAGTTATAGGCAAAACACTGGATAGAGGTCGAAACTGGAAAAACAGAGAAAACGACTCTGCCCAAGAACGACCGGTCGCTAGTGTCTCACGACCGGTCGCTCAGCACACAATTCTGAAGTTTCGACTCTGTACTAAAACGACCGGTCGCTTTTACCTCACGACCGGTCGCCAGACAAAAAACGACCGGTCGCTCTTAACAAACGACCGGTCACTGGTCACTGTTCACAACACAATTCTTTTTTTGTTTTGTTTTGTTTGTTTCTTTTATATTTCTTTTTAGTTTCAAATTTTCATTTGTGCATTGTGGTGTGTTAGTTAAGTGTTCTTTTTGTACTCGAATTAGAACTTATAGACAACCGACAAGTTCTTCGTGGGATCGACCCCGTACTTATACAATCTATACTTCGATAGATTCGTGCACTTGCGGGTATTTTTAATTGGTTGTTTGCACATTAAATTGTGTCCTTTTAGGAATGCAACAATTTTTGGCGCCGTTGCCGGGGAACTGGCACGGTTGCTTATATGTTTTGTTTGAGTATATTTAGAGTACTTAATTTTATTTTCATTTTTTTTCCTTGTTTGTCATTTCATTTTATTTGAGTTTGTTTTTGTTTTCTTCTTATTGCAGGAACATTTTGCTTATGTCCCTTCTGAATTTGGATATTTCATTAGATAGCACTGTAGAAGATATCCAAGCTCAAGCTTTGAGAGAAAGGAACATCCAACTAGCTGTGTCTACTCCATTGCCTTTTTCACTCTCGCCATTTTCATCATCACCAAGCTCACCAAAAGTCGAGTCACCTCCACCTTCACCAATGGCGGCAGCAGCTGCAAATGCGGAACTTACTATGCAAGAATACTCTTCACCGCCAACAACTGGACAACCATCTTGCATAGTATATCCCGCAAGCACTTTGGAAAACTTTGAGTTGAGATCGGGCATGATACACATATTGCCTAAGTTCTTGGGAAATCCTGGAGAAAATCCTAATGCACATATCCTAGACTTTGAGGAAGTGTGTTCCACAATAAAGATCGAAGGCATGAGTAGTGATGAGATAAGAATGAGACTTTTCTCATTTAGTTTGAAGGATACAGCAAAGGAATGGCTTCACTATCTACCTCCAAATTCCATCACAACGTGGACGGATCTTGCTACAAAGTTCTTGCAACATTTTTTCCCAGCACAAAGGACAAATGAACTCCGAAGTCAGATTACAGGAATTCTGCAAAGGCCGGGAGAAAGCTTCCAGGATTATTGGGACCGTTTCAAGAAACTTCTAATCACTTGTCCGCATCATAACATACAAGCTTGGCTTCTAATGCAACACTTCTATGAAGGACTTTTTGAAGCGGACCAAAATAATGTGAATGCAGCTGCAGGAGGGACTATAATGACCAAGACTCCAACAGAAGTGCGAGCAATATTTGATCTTGTTGCTGCAAATGCTCGCCAATATAATTCAAGGCAAAGACCAGTCAGAAAAGGGGAATCCTATGATGTAAGTACCCTTTCTAGTATGGAAGCTCAGATTGCAAACCTAACCAACATGGTGAAGAAATTGGCACCGGGATCATCCAAGGTTTGTGCATTTTGCTCCACAATTGGTCATGACACTGAGGATTGTCCCTTGGCACATGAGGAAGCAAATGCAGTGGGCTCATTTCAGAGAAATCAGTGGCCTAAGAATGATCCTTTCTCACAAACATACAATCCGGGGTGGAGAAATCATCCAAATTTCAGGTGGAGTGACAATTCGAATGTTCAACAAGGGCCAACTCAACCACCTCAAGGGCCAACTCACCCACCTCAAGGTCAACAACATACTCGCCCACCTCATGGTCAAATGCACTACTACAATCCACCACAACCACCACCTCAACCACAATCTACAGGAAAATCTTTGGAAGAACTTGTTGCTTCCATGGCTAGAAACACAGATAGTTTCATCACTGAGACAAAAAGCTACATGCAGAGGAATGACACCCACATGCAGAAAACGGATAAGGCCATTTCCAATCTAGAAAATCAAGTGGGGCAAATTGCTCAAGCTTTGAGTCAAAGGGAACCTGGTATGATGCCTAGCCAACCAGAGATTAATCCAACTGGGCGTGAGCATGTTCAAGCAGTTACCTTGAGAACTGGTAAGGTAATTGGTGAAATTGATGGTTCTAAAGATTTGACTCACAATGTTGATGACATGCAGGTTGAACAAGTGGCTGAGCCTAAAGAAAAGGATGAAAGCAACAAAGAGAAAGATAAGCAAGCAGCTTCTTCATCCGAGTGGATCCCAAAGCATGAACTTGCAAGAAGGGCAAGAAAGGAGAAGGTAAGTCGTGAACCTACTGACGAAGAAATCTTACGTGCTCCTTTTCCTCACAGGCTTATGAGTTCCAAAAAAATTCAACAAGCCAAGGAAATATTGGAAACCTTCAGAAAAGTGCAAGTCAATATTCCTCTCTTGGATGCAATCAAGCAAATTCCGAGTTATGCAAAGTTTTTGAAGGACCTTTGTACCACCAAGAGGAGATTCCAAGATCATGAAACGGTTGCACTGACGGAAGAAGCTTCTGCTGTTTTGCAAAGGAAGCTCCCTCCCAAATTGAAAGATCCAGGAAGTTTTACAATTCCTTGCATAATTGGAGATAAATTGTTTGACAAAGCTTTACTTGATTTAGGTGCTTCAATTAATCTGATGCCTTACTCTGTTTTTGAAGCCCTTAACTTAGGTGATCTTAAACCAACTTCTGTCAGCATTCAATTGGCGGACCGATCAGTGAGATATCCAAGAGGAATTTTGGAAGATGTACTTGTGAAAGTAAATGATCTCATCTTACCAGCTGACTTTTTGGTGCTAGAGATGGAAGAAGCTCCTATTCCGGGTGTGGATCTTCCATTGATTCTTGGCCGCCCTTTCATGGCCACTGCAGATACTGTGATCAATGTTCGACAAGGAACATTGACAATGACAGTTCAAGGGGAAACAATAAAGTTCAAAGTTTATGATGCCTTCAAACTCCCCAATGATGAACATGAATGTTTTCGTATTGATACATTGTGTCATATTGTGCAAAATACATTTAATAGTACTCATGGTACAGATTCATTAGAAAAGGTGTTGACACAAAATTCTCAAGTTGCTGAAATTGTTGATAATGAGTTACTTGAGGCTGTGAAATTCCTTGATGCATGTCCAGCCATACCACGTAAGTACACTCCAAATTTTATACCTTTGCCAGTCAATACTGAAAAGCTTGTTCCTTCTCTTGACAGGGCACCCGAGTTAGAGCTCAAACCATTGCCATCCCACTTGAAGTATGTTTATTTAGGTAAAACAGAGACATTGCCCGTGATTATTGCTAGCAATCTCAATGTGGAAAATGAACAGAAGTTGATGCAAGTGTTAAGAGAACACAAGGGAGCAATTGGTTGGAGTATTGCGGACATCAAGAGAATAAGCCCAACAAGATGCATGCATAGAATTTTACTGGAAATTGATTCCAAACCCACAAAGGATGCTCAACGCAGGTTAAACCCAATCATGACAGAGGTAGTCCGAAAAGAAATTCTGAAGCTATTGGATGTGGGTATAATTTATCCTATTTCCGATAGCAAGTGGGTAAGCCCGGTCCAAGTGGTTCCTAAAAAGTCAGGAATAACTGTTGTAAGAAATGAGGGAAATGAACTTATTCCTTCTCGTGTCAAAACGGGATGGCGTGTTTGTATTGATTATAGAAAATTAAATACCGCCACCCGAAAAGATCATTTTCCATTACCATTTATTGACCAAATGCTTGAACGTCTTGCAGGTCACAGTTACTACTGCTTCTTGGATGGCTATTCAGGATACAATCAAATTGCCATCGCTCCTGAAGACCAACACAAGACGACATTCACATGTCCTTATGGTACCTTCGCCTACCGGCGTATGCCATTTGGATTGTGTAATGCCCCGGCCACCTTCCAACGATGCATGATGAGTATTTTCTCCGATATGGTAGAAAAATTTATTGAAGTATTCATGGATGATTTTAGTGTGTTTGGTCATTCATTTGATTCATGCCTTAACAACTTGTCTTTAGTTTTGCAAAGATGCCGGGAATGCAACTTAATTCTCAATTGGGAAAAGTGTCATTTCATGGTACAACAGGGAATCGTTTTAGGTCATGTGATTTCCAGTCAAGGCATTGAGGTTGACAGAGCCAAAGTAGATGTGATAAGCGGGTTGTCACCTCCCACATCAGTGAAAGAGATCCGATCCTTCTTAGGACATGCCGGGTTCTATAGAAGATTCATAAAAGATTTTTCTAAGATCTCTCGACCATTGTGTAGCTTGCTTGCCAAAGATGCAAATTTTGATCTTAATGATGAATGTTTGGCAGCTTTTCAAAGGCTCAAAACTCTTCTCACAACTGCACCTATCATTATGCCTCCAAATTGGAATTTACCTTTTGAATTAATGTGTGATGCATCTGATTTTGCAGTTGGAGCTGTATTAGGACAAAGAGTTGAGAAGAGATTGCATGCAATATATTATGCAAGCCGTACCCTTAATGATGCTCAGTTGAACTATTCAACTACTGAGAAAGAGCTGTTAGCTGTAATTTTTGCTTTAGAGAAATTTCGTTCGTACTTGATAGGCTCTAAAGTAATTGTTTTCACTGATCATGCAGCTTTGAAATATCTCTTGGCAAAGAAGGAAGCAAAACCAAGATTGATACGATGGGTTTTGTTGCTCCAAGAGTTTGATATTGAAATCAGAGATAAGAAGGGATCGGAGAATGTGGTAGTTGACCACCTTAGCCGATTGATCACTAACTCCAATACCGAAGAAGACACTCTTCCTCTTCGTGAATCCTTTCCTGATGAGCAACTTTTTGCATTACAAATTTCTGACCCATGGTATGCTGACATTATCAACTTTCTCGCTACAGGAAATATACCAAGGGATTTGTCAAGAGGTCAAAAGGACAAATTGCTGAAAACCACTAAGTCCTATGTGTGGGATGACCCATATTTGTGGAAGTATTGTTCGGACTCCGTGATTAGGCGATGTGTTCCCGAGACCGAATCTCAGTCCATACTCACATTCTGTCATTCGAACGCATGTGGTGGCCACTTTGGAGCCAAGAAGACAGCTTTAAAAGTTTCGCAAAGTGGATTCTATTGGCCAAGCTTGTTCAAAGATGCATCACAATTCTGTCTATCTTGTGATAGGTGTCAACGAATGGGTAACATTTCATCTCGAAATCAAATGCCTTTAAACCCAATTCTAATTGTTGAAATATTTGATGCTTGGGGAATAGATTTCATGGGTCCATTTCCTTCATCTTTTGGAAATCTATTTATTCTACTTGCGGTTGATTATGTTTCAAAATGGGTGGAAGCAATTCCAACCAAGACTAATGATGCGAAAGTTGTTCTTAGCTTTCTTCGAGCCAATATCTTTTGTAGGTTTGGAACACCGAGGGCCATCATTAGTGATGGGGGATCCCATTTTTGCAACCGATCATTTGAGACCCTACTCAAGAAGTATGGCATAACTCACAAGGTGTCCACCCCCTATCACCCTCAGACTAGTGGACAAGTGGAGATTTCTAACAGAGAGGTGAAGCATATATTAGAGAAGACTGTTGGTCCTACTCGAAAGGATTGGTCTTTGCGCCTTAACGATGCTCTCTGGGCCTACCGAACTGCTTACAAAACTCCAATCGGTATGTCTCCATTTCGCTTAATCTTTGGTAAACCTTGTCATCTACCTGTTGAGCTTGAACACAGGGCCCTTTGGCCAATTAAGAAGTACAACTTCGACATGAAGGAAGCAGGAGATATCAGAAGGTTACAACTGAGCGAACTGGATGAGCTTCGCAATGATGCTTATGAGAACGCAAAAATTTACAAAGAAAAAACAAAGGCGTTTCATGATAAGCATATCATTAGAAGGTCGTTTGAAGTAGGGCAAAGATTATTACTCTTTAACTCTAGGTTCAAACTCTTTCCAGGTAAGCTTCGTTCCCACTGGACTGGCCCATTTGTTGTTACTAATGTCTTTTCCTATGGTGCAGTTGAAATCCGACCAATAGGCATAGGAAAGGAATTCAAAGTTAATGGGCATAGGTTGAAAATCTACCACGAAAATACTTTGCATCAAGAAGATGAAGTGCTTCACTTCATTGATATACATTCGGGGATGCAAAACTGAGTTGGGAAGGTAAGTCCTTAATAAAGTTTTCAACCCAAAAAAAAAAAACAAAAAAAAAAAGAGAGAGAGAGAACGACCGGTCGTACATGCCTCGCGACCGGTCGCTCGTTTGGAGTTTCAGAAAAAATTGAATCTGCTTCGAAACGACCGGTCGCTTTTCACTCGCGACCGGTCGCTCGTTGTTTTTCTTAAAAATTGAATCTGCTTCAAAGCGACCGGTCGCTTTTCACTCGCGACCGGTCACTCGTCGCGATTTTTTTTTAAAAACCGTCTTTTTCTTTCCTTTCTCTCTTCTCTCTCTTCACTTCCTCTTCTTCCCAGCGACAGACCCACCCCCCCCTTCGACTTCTCTCTTCTCCCTCCCTCTACCTCCCTCACAACCCACCCTAATCCTAACCCAAATCACACTTTTCTCACTTAATTTTTCGAGTAGAATCCGTTTTTGGCATCTATTCCTTGAAATTTCAAGTGTTTTCTTCAATTTGAGGTGATTTTCAGTTAGGGTTACTGTAGCACCAAGGTAATTTTCGAATTTTTCTTGGTGTTTTCTCTTTGATTTTCTTACTCTAATGCATTCCTATAGTTGTTTTGTTTCTAATTTGTTGTTTCTCTTGTTTTTGTTTTGGGTTTGGCTTGTGTTTATCATTTGGTGTGATTTTCCTCAATTGGGTATGTTTTTCTCACTCTCAATCTCTTATTTGATTATTGTTGTTGTTATTTGTGTTTATTATTGGAATTTTGTCATTTTGGTTGAATGTTGGGAATGTTGTTTACATTTTGGAATTTTGGCTTAATTGTGCATTGTGATTAATATTGTGGCATTGTGGTATTTTACATTGTGATTAAATTGTCGACTCGTTCGAATTGGTGTATATTTGTATTGTGGCAAATTTTGGCTATGTGCATGCATTTTGGTTTTGATATTGGTATAATTGTGGCGTATTGCATGTTTGGGAATTGTGGCATGAATTTTGTTGTTGATTTGTTTTGTGCATATTGGTTTTTTCTCCTTAGATGTCTAGAGCTAGACAGGGTACCAGAGGGGGTGCATCTTCTTCACGAAGTGCACCTCAACCGGAAGAGGCAATGCTCACTGCCACTGTGGTTACTGAGCGTAACTTAGATCTTAGTCCCTCCATCCAAACCGCTGGACTTATTCAAGTCCGGCACCTTATTAGGGACCGAAACCTCCTACCCTTAGCTCACATCTATGCAAAATATAATGAATCAATTGTGCGTGAGTTTTATGCCGCTTTCCCTAGGGAAGAACTTAGACGTAATGCAGAGGTGCCCCTTAAGGTTCGGGGCAAAAATATTGTACTATCCACCTCCATTATCTCTGAGGTTCTTCAAATAAGTGACAGAGAGAATACTGTTAATTGGAGACAATTTTTGGGTGAGGATTTTGACATGCAAAGGGCAGCTGAAACACTTTTTTATGCTGACCCTGCTGCCTTTGCATCTCAAACTAAAAAGACTGTCCTCATTCAGGGTAAGTTGACACCCTACTTTGCCATCCTGTGGAGCTTTGTGCGCCACAACATTTATCCATCCGGCCAACGGTCGGAAATTCCATCAGTAGGGGTCAAGCTCCTGCAAATTTTGCATGAGGGAACTTTTATCCTACCAGTTGTTGACATCATTTTTGAACGCCTGAAGGCTTGTGCACGTAAGAAAAGCATAATTTATTATCCTTGCCTTGTTAGCATGATTTGTGACCGCTCAGGTGTTCGGGCTCGCTCCACTGATATATATGTTGAGCCCATGGGTCCCATTTCGGACACTTCTGTGTCCAAGAGTATCTCTCAGAGGCGCCATGCACATGCACCTGCACCCGCACCTGCTCCAGTGCCGCCTCATATGCCACCACCACCACCACACGGGCCGGCCTCATTCCAGCCATTCCCGCCTGCTCCCACTGTCGACACTTCTGCTTGGGAGCCCTCTCTCCAAGCCATTTGGGACTTGCAGATGCTCCAGTATCAGCAGATGCAGCATATGAGCACTTCCATTGACGCCATTTGGACGCACCTCCAGATGCCAGGTCATCCCGGGACCTCTGCACATGTTGATGGTGATGATGTTGATGGTGATGATGTTGATGGTGATGATGATGATGAGACTGATGATGATCAGTAGTACTTTGAGCTTTGTACCCTTTTGAACTTTTAATTTATTTTGTTTTTGGGTTTTATTTTGAGACGGTTATTAGTTTGTTTGTTTCAACTTTTACTGTTAGTTCAACTTTTAATTGTTTACTATTTCTTTTATTTTGTGATTATCCATCCCAATTTTTCTATATGGCATTGTTTAGTATTAAATCTCCATCATTTATAAACATTGTTTCATACAAGTTTGGGAAGTAGGTTGCTTTATGATTTTGCACTCAGAATTTTGGCTCAAATGCTTATTTCATTCCAAAACATGTGATTCTACACACACACACACACACACAAAAAAAAAAAAAAAAAAAAACAATAAATTTATGAATCACTTGTTTCTTTTGCATTTTGAGCTAGCTGAGGCTTCTGCTAATTGCCTCTGTCTGTTCTTGCTTGTAGAATCTGCAGCAGCTCTACATGATCTTCGTTCCTTTTCTGCAGCATCTCTACATGCTGGTTGGCGCTGTAGAGCCGCTTCTGCAGGTCCGCCACCAGAGCTTTCAGGGCCGCCACCTCCTCACTCAGTGCCCCGCACTCTCGTGTTCTCGCCAGTAGGCGCATGCCCAAATTTGTGGCCGAGACCGCGTTGAGCACGGTTAGATTGTGGGACTCGTCCACTGCCATCTGGTCAGACCTCTGCGCCACATGCAGGTGATCTGCAACTGTCAGTCTGCTGACAGTCATGCCCTCCGGCATTACTGCCCTTCGCGGCACCACCTCAGAGAAGTTTGAGGCCGAGCCATGGTGGTATGAGGAGTTTGGGAAGATAGGGTTTGGAGGAGCCCTTATCTGGGAATTTGGTGGTGCTAGTGACAGCTCAAGGTTGAGATCATCAAGGTGAGTACATGTGGATGCCATTGTTTTGTTTTTGGATGTTTTTGATGGTTTTCCTTGAGTTTGCAGAAAGAATTGCAGGGTACTCTTCCGCTTGCAGAGGCGTGGCTTAAATAGACATATGCAGATGAGAGGGAGAGCCAACGCCATTTCGGATTTCCCGGGCATGCTCGACCTAATCGCTTCAAGGGGGAGCACATTAACTTTCACTTTACTTTTCTTTTTTCTGTGTTTTTCTAGTGTTTTTAGTTTTTGCCTTTCCCTTTCGGCTATCACCTTTGTCTTATTTTAGTTAGGGAAGTGTGTTTTCCCTTTCGGCTGTCGTCTTTGTTTTGTTTGGGAAGTGTGCTTCTTTTTCTTTTGCAACTTCATTTCTTTTATTTCTGACAAAAAAAAAACAAAAAAACAAAAAAACAAAAACAAAAAACAAAAAAAAACAAAAACAAAAAAAACAACAACAAACAAATACACGGAAAGGGCAAAGACAACCAGGCACACCACTAATACATTACAAATTATTCTTTCACAGTGCTCGGTGTCTCGGCCATTGGACCTTTGAGTTTAGCCCTATGGCTATCCTCTTCCGGGGCTTCACGCACAGCCTCTTGGGGCTCATCACTCGAGCTCCCAAAGATCGCACTCTTAGCTTGAGCATACCTACTCTCGCGATCGGTTTTCTTGCGTTTACCCGGTTGGTCCAGGTCCTCCAGCTGCTTTCTCATGTCATGGGCGTAAACACTTACCATCTTTGAGAGATTTTGGTTCTCTTCCCGCAACGCCTCTAGCTGGTGTCGATTCACCTCCACTATCCTTGCCCTTTCCCTTTTTAAACTTTTAATAATACTCTGGCACTCTTCCACCATACTTCGCTCCGCCGCCAACTGACCTCTTAGCACCTCCACTTCATGGGACTTCGCAAGTAGGCGATGACCCACACTTGCGACTGTTGCGGTGCTTTGCACGCTTAGTGCCAGAGCATCGCTCACGACCCGGTTGTCATCCCTTGATCCCAGCACCCGTATATCCTTGGGAGTTACTAGATTTCTAGCAACTCCAAGGGCAACATCGTTGTCCAGCAGTATCGAGTCATTCACTGTCACGTGCCCCCGTGCAGAGGCAAAGTAGGGCATCCACACTGGTGCCACTGCTTGGCCCCGAGTCTGAGTCGGTGGAGCTAGGTTGAGATCCAGCGAGAATGGGTAGGAAGAAGCCATTTGAACTTTCTTTTCTTTTGTTCTTTCTTTTCTCTGTTGTGTGTTTCTGCGTTTGTGTGTTTTTCCCCAACTCTTTCTCTTCTTCTTTTATAGAGTTAGTTTCTACGTAACCCTAGACACGGCGCTTCTGCGTTTTGCGCGGCCCTTACGGCCTATCCCCTTAGGTCACCTCACCTGGTCCCCAACCCCTTTAATTACAGTTCTGCCTTTCAGCACTTTTGAGAAACAAAAGTCGTCACACCTTCCTATGAAGCCAATAATTCTGGCTTGGGACCGAGAGAGAGACCGCTGCTTGTCGACACGTCTCTCACTTTGTTTCCCGTGACTCACAGGTGCCGAGACTTCAGGGCCCACTTTTTTCTATTTTACTGAGTCCTCGCTCTTTGTGCTTCTGACTTGGTTTCTCTGTTTTTTTTTTTACTTTCTTCGCTTTTGGGCTTTCGTTTGGGTTGGGCTTTCATTTGGTTTGTGCATTTCATTGGGCTGGATTTCTGCATGTGTAAGATTGTTGTTAGGGCTTACTGTTTGGTTTTGTTTGGTGTTGTTTTGTTTTGTTTTGTTTTGCAACCGTGTTGTAGTTGTTTTTCTTTTTTGTTTTTGTATTTACTTGCTCTTTCCCTTTATTTCTTGTTATAACGTTGTTAATGCCTGAATTCTTTAACATTGAGGACAATGTTCATTTCTAAGTTTGGGAAGGGATAGCAAGTCTTTTTCGTTTCGCTTAAATTCTTGCTTTAATTTGTTCTGTTTTCTTTTCAGTTTTGAGTCTTTTTTGTTTTCAAGTCACTTTCCGGACATATATGATGAGATTGTGATGAATGTTTACATGACTTGATTGAAGATGTTAAAAAAAATAATAAAAAATAAAAAATAAAAAAAAATTTGTTATTCACTAAATGGCATCGTTCTAGCATGATATGTTTGAAACCCTCTATGCACTTGCCATTTGTTTCATAATTCTCCAGTTGAGGGACTTGCATGATCCAAAGAATTGTATCAAGCATGAATTAGACTTGTATAACCATATAATGTGAGCTTTGAGCCTTGTGCTTCAATTCATGAGTGTTATACACATATTCTTACTTTTCTTGTCATCTGAGTTGTTGTCTGATCTCATTATTCATTGATTTGGTTGAGCACTTAAAAGTTACTCATTCTTGTGCAATTTGATTACATGACATTTGAGAAATGATATTAAGGCCCTCTTTGGACCGTTTGTGCCTTTCAAGCTAACCCTATGCATGCTTAAGCATGATTTTCCATTGTTAACCACCTTGAGCCTATATGTATGCCTTTTCTTTCAAGTAACCAATTATTACTTCTAGCCTTAGCCTGAAAAACAAGAATTCACCTTTCTAAGGAACTCGTGAGCTTTAATTTAGATGTGTTTTTCATGCTAAGTTTGGGAAGGGTTATTACATTCTTTAAAATAAAAAAATAAAAAAAAATAAAAAAGTACTTCACTCAATGGGTGAAAGAAAAGAGAAAAGTCGTGGTTAAGTGGCAATGGTTTCAATTTCAATTCCATGTTTCTTGGTTGTTCAAATGGAAGGAAGGAGTGTGAATCATAATTAGTGGAGGTGTAAGGCTTTGTGGTCTATTTGATCACCAAAAACTGAGTGAAAATCTCAAGCGTGATGTTTCAAAGTCTTTTAGTCAACGATTATATGCTCTTACATTGTGAGTTCCTTGGACTTTGTTGTATCCATATCCTTCATTTCTTACTCACCTTACACCCTTAGCCCCATTACAACCTATAATAAAGACCTAAATTGATCCTAAATGTCATGTGGTTGATTTGCACACATTTTTCAGCTTTTAAGTGTTTAGCATCCTTCTTGAGATCATATTCATGCATGTTTTTCATCTTGCTAATTTTGAGTTAAGTCCCGTATGGTTTAACTCTATTCTCATATTTATTATTGAGTGATGCATTGTAACCCTCTTCCGAGTGATTCATTTGTGAGAGGACAACTTTGGTGAGATTTGAAGTTACATTTGTGCTTGGTATGATTTTTGAAGTTGTGTGAAAACTGAAATTGGAGAATGAGTTCCATTTGGCCATCACACTACTACACTTGAGCATGTTGTGTTATGAATTTTGCCGCCTTGTGAATAATGTGTAAACTGAGTTTTTCTTGTGAAAACTTTTGAGTCGTTTGCATGAGTTGCTCTCTCCTTAGAAAGTGTTCGGAAAGTTTTGTTTCGAGTCTTGTTTTAATTTCTGTTTTGCTCGAGGACTAGCAAAAGATAAGTTTGGGAAGTTTGTTCGGTTCATTTTTACACATGATTTTTCATGTTATTCACCCACTATTTTGAGTTAGTTCTTGACATTTTATAGCTTTTTACTTCTTTTTTGTGTTTTAATAGGTTTTACCTTGGTTTGTATGAAAATGAGCTAAAAGTGCATTATTTGATATAAATTCTGTTTTTGTTCATTTTCGTAGGTCAACTTCGTGGCCTTGGATCAGCATGTTCCGGTCCTTGGATGAGGTGATGATCTTCATAAGACTTGTTCCAATGGATGTTAACTACAACATATCCAAATTTGAGCTCCATTGGGCAAGTGTAGCCTATCCAGCTGATCGGACAATTGACGCTGGCTCTGGATGTTTGTTTTGGCCCAGTTTTCACCCCCACTTAATAGCATTTTATTTCTACTTGTTACCACACCTTTTGGTAACAATGGATTGCATTTGAGTGGCATTTCCTGAGTCGATTGGAGCCTTGGATTATACCTTAAAACAAGGTTTCATCATTTGCAAGGGGACAATGGGCAATAGCTTTAGAGAAAGAATAAGTTTTATACTAAAAGAAAAGCTGGAAAGGAGGAGAGAGGGAGGAGAAGTCAAAATTGCAATCTGATATTGGGAGCCTTTTGATCGTGGGAAATCAGGCTATTCCACATTCTACACAATTGAGAGCAGATTTTGGAGCTTGGAGCTAGGAGAAAGCCAAGGTGCAGTCAAGAAAAGTGGAGAAGAAGACTTCCACCATTGATGATCTTGAAGCTTTCATCATTTTCTGAAAATCTGTAAACTCTTTCTAATTTCATTTTGAATTTGTGTTTGAAATGATTATGAGGAACTAAACTCCATAGCTAGGGCTTAGGTTGAAGCCCTAAACATGATTACCTTTTTGTTTTGATGCTTGAGTGTATGAATTTCTAGATATTGTTGATGAATTCCAATTCACCAAATTAATCTATCCTTGATGTATGTTCTTCTTTGATTGATCACCTTTGAAAGCATGCTTCTTGAGATTGTTGGGATTATGTGTATCCTCATGTTATCCTAAGCAATAAATGGATGAAGTAAGAATCATCTATGTGAATTGGTTTCTTGAATACCTAATGTAAACACCATGCTATTAGGATTCTTGTGATGTTCATATTCTCTTTGAACTTAATGGGTTCTCCTTGTAATTGAATCGAAATACGAACCATACCTAGGTTCGGTTATGAGGAGGGCACAAGTATTGTAGCACGAACCATGCACTTTACGTATATTAGAGAGAATCAATGCGTCTTGAGCCACGACCCATGGTCTTGATTGCGAACATCTTCATCAACACGTTTAGAGTTCATTACTTGAGTATTCATGAACTTGGGTAGAATTGTTTAGGGTGGATTCCGAAACCCTAGTGTTTGTTACATTTTGATTTCACATCTTGATAATTCATCTCCGCCATTCTCATTTAATTTCAAAGTTCATTTACTTTCATGCAATAGAAATAGGTTACTTCAAACAAATCAAACCCCCCCCCCCCCCCCCCAATGTGTGTGTGAGTTGCGTGTTTGACACGTTACGTGTCTTTGTTACTAAATTCTATCTGTTTCCGTAATTGTTTTGGACTTTTGGTCCGCTTTATGTTCTTCCATTTTCTGTGCTGAATTCAACCGTATAAAGAACGTGAATTTTGGACGTACGGTTGGAAAGTTATAGGCAAAACACTGGATAGAGGTCGAAACTGGAAAAACAGAGAAAACGACTCTGCCCAAGAACGACCGGTCGCTAGTGTCTCACGACCGGTCGCTCAGCACACAATTCTGAAGTTTCGACTCTGTACTAAAACGACCGGTCGCTTTTACCTCACAACCGGTCGCCAGACAAAAAACGACCGGTCGCTCTTAACAAACGACCGGTCGCTGGTCACTGTTCACAGCACAATTCTTTTTTTGTTTTGTTTTGTTTGTTTCTTTTATATTTCTTTTTAGTTTCAAATTTTCATTTGTGCATTGTGGTGTGTTAGTTAAGTGTTCTTTTTGTACTCGAATTAGAACTTATAGACAACCGACAAGTTCTTCGTGGGATCGACCCCGTACTTATACAATCTATACTTCGATAGATTCGTGCACTTGCGGGTATTTTTAATTGGTTGTTTGCACATTAAATTGTGTCCTTTTAGGAATGCAACACCACGCTATCTACTGGAATGTTTGGATGGAAAGAAACCGTAGGATTTTTCAGGAGAACAAAGGTGCAAGCTTCGAGGAAGTCTGGGAGAGAGTTAAATTTTGGGCTTCTATTTGGGCTTCAGTTTCTGGGCATTTCAATGACTACCATTACTCCATAATCATGAGAGATTTGGTAGCCGTGCTAATGTAGGGGTTTGTTAGTGTCCTAAGGCGTGTTTCTTAGGATGCTGGAGTTTTGCTGTTTCCTTTTTTTTGCTGCTTTTTGTTCTGTCTTTTCTTTGTTAATCGAGGATGCCTCATCCTCTTGATTTCTAATACAAAAGTTTCCTTTCAAAAAAAAAATAATATACCATGACGCGAGAGATTAATTTATCGACTTATTATTTTGGAGCATACTACGACGGTACATACAACACTACTGTTGTGTTTATTTACCACGTCCTAAGTTCAAATTACCGTCGTATTTTTTCAATTTATACGTCTGCCTTCTCTGTAAACCGCCGTCTTATTTTTATAGATTTTTAAAATTAATTAATTTTTCTTTTATTTTGGTAATATCTTTCTTAACACAAAACAAAATTTAATTCTCAATCCTCAACAACATTTTCATCTTAAAAGGCAAATCTCTTCGTGTTAAATATTTACACAATATGTGTACACAAATTGGCAAATACATCTGAAAAATATATGTTCAACTGTTTCTTCCTCTCATATGCAAGCTAGGCCCTCTCCTTCTTCTTGTTCTCAAGCTCCTGCACAGCCTCGATTCCTGAAAATCAAAATCAAAATCAAAATCAAAATCAACAAAGTGTGAACCCTCACTCCTCGATTCCTGGTTACATTGTAGTCCCCTTTTCCACAGTGATCAACTTCAAAACTACTGTGTAGCAAGGTGGAACCAGCCTTAGAACCTATTGTGGGTTGTGCCTTTGGGGTGAAGCTGGGAGAGGGCTTGAGGTTCAGAATGAATAGACACCACCTACTCATTTTGAACCTCAAGCCCACTCCCAGCTACAGCCACCACATGAGTCCGTCTCTGCGAGCATCAGGAACACCCATGCAGGTTCTAAAGTTGGTTCACCCTTGCTACACAGGAGGATGTAGCAAACCCATGCTTGGTCTTGTGAGGAATCATTCTGCAAATTCATTTGCTTTCAGAAAGACAATTTCTTGTGAGGAATCATTCTGCAACCCTAATTGAAAACTGAGAGTTAAAAAACGCGTGAAAAAATCATATTTAAACAAATTATCGAAGTACAACGTCAGTTCTAATATACATAGCGACGTCATATTTTAATAATCAACGTCAGTTTAGATAAACAGGCGCCGTCATAACTACATCGGAATTCCAAAAGTCATTTGGCGAGTATTAAAAAGAGAACGACGTCGTTTTCAGAACCCCAAAGTAACCACGTCGGTTTATTAAAATACACAGTCGTTTGGCAGTTGTGATAACTACGTCAGTTATGAATTATTTACCGTCGTTATACATTTATAATAATACGACGGTTTGTAAACCCTTTTACGTCGCTTTGTAAAAACTATGACGTTGTTATGTGTGTACAACGTCATTTTAAAGAAACCACGGTTTAGAAATGCGACCTTCGATAATCATCGACGGAAAACAAAAAAACCGTCGTTAACAATATAAATAAACATGACGCTTATTACATCTATACCCTAAACCCTAAACCCTAAACCATAAACCCTAAATTATATATATATGTTTAAATAATTTTAGAAAAGGGTTTATGGTTTTACTGCCTAATATATATTAACCATAAACCCTAAACCCCAAAAATAAACCTTTATCCCCCTAAACCCTAAACCCTAAACTATTAAAGTATAAGTGATGTTGTGACTCATGAAAACATTTTTCTTTTTTGTGGTAATTTTAAATTTGTATAACTCAAACTTAATTTTTTAAAGCTTACGGGGGAAGAAAATATCGCAATGACTTCATAGGAGTTGACGTTGCATTTTTTGGATTTATTTTAAATTTATTATGAATATTTCGAATTAAATAGAATAAAATATTATTAATAAAACCCACAAACCACGTCGGCGTTAATAAATTAACGACGTTGTAACTAATAATAAACGACTACATTTTAACAACAAACGTCGTTTAAAGTTCAAACCATGGCCATTTTTACAAAGACAACGACGTACAAACCATTTTCCACGACCTAAACTCTTAACCTCTCGCCGTCTAATGTCAAACGTCGTCTATATAACCAATAGCGTCGTTTTAATAATAATTTGCGTCGCTTTTTAAAAAAATATGACGTTGTTATATGTGTACAACGTCATTTTAAAGAAACCAAGGTTTAGAAATGCGCTCTTCGTATATCATCGACGGAAAACAATAAAACCGTCGTTAAATATGACATCTATACCCTAAACCCTAAACCCTAAACCCTAAACCATAAAATATAAACCATAAATTATATATATATATATATATATATTTTTAAATAATTATAGAAAAGGATTTATGGTTTTAGGGCCTAATATATATTAACCATAAACCCTAAACCCCAAAAATAAACCTTTATCCCCCTAAACCCTAAACCCTAAACCATTAAAGTATAAGTGATGTTGTGACTCATGAAAATATTTTTCTTTTTTGTGGTAATTTTAAATTTGTATAACTCAAACTTAATTTTTTAAAGCTTAAGGGGGAAGAAAATATCTCAATGACTTCATAGGAGTTGACGTTGCATTTTTTGGATTTATTTTAAATTTATTATGAATATTTGAATTAAATGGAATAAAATATTATTAATAAAACCCACAAACCACGTCGGCGTTAATAAATTAACGACGTTTTGAATTATTATAAACGAATTAATTTTAAAACAAAACGTCGTTTAAATTCTAAACCATGACCATTTTTGCACATAAAACGACGTACAAACCATTTTCCACGACCACAACTCTTAACTTCTCGCCGTCTAATATCAAGAAAACAACGTCGTCTATAGAACCAAGAGCGTCGTTTGAACAACCTTTTACGTCGCTTCTTTAAAAACTGTGACGTTGTTATGTGTCTATAACGTCTTTTTGAACAAACTACGGTTTTTCACAACATGAAAACCTCAACAAATTTGGTTCAGCATGATCTTGGGTTTTTCACAACAAAACCTCAACAAATTTACAGGGACGTTGATTTCAACAAAAACTTGCTAATTCTAACCAATTTTGTACAAAAACTTGTCTAATTCTAACAAAATTTGTACATTTTATAAAAATGTTTAAGTATGCTAAAATTCCTCTACTCCATATGAACACACACAAACTCTGCCCATTCTTTCCTAACTTCTTCAGTGGCAACTTGGGGGTATGGCGCTTGATCCTTTCCTTTGGCAAACTGCAGTCCATAAACAAAGATTAATCTCACAGACGACGCTATTATTCATTTACCGACGTAGTATATATATTCAACGACGGTATTTTTAATTTACCGTCGTTGATAATATAAAAACCCACATAAAAATAAATCTGAAAATTTTCTTCTTACCGTCTTCTCAAATTCCAGGGAAGTATCCTTTATGATGTCTCTCATAAAGCGCATGACATAATACCCGCATTCTACATTGCTTGGTTGCTTTGGAGTGCCGGGCAGAGTTTTCCAAAGAGGTGTTTTACGGCCTACTCTGCCTATGTGTGTAGTATACATTTTTAGAGCAGAGTTCACTATGTTTTTCCCGTCCTCATCCACAACGCGATTTCTAGGCAGTGGATCCAGAAAATAGACGGTCTCCTTCTTTGCTCTCACAATGATCAAGACCCAATGACGGCTGCACAAAATAAATATAAAGGTTAAATAGTTTTATATGCAGAGCATCATACAAACAAAATCCTGTTTTTTGTTCGGAGACTAACCCTGGATTGTAAGGCATCAGGAAAATCTGTTCACCATCTGTTTTTCGAAGTCGACTGGCTACGATACGTGATCTTTCAGTTAATGAACCAGTGTCGGCACTAACTCCAGCAGGGTCTATAAAGCCAACCATATTCACCATATTTGCAGCTTTCAGATGATCAAACAGGCACCTAAATATATGAATTGAAACCATGAGTGTTTTTTTTTTTACACATAAAGGAGAGTGTCAAATGAATATTTGATAAGGACAAACCTCATATATACTACAACGACAGTAGCCCCAATTTCTTCCATGCCAGCAAATTGGGTAATATCTTCATGCAAGACGAAGGTGTTACGATCTATGCCAAACACCTCCTTCTCAATAATAAAGCTCATAGCCTTCTCCTGAGGCTTTAGTGTCGATTCAACATAACTACAAAGGGATTGTAAAGAAGATGGCAACTCCAGCTTTGAATAATCTGGTACTTCAGTACTCTGTTTGAACAAATAAAGCAACATAAAGTGACGTGGTAAATAAATAACAACGACGGTTTAAATAACAAAACGTCGTCTTAAAATGAGTTACACGACGGTAAAAACATACCGTCGTAATGAATACTTTATTACGTCGTTTAAATAAAACCGACGTCTAATTCAAATGCAAAATTCATAATTAATGAATTGACCTTTTCAATTTTCTTTTCTCCAACACTGGATTGCTGTTTTAATAAATAAAGAGATATATATATAAGAAAGATTGTACAACAATTTAAACATTCAACTAAATAAAAAATGGCGTGGAAATTTAAAACAAACGACGGTTGAAAGAAAATATAGACGTCTGAAAATTGAAAAAGAAATGAAAAAGGCAAAGTTAAGAGAATTTACCTTTTCATCTTTCTTTTCTTCAATCTTTTCACGATCCCCAGATTTCTGTTATAAGAAATAAAGAAATATATATAAGACATAGTACAAAAAGGGCAAAAAAAAAAAGTAAAAAAATTAAATTAAACCGTCGTGGTAATAATAACAAACGACGGTATTTAAGAATTATAGACGTGTATATTTAATCAAACGACGGTAAATAATAAACGTCGTGGTATTTTATATACTACGACGGTATCTAAGCTTGTACAACAATTTAAACATTCAATTAAATAATTACAGACGTGTAACATTCATTAAATGTCGTGGTAATTCCTTTATTGAAAAAAAAAATGAAAAAAGCAAAGTTATGAGAATTTACCTGTTCAACTATCTCAAGTATCTTTCCTTCTACTCTCTTTTCTACTTCCCCTGATTTCTGTTTTAAGAAATAAAGAAATATATAAATGACATTGTAGAAAAATTAAAACAAATAAATAAACCGTCGTGGTAAACATTAACAGAAGAAGGTATGAAATAATTACAGACGTCTGAATAACATCAAACGACGGTTTAATAAAAAGCGTCGTGGTATAACTTTAACACGGCGGTAAATATAAACAGAGAAACAGAGAATTCAAAGTTCAAAGACGTTACCATTTCCTCCTGCTTTTCCCCATTCTTGGCAGTATCCTCCTCAAATTGTAGGGCTCTAACATCAAGTGCCCCAGAGCAGCTTGCTTTGTCCGACATTGGATTTTTGGGACTTTGCCCTTGGATTTGGGACAATGTATTCAGTTTCAGCACGCTTTAATCAAAATTGGGGATGATTTTTGAAATCTGACTCAGCAAATTTTCCCTCTCAGCTTCTACCAATTGCTTGGTCCTAGCCTCCATCTTTAAACTCTCTTCCCTTGATCTAGCCTCCATTTTCAAAGTCTCTTCTTGAAGGACAAGTCTTACACTTTCCTTCAATTGATCAGCAAACCTAACCTTCTGTTGTCTAGGTAAATTGAAGTATTGCTTAGGGGAAACCCCAGCCCCTACCCCTCTAACTCTTCCTGGATGCTCGAGACCCAAAGCCAATGTCAAAACATCATTGGATCCTGACAGAGAAAGAGTGCCTTCAGAGACTTGCTTTTGCAAATCATCCTAACAAAAAGACATAATAAAAAGTCAGAATAAGGAAACAAACGACGGTTATTTATAAAAAAAAATAGACGTAATATAATATTTCACACGACTCAATAACATAACAATCGACGTAATATAATATTTAAGACGACGCTAACTAAATAATGACGTTATTAATATATTAACACGACGTCAATAATAATCCACCGACGTCTTATGATATAATTACAAAAAACAGAGCATGGATTCCAGATTCAGACCTTTAACGACGCCTTTTAAAATATTTCGACGTAGTAAAACTTTTCACACGACGGAAAAATATAACAGCAGACGTAATAAATTTTTTAAAACAAAGTGAGTAGGCTTACAATTAATTTTGCTTTCTCTGCAGTCTTTGGATCCGGGATGTTACCATGTTTGTCTTCTCTTGCTTTTTTCCATAAGGTAGATCGATCAATATCTACCCCAGGCATGATTTCCTTCAAGTCCTCCTTAAAACCAACATATCCTTTTCGAGACAATCGATGATTGTACTCGAGTTTCTCCCTCCTCTGTGATTGTTCTTCATGCACAGCCTCAAATTCTTTAGATAACCTTGAAGCTACAAAGGCATCCCATTGAGCTTTCTCTATGAATTTGTATGTTTCAGGGGGCTGCCTTAATCTATCCTGCTCCTTGATGAATGGAAGGATATGAAACCTCGTTAGTGTAAACTTGAAATCTTTCCATTTCTTGGCGGCAGAAGATAGCACCATTTGCTTGCCCCCTTTACCAACCACAAAAGTCATGTCAACGGCTTCCCAAATCTGCTCTTTTATATCCTTGGATATTTGAACCCATTTCTTGTCCACAAGTGGGACTCTGGAGCGTGCCAACACACCAATGTAGGACTGCATCTCATTATGTGCACGGCCATAAGGTTTCCCTTCTTCATTGTACTCAACAACAGGCTTGATTTTCTGAATTTTTCTCTGCACAACACGGGGCACTGTGCTCATACCCCGACCTGACTTTGCCTCCTCAGAAATAGTTCCCGTGCTGGCTGGTTCTGTCTCAGAAGATGAAACAAACTTCATCTTCTTCGAGGCCTTGGTTTGAGGATTTACAACTCTAAGCTCCTTCTTCGAGGATTCATTTTTTTTCAAGCCAGACTCCTTACTTTGGGATTGAGAAACCATGGTTACAGACAAATTAAACCTGCAAGTGAAAATATATCAGTGAAATTAAGAAAAACCACGACGATTATTTATAAACTACGACGTATTATAATATTTCAAACGACGTAAGAACAAAACAAACGACGTAATAATAAATTTACACGACGGTAATTAATCACCGACGTGATAAAATATTACAACGACGTCAATAATAAACAACCGACGTCTTATGATATAATAAAAAACAGAGTACTAAATATTACAACGACGTTAATAATAAAAATTCACCGTGGTATTGAAAATAAAACGACGTAAATATTAATATACCGTCGTCTATACCACAAAAACAAATTAGGAACAACGTAAAATATTTTCAGCAGAAAAATAATTAAAAAGATTTTCGAAACAAAAACCATTGTTCAGAGAAATCAAACATGCGATGAATATATCCTTAAAAATCAAAAACAAAAAAAGGATATCATTTTAAAAAACAACGACGAACACTTTCACACGACGCTAGGGTGACTGACGAACCGTCGTGGTCTATAAATCTAACCACGTAAATAACAAGCCACCGTCATCTTATTTAGTTGAAGTAAAAGAACCAGAGTAGTGTTCAAACTTGGAAACTTTTCGTCTTTGTCTGCAAATTTTATCAAACTTGGAAAGAAAAAATGAAAAAGATTTTAAAAAACGAAAATGATATGCGCATGCAAAACAGGAACAAAAATCCTTCCATAAATGCTTACCCTTTGCTTGCGATGAAAGCTTTCTTCTGGAGTTTGGTGTTTCAGTTCAGAGATGAAGACGAAGAGGAGATAAGCTTGAAAGTTTGAAACAGTTCTTGGAGAATGAAAAATGAGAAAAGCTTGAAAGTTTTTCTCGGGTTTGGAAACAGTGCAAGTATGGGTCAGGAAGGCGAAAAGTTTAAAATAATAAAAAACCGTTTCATAACAACGACGCTATTAATAGTATGCGCCCTAGTATGATACATTATACGGCGCTATTGTTAACACTGCCCTATAATATTACTTTAAACGACGGTATGTTTTAATGAAACGACGTTTTGAAATCGAATTACACGACGCATGTTTCTTCAAAAAAGATGAATCGTCATTTTCCAATTTACCCAACGACCTTATATTCAATAATAACGACGTGAAAAATTAATACCACGTCGTTTTAATTACTCATACCGACGTGTAAGTTTTTTAATTACACAATAAATTAATTTTCCAAAAAATTACAACGTCGTTTTTATATAGCGTTGTTGTTAAATAATTTATACGACCTTATTTTAAATTTAAACGACGTGTATGTTATATATAAACATCGATAATTTAAAAAACCGACGTGGTATATATAGGGATGGCAAAAATCCCCGCGGGGACGGGTCCCCGTCGGGTCCCCGACCCTAACGGGGGGAGATTTCGGGGCCAAACGGGTATCGGGTACGGGGATCCCCGAACTTGAAAAATCCCCGACGGGTATGGGGAGGGGATGGTATTGGCGTCCCCATCCCCGAACCCGACCCGAAAATATATATGTTTATATTTAAATAAATAAATATATAATTATAATATTTATGTTTAACCCTAAGTTAACCTCCCTCTCCTAATTCTTCCTAATATTCTCTGGATTTTCATATTGATGTGATTTTGAATAGTTGAGTTGAACTTTATAGTTAATTTGAATGTGTTGAATGATAATTTGATATGAAACTTAATGTTAAAATGTATGATAAATATTTTTTATGCAAAAAAAATCGGGGATTTGGGCCGGGTATGGGGGATAGTCCCCCGACGGGGACGGGGACGGGGATTCCCCGAAACCTATTAAACGGGGATTGGTTCGGGGATGGGGGCGGGGATGGAGAGCGGGGACGGGGATGGTATTGTCATACCCGGCCCCTACCCGGCCCGTTGCCATCCCTAGGTATATAAGATTTGTTTATAAATAATGGGTTTTCTGTCTTTCTGTCGTCTTCATTTTTCAATTAGGGTTTCAACTTTTTCTCAATTCTCTGGAGGCACATCACCTCTCTGTCTCATCTCGCTTTCATTTTTCAGTTTGGATGTTGATGTGTGTGCGCGTTTGTGTATCTGAAAGACACAAACACGCACACATCATCTAAAAAATTGTCTTTCTGCACAGAAGGAGAACAAGGTCTGCATCAGCCCTCTTTCTCAGCTCCTCCATGATGGGGTTCTCTGGGTTGATCTCCATGGTCTTCTTGCTCGACATGTACCCAGCCGCTCTGTTATCCCTCAAGGCCTGAGCCTTCATGATTCTTTCCATGTTGGCAGTCCAGCACGGTCAGACGGTCAGACACCACAACCTTCTCCACTCTGTCACCCGAAACATCCTTCACAACCTTGCAGAGTCCCTCAAACTTCTCCTTCAACTCTTCCTTCTTCTTTGCCTCGTCTTCACTCTCATTAAGCTTGAGACCTTCCTTGGCGGCTGAGACAAGCTTCTTGCCCTCAAACTCCTTGTGAGAGTAATTGGCACATCATCCACTTCTAAAACATTGCCTTTGTTCATTCTGGTTCGATTATGATGAGGAACAGAGTTCATTCTGGTAATGATAGACGAATAATGGCATAAAATTTGTACGTCGTTAATTTAACAAACCGTCGTGGTTAGTACAATTATGCGACAGTAGAGTTATGGATACCGTCGTAGTATATTATAATTAAAAAGTCGATAAATTTATATTTACAGTCGTGGTAACTTAATTTAAATCGGCGATTTTTTTTGTAATTAACCGTCGTAGATTCCTTTGAATTTATGCGTCGCTGACTAAGAAAATTGGGTCGTGTTTATTAATTAATTAACACGGCGTCTTATTTTTATATCGTCGTCTTTACTTTCTACGGCGGTGATTTCATAGATGCAGTCGTTGTTTTTAGGTTCAGATTTTAACTCTGAAAATACCTTTGTAATAAGACGACGCTTTTTTAATTTGGTGCGTCGTGGTTTCAAAATATCTATACGTGTGCCGTTTTTTAGGTGTTTAAAGTATGTTTCTACGACGGGTTTCTATTACCGTCGTCTTTTAAAAAACAACGACGGTTTTTTGATCTACCGTCGTTGTTTACTGGTCGTCTTTTGCCCTTTTTGTAGTAGTGGTGCCTTGTTATAGATTTCATCTGCCAGGGAATTTTATGCAATAAAGTTTTATTAATTGTTTAGGAATAAATTATTCATGGCTCTTACTTTTCAAGTATAAAGTTTGAATTCTAATATTTTTATTAAATTTTGTTTATGTTTAAATGTGAATGGCTTGGAAAGTAGAAAAGGAATCCTCTTTTTCTTTTTGTTACTTCAAAACCGAAAGTAGCTACTCCAGCTCTAGCTAATCGAATTTTCGACATACTCTATAAATTACTCATAAATTCTCAAAGTTCGATAATGAGTGATGACAACATATTTTGTCTTTATTTTTGGGTAAATGAATTATGCGAAAATATAGTAGGTGAGAAAGTGTAATTGCATTGATGGTTTCTTGCAAAACAAAGGGGTTCCAGGGTTCAGATTAATCAAACCTGGATGCTTTTGCTAGATTGTGTGTGGAGCTTGATTTGACTAAGCCTCTGGATGCTTTTGTCCAGATTAATCAAACCTGGTATAATGTTGAATATGAAGGGTTGCCAGATATCTGTTATCTCTGTGGGCTTTATGGACACAAACGTGAGAACTGTACTTTGAATGTGAAGCCTTCAACAGAGGGGAATGGGAAAGCTTGTACTAGCTCTCAGTTGGAACAAACGGATTCGGTTGCTGTTATGGAAAAGGAAAATGTTGATAATGATGTGGAGCATTTACGGGCCCGTGGATGAACGTCCCTTCTAGGAGGAAGCCTAAAAATGGGTCTAAAGGGCTGAATGGGCAGGGTAATGGTATGAAACCTCAAGCATCTCGGTTTGATGCTCTGAGAAAGGTTGGAGATGATTTTGGGCATGACGTTGTGGAAGGTGGTGGTGTCTTTTTGCCTCGAGCTCAGGTTGGTGCTCATGATACGACTGGGCCAAGTGGGAAGGTGTGGACTAAGTCGAAAAATTCTAAAGGTGGGGCTAGACCTGTTTTACAAGATATCTCAAATATGAGAGTAAATTTGAGCTCTTCAGGGGCAACTGTTAAGCCAAGCATGATGGGTGATAAGGGTGATAATTTGGTTGGGCCTTTGAATAAAGGCAAAGGGGTGTTTGGTGAAAGGAGGGACTCTCACGGGGAATCTATGAATGATCAATTGGTTGATTGGCTAGGGGGTCAAATTTTTCCAAAGGATAAAGGTGTGTATATATTTGGACACCAACCACCAAATATTACAACTGAGAATGGTAAGCAAGCAGATGAGAGGGAGCCTGATGTGGATAATGCCTCTATGGACTCTGCTATGACAAATGGTTTCTGTCCTGTGGAAGGAATGGACCTTTCTGAAGATCAAGTTCACGCTGAGGGTGAGATAGATGCTAATCATACCTCCAAGTCTGCTGGAGGTAAGACCGTTGACTCTTGATTTATAGGGTGAGCCTCTGGGTGAACCATCTCCTTTATATTTTTTATGGATATTCTATGTTGGAATGTTCGTGGTGCAGCCTGCACAAAGTTCAAATTTAATATGATGGAATTAATTAAGCTGCATCATATGGATCTTCTTTTTGTCTGCGAGCCTAGGATTGGTGGGAGCAAGGCTCTTAATATAATCAAATCCTTAGGGTTTTCTGGTTGTGAGGTGGTGGATCCTATTGGTTTTTCTGGTGGTATGTGGCTGCTCTGGAATGAAAATAGAATTCGGGTGGAGATTATTGGTACTTCTGATCAAACCATATCTGCTTGCGTCTCCTGGCATGGTCAACAGCCTTGGTTGTTTTCTGGTGTTTATGCTAACCCTTGTTATGCTAAAAGGGAGAAGTTGTGGGAATACCTGGATTTTATGGCTAGCTGTCACAAGATGCCTTGGCTCCTAGCTGGTGATTTTAATGAAATGCTCAATGTAGATGACAAGGTTGGAGGATCTCATTTATGTAGACTTAAAGGGTTCAAGAAGTGGTTTGATGAGCATAGTATGGTTGATTTAGGCTATTCGGGGCCTAAATTTACTTGGAGCAATAAAAGAATCTTTGAAAGACTGGATAGAGCTGTGTGTAATACTCAATGGAGGCAAACCTTTGCTGATGCTTTTGTTCAGCATCTTCCAAGGACCAAGTCTGATCATTGCCCCATTAAAATTAGTCTCAAATCTCGAATGGTTTCCTGTCCTAACAGTAGACCTTATAGATTTGAGGCCATGTGGTTGAAGCATGAGCAATTTCAAAATTTTGTGATTCCAAAGTGGGAACAAGGGGCTGGGTCGGCTTTGCATAAATCTTGGGATTTGGTGGAACCTCTGAAGCAGTGGAATGTGGCTGTTTTTAGGCATTTAAAGCAAAGAAAAGTGAAGCTTCTAGCTCGGCTCAATGGTATTCAAAAGGTGTTGCATCACAGGTCTAATAGATCTCTCAGTCAGTTGGAAGAATCTCTTGTTACAGAGTATAATGCCGTTCTAGAGCAGGAGGCCTTATTTTGGCAACAGAAATCAAGGATAAAATGGCTTCAAGAAGGTGACCGTAATACTAAGTTCTTTCATCTAACCACCATTGTTAGAAGAAGGAAAAATAGGATTGAAAAGCTGAAAAATGATAATGATTTGTGGGTAGAGGAGGCTGAAGGTTTAAAAGAGCTTGCTGTGAATTATTTTCTAGGCCTCTTCTCTATGACTCCCAGGGATCACAGTGGGCTATCCATGCCTAATCTGTTTCCAAGTATCAATGATGTTGATTTGAATGGTCTGGTGGCTCGTGTTGATATTAGTGAAGTCAAGGAAAGTCTCTTCAATATAGGTGGTCTCAAAGCCCCTGGAGTGGATGGGTTTCCTGCTTGCTTCTACCAAAATCAGTGGAATATGTGTGGTAATGACATTTATGACCTGGTTTCTCAAGCTTTCAGGGAGCGTCACATTCTCAAAGGTTTGAATGCTACTCTCATCACTCTAGTTCCTAAATTGGCTAACCCTGTTTCTATGTTGCACTTTCGCCCTATCAGCCTATGCTGCACTCTTTATAAAGTGATTTCTAAAGTGATTGTTGCTAGGCTGAGGCCTATTCTGCCTAAGCTAATCAGTCCCCATCAGGTGAGTTTTGTTCCCGGTAGACATATTACAGATAATATCCTCATTGCCCAAGAGATTATGTTTAAATTTCGGAGTACTAAGGGGAAAAAAGGGTTTATGGCTTGGAAGATTGATTTATCTAAAGCCTATGATCGGTTGAGTTGGAATTTTATCGAGGTAGTTCTTCATGAAATAGGTCTGCCTACTACCTTGATTCAGTTGATCATGCAGTGTGTTTCTTCTGTCACCTATCAAGTCTGTGTGAATAGGGAGCTCACTTCGACTTTTACTCCGTTCAATGGTATTAGACAGGGTGATCCACTCTCACCTTATCTTTTTGTCCTTTGCATTGAAAAGCTCTCACACCTCATTGTGGAGGCTGTGGGAAAGAATATATGGAAACCGGTGAAAGCTTCCCAAGCTGGGCCTGCTGTATCCCACTTATTTTTTGCTGATGACCTAATTCTCTTTGCTGAAGCTAGTACTCACCAAGCAAGAATAATGAAGAAATGCTTGGACCTCTTCTGTAAAGCTTCTGGTCAGATTGTCAACTTTGAAAAGTCTGCAATATACTGCTCCCCTAATATTAGCAAAGAAATGGCTGCTAATATTAGTAGTATCTGTGGTTCTCCTCTCACTACGAACCTAGGGAATTACTTGGGGATGCCTCTGTTACACTCTAGGGTAACTAAGGCTACTTATAGCAATCTTGTGGACAAAATGCATGCCAGGCTGGCTTCTTGGAAAAGTAAGGTTCTCTCTACAGCTGGAAGGGCTACTCTAATTCAAGCTGTCACTTCAGCCATACCAATTTATGCAATGCAAACCTCTAAACTCCCTATGAGCACTTGTGAGGATTTGGATAAAGTGAATCGCAATTTTTTTTGGGGAGGCAGTGCGAAGAAGCATAAGATCCACTTGTGCCAGTGGGACCTTGTTTGTAAACCCAAAAGTAAGGGAGGGTTGGGTTTGAAGAAAACTCATGATATGAATCAAGCTCTACTAGCTAAAGTTGGCTGGAGGTTATTGAGGAAGGATGAGGGGTTATGGGCCCAAATTTTTGAAAAGAAGTATTTTAAGAGCCATTCCTTTTGTGAGCCTAATTTGGCCCCAAAACAAAATTGTTCTCCTACTTGGAAGGGGATTATGTTTGGTGCTCAACTGCTTGACAAAGGTTTATCTTGGAGACTCGGGAAAGGCAACAAGGTTAAGTTTTGGAGAGATAAATGGATCAGTGATATACCTTTGATGCAGATAGTGGACCTTGCTCCTGATCTCAATTTGAATTCCCTTGTTTCTGATTTTTTTGTGAATGGTTGGTGGGATGTGGAGAAGTTGAGGAGTGTTCTCCCTGAGGAATGGGTCGAAAAAGTTACTGGTTGTTCAGCTGATTTTCAGGGATTATTGGAGGATAGCCGGATCTGGAAACCTACTTCTAATGGGTTATTCTCTGTCAAGTCTGCTTACAGCTTGCTTTTTCAGGAGGCAGATTGGCTAAACCCTTGGTGGAGAGTTCTATGGAAGCTTCGAATCCCTCCCAAACTCCAAGTTTTCTTGTGGCTGGTTTTTCAGGGGAAAATTCTCTCCAATGAGCAGCGAGTTCGAAGGCATCTCACTGGAAACGGTGCCTGCGATTACTGTAAGTGGCCTATTGAATCTACCTTGCACATCTTAAGAGATTGTTCTAGAGCAAGAAAGGTCTGGGGTCTATTTATGAACTCTACTCAAGCTATACCTTTTTTCCAAACTGATTTTCATCCTTGGCTATTAAGCAATTTGTGTTCCAAGGCTCACTTTGCTCAGATTCCATGGAGAATTATGTTTATTTTCATTTGCTGGTATATTTGGAAATGGAGAAATGACTTTATTTTTAAAGATGATACTGACTTGCCTTTCAATCCCAAAGATTTGATCTTTACTGCTGCAAAGGATTGGTTTCAAGCCATTGCTGGTAATAATAGTGGAGCTAATAAGGTGCAAGTGTTGTTGGCTTGGGCTCCTCCTGAAATTGGTGTGATCAAGTTAAATGTCGATGGATCTCGCATGAACAGTACTGGTGCCATTGGTGCTGGAGGAGTCTTGAGGGATCATTTGGGTCAGTGGATTGGTGGATTTGCTGTCAACTCAGGCCAGGGAGAAGTTCTTGAAGCTGAGTTGTGGGGGCTATTTTTTGGGATGAACTTGGCTGTTGAGAAAAAAGTAGAGGATATTGTTATTGAGATGGATTCTGAGACTGCGGTGCTTCTTGTTCAGAGTAAGATTTTGAATGCTTGTCATCCTAATGCAGGGCTGATTAGTAGCTGTAAAAGACTTATGAACTTGTTTCGAAGGATCAAGCTTCAACATATCTATAGAGAGATGAATGATGTAGCTGACGGGTTGGCTACTTGGAGTCACAATTTGGATCTAGGCTGTTACTATCTTGAGGAGAGCCCTGCTTGGCTTGATTTTTTATTGCTTAATGATTCTTTGGGAACTGTTAAGTCCCGCCTGATTAGTTCTAGTTAGTTGCTGTGTTGGTGCTTGGGGTTTCCCCCCATTTTCTTCATAAAAAAAAAAAAGGGGTTCCAGGCCTGTCCCAGTGTAGTTCTCTTTTTGGTCTCTTTCTTGGGCTTCGGCCCTCCTTGTAACCGAAAAAAAAAAAAAAAAAAAAGGGGTTCCAGGCCTATACATCATATCAATAGGCTTATGAGGCAACATGACATGACCATTATTGGGAAAACAGTTGTACGTGTACAATTTCACTTGCAACCTCACCAAAGCTCCCAATTTATTTATGCCCACGTTGATTCACATTAAACTGTGATTTGGGTTGCACTCGATTTAAATGGGAATTCAAGATTCACTCTGCTGGGAATTCTAATTTCTTAACATAGAAAATGAAGAATTAAAATAAAATGAAAACAGTGAAATATTTAAAATCACGTGTCAGATTAACCAAGGACAGAGGGAGGTAGAGTGCACGCATGTTGGCATGAACATGTCTTTTCGATCATGGCGCCCTTTTTTTTTTTTTTTTTTTTTTTTAATCAAGAAGAAGAATTTCATTGAACTTGCATCAAACTTACAAAAGAATCAATTGGCGAAACGGATGGCTCAGAGTGGCCTCATTAAAACCTTGTCATATAAAACCCTTAAGGGAGGAAAATCATGTCAAGGAAAAAGAATACCACAGCACCTCCAAATAAACAACAGAGGATAACAAAAGAGCCCCATTAAATATGCACCCTATCGCTCTCTAGTACCTGCTCCAGCCAAGGGGGAGCAATTAGACCTGGCAATATTGCACACGACCCGTTAACACGACACGAATTCGCACGAAATTATCAGTATTTGGGTTGAGCTTAATGGGTCGGGTTGAAAACGGGTGAACCCGTTAGCCACCCGTTAAGCTAACGGGTCGTGTTGGGTCGAAAACGGGTGAACCCGTTACACCCGTTAGGGAGGTTAATTTTGTAATTTTGCAAAATATTTTTTCTTTTCTTTTCTTCTTCACCTTTTCCTCTCTTTTTTTGGGTGAGTTCACCTTTTCCTCTTTAGCTTTCTCTTTCCGTGTCTTTTTCTTCTTTCCTTTTTTTCCTTTTCTTCTTCCTCTCCTTTTTTTCTTCTCTTCTTCTCTCCACTCAACAGACTCCTCCAGCTCTTCCTCTCCTTTTTTTCTTCTTCTCTTCTTCTCTGCTTCTCTCCACTCAACAGACTCCGTCAGCCCAGCCACTAGAGTCCACCAATGAGCCCAGCCACCAGAGTCAGCCATGGAATAAGGAGGAGGTATCTAGGTCGAGTTCCACAGATTGAATTTTCTTTCTTCCTCAGTTTATGTTGTTGTTGGGTTTTAATATATTTGTGAGAGATATATACTGTTTTGGGGTGAGAAGATTGAAATGTAAAGGGAAAGAGGGAAGAAAGGTTAGGGTTTGGGTTTGGGGGAAAAAGGACAGAGAAGGTGTTGGCTAGTTGGGATAGAGAAGCTGTGCTTTGATGGTTTTTTTTTTTTTTTTTTTTTTCTGGTTTATTCTTAACGGGTTAACGGGTCGTGTCGGATATTCGCGAATTGTAACGGGTCGTGCTTGGGTCTAGTATTTGTCACCCGTTAACTTAACGGGTCGTTTTCGTGTCAACCCGTTAAGAAAACGGGTTGACCCGTTAACGACCCGGAACCCGCTAAAACGACCCGTTTGCCAGCTCTAGGAGCAATATCTTCCCAAAAAAAAACGTAGACCTTTCTTCAATCCAAACTGGGCCAGTGCATGTGCAGCCCCATTGCCATCGCGAGGTTGAAACACCACATCAACCACCCCACGATCCGCCATTAATTGTCTAATATCCTCCACCACATTACCCAAATTACTCCGCCACTCCAAATCTTCCTTGAGCATCGCCACTACTTCTTTGGAGTCAGTTGCAAGCAAAAACTGAGTATAGCCTTTAAATCCCATCATCAATAACCCTTCTCTCAATGCCACCAGCTCAGTGCATAATACATTCAGCCCAAGTGGACTGAAAGTAGCAAACCCACATATGAATCTCCCTGCATTATCTCTACAACAACCAACCCCCCCCCCCCCCCCCCCCCCCCCTCTCCTTTCTCCTTCACGGTCCAAGGCACCATCACAATTAAGCATAAAGGTATGCAAAGGCGAGCGAACCCATTTGATTTGCCGAGACACCCCAAACAACTGGGGCCGCACCAAACAGGATTTGTAACCTCCATATAGCTCCATAGTTCTCTCGACTAAGTCTTGTACGCGAGGAATAGATTTCCCATGCAACATATCATTACGTGTCTGCCAGAGCTTCCAAACAGAACAAACAAACCTCTCCACGTCGACCTGTGAGCAAGCTCTAATAACCGGATCAAATAAATCTGCAAAAGAGCCTCCACTAATTTTAAAACGCCCAGCAAACCCCGTACACCTCCAAAACTACTTGCTGACCTTACAACTCCACAAAGCATGGCAGGCATCCTCATAATATTTGCCACATCTGAAGCAAACTTGGGACTGAATCACTTTCCTCTTATACAGATTAACAGCAGAGGGAAAGATGTCTAAGCACGCCCTCCACACCAGATTCTTAATCTTACTTGGCACCTCAAGCTTCCAGAGTTGCTTCCGAAAAGATTGTCTTGTTGAGGAATCTGAGCCACCAATATCAGAGTTCTCATCGCATTGGGATAAAGCCACCCGATATCCAGTTTTAACTAAGTACTTACTAGATTTTTCGAAGTACCAATATTGGTTATCACCCAATTGTGCAACTCACCCTAGAGCTATGCTAGTTATGGCCTCTTTATCCTCCCCACAGAAGTGGTTTGTTAGCAAAGCCAAATCCCCTACTCTAGAATCAGTGATTAGATCAGCCACCTTAGCATTCTAATCCAATCATGCATTCCATAATGGTTTAAAAGTACACGGTTTAGGGATCCACTTGTCATGAAAAATCCTAATTGAATTCCCGTTCCCAACTCGCCAATCTAGCCCTTCCTCAATAACCTCCCGTCCCCACAAAATAGATCGCCATATCAAAGACGGAGAAGGACCCAGAGGGGCCCCCATGAAGTCTCCATGTGGAAAATATCGAGCCTTCAGGATCTTTGCCACTAGAGAGTTGGGTTTCTCCAAAATACACCACGCCTGTTTCGCTACCAAAGCTTTATTGAAAGCTTCAAAATTCTTAAAACCAAGGCCCCCCATACATTTAGGTTGACATAGCTTTCGCCACCCCATCCAATGTATGCCTCTTTGATCATATTTCCCCCACCAAAACGTGGCTATCATACCCGATAATTCTTTGCACAGAGTCTGCGGCAGTTGAAAAACTCCCATTGTATATGTAGGAAGAGCCTGCCCAACTGCCTTGATTAATACTTCCCTTCCTGCCGCCGACAAGAGCTTCATGTTCCAATTATTTAGTTTGTGCCACAAGAGCTCCCAAACATGGTTAAACATTTGGGATCTATTTCGAGTAGCAATCGTGGGCAAACCGAGGTACCGTTCATGGCAAGCCACAATCCGCACTCCAAGCATCTCTGAAATCAATTGCTTCATTATGGGATTTGTCTTGGGACTGAAACACGCCGCAGACTTGTCAAAATCAATTTTTTGGCCTGAAGCCCTTTCGTACAATCTGAGAATATGAAGCAAATGTGCACAGTAGATAAATGGGCATCACAAAAAAACAAACTATCATCAGCAAAAAAGAGATGGGAAATAGTGGGGGCTCCACTAGCCATTGAAATTCCCTTGATTTGTTTCGTTCTGAGAGCACTGGATAATAAGGCAGACAACCTTTTCGTACATATTAAGAACAGATAAGACGAGAAGGGTTCGCCTTGCCTAAGTCCTCTTGTTGGCACAACCATGACGCCTTTTAATCCCACACACACTCTCAAAACTCTCAGTTTTTTTTTTTCTTCTTCCAACAAATACACTATTTTATTATATTCAATCCCAATCCAACCCCAACTTGGCCTATTTTATTATGTTAAATCCCAATCCAACCCCTACTTGGCCTAAAGGTCTGGCCAATCACATCCGTACACGTAAGGCTAATGTTTGAGGAATGGTGACATGTGTCTCGTTGATTGGTTAGAATCTGAGGGTTCTCTTAGTCTAGCTTCCACCGAAATGAGGGAGGAACCAAAGTGGGCACTTGAATTGTGTTTGAAATACTGAGGTCGGCTGGGATGGGATGGGATTGGGTGGAGTGACGGCAATTTTCCAATGAAATGAAGAGAGCCAAAAGGATTTGATGCTCAAACCTTGAATCTTGTCATACAAGGTCACATGCAAACAAACACACACGCACACACACACACACTCTCTCTCTCTCTCTCTCTCTCTCTCATATAATCATATTGTTTGCAAATTGCAAGTGGCAACACAACCTGGATGCAATTAAAGACATTTTGGCTCTTGTTATTTACCATTTCTTGACAGATGCGATGAGATACTTGTTTTATGTGATAGGGTCATTTTGTGGTGAATTTCTGAGTGACCAGATAATATATGATCATAAATCAAATGTGCGTGGATGATTTCCAATCATTGATCAAATGTGGGATGTGACACTTGTTTTATGTGATCGGGTCATTTTGTGGTGAATTTCTGAGTGACTAGATAATGTATGATCATAAATCAAATGTGCGTAGATGATTTTCAACCATTGATCAAATGTGGGTTTCATTAGCCGCTCCAAATTGAATATCCGAATATCAGAGGTGACGAACAATCTGACACATGCTAATAAAGATAGTAGGGCTTCTTCCCTTGATTGATTTGATGGCATGTTTGTATGTATGCCAATGTTACCAAGTTTCAATTAGATTAGATGAAAATGTATCATTATGTATCAAAGTTCAGTCAACAAATCTACCTATTTTCTACAAAGAAACCAAATAGAAAAGGAAATGAGATGGTAACTTGGAATTGGATGACATCGAATGTTGAAGAACAGGGACCACAATTTTCTGAGTCCAGACAGAGTTCAATCCCCATACTTCGAAGCACACTTCATAAATGAGATCCATCATTCATGGAGTGGGATGGTGGCTGCTACAGGCTCTACAGCTGTGAGCTTAATTACTCATTTCATCCAACTACCACTGGAATGTATATGGATCATCCAAAGTGAAAAACGTATATTCTACATATCAATAAGGTGTTGAGAGTTGTGACCTATTTGAGAACCAAAAAAGTGTCAAATTGCAGCAAGCTCAACAAGTCAGAGTGTTGCAAACACAGCCTTTATCTGTCTAAAATAATCCTATTTACAACATCAACCGGCAAAGCGTACGCTGGATCTATGGCTTTCAACTCTGGATATTCGAGAAGGGAGAGCCCTGCATCAATAAACATCAACTTTAGATGTAATGTGATGCATACTGTAGAGAGAAAATTACACGAAGAACACAAATCATCTTATATAAACATTTTCGCACTATATGTGGTTCATAAGCAGGTACTAGCTAGCCTTGTGAACCAAGATGGAAACTCAGAAGCTCTAACCAGAAAGGTTTCAACATGCCAAATTATTATGTGAAGAAATTTGGAAATCAAAGAAAGCAGAGGCAAGAATTATACCAGCTACACCAAAGTAAGTGTGGTAAACATCAACAGCATCATCTGGTCTGTCAGAAATTCCTCCATTTTCAATGTCCTGCAAATTTCAATAATTAGCCAAAGCATCTCAAATAAATCCATAGTTACATGATTGGAATTTCACTCAGGAAATACAAAAACAGGGAGAATGTCCACTCCTAAAGGATAATCCAAATGTACAAATAGCTCGTTAGGTAAATGTAACCTGGCAGTCTAAAATGAACTTGATAAGCTTGTCTTTATTGATCCAATGAACTCTGTCAATCATGATCAAACTAGAAAGAGCCCACCATGAGTAGCAGACCTGAAATGAATAAATAATGCCATAAGGAAGAGTCCAAGAATGTTAAAAGAAACAAATTCAGTTTCAATTTCAAAGGAAAAAGAACCCTACATCAGGAAGTTTCTCTGGTCGACCATTAAGACCTCCAGTTTTGTTATCTTGCCGCTCACATAGCCACCATCCAAGAAGGTCCTTGTCAATATGATGTAGTGACCCCGTGATGGCAAGTGCACCCACACAACAGAAAACTGTAGTCACAATGTGCAGAGCAAAGCTGTAGTTTATAATCTAGTTTTGAAATACAGATAATACAACCGAATTATGCCATTTCCAGATCAGGCATGTGGATTAAGCAAGATTAAGGATACTTCACTAGATTTGGGAGTTGGAATGATGTAAAAAGAGATGTGTCACATGACCTTAGCTAAAAACTTACGTGAAAAAGAAAAAAATAATGACAACCTTAGCTTAAAACTTAACTAGGTGACATAAAATGCAAGCGTAACTGCTAACATCCATTGAATGGACAAAAAGGAAACAGCTTCAATGATCTATTGAGTTTCCATCAAAATACAACTGAATCTGAAGTAAACATGATTCTCTGAATAAAACCTATACAGAGTTCGTTTAACAATCAAAATACAGGGGGGGAAAAGTCTAAAACTGGACGTATAACAAAACTGATTTATTAAGCACTAATCAGAAAGTAAACATCCTAGAGACACTATATGGTAAATAACTTACTTTGACCTGCATGAGACTCTGCACCAGGTATGCATCCAAATCCGCCATCATGATTCTTACAACTTAAAATGTAGTTCACAGCCTTCTCCACATTGATTTTATCCAAACGATGTAGTAATGAGAGACAAGAGATAGCAATATAAGAAAACCTAAAATCAAAAGAAAGTGTTGCTGTTTTGTTAATTTCTTTTATAAGGAACAGCAAAGAATTTGTTACTTGGTCATGTTCTACATAAAGAAATGGCAACTTCAAAAAATCATAAAATTCCAAAAGTAGAGGAAATTAAAAATGACTACCGTGTATCAATTTCACCCCACATGTCCCCTGAAAATGATCCATCTTCATTCTGCAGCCCAGCCACATCTGAATTTTATATTAAGTTGCACAAATTTGCTTAAATTCAATCTTCTTTACAAATTTAATTGTCTAATTTTGTAGGTGCCTGTCTATGATTACATCTTATTTTAGGAAGCTATAAGCAGCCTCTCAACACAAGGCATAACAATTATTTTGAATGCCAATAACCATGGAAAAATATATATTAAAGTGGTAAAGATTTACTTCAATTTACAAAAAGATATGCTAAAGGATACAACTTGCAACCTTCTCAATATCCAGAACATCAAGCTTGTCGAACAAGGCCAAAACCTGCACAGCACTTAAGGTATATAGTACATGTGGGTCATGCCCAATGTTACCACCAAACCCACCTGCATAAACAAAGCTGTATCATCATCCTCTCTACAACTCAAAATCACCATACAAACAATGAAGATCAAATTAACAGTTTAGTGTTGTTGGGCTGGCTAAGAATTTAGGCAAAGTACAAACCTGAGTCATGGTGGCACTGGAGGACCCAGGAAACAACCTCCTCGACATCCACGGCGTGCAGCTTCCCAAGAAGATCAAGAGCAGTCAAACCCCAGTATGCCCCATTCATTCTTATATGCTCCATCACCACTGACTCAAAAGAATCCTTCTTCTGAGCACAGTAGCACCATCTTATTACAATTAGGTATAAAGCAAAAGCATAACAAATGTATTCGAATTAAAATCAGACCTTTTCGACTGATACAATGAACTGAACATGTTTCTGACTTGCCAGCTCCCCCATCTGTGAAAATTTCCAAAATTAGGCATAGGTATTGTAATGCGTGCAAGATAGCTGTTTGTGGCTCTCAAAAAGAAGCCTAACCAATAAATTCAAAACTATCTCAAGCACAGATGACAATTATATCAAACGAAATCATTAATCTGGAACTATGCATCAGCATCTGCTATTATAGTTATGACAAATTTTATACACAATGTGAAGTTTAAAACCCAACCCACTGAGAACTATGCAGGCTTACCTTGTCCGACAATTAGAGAAGACGACTATGATCTCTGCGGCCTCTCTCTTTCGCACTTCTCTTCGGTCAACGCGGCTTTCTTTCTGGTTTGAGAGCTGCAGGGGCTTTAGTTTTGAAAAGAATCGAACTGAGAAAGAGGGCTATGTAGCTGTTCATCAGGGCAAAAATGCCATTGCACTGTCCATCAGTGAACATAACTAAGAGGGCAACCAGTCAAGCAGGGGCACAAAGGTCATTTCACTATTCCTAAGCTACAGTCTAGCAACAGTAACTTTTATTCAGTTTTAGTATATAATAGAAAATCAGAATCTGAACCACTTTGAAATGTTTTGAAAATTTTCCACTACTTTAAATACCAACCAATTGTCCCAATAAATTCATAAGTTTTTCAGAAAGTGTCAAGAGGTGCAATTTAAAATAGCAAAACATACAAAATTAAGACTAAGAACACGTTGACTGTAAAGGAAGGGAACATAAATGTAGCCTTAAAACTCGCAACGTGCTTATATAGATGTGAAATAGATGTAGATACTTGACTAAGGATAGATGCAATTTTCAAGAAGGATGAGATGAGATCGCAAGAAAGGATGAGATGAGAACGATGAGACGATGAGCACAATGTAGTTGAACATGTCAAATCTAGTTAAACGACCCTTATCAAATCTAGTTGAACATGTCAAAAATACATTTTCAAAATCAAAACAGAGCACAATGTAGTTAAGGCAATCAAATAAACACCTGATAGCAATCAAATAAAGAACTATTAAGAATCAAAACAACAATTAAGTAGCATTAAAAAAAGAAAAGAAAAACAAATCCCAACTGACAAAGAGCCAGCCAAAAAAAATCTCTCATTCTTATTTCCCAACAATCCCAACTGAATCTAAAATATGGTTCTGGTTGTATTAACAACTCCAACCAAATAATGAAGGTAGTTATCAAACTTAGAAAGAGAGAAGAATTAAAATTCAGAAATTAAACACCCAAATTGAGAAACCCTAACAAATAATTTAAACATTTAAAACTTGGAAGGGCAAAGATTTTGAAATAATAACTTGGGAAATAGCTTTAACACTACCCCTTCTTTACGAATTTAAATCTTCTCTTTATGAGTTTGACCTAAAGTATAGGAAGCTTTCAGATACAACTATGCATTCCCAATGACAGACCTCTCAAACTTTGGTTTGCAAAACATCCATTCCATACCATAATTTTCAAAGATCCTTTGTTGTCTCATCCTTTAAATAGATTTATATAAATAAAGGTGTTGCTCTCATGAGCTATAATTCCAGGTACTAAGGTAGCTATAACCAAGAAGCCAAAATATAAGAAATCGAAAAGGAAAATGGAAGGGAAAAAGTAAAGCTGAATATTCTAGCAGACTGCAACTGCGAGAGAATGCATATCAATTCCATATTTACACAACCACTTTTTTAATACAAACTTAAAGATCATGTTCAAGTTTACAAAAGTTTACTGAAACTTATACCATCGCCCATGAATTAAAATAGAAGACAGGAAAACAATAGCCCTCTCGAGAACCACATTAACTTGAAGGTTTTCTTGAACAAATTTTACAGTCACTCCATATGCACATTCAATTATCCAACATTGTCAACTAGACCAAAAGCATTCCAATTTCATTTCACCAATTCAACTTCTCCGAAAAATGGGTTTAGTGTCAATAACAGGAAGAACACACACTTACATGCCAACATCTACCAAAAACTAAGGGAGCTCCTAACAGAAGACTTGCACAAAAATAAACCAGAGGGGTAGATTATTTTTTAAAAATTACGAAAAAAAAAAAAAGGAAGAAGAAGAAGAAGAAATCAAATTATTCATAAAAACATCACCAGATACATGTCAAATGATTTTTTTTTTTTTTTTTTTTTTGGATGCCATATAAATTACTGAGTAACTCAAATAAGGATAGCAGAGAACTCCATATCAAAAAAATGGTTCCCTGAACAACAAATGCTAATGGAATCCATTAACACCATTCATTCTGCATTATCTTTACTATATACTGGACCATTCCAGGAGTTGTGGAATGTCCAAATTGTAACTATGTTGATTGCATAAGTAATGGCAGAATACACACCTCACTGGGCTTGCCCCATAATCTGCGCAAGCAGTGGCGGATCCACGTTGGGGCAAAGGGGGTCAATTGACCCCTACAAGCTCGGAATCCTCCATTGGGAATTGAGTTTTTCACTCATTCCTCTCATTCAAACCCTAAATCTCCAACCCCACTAATTCTACTCATCCTTCACTCAATCCGATAGCCTCCCCATTTGAATCACCCTCCGGCGCCGGCGACCTCCTCATCTAGTGGTGGCAGCAAACCCCAAATTCAATTTGGTTTCAAATTTCCTCTCAAAATTGAAAGTATGTTATCCTCCTATTTCCTAATCTTTTTGTGCTTTGATGAGATTGATTAATATGTTGTTTAGTTTGAATGAATTAGAGATTTTAATTAATTATATGTTAGTTTGTATGATTTAATTAGTTTGTATGTTTTAATATGATGGATTTTATCCCTCAAATTGAAATTATGTTACCTATTTCCTAATCTTTTTATGCTTTAATGAGATTGATTAATATGTTGATTAGTTTGAATGAATTAGAGTTTTTAATTAATTATATGTTATTTTGTATGATTTAATTATTATGTATGTTTTAATATGATGGATTTGAGGAATATGTTACCTATTTCCTAATCTTTTTATGCTTTAATGAGATTGATTAATATGTTGATTATTTTGGTTAGTTAGAATAAATCTTGGCAATTTGGATGATTAATTAGTTTGTATGTTTTTTGAATAGAAAGTTATGGAAAGATTCTATAAGAGAAAGTTCTCATCAACTACTTCTAGTTCGGATAATGTGGGTAGTTCGGACTCAAGAGAAGTGGGTATTTCAAGAAATGTGGGTATTTCAAGAGATGTTGGTAGTTCAAAAGAAAGTGAGTTGCAAGATCTTATGAATAATCTTCCTGCAGACCCTGGACTTCGACCTCAAATGTTGGATTATGATCCTAACATTCGAGACGAAGTTCGAAGAGCATATCTACAAAAGGGTCCCTGTCAACCTAAGAATCACACATTTCCACAAATTGATCTTTTAGGGTATGATCGACGTTTTAATGTCAAGTGGTTTGATGAGTTTGATTGGTTGGAGTACAGTATAAGTAAAGATGCTGCATTTTGCTTTTATTGTTATCTCTTCAAATCCAATTTCAAAATTGGTCAAGGGTGTAGCGATGCTTTCACAGAGATGGGTTTCAGTAATTGGAAGAAGAAAGAAAGAATTAGGAATCATATTGGAGGTGTTGGAAGTGTTCATAATCAATGTAAACAATATTGTATAGATCTTATGAATCAGAAGCAACACATCCAAACAGTTTTGGAAAAGCAATCAGACCAAGCTCGTATTGATTATCGTATTTGCTTGACAGCTTCTCTTGATTGTGTGCAATTTTTGTTGAAGCAAGGTCTTCCTTTTCGTGGGCATGATGAGAGTGACACTTCAAACAACAGGGGGAATTATTTGGAGCTCTTACAATTTCTTGCTGATCATGATGAGAAAGTTAAGGTCGTTGTGTTAGAAAAAGCTCCAGGGAATCTCAAGCTAATAGCTCCAACAATTCAAAAAGATCTAGTGAATGCTTGTGCCACTGAAACAATAAAGAAAATCATTAAAGATATGGATGGTGCATTCTTTTCTTTATTGGTTGATGAATCGCGTGATGTGTCAATAAAAGAACAGATGGCAGTGGTGTTTTCGTTATGTGGACAAAAGTGGGGATGTAATTGAAAGATTTGTGGGCATTCAACATGTTAGCGACACTACATCAAACTCACTAAAGGAGGCTATTGACACATTGTTTTCAAGAGAGGAATTGAGCATTTCTATGGTAAGAGGACAAGGATATGATGGAGCTAGTAATATGAAGGGTGAGTTCAATGGTCTTAAAACACAGATTTTGAGAGAAAATCCTTGTGCCTATTATATTCATTATTTTGCACATCAACTTCAACTAGCTCTTGTGGCCGTGACAAAGGGAAATGCTGATATTGCCACTTTCTTCACATCTTGCAATAGCTTGGTTAATATTGTTGGAGCATCATGTAATCGTCGTGACATGCTTAGAGATCAACTACAACAGGATATTGTGGAAGCTCTTGAAAAAGATACTCTTCCAACAGGGCGAGGCTTAAATCAAGAAACTTGTCTCAAGCGTCCCGGTGATACACGTTGGAACTCACATTATGGTACATTACTTAGTATCATTTCCATGTTCAAATCTGTGGTGAAAGTGCTTAAATTGATTATTGAGGATGGCTCCACTGATAATATAGGTGAAGCAAATAGGTCATTGAGAGATATACAATCTTTTGAGTTTGTATTTCACCTATTTTTCATGAGATCTATATTGGGAGCCACAAATGATTTGTCACAAGCATTACAAAGGAAAGACCAAGATATTGGGAATGCAATGACTTTAGTCAAAGTTTACAAAGACCAACTTCAACACATGAGAGAGAATGCATTTGAAGCCTTGCTTGATCAAGTATCTTCCTTTTGTGGCAAACATGATATTGAGGTTCCAAACATGGATGATGCATATGTAGCTCAATGGAGATCACATCGGAAAGCTCCTAGAATAACACATCTCCATCATTATCGTGTGGATATCTTTATTCAGATCATTGAGTGGCAACTTGCAGAATTAAATCATCGTTTCAATGAGGTAAATACTGAGTTACTTCTTTGTTTAGCATGTTTGAGTCTAGATGATTCTTTCATAGCTTTTGACAAACAAAAGCTACTTCGTTTTGCTGAATTTTATCCTCAAGATTTTACTCCCCGAGACCTCTTGGCACTTGAAGATCAACTTGGGATTTATATTCATCATATGCGTACGATGAGCGATTTTTCTCAATTGAGAGGGATTGGTAGCCTTGCAAGAAAAATGGTGGAAAAAGGGTTGCATATAACATTTAATTATGTTTATTTGCTTCCCATCAGTATGGGGGGGATTTTCGTAGGTGACCCCATGGTGAGTTGAGGGTTGTTTGGACCAACTGGTGGTGCAATGTGAGGTTAAATATATCACTTTGTTATTTATACAGCAATCCCCTTACTAATTTTACCCGCCAAAATTAATTTGTTCACTTTGACTGGGGAGCGGCCACTTTAGATACCTACTTTCCGTGGTGATGTCATATTTGCATTATTAGTATCAAATACACTAGTTTCATTTTCTTTATAGGTGATAATCAGACAAATTAAGTATCATATTTGTGGAGATTTAAGTGTTCGCGCGGCGTGGTTGAAATGTAAGTTACCTTGAGAACGTGTGTTGTCATATTTGCATTATCAGTATCATAAACACAGTTTTCTTTTTCTGTACTGGTGATACGCGTTCATATTTAGTTCCATATTTGGCAAGAAGCAACTGCTTAGTTGTTAATGTTAAAATGCAAGTTACCTTCACTCGTTCTGATGTCATTTTTGCATTATTAGTATCATATACACTGTGATCATTTATTTTACGGTTAATGGGGCGTTGATATTTAGTTTCAAGGTTGGCAAAATGAAACTGATTACTTGGTCATGTTCAAATGTAACTAAGTCATTTGCTTCATAAGTGGTGATGTGATTTTAGCATAATAATTATGACGAAAAGCATTTATAATTTTGTGACTGCTGCCGGTGACAACTGGTATCATAAATGCTCTCAATATGGGAGAGCGCGAAACCAATTGGGTCCCTCCAGCTTCAGCGATAACTGTCAATTGTCATTTCAGTCACAGCACTTGGGAAACGAATAATATAATATAAACTGGTCTAAACCCTTGTCTTCGTCCATTGTCAAGTGGGTCACGCCGGTTGGGTTTATATGCGGCACTTCCTTCTTCGTCCCCAAACGACACCTTGATTATTAAAACCTCCACAAACCATTTTCAGTCCCTCTTCTCCACAGACCCTTTTTAGTCCTCTTCTCCACAGACCCTTTTCAGTCCCTCTTCTCCAACAACCAAGATGGACATTCCACATTTGGCATGGTTTAAGGTGCTGCTGGTGGTTGCAAAGCAGTCCTCTGAAGATCTGTACAACATGGCGGCAACCTGCAAGTTATTTAAAGAAATGCTCAACGATCCTGAGGTTTGGACAACGGTGTCAGTGGATAAGTACCAGTTGCATCAGGACTGGTACCCAAGTGAGGAAGGCAAAATTGTTGAGTTCTTGCAAAAGTGCAAAGAACATAACAATCCAGAAATGATTTACAGAGAAGCTATTCATGACTTCTTCCTATTGAAATATGATGAGGGCATGAAGAACCTGCGGGTGGCGGCTATGGCAGGGCATGAGGAAGCCTTCTACCTTGTTGGCTTGCTAGGGCTATTGAACCCTAGCGAGGGCAAGGAGAATGCGATGGAGTTTTTGTGCCATCTCAGCAAAACGAAGAAACTGAACATGCAAGTTTGCAGGGATTCAATAAGCTTGCGACTGGGTCAGTATACAATGTCTGGCACCAAAACTCCTCCTCTGGTTGAAAAGTTTACTGCAGACCAAGATTTTTTTCAAGACTGCATTGACTGTGAGGGTAATCGGGAGTGGTATCAGTTCGGGGACCGCAGAGCTGACGACTGGGGCAACGTACATGCTTGGAACTGCTGTGAACCCTGCAAATGGAAGAGGGAGCTATACTGCATCCAGCACGAACTCTACTTGATGACTGCGTTTGATATATAAGTCTATATACATGGTATGATATGTGTTTTATTAATAAATTGTTGTTTTGGTTTTTAGTGTTTTGATGTAAAGGTGAAACTATGTGAACTTTGTATTGTTTTTATTTGAATTCTGTTTATGGTTTTGGGTCCTATATCGTTCCAGTAAGTAGTCTCAAATGGGGAATTGCAGGTTCATATCCCCCAAACAGTCATTCATTAAAGATGACAGACAGGCATATGGCAGGGAGGTTGCGTGTTGTCAACCCGAAAAGGGATTATCCTTTCAGTGACTTCGTTGACAAGTGGATGTCTGACACATCCTTGATCTTCTAAGATACTCTGATGATCCCATAAATACCCCAAACAAATCCCCCTAATTTCCTGATTTGTCCTGCATTTGAAACTATATTTGCAACAAAACAGAAGTGTAATTAAGTCATCCGGTAATCCTTTTTCACTAACATAATTATTTAAATATCGCAATGTGGATCTACGAATTAAGTGGAGGGTTTTTCCCAATTTGATTATAACCATCTACGATATTTCCCCATTATTTTCGGATTTGTCCAGCAATTTTTAGGATTTCTACACCAAACAAAAAAAATATTGAATCCCATAGTACGGAAATCCCTTAAGTTTCACATCAAGAATTACATATCAATTTTCACAAAAAATATTTTGCCAAATATTAACCCAAAACTCCTGACGAAGTATTTATCCCCACACAGAGTTAGGAAATTTCCCAATTTTTTTCTTAATTTTCCTGCATTTTTAACGATTTTTGGGAAAAAAACTGAATAAAATATACAAGAAATGCCAAGTGGAGGCGCTGGAGTGGGGAGCTGCAAGCCTGACCTCCACGCGGCACGCTCCCATGCCGCCACACGCCAGTTTTTATATTTTTTAATCGTTTCCACTTAAATATTCAATTAAAAATTGAAATTGATGGTGAAAAAATCCCGAAAAATTCCTCAGCGATCGGGACGAGATTTCCTTCGATGACATATCCGGAAAAAGGGCAGGACAAACAAATTTGGATACGGGATTAATGTGATCGAACATATGAGAGTGTGGGGTTTACAAAGTGTATTAGGGTTTTCATTTGCATCATCCGAATGTAGGGTTGGTTCCCAAATTTTATTTTTCACTCGCTCCTAAACCAGGGTTTGTACTTTCCGTATGAAGTATTCATCCCCACACACAGTTAGGAAATTTCTCAAGTTTTTCCTTAATTTTCCTGCATTTTTAACGATTTTTCGGAAAAAAACTGAATAAAATATACAAGAAATGCCAAGTGGAGGCGGTGGAGTGGGGAGCTGCAAGCCTGACCACCACGTGGCGCGCTCCCATGCCGCCACACGCCCGTTTTTATATTTTTTAATCGTTTCCACTTAAATATTCAATTAAAAATCGAAATTGACGGTGAAAAAATCCCAAAAAATTCCTCAGCAATCGGGACGAGATTTCCTTCAATGACATATCCGAAAAAAGGGCAGGACAAACAAATTTGGATACGGGATTAATGTGATCGAACATATGAGAGTGTGGGGTTTACAAAGTGTATTAGGGTTTTCATTTGCATCATCTGAATGTAGAGTTGGTTCCCAAATTTTATTTTTCACTCGCTCCTAAACCAGGGTTTGTACTTTTCGTATGAAGTATTCATCCCCACACACAGTTAGGAAATTTCCCAATTTTTTCCTTAATTTTCCTGCATTTTTAACGATTTTTCGGAAAAAAACTGAATAAAATATACAAGAAATGCCAAGTGGAGGCGCTGGAGTGGGGAGCTGCAAGCCTGACTGCCACGCGGCACATTCCCATGCCGCCACTCGCCAGTTTTTCTATTTTCTAATCGTTTCCACTTAAATATTCAATTTTTAAACGACTTCAAGGGTGTAGGGGCTTGCCGCCTACGGTTTAGGGTTTACTGTCGAATGCTTAGGGTTAAAAAATATTAAACCAATGCTTTTCTTTCCCGCTCATGGGTTAGGGTTAACAAAAAAAAAACATTCCTGCAAATTTTGAATTTTCCGCTCACAGTCACTGATTGTTACGACCAAAACAGGACAATTCAAACTTGAAACTCCATATTAGTTCTCCCCAAAAAATAAAATACCATTCCTTTTCAAATTTGAAGGAAAATTAATTGGGGGTTTTGAGCAAATTTTGGGAAGGGTTGTCATCTTCTGTTATCTTCATTTTCCCTTCTGGGCAAAGCCATGTCGAATTCTTCAACAAACACTCAAGGAAAGAGGTGTCGGCTACAAGGTGTAGTGGCTATGAATGGGTGACTGGAGGCAACATGCCAACTGAATCTCAAATTGAAAACCAGCTGGATGTGAAGGAACTTAATGCATATGCTGAAGTCATCCGTATAGTGAAGGGCATTAAAAAGATCCTCCTACTGTTGTTAGTTCTATCATTTCTGAATTTGGCAGTTCAAGTGATGAAGAAGTAAGAAACTTTTTGCGTCTGTAAATGTTCAAGCAATTTCAAGTATATATTTATAAATTGTGTTCTGTTTTGGCTTTTCAAGTATATATTTTGTAATTTTCTAATCCGGACAGCTATGAAATATGAAGAAGTGTTTGCAAATCTACTATTATGAATTAATCATTGAGCATAATTAGGAAATGAATTTTTGAACGTTTGATATGCCTGCATCTTGACCTTCACAATCTTGTTTGCCGTTATCAAGAAACATTCCTATTTATTCCACATTTGAAAACACAGTGTGGCAGGTCCTACGGTTTATGGTTCAGCATAGTATCAACAACATGTGTTGACGGTTTCATACAGGTTGTATTTGAACCCAATAAAAATAACTTATTGTTTAATTTTAAGTCAAAAGGGGTAGTTGGATCATAAAGAAGAGTTTGTTCATTAACAAGTAAGACTCAAAACTACCTTGTCAAAACCTTCGTACAAACGGGAAGGATGCCCTCAAGCATGCGAAGAAAGCTCTTCGAGCTTCCCTTATATGATAGAAAGGTTAGTTCTCTATCTCGCGAATTGAGCCAATACCAAGCTATATGAATTTCTTCAGTTCAACTACTGTTACCTACTGTTGTGTAGATACAGCTGCACCAAAATGGATTCAGTTGCATCCTCAACTTGTGATACTCGCAAGTGCACGAGCCGTTCGGTAGTATAGCGTATGTAAGTGCGAGATCGATCCCACGAGGATTGGTGATTGAATGATTCAATTCATTTTCCCTACACAAAACAGAAATGAAAAAGAAGGGAAATAAATAAAACAAGGAAGAAAGAAAATAACTAACTCAAGCAGATAAGTTCCCAAGTTCAATTAGATTAACGGATTGATTCTAGCTAATGTATGATTAAGCCATGGTGTGTGGTCATAACCTTGTGTTCCTAATTCCCTAATTTGATCATTTGTTGTCTAACCTAAAATTAAGCATTAGGAACCCATTAAGCATAGAAGAACAATTTAAACAACCAAGCATGTATCTAATCCCTGTTGTCGAATGTCCATACATACTCTTCCTATTCATAGTTCAATTCGAATTAAAGCATGGTGTATACTCTTAATTCAAACCAAGATAGCTAACATGCAAGCCTTAATGGTGATCAATCATTCAAACTAGCATATTAACTTATAAGCATAATGAATAAGAACATGAACCATAATTGAAACTTGGAAACTAATCAAACTTGAGACTAAAGAAAAGAATTTACATAATGAAAAGTAAAGTGGAACTAAGAAAAACTTAAGGAAAATTTCAACACAAAAGATTTCATTACAACAATTGAAAACTAGAAAGAGAAACTAAGAGAATTTGAGGGAGAGAAGGGAAGGGAGCTCTAGAGAAGTGTTTGAGAGCTCCCCCCCTTGGGGTGTGTTTACAAGCTTGGGAAACCTCACTATATATAGGCCTAAGGAAGCTGAAAATCTGAATTAAGTATGGCTAATGCATACAACACTTTGTTTTATAAAATCTGAAATGGTTGATGCACTTCACTAATGCATACAACACTTCCATTATAAAATCTGAAATGGTTGATGCACTTCACTAATAAGTCCCACCAGCAGCCCTAGCTCATCTTCATGTCACCATGACCAAGCTTCCAACCAGAAATAATAGCTCATCCTGAGGTCAGCATGACCAGCAACTTCAAGGGCTTACGAATTGGGCTTCCCTTAAGCAAATTAAGACTTTAAGCACTCAAACTTGAAGTTCAGAATGTCTTCTTTCCAGCCATATATCATTTGGGTCAATCCAAGGTCGGAGGAGGAAGTTAAGGCCAAAACAAATTGCTAACTCATTTTGCGCGCTGATAAAATCCATCCTGAGCATGGCTCTGTGTTTGCTAGGTAACAGACTCCACAATTATCCAATGAGGCTGAATTTCGGATATGTTATAGTATACACCCATTGGAACAACTTTCATGAAGAATGTGGCCTCATCCGAGCTATGTAGGTTGCTGAAACAAAGCTTGCAATATGACCTACGAAACTGGGCTGGCAGGGGACTGTAGCCAAAATTGAGTTTGTCTTTAAGCTCTTCATCCATTCATCCAAATTAGGCCCTAACATGCATGGATTGCATCATTTACTATCCAAAGCCCTCATTATTACCTAAAGCTCAATGAACTGAAAGATAAACACAAAAAGGATTAAAAGCACAAGTTTAACTCAAAAACATAACCAAATCATAAGCTAGAAGGGTACAAAATGATATACAATTATGAACCGATCAAATACCCCCAAACCTAGATTTTGCTAGTCCTCGAGCAAAACAAAAGGAAAACAAAGATAAAAACAAACAAGAAGTTAACTAGACCACTTTCGTAGGTAACTCGATTGCATTGAGCATATGCAACAAGCCTTTAAACCTCTAGGCATCCCTAGTAGGAGGAGTTGTGTCTCCTGAGGGTTTAACAGATACGATACCCACAAACGTTTTACTGACTCTGTAAAACAAGGTAATTAGAAAACTTAAAAGATTGTTAGTCCGTAAGCAAAATAAAAAACAAAAACAAAAATAATTACAAAAACAAAACAAAAATAAAAATAAAAATAAATAAATAAAACTCAAAACAATCTTTCCGAACATTTTATGAAGATAAATGACTCATGCACATGACTCAAAAGTTTAAAAGCTCAATTTTAGACATTATTTACAAGGCGGCAAAGTTCAAAACATAACATGTTCAAAGTGTATTAGTGTGATAGCCAAATGCAACAAATTCCCCAATCTTAGTTTTCACACAATTTCAAAAATCATACCAAGCACAAATGCTACTTCAAATCTCACCGAAGTTGTCCTCTCACAAATGAATCACTCAGAAGAGGGCTACAATGCAACACTCAATTATAAACATGAGATTAGAGTTAAATCATAAGGGACTTAACTCAAAATAGGAAAATGAAGAACTTGCATTAATATGATCTCAAGAAGGATGCCAAACACTTAAAAGTAGAAAAATGGATGCAATTCAACCACATGACATTTAAGATCAATTTAGGTCTTTAGTATAGGTTGTAATGGGGCCAAGGGTGTAAGGTGAGTAAGAAATGAAAGGTATGGATAATACAAAGTCCAAGGAACTCGCAATGTAAGAGCATAAAACAATTGTTTACAAGACTTCGAATCATCACGATTAGATTTTTTTTTCTTTTACATGATCAAAACTCCTTATACCTTCATTTACATGATCAAAACTCCTTATACCTTCATTTACATTGATTCAAACTCCTTTCCAAACACCAAATTATTTTGAAGGCCCAAAAATGAATTTTCAAACAACCGCCACTTAATCACAACTTTCTCTTTTCTTTCACCAATTGTGTGATTTTTTTTTTTTTTTTTTTTTGATGTAATATCCCTTCCCAAACTTAGCCTGAAAAACACATCCGAATTAGAGCTCATGAATTCCTTAGAAAGGTAAATATTTGTTTTTCGGGCTAAGGTGAGGAAATATAATTGGTAAAATGAAAGAAAAGGTTTACATGTAGGCTCAAAATGGTAAACAATGGAAAATCATGCTTAAGCATGCATAAGGTTAGCTTGAAAGGCACAAACGATCCAAAGAAGGCCTTAATATCACTTCTTAAAATGTCATGAAGTCAAATTGCATAAGAATGAATGACTTTTAAGTGATCAACCAAATCAATGAATAATGAGATCAAACAACAACTTTGATGACAAGAAAATAAGAGTATGTGTATAACACTCATGAAATGAAGCACAAGGCTCAAAAGCTCACATTATATGGTTATATAAGTCTAATTTATGCTTGATACAATTATTTGGGTCATGCAAATCCTTTAATTGGAAAATTATGAAACAAATGGCAAGTGCAAAGAAGGTTTCGAACATGTCATGCTAGAACGATGCCAAATTAATTAATTAATTAATATTTTTTTTACAATAAAAATTTACAAGGAAAACAAAATAAATAATAAATAAAATTCAATTTTCATTTAAGTCATGCAAACATTTATCACAATCTCATCAAATGTGTTCGGAAAGTGAATAAAATCAAAATCAAAATCAAAATCAAAATAAAAGCAAGACTTAACAAAATAAAATAAAAATAAAAACAAGCAAATAAAAAAATAAAAAAAATAAATTAAGGAAAAACCAAATTTACATGCTAAACTCCAATACCCCCAAACCTAGAAATGAACATTGTCCTCAATGTTTAAAATTTAGGCACAAGCAATGTCAAACATAACAATTGAAGGTATTAAAGCAAATAAATAAATAAATAAAACAAAAAACAAAAATAAAATAAAATAAAATAATTACAAAATAAAAAATTACAAAACAAACAAACAAATAAAAAGAAATGAAACAGTAAAACAGTCGAAACAAAAAGCCCTAAACAGACAGTCTTACGCAAACCAAAACCCAAACAATTAAAAGCCCAACCCAAAAGAAAGTTAACCCACCTTGAAACCTAAACAACGGTGAAAACCCGACCCACAATAAAATCCGAAGCCCAGACGTTTATTTTTTATTTTTTTATTTTTATTTTTTTTAATTTAGAAAAAAAATGTGCATTGGGAGTGCAAAGAGTGTGATTTCTGAAAGGGAAGAGCGTGGTCCCTGATGCCTTGGTTCCTGGGGAGTCACGGGTGAAAGGGGTGAGGGACGTGTCGGCGTGCAGAGGCAGCAGTCACATCCCCCAAGCCAGAATTATTGGCTTCTTGGGTGAAGCGGGACGACTTTTTCACTAGAAGGTGGTGAAAGGTGAAAATGCAATTAAGGGGGTTGGGAAACGGGTGCGGCGACATATAGAGATAAGCGGTAAGGGCCGCACAGAACTCAGAACCGCAGCGGCTAGGGTTTAGCAGACTAAGTCTATAAAAGGTAAAAAGAAAGGGTAAAAAAAACACAAACTCAGAAACACACAAAAGAGAAAAGAAAGAAAGAAGAAAAGAGAGTGAGAAATCAAATGGCCTCTAACTACCCATTTTCGTTGGATCTCAACCTAGCTCCACCGACTCAGACACGAGGCCAAGCAGCGGCACCAGTATGGATGCCCTACTTTGCTTCCGCACGGGGGCCTGTGACAGTAACTGACTCAATACTCCTGGACAACGATGTTGCCATTGGAGTGGCTAGAAATTTAGTGACTCCTAAAGATATACGTGTTCTGGGGACAAGGGATGACAACCGGGTCGTGAGCGATGCCCTGGCACTGAGCGTGCAGAGTACGGCAACAGTCGCAAGTTTGGGTCATCGCCTACTTGCGAAGTCCCATGAGGTAGAGGTGCTGAAAGGTCAGTTGGCGGCGGAGCGAAGTATGGTTGAGGAGTGTCAGACTGCTATAAAAAGCTTGAAAAGGGAGAGGTCAAGGATAGTGGAGGTGAATCGACACCAGCTAGAAGTATTGCGGGACGAGAATAGAAACCTATCAAAGATGGTAGAGTTGTACTCTCGCGACATGCGAAAACAGCTGGAAGACCTAGACCGACCGGGTAAACGCAAACAAGCAGATCGCGAGAGTAGTTACGCTCAAGCTAAGATTGCGATCTTTGGGAGCTCAAGTGATGAGCCCCAAGAAGCTGTGCGTGAAGCCCCGGAAGAGGACAGCCAGAGGGCCAAACTCAAAGCTCCAATGGTCGAGACACCAAGCACTGAGAAGAAATGATTTCCTACTGCATTATTGTTGTTTTTATTTTATTTTGTTGTTTTTGTGATTTTTTTTATTTTGTTTCGGAAGTAAAGTTGCAGAAGGAAAAAGAAAACGGAAAAGAAAACACACTTTCCAAACTTAAATCAAACAAAGACGACAAACGGAAAAGAAAGCACAGTTCCCTAACTAAAATAAAATAAAGATGACAGCCGAAAGGAAAAAGCAAAAACACAAAGCTCTAGAAAATGAAAGTAACGGGCAAAAACATAAAACACCAAAAAACACGGAAAAAAGAAAAGTAAAGTGAAAGTAAAGGTGCTCCCCTTGAAGCGATTAGGTCGAGCATGCCCGGGAAATCCGAAATGGTGTTGGCTCTCTCTCATCAGCGTATGTCTATTTAAACCACACCTCTGCAAGCGGATGATACCCAGCATTTCTTCCTGCAAACTCAAGGAAAAACATCAAAAAATTCAGAAGCAAAACAAATGGCATCCTCATGCACTCACCTTGATGATCTCAACCTTGAGCTCTCACTTGCACCACCGAATGCCCAGACAAGGGCTCCTCCAAACACTGTCTTTCCAAACTCCACATATCATCACGGCACGGCCTCAAACTTTGCTGAGGCAATACCGAACTTTTCTGAGGCACTGTCGAACAGAGCAGTACTGCTAGGAGGCATGATTAGCAGCAAGCTCACTCCGACAGATCATCTGCATGTGGCACAGAGGTCTGATAAGGCAGCGGTAGAGGAGTCCCACAATTTAACTGTGCTCCACGCGGTCTCCGCTACCAATTTGGGCATGCGATTACTGGCGAGGACAAGGGAGTGTGCCGCGATGAGCGAGGAAATAGCTTCCTTGAAGGCTATGGTGGCGGACTTGCAGAAGCGGCTCTACTGTGCCAATCAGCACGTGGAAGCACTGCAGAGAAAAAATGAGGACCATGTGGAGCTGCTGCAGATTCTACAAGTGCGAGAAAATAGAGGCAAGCCATGATGATGATGGAGATGAAGATGATGAAGAAGATGATGATGAAGATGATGATGATGATGTTTTTTTTTATTTATTGTTTTTATTTTGTTTTGTTTTTGTTTTTTTTTTGTTTTTTTTTTTATGCAATGTTTGAAATAAAAATGTGTTTTAACACTCAAAAATAAACTAACTAACCATACCACGTAAATAAATAAATAAACTAACATAACAACACAAAAACAGAAACAAAACAAAAACAAAGACTCAACAGAAAAGAAAACAAAGAAAATAAAAATAAACTTAATTTAAAAACACACGAATATACAAGCAACTCACGGATGACCAGTTAAGGGCCTCAGAAAACACAGCCAGGGGATCCGGGAAGGTTGGAGGGGTCACAATGGTCCCGCTTAAAACCCAAACTTCTTAGACACCGAAGGTGTCGCCTATAGAACTCCTAGACACTGTATTGACGGAAGTGCTCACTGGAGTTACCATAAGTCAGCTCATATGAAAAATCTTTTTAAAATTTTTAAGATAAGAAACAAAAATAAATTAAGATAAAATGGAACAACAAACCATAAAATAAAATGAACTAAGTACTCTAAACAAATTCAAACAAACAACATAAATTGTTGTACTAAAAGAAACAAACCAATAAACCAAAGAAAAACACAAACAGCACTTTCTATCACCCGTTTACCACCATTTGGACAGATTCGTTTCTCTGTTTTTCAGATTCGACCTGTGTTCAGTTTTTAGGCTATAACTTTCCAACCGTAAGTCCAAATTTCACGTTCTTTATATGGTTGGATTCAGCACAGAAAAACAAAGAACTCAACGCGGACCAAAAGGTAAAAACAATGACGGAAATAAACATAATTCAAAGAAGAGAAAGGATTGAAATGCTCCCCCTTGAAGAGATTAGGTCGAATGTGATGCACTTGGAGGTCGCGACTTCTCCCATTGCTCCACACTTCCCATTCTTATGATTGAGGTTGCCATATCTCTCCATTTTTATTAAGCTATCATAAATTGCTAAAACAAACACACAAACTTGAAATGGAATTAAAAGGATTAGGAAATAAAAACTAAAATGAAAAGGAAAATCAACACACATCCAATTCCATGCTTCAAAGCAACAAGCACCAATGGGTTGTGTAAGCTGGGACTTAAACCCAGTTCTCTTGCTTGTTGGGCAATTGTCCTTTTCTGTTGGACTACAAACACAACTTGTCCATTAACGTCATTAACTTTAAAACTTGAAATTGTCTAGAAAAACATGAAAATGAAAAATAAAAATAAAACAAGTAGGGAAAAGAAATAGAACCAAACTATGTTGCCAATCCCCGGCAACGGCGCCAAAAACTTGTTGTGTAGATACAGCTGCACCAAAATGGATTCAGTTGCATCCTCAACTTGTGATACTCGCAAGTGCACGAGCCGTTCGGTAGTATAGCGTATGTAAGTGCGAGATCGATCCCACGAGGATTGGTGATTGAATGATTCAATTCATTTTCCCTACACAAAACAGAAATGAAAAAGAAGGGAAATAAATAAAACAAGGAAGAAAGAAAATAACTAACTCAAGCAGATAAGTTCCCAAGTTCAATTAGATTAACGGATTGATTCTAGCTAATGTATGATTAAGCCATGGTGTGTGGTCATAACCTTGTGTTCCTAATTCCCTAATTTGATCATTTGTTGTCTAACCTAAAATTAAGCATTAGGAACCCATTAAGCATAGAAGAACAATTTAAACAACCAAGCATGTATCTAATCCCTGTTGTCGAATGTCCATACATACTCTTCCTATTCATAGTTCAATTCGAATTAAAGCATGGTGTATACTCTTAATTCAAACCAAGATAGCTAACATGCAAGCCTTAATGGTGATCAATCATTCAAACTAGCATATTAACTTATAAGCATAATGAATAAGAACATGAACCATAATTGAAACTTGGAAACTAATCAAACTTGAGACTAAAGAAAAGAATTTACATAATGAAAAGTAAAGTGGAACTAAGAAAAACTTAAGGAAAATTTCAACACAAAAGATTTCATTACAACAATTGAAAACTAGAAAGAGAAACTAAGAGAATTTGAGGGAGAGAAGGGAAGGGAGCTCTAGAGAAGTGTTTGAGAGCTCCCCCCCTTGGGGTGTGTTTACAAGCTTGGGAAACCTCACTATATATAGGCCTAAGGAAGCTGAAAATCTGAATTAAGTATGGCTAATGCATACAACACTTTGTTTTATAAAATCTGAAATGGTTGATGCACTTCACTAATGCATACAACACTTCCATTATAAAATCTGAAATGGTTGATGCACTTCACTAATAAGTCCCACCAGCAGCCCTAGCTCATCTTCATGTCACCATGACCAAGCTTCCAACCAGAAATAATAGCTCATCCTGAGGTCAGCATGACCAGCAACTTCAAGGGCTTACGAATTGGGCTTCCCTTAAGCAAATTAAGACTTTAAGCACTCAAACTTGAAGTTCAGAATGTCTTCTTTCCAGCCATATATCATTTGGGTCAATCCAAGGTCGGAGGAGGAAGTTAAGGCCAAAACAAATTGCTAACTCATTTTGCGCGCTGATAAAATCCATCCTGAGCATGGCTCTGTGTTTGCTAGGTAACAGACTCCACAATTATCCAATGAGGCTGAATTTCGGATATGTTATAGTATACACCCATTGGAACAACTTTCATGAAGAATGTGGCCTCATCCGAGCTATGTAGGTTGCTGAAACAAAGCTTGCAATATGACCTACGAAACTGGGCTGGCAGGGGACTGTAGCCAAAATTGAGTTTGTCTTTAAGCTCTTCATCCATTCATCCAAATTAGGCCCTAACATGCATGGATTGCATCATTTACTATCCAAAGCCCTCATTATTACCTAAAGCTCAATGAACTGAAAGATAAACACAAAAAGGATTAAAAGCACAAGTTTAACTCAAAAACATAACCAAATCATAAGCTAGAAGGGTACAAAATGATATACAATTATGAACCGATCACCTACATAATTACAAACCGCCCACCCAGTGTAATGAAGTTTGTAAGTTCGTATACTACACCCACCCAGTTATGTCATATTGCCTCTCCTAATTAAGCACACACGTTAATATCCCTGCAACAACTGCACAGCGAGCTTCAAGCGATACAAGGGCATGGCATGATGGGAAATATTGGCTAGTTCTACATTGGAGGTCAGAAACTCGCAGTATTTGAAAATGTACATCCCACAGTCGCCCCTGAAACATAGCGAAGCAGCTGTCATTCATTGTACAACAAAAGCGCACTTTCATAACACAATGTGTTTAGGTCGAATATGACTCACCCGCCTACTTGTTGGGGGGGGGGGGGGGGGGGGGGGGGGTGCATCCAAAACGCGACTAACTGGCCACTCAGTTTTAAGAAGTAGACCGTCGCCAATATATCCAGCTTCGTGTAACAACCGGGGCAGTATTTTGGACACCGGCTGCACAGCCCGTTGGATGGCTTGAGTTCTGCACAGATCTACTTTTGAATCATATACCCTTATCTTACACTCTTTTAAATCGATAACAAGTAAGATCCAGTGCTTCTGCCTTTCTACGTTGAAGGGCAAAAAAACTTGATTCACAGACCCCCATGATTTAGCCAACTTATGCCCTTCGCCCTTCACCAATCCCACTAGACCGTTGCTGTGCTTCCTCTCCTCCTTTCCAATATACGACTTCATTTGCGTGTAATCTAAGGCAGCATATTTCTGCATAGTGGCACACGAGTTATGCATCATAACGGATACGGAATTTCAAAACAAACAATGCTTATGAAATAATACAAACTTGAAAAGTGGTGTCCAATATCGTCCAGTCAGAACCCGCCCACTTGCCAGACCTGTTGTGCCGCTCCCGTAGCAAATGCAAGGCCATGTCAATGTTCTACATAAAATGGTTGTTTCCATTATTAAATCAATCGATTACTACATAGCAAGGGCTTATCGACAAAATCCCAAATCAATCAATGCTTACCGAGTCATCCAACCAACCGTCCTTGGTCAGCAACCGAACAAAGAAGTTATGCGAACCTTCCATAGCTTCGTCTCCACATAACCGCACATGTGAACTATATTTGTCAATCATTGTTATTATCAATTCCGTTTCACCAGTGACTCAATAGGTAATCATAATAAACCATTTACATTTCACTAAGGACGGGCAAAGGGAACTTACTTTACTTTTTGTCCCCATTCCCAGCAGAATTTTGCCACCTCCAGAAGGGAATCACGAGGAACAGGCCTTAGGGGGTTAGCAATTGGGTCCTTCAAAATATTGGGAATCTCCCGACCTTGCCATGGAGTTTCCCTTACCACTGCCCTTGGCCTCTTCGTCACAAGACCAACCGTCCGACTCCTTCCTCGACCCCTCTTTCGGCCCACCCCAACTATAACATCTTCGCCACATTCACCCTCCGCAGTGGACATGTCAATCTTTCGAGGAGGATTCGTAAGGAATTTAACAAGGGTGGCACACACCACATCTGGATCATCCCAATTTATATCTGGGGTTGTATATTGCACCTTGTAGGGGTCTTTTTTCTTCCGGCAGCAAGTGGGCTAGGTTGATGAAGTTGTCCCCTTTGTCTGAGTTCGAAAATTAAGCCCCAAAATGCTTCGAAAGGGCAGCAAAGCCTTAGGAAGTATTTTGGTTATCTTCACCAACAAAAACAACAGCAACTTACAGATAATTTCTTCATGTTTACAGATAAACTTTCGGGCTTGGCATGAGAGGCATGTGGCATGGGAGCAAAATTATCATAGGTTTAGCACTTTAGAGAGAGAGAGTTGTGGGCTCCTACGAAGGACAGAGGTTCTAATGGAAGAGAGGAGGGGTTCTAAGGAGGATTGGTGGAGAGTTTTGGGTGATTTTTGTAGCTTCTGGCAGCTTGGCGGAGACTCTGCCAAAACTTCTGTCGATCAGCCAAAACAGAGGAAATAAAGGAGACTTGGCAGGGATAGCACGAAAATTGCTGGGTTTGCAAGTGAGAGAGAAAGCTTGCTCTCTGAAGGTTGTGGGTTGTCGTTCTGGCTGGGTAGAAGAGGCCCTATTTATAGTTGCTGGGGTTTGCTCTTCTCCAAGAAACCCTAATGGTTTCTTCCTAACTTAGCTAAGTTTTTCTCTTCCTTTCTTCTCTTCCTTCTTGACTTATCTCATGGTGGCAAAGCCAGCTCTGCCCTATCCCCTAAAATCAGAGATTTTGGGTGCTCCAAGCCTCTTCCAGCGGCTGCCTCAGAAGGGAGCTTCCCCTTTTCACTCATCTTCTTCCTCCTCTTTCTTCCTCTTTCCATGGTCAAGTCTGATTAAGGAAAGAAAGTGGCTGTACCCGTTGGTTTAAGGGGTGGCATCCTTCTTGCGTGCTAAAATTCCTTGGTTTCTTGAATTCCTATACTTGGGACTAGTTCCCAGCAGCCTCCCATGTGCAGATTTCCAACGTTGGTTTTGTGGTTTTGGTTCCAAACTGAGTGCCAGAGTCTGAGCTAGTTTCTATCCTAATTATGTTGGCTTTTTATCCACATGATCTATCCAATGGATGGGGTGGCTTTGTCAAATGTTGGACTTTTTGGTTAGTTTACTCTAATTGGACCAATGGGCTTATTTTGGCTAGTTTATTCTAATTGGGTTAATGGGCTATTTTGGTTGAGGCAATGGTTCATCTCCTTCCTTGTGCTTACCCATGTTTGGGCTTAAGAAAATGGGCCTGAGTCCCGAGGCCCCCAAGCGACCCGAGACTTCCATTTCTTAACCCATTGATGGGCCCCATGATAACTTGTTACTATCCATACCACAACCCACTCAAGCAAGCCCCGGGCATTTGAGTGGCTTGGGCCCACTTAAGCTTGCAGTGTAATTGGGTGTGAAATAACGATTTCCCGCTTGGCATGGCATGTTGCTTGGCATGCTTTTAATTACGACGCTTGATAAGATAATTAGCATGGATTTGCAGAGCTAAATGCATTTTATGCTTTTAATCTTATTTTCTAGCATGATGGATTTTTATTTGGCATGGCATGCGAAGTATAACTCGTGCATGGCAGATTTTTGCGTGCTCCAAATCGAGTCTTTTCTCGATAATATATCGCTTTTGGGCCATGAATTCATTCGGGCCCAACCATGGATTTTTTGGGCCTCAACATTAGCCCCCTTAATTATTAGGGCCATGGATAAGTGCTGGAATGGGCCTGATAATTAAAACCCAACCCAAAAATCAAATTTGCACCTGCAGGAAACCCTTCTTCTTCCCGCGTGCAAAATGACGATGTGTAATGATAATCTCCAACAGTTACTTGCGGTTTCCCAATGCCAACTGCCTCATTCTTCTTTTTCATTTATTATTTCTTCCTTCTTCTCCTTCTTCAAGAATCCAAACCCGTGGGTACTGTTCATCAATTCAGAAGTAACATTTCGAAAGTTCCGATCAGAAAACTTTCTTTATGAAAGTTGTTCATCTGCTCGAAGACTAAAGCCTATAAAATTTTGAGAATTTTCTGAATTTTTCTGATGCCTCAAAACGGGTCTGTAGCTTCTGTATTCATCAATGGCTGGTGAGTTCCTGCAGATTCGGTTTCTGCACTTGTTCTTGATATCTACTGCTCTGGTGATTGTGCTTACTTCATGAAACTTGCTTGAAATTATGTTGTTTACCACATATCCAAAATTGGGGATCATCCGACCATTGTATTGTTCTCTGCTCTCATTTTTCCAAAGTGTGTACATGGATTGATGTTGATGCCTTTGATGCATGCTTGTTTTCTTGAAGCTTGAGTTCCTTCGTATTTCTCAAAATTTGTGAATTAGGCACTGAATTCTGTGGTTGAGCTTGTGATTTAGGGTTTTAGCTTGGTGATAAACAAGACTTCCACAAGCTTACTTAGGTAATGCATGCTAAGTGTTCGTGAAAATGACTCAAAGTAGCTTGCTGGCTGTTTTTTGAACTTTTGAAAAATTTCTTTTCAAATCTGGGTTGGAGCTTTCGACATATGAAAATAGGCTTTTCAATGGTCATGTTGGAACTGGTCTTGTGTCATTTGAAGCAAAAATGAATTTTTGGAGTAGTTTCAAAGTATGGGCTAAGCTGCTGAGGTTGTGCAATTCCTGCTGCATGACATGTTTTGGGAATCTGTTTGACAGCCTTCCCGAACTCTAAATGTAATGAAATTTTAGAAAAATGAAGTTTGATATGTCTAGTAAGAATCTGGAAAGTTTGGGATTTTTTGGTTATAGGCTTGATTTTTAGCGATTTTCCAAAGGTGGGATGTCCAGCTGACATGGTAGGAAAGTTCATCTATAAGTTTCGCTTGGCATGTTTTAGCATTGAGCGTGTTGGCCTCATTTATTCCTCTATGAGCTTGGCATAGTATATGTTGTGTGAGTTGGTATTATACCATGATCAAATGCTTGATTAATGAGCTTGCCTATTATCTTTGCATGTTGTTTGTGCATTTCTCTGCTTGATCGTCATCCAAGGCTAGTGCAAAAGTGGTCGCGATTAGCCCTCTCAAGGCCGGAGAAGAACTTTCTGCACCAATCCCCAAGCATGCTCAGTATGTGAAGTCTTCTGTGACAACTTCTAACGCTCGCATCCATAATAGCAAGTCAATTAAATGTCAAAGTAAGCACTGCAAATGCGCTGCAAATGTACTCTTGAGACATGATCATTCTTCTTTAATTGATGTATTTATGTTTTTCAGGAGTTGTCATATAGCCACGAGAAGAAGTTCTTGCAAGTATTAGTTGCCGAGGTATCCATCTTCAGAAAGACCAATTCTCAAGTATGCCTGAGAATAATGATGATGCCAAAGTCTATGTAGAAGAACATGGGGATAATTGCAATGATGGGTCAGCTGGTTGCATAAATAATGAGATCAACAATGGTGCTGAAGGAGATGGTAGGGTGAAATAGTAGATACGATATTCTTTTAGCACCAACTACCCTTCTCCCGGCACCAACTACCCTTCTTCTAGAACCAACTTCCCTTCTTTCTTGGTGCATTTGAGGTCGTCCTTCGAGGTGATTAACAAGGTATGCCCTTTCCTCTTTGCAATTTCTTGAATCTATTGAGGGGCTTGTTGGGTTCTTCATGCCCATGGGCTTTGCTTGTTTGCTGGAATCTCAGGTCCTTCTTTTTAACTCTGTAGGAATAGATATAGACTGATATCTTGGCCTAGGCTTGTTTTTCTTATGAACGCATGCTTGAATAAATCTGGACTTTTCTCCCATGTTGTGGAAATAGAAATTGACAGAATGCATGCTCTGCAATGCTTGAATCTTTTTGCATTTTGAGGGAGAATTTGCTTCTCATGGGAATTGCTTGAAAATTTTGCTTGCCATGGATAAATTGCATGCTGCTTGGATATTTGCTTAAGCGTTTCCTTTGGCGTGCGCTTTACCTGCCATGCTTGGCGTGTATTTTGCGTGTGCTACGTTCTTGACCACCTTCTTGATTGTTGTTGAACTATATGGATCAAGAGCGTATGCTTGTAACCGCATGATTAATACGTAAGATCAGAGGCTGTTTGAAAGCTTGAGGAAAGCACAATTAGTTTTTTTAATTTTTAATTAATTAATTAATTTATTTATTTATTTTAAATTTTAAATTTTTATGAGCTTAGAGCTTGTTCATGGATGGCTATTTATTTTTTTGGCTTTAGATATAAACATGTGTATGATGGGTCTGCAAGGATGCTGTGTAACTCATAGGGGTTCTGTTTTTTTGTTTTTGTGAAAAAGGTTACTAGGAGGTAAACAGTGTTCAGTTTGTAGCACTTGCTTTGTGAAAAAAGGGTCTGCTGGAATGATTGATTGAGCATGGAATGGGAAATTTTCTTGTCATGAGCTTGAGTAATAGATTGCATGATGCTTCGAAAATATTTTTTTTGTTTATGCATTTCGCTTGGCATGAGATAGCTTGCTTTGCTTGGCTTGTAAAGTTCATATCGCTTGCATGCTAGTGTGGAGATTGCTTGGCTTTAACACAGAGAACCATTTTTCAGCATATTCTTTGTTGGCAATTCTTGCAGGGATTCATTGCTTGTCAAGACCTGCCATGACATCAACCCGTTGTCAATTATTAGTGACCACCTTTATTCACTGGATGATAAATTGAAGAGGGGAAGACCCCCTCCATTGCTCAAGAATGCTTGTGAACATGTTGCAGTAAGCGAAGAGCCAGTGACGGAAACTGCTTCAGTGATTGATCCTGCGTCTATATCGAGGTGCTGCATAAAGAAGGGTTTGGTTTCGGCAGCCCCCCATGTTCTTGGGACATCCGATGCAGGTGTAGACAATGCCCTACTCCTTCCAGCAGTGCTGCCTCCTACTCCTCCTCTTCTCGGAACATCCGACATAGCTGCCGGCATGCCTTGCACCTTCCAGCAGTGCTGCCTCCTACTCCTCTTCTTCTCGGAACATCCGACATAGCTGCCGGCACTGCCCTGCACCTTCCAGCAGTGCTACCTCCTACTCCTCTTCTTCTCGGAACATTCGACATAGCTGCTGGCACTGCCCTGTACCTTCTGGCAGTGCTGCCTTCTACTCCTCTTCTTCTCGGAACATTCGACATAGCTGCTGGCACTGCCCTGTACCTTCCGGCAGTGCTGCCTCCTTTTATTTCACAGGTTGTTTTCTTTGGCTTGGGGTCAGTTGGCTCAGTGCACAGCTTCCATCTTTCTTGATACCATAGGATGTACAAATCTTCAACATGTGTAACTTTGTTTTTGCAATGGCCATGTACTTTTCAGATAGTCTAACGACTATGTCGTTACGACTTTGTAATGTACTATTGAACCGCTGGAACCTGCATTAATTTCTAAATGCTTGAGGCATGTTGTAATCCGTACATCTTATATATATATATATATTGCTTGGTTGGGAGAATTTGCTCTTGTGAACTTCTTGAAATCTTTCTGACAGGTTGGCTAGCCTTAAGAACAAGGTATATGCTGTCGAAATTTTGATAGGATCTTTGAGCTAAATCTTCGATGCATTGCTCTTTAAAACTTTCGCAAGGCTTGTCTACTCATTTGGCCTAAAATGCACCCTCTTGCCGCACCTTTAAAAGGGCCAGGCCATTGTATGCATGATTTTCACAAAGGCTCCTGTAAGAATTTCTGGATGTCGTGAAGTTTTGAATTGCTCATCGAAAGGCTACAATGGTTTCGTTGTTCCGGCACCTCAAGAATTGCATGCCCTTTTTGTAATAGCTTGGCTTTGCATGACTTGTGCTATTTTGCTTAGGCATGATGCTTGTTGACAGTTCGGGATCCCATCTAGGTGGCTTTGCTTGGTATAGTTACTGCTGAAAGGCTTAGTTTTGTAAAGAAAAGTTTGCTTGTCTATTTTTTTTTTTTCAAAGAACATGTTTTGCAAAACAGAAGAAGGTAAAAGCAAGGAAGAATTCTAGAGGCTTTTCCCTTTTCCAAAATACTCCATTCTCATTGCAAATATCGTCTCACACCTTGGCATGCCATAATGGTGGTGCATTTTACAAAAGTTGTGAAAGCATAGGGTGAAAATACATAAGAAGTTCATTTTTGAAATAAATTTGAAAAGCCAAAACAAAATGATAGGTGCAAAAGCAATTCAGCAATAATAAGACTTTGAGCCACTTTGCATTGATGAATACTCCAATCAAATCAAGCCCCCAAGTATGAAAAGGCCCAGGCGTGTGCATGACTTGCAATAGCATGAAAGCTTGTGGCCTAGGTTGGCATGTATTTGGCATGTGTTGTACTAGGATATCATGCTCTGCAGAGATATTTAATAGAGCTACAGTTGCTGCTTTGCTTGCCTGCAGCTCATAACCCAACTAATTAAAGAGTGATTTGCAGCTCATAACCCACTGTGAGTTTATGAGAGGTTACAGCAGCTGCTTCTTGATAATCTTGATGACCAAATGAAGCCCCCGAGTGGCTTTCTTCTAGCATGTCCAATGTGAATACTTCGCTGTTGGAACCATTCTCCCATCCATTTGCAAGTAGCCATGGGGTGTCATAGCTTGCAGATTTTGAATATTTGCTCTAGTAGGCCTTCTCCATATTTCCACAAGGTTCCCACATTGCCTCCAGTGGATTTGGGTCATTCTTCCACGGGTGGCACAATACGTTGTCGTCGAGCAAGTCATCAAAGCACGTAATGACAATAGCCATCTACTTTCCCCTTCGTTTTGGCAATAGCTTGCCTTTTAGAGTTCCTTCATGTATCTCGGCGTGCAAGATCTTCTTTAGAGTATGGAAAGCAGTGGTCGGATGTTGCAGGTGAAGAATAGATGAATATAGGAAAATACGCTTCCAGCACCCCTTTTCTTGAAAGCTTGACATCGCTTCAAAAATTCTGATTGCTTGGTAAAATAAACTTCATCTTGACAGCATTTAGGTTCTTCCAGCAGTATCATAGCATTACCTTCGCAATATCTTCAATTTGTCATGAATTGAGATGTTTTCCTTCTTGAGTACAACATAGTGCTTGGATTTCTTGACTAAGGCTTGGGGCTTGATGATGCTTGATTATGGAATTGCGGCAATTGAGACATCCCAATAGCCTTTCGGTTTTGACTCCTAAACTTGGTCATTGGAATGGTCAAGGCTTAGAAAGTTCTTTGAGGTGCTGGAGCATATCAGTTACGACAACTTTGGTATTGTTTGTTGCAGCTGTTGTGAACATGTTTTAGGGACCAAAAGCTTGGGCTTGGCTATTGAAGCTTGAGCTTTGCATGTGGTCACTGCAGCAAATGTGTTGGGTTACAACAACAAGTGATGGCGAACTTGGAGGTCATTGTAACATAATTGGAATTTCAAGGAGATCTTTGGTCTGAGAATAGTGGTTTTGGTAATAATGGATTTTTAAGCTCATTTGGGGTTTTGGAATCACTGCTGTGGTGATTGCAATGAATTCCTTCCTCAGCCCCCAAGTGCACCATAATCATTAGAAAAGGATTTGATGGGCATAAGCTACAAAAACCCTTGCAACATGGCCTTCTTAGTATTTGTTTGGGTCATTGCATGGCATGATGAACTTGGGATATCCCTTTGTTGCAATGGTGACAATTTGGCATGATTCGGTGGTGGTAGCATGTGCTTCTGGCAGCGGCTCTTCCAGCAGTGGTGTTTGGATTTCAACGACTGGCTCTGTTCTTCTTCCAGCCACTCTTCCGGCGGCTTTTCCAGTGGTGCCTGAACTTCTATGACTGGAAGTATAGAGAGATATTTGTCTAAGGAATGGATGATAATGGCAGTGTGTTGAGATGTTGGGTAGGAAACATAAGAGCCTTTGTTTTCTTATTTGTTGTTTGGAGGCTCGGGTCCTTTGCACATGACCAATATATTGCTTGGTGAAGTCATTCGCAGAGATGAGGCTGAGAGCATTGAGCAAGTGTTATTGAGTTGAGTGGTAGTAACTCTTTCCTCATGCTGGAAGTATTCTTTACAGAACCTGCCTGCCAAATCTTCCTAAGAGCATATGGAATTTGGTGCCAATGTTGTGTACCACGTATAAGCACGATCGGTAAGACTTATTGAAAACTCCCGGAGAAGGAGATTATGATTTCTAGCGTGTGGTCCCAAAGCATCAATGAAACGGTTGACATGCTCCTTCGGGCTTTTTTTCCTTCTATCGAAAAGGAAAAAGCTTGGTGCTTCATAGCCTTTGGGGTATGGCTGCTGGAGTAGGCTTGATGGATATGGTGGCTGAGGGGCATATTTCCAATCATCCTGGCTTTGGCTTAGTTTCTTCTCTAGCATGGCGATGGCATCTTCATGGGCGACAAAAGATGGCCTCTTTTGTTCAGAACCTATTCCGGCAGCGATAGACTCCTCTTGGGATGGCCTTCCATTTTCTTTGCTTGGCTTGGAAACTGAGCTTTTTGGCTCTTTGATTGTGTCCACAATCTCCCTCTGGGTTTCTTCCATAGCATGGATGGTTGCAACAAGGTTTGCGAGGGTGAAAGCTCCTTCACCTGCATGTTCTTCTTTTCTATGAGAGGCATCTTGCCTTGACTCTGAGTCACTGTGGTTCTGTCTATCGTGGGAAAAGCAGAGTGCTTGACAAATATATAATTTCTGCATGACCAAAGCAGATGGTGGTTAAAATAACATATGTGTTGCAACTGCAAATGAATATAGTAATATTTGTCGATTTTAAATGGATGTCATCCAACGGTATTAAACAACGAATGAATCACACATCAATATTAAAGCATGTGGTGATGCTCGTGCTTTTGGTGGTGTGTAAATGTCTATCGTTTGTATTCCTATCAAAGTGAAAGACAAGAAATAAAGGAAGCTTAATAGTCCAACTTTACTATGTTGGTATTAGCCTAAAACATGATATATCTATACATATATGTCAAGAAGGTAATTTATCAGTACATGTTTACATTTGAATAGATGACATGCTCGTGTTATTTTTGCAAGTATAAATGTAATGGCATATGGCATGATAATATATATTTTATTGTGAAATCTAAAAGGTAGGAAAAAAGAGATGTTCTTATCTTTTTTGTTGGCCTCCAACAGAGGGCATTTAGATTGTGGAACTGACATTGGCATAGAGAGTCGAGGCATTCTGTGGGTAGGGCCAAAGATGGAGGCAACGCAAGCAGTGTTTTGGAGAGGACTTGTTTAATTTTGAGTTGAAGAGCATGCGTAGCTTTGTGCAAGATATGAAGCTTTTCTTTTTGCGCTTCAAGATACTTATGGCATATTTTGGCTTCTTCAACTGCTGGAACATCTTAGGCAGAAAACTTAAAAAGAAGTTCAATTCTCTTTGCAGATGCTTGGCTTGTGGCTGGCTTTTTCTCTCTTTTTTTTTTGAAAAAAATTTGCTTGGCACGAAGCCCCCAAGTAATTTGGGCTTTGCATGTGTAGCTTGCTCAATGGCATGAATAATGGACTTGCCAAAGCCCTCGGCCTTCATACAAGGTCTTTTTTTGCTTGGAAATGGAGATCTAAGACACAAACAAAGAGAGCATGTGAGTAATTTATATTATGTTTGTTCTGCAAAGTCGATAGCCAACAAAAGGAAAAAACAAATAAAGACATAGGGAATGTTCTTATCTCTTTATTTTCTCTGGTTTATTGCTTATGGTCTTCCTCTTTAGGAGTATTGGTGAAGATAGCGGCCTAATCCCCAGCAGAGTCGCCAATTTATGTAGGGGTCTTTTTTCTTCCAGCAGCAAGTGGGCTGGGCTGATGAAGTTGTCCCCTTTGTCTGAGTTCGAAAATTAAGCCCCAAAATGCTTCGAAAGGGCAGCAAAGCCTTAGGAAGTATTTTGGTTATCTTCACCAACAAAAACAACAGCAACTTACAGATAATTTCTTCATGTTTACAGATAAACTTTCGGGCTTGGCATGAGAGGCATGTGGCATGGGAGCAAAATTATCATAGGTTTAGCACTTTAGAGAGAGAGAGTTGTGGGCTCCTACGAAGGACAGAGGTTCTAATGGAAGAAAGGAGGGGTTCTAAGGAGGATTGGTGGAGAGTTTTGGGTGATTTTTGTAGCTTCTGGCAGCTTGGCGGAGACTCTGCCAAAACTTCTGTCGATCAGCCAAAACAGAGGAAATAAAGGAGACTTGGCAGGGATAGCACGAAAATTGCTGGGTTTGCAAGTGAGAGAGAAAGCTTGCTCTCTGAAGGTTGTGGGTTGTCGTTCTGGCTGGGTAGAAGAGGCCCTATTTATAGTTGCTGGGGTTTGCTCTTCTCCAAGAAACCCTAATGGTTTCTTCCTAACTTAGCTAAGTTTTTCTCTTCCTTTCTTCTCTTCCTTCTTGACTTATCTCATGGTGGCAAAGCCAGCTCTGCCCTATCCCCTAAAATCAGAGATTTTGGGTGCCCCAAGCCTCTTCCAGCGGCTGCCTCAGAAGGGAGCTTCCCCTTTTCACTCATCTTCTTCCTCCTCTTTCTTCCAATTTCCATGGTCAAGTCTGATGAAGGAAAGAAAGTGGCTGTACCCGTTGGTTTAAGGGGTGGCATCCTTCTTGCGTGCTAAAATTCCTTGGTTTCTTGAATTCCTATACTTGGGACTAGTTCCCAGCAGCCTCCCATGTGCAGATTTCCAACGTTGGTTTTGTGGTTTTGGTTCCAAACTGAGTGCCAGAGTCTGAGCTAGTTTCTATCCTAATTATGTTGGTTTTTTATCCACATGATCTATCCAATGGATGGGGTGGCTTTGTCAAATGTTGGGCTTTTTGGTTAGTTTACTCTAATTGGACCAATGGGCTTATTTTGGCTAGTTTATTCTAATTGGGTTAATGGGCTATTTTGGTTGAGGTAATGGCTCATCTCCTTCCTTGTGCTTACCCATGTTTGGGCTTAAGAAAATGGGCCTGAGTCCCGAGGCCCCCAAGCGACCCAAGACTTCCATTTCTTAACCCATTGATGGGCCCCATGATAACTTGTTACCATCCATACCACAACCCACTCAAGCAAGCCCCGGGCATTTGAGTGGCTTGGGCCCACTTAAGCTTGCAGTGTAATTGGGTGTGAAATAACGATTTCCCGCTTGGCATGGCATGTTGCTTGGCATGCTTTTAATTACGACGCTTGATAAGATAATTAGCATGGATTTGCAGAGCTAAATGCATTTTATGCTTTTAATCTTATTTTCTAGCATGATGGATTTTTATTTGGCATGGCATGCGAAGTATAACTCGTGCATGGCAGATTTTTGCGTGCTCCAAATCGAGTCTTTTCTCGATAATATATCGCTTTTGGGCCATGAATTCATTCGGGCCCAACCATGGATTTTTTGGGCCTCAACACACCTCTTCTTTCGCATTTTGTACACACTCCTCTCTCAATTCGGCTACTCCACCTTCCTCGGTTTTATCACTCTCCTCTCCAGCATCCTCAATCTCATGTCTCTCCTCTTCAGCATCCTCAGTCTTATGTCTCTCCTCTCCAGCATCCTCAGTCTTAAGTCTCTCCTCTCCATCATCCTCACTCTTCCTGGCATCTGCATGACTGGTACACTTTTCCAAGCGTAACACTCTCTCCTCCAGCTCACCGTTCTCACGGTGCAATAGTGCAACCTCATTCTTCAACTGCTGCACAACAGAGTTTAATTCATCAACGTCCTTACATACCCGCGGGCCTGCACTAGGTGCATCACATTCAGGAACAACTAATCCCCAACTCCAATATGGTTGCCTCATCTCCAATTCACTTGGTCGTAAGAGCCGCAGTATAACTGTTGCGTCGATTCAGCTGCACCAAAATGGATTCAGCTGCATCCTCAACTTGTGATACTCGCAAGTGCATGAGCCGTTCGGTAGTATAGCATATGTAAGTGCGAGGTCGATTCCATAGGGATTGGTGATTGAATAATCCAATTCAGTTTTCCTACACAAAACAAAAGAACATGAAATAAAATAAATAAAACAAGAAAGAAAGAAAAGAAAATAACTCAAGTAGATAAGTTCCCAAGTTCAATTAGATTAACGGATTGATTCTAGCTAAAGTATGATTAAGCCATGGTGTTTGGTCCTAACCTTGTGTTCCTAATTCCCTAATTTGATCATTTGTTATCCAACCTAAAATTAAGCATTAGGAACCCATTAAGCATAGAAGAACATTTTAAACAACCAAGTATGTATCTAATCCCTATTGTCGAATGTTCATACATACTCTTCCTATCCATAGTTCAATTCGAATTAAAGCATGGTGTCTACTCTTAATTCAAACCAAGATAGCTAACATGCAAGCCTAAATGGTGATCAATCATTCAAACTAGCATATTAACTTATAAGCATAATGAATAAGAACAAAAATCATAATTGAAACTTGGAAACTAATTAAACTTGAATACTTAAGAAAGAATGTACATTACAAATAAAATTAAAGTAGAACTTGAAAACTTGGAGGAAAATTTAGTAAAATCATTTTGTTACAACAATTGACAACTTGAAAGGAAACTAAGAGAATTTGAGGGAGAGAAGGGAAGGGAGCTCTAGAGAAGTGTTTGAGAGCTCCCCCCCTTGGGGTGTGTTTTGAAGCTTGAAGACTTCTCTATTTATAGGGCTAAGAGGGAGGAACATCATGATGAATTCCAACACCACCATTCCTCTTTTAATACAACTCATAACTCTCACTTCATCTTGTCTATGTTAGTGTGGTTGGAATCAATTCCATCCCATACTTCTTTTGCTGCTCTTGAAGCTTTCTTCACATGGGTTTTCAAAGGTGTTCAATTGTGGCTGCCTTTTGCTTCCAACCCATGTGGTTTTCTTTTGATTGCTGAAAAGAAATGATTCTTCTGAACCAGACTTGGTGTAAGAAGGCCAGAGGTTTCAAAACGTATCCAATGGGGCTCACATTTGGATATGTTATACTAGACACCCATTGGAACAACTTCTATGAAGAAAGTATTCCCATCGGAGTAGTAGAAGTATGCGTTTTGGGCCTTGCAAATTGGCTGCCGAACAGAGACTGGAATTGACTTAATTTCATTTCATTTCATTCTTTTTGCTTCACATTCATGCACATGCTTCTCTTTAATAGCTCCAGCATGTACCAACTTGCTCCTTTAGACTTTCATAGCTGGAATGCCTCCCTACTTCACTCATTATGTTGGGTACAAAGTCAGTTATGGCTAAAAGGAGGCACATGGCTAAAAGCTGGCAGCTGCAAATCCTCCTGAGCAGGGTTCAGTGTTGGATGGGCTAAGGACTCCAGATATGTTCAATTGGGCTGAAATTTGGGTATGTTATAGCACACACCCATTGGAACAACTTTCATGAAGATCTTCACCTCATCCGAGCCCCAGAGCATGCTGATCCAAGGCCAAGAAGTTGACCTACGAAACTGGGCTGGCAAGGGTTTGTAGCCAAAATTAGTTTGTCTTTAAGCTCTTCTTCCATTCACCCAAATCAGGCCTTAACATGCATGGATTGCATCATTTCCTATCCAAAGCCATCATTGTTACCTAAAGCTCAATGAACTGAAAGATAAACACAAAAATGATTAAAAGCACAAGTTTAACTAAAAAACATAACCAAATCATAAGCTAGAATGGTACAAAATGATATACAATTATGAACCGATCAATAACAGGCTGTCAAACATATACAGTTAACAGGTCATATACAATAGTAAACACATTTCCTCATGAAACCAACATACTATTGAAATCAATTATTAACTACACACATGTTTGCTTTGAAATATATAAGCGTTCAGCTTTCTAAACTCGGGCACTTTCTCTGTGGATTCCCACCGGCAAATTCGAGGGATTAATGCAGTTTCCTCGATCCGCCTACAATCTCTAAGGGGGGGAATTCCCAATTCAGCAATTAATTCATACGCCCAAATCTACAACAAATAGATTATCAAAGTCAGTACTTAGTCACGAACTTAAATTTTACAAACACTAATTTTGAACTAAATCATACCTAGAAAGCATAGCTCAATCCCTTTATATTCCATGCAGGTCTGTTAATTCTTTTAGGCTTCTCATCCTCCACGTTTTTCTTCCCTTTTCTCACTGAACTCTGCACCGCCTTTTTTCGCTTTTTCTCCCCTTTCCCCTGCCCATCCTTGTCTTCATCTCTCTCTTTCTTCTCAGGAACAAACAACAGAGAATCTTACAGACACTCAAACGATATAGATCCCCACGGATATTTGTTGAATTCATCCATTTTATGAACCAAATGTAAGTAGTCCTCATTTATCTTTACATTTTGGGGTCTACCCATTATCATAGACTCCACAAAATACAGCAGTCCCAATTTGAACGAGTCCTCGCTTCCTCTTTCGGACTTTAGGAATGCATTTTCTAAGTCCTGGCCAGTAATGTGACTCATGTTGGTAAAATGCGCTTTCATAAATCGCTTATGATCTTCCCCGGCAGACGTTATGTCAGGCTCGGTTCCACATTTTAGACCACTTATCAAACAAAAATATTTTACACTGAATTGAGCAACGTTGGACCCTATTGCATAACTAAGGCCCATCATGTCCTTCACACCAAGTCCTCCGACTCGCCAGAGTGCCAGACCATGCAAAATTTGACCACTAAATGCAATTTTATGGAGTCCCAACAAGTGCCCAAAACAGCTCTCTCTAAATCTTTCCATAAGCGACTCACTGAAATGCGCCCCAAAATTACAAAGTACTGTTTGCGCCACGCACAGATTATTCACCCGCGCAGAATAGACCTCTGACTCCGGGAAACAAAGCTCAAACCCACAATCCATTTTATACCTGCGAAAGACACATTTTGCTTAAGAAACAGAACTGATACATGCTGACAATATTATGACCACATTAACATACAGAAGTGATACATACTCCAATATTATCTACACATTTTTAAACCTACAAACACTATTTTCAACACATTACATAATTGATACCTACTAACAGAATCTTCAACATATCAAGTTACAAAACTGATACACTATTTTCAACACATTAAGATACATAATTTCACCTACAAACACTAATTTCAACAAATTCAAATACATAATTGATACCTACTGTTGGAATTTTAAAAGATTTTAAAAATTTAACTGTTTTATTTACTTAATTATTTTTTTGTTTTATTTTATTTATTGTGGGGGTTATAAATATTTAATATTCATGTTTTATTTCTGGTTGGTGAATGCCTTAATTTTTGGTTGGTGAACTTTTATGGTTGGTGAAGGTTACTTGTTTTTGGATGCCTATAAAAGGCCACTCCTCCTTCACATTTGAAACACACACATTACACCATCAGAATATTACATACCACAATCACCACCATAAACTGATTCTCTCCTTTTCTACTTTTATATATATTCTCTACTTTATATTATTATTTTGGCAATGGTTCTGTGACTTGGATACCCATATCCGTCTATGAACGTGCTCATAGCGGATCTTGAGTTTGTGTACAAGGGGTCGTATCTTGGAGTCTTGTAGACCGTCAGTACCTGCACGTAGGGAGGCTACAAAGGCTTTAGGACAGCGTCTTTGACGTGCTTCACCGTACCAAACTCACCTTCTTACTTATTATTTATTTTCCTTTTACTTACCTATTATTTTGTTTTCTTCAATTTCATTATACCTTAAAAGCTTTCTTATTTATTTATTATAACATTATTTATAATATAATGTTTTGTGTTTGGCTTTACGGAAAAGAAAAACTATATTTTGTATATTTTTTTTTATAACAATCTAAAGCCTTTGTATGTTAAAATCATTTTCTTTCCGTACTGCTATAGGTTATTTGTAGTTTACAATTGTTGCAATTCAATATCTATATTTATAATATATATGTAAGCTCTGCATAGTTTAATTTTACAAAATATTTATTAAGTGTGTTTGGTAAAAGGCGTGCTGGTTTGAAAATATTAGTGTGATGATTTGAATTTATTGTTTGAACAACCAAATATGTTCTCAACCTTTTGCTCAAAGACCTGTTTATCCATAAGTTTCAAAGTTCTATCAAAATATATTTTTATTAGTTTGTTGGTTAAACATAATTATTGGTTTGTATAATTTTGAGGAAAAATTATTTGTTTTGTTGCATCTTTGTCATGCTATATATATATATATATTGCACAGTTCATTTTGTATACTTGAAACTTTGCACAGTTCATTTTGTTGTTTGGGTTTCGGCCTTTTTCAAAATTAAAAATTAAAACGCATTTGGCCGATTTATATCATATTATGCTATATACTTTGAATTAATGCATTGAAATTGTGACTCTTATGATTATGCTATTATTCCTCTAAATTTTTATTCAGACATTATTCCTCTGTATAAATTTTAGTTATATATTTAATTTGTGATTTGCAGTTGTAAGTTACTCAAAGAACACTTGTATTTTGAAATTGAGAGTTTGCTTTGATAAAATTTAAGAGCCTATTAATATATTTTCTTTAATTAATAATTTACATTACACTGACCATTCATTTGGATTGACTAATTGATATTTTGTAAAGTTCTGCAACTTATTTTATTAATATGTCTAATTAATGACCTTATTTCAATAGCGTTGGTATATTAATCATATTATTGCTGATTTTGGATATCAATTATCTTTAGTTTTTGGAAAATGGATCAAATTACGTTATGTGTGGTGTCTTTCGAGTATTTTATATAAATGTACATATATATTGCACGATTGTGTTAAAGGTTTATCTTATTTATGGGAATAGAGATTTGCGTTATTTTCAATTTGGAGTTATGATGGAATCGGTATCAGGGGTCCAATATCATGTACCACAAAATAAGTTCTACCAATTAATACTTTATCTTATGCAAGTGTGAGCATTGCTATAAATTTATGTGATTCGAAGAAATTAACTTAGTTTGAATTTTGTGAATAAGACAATACAGAAACTTATCATTTGGCACTTGTTTAGTCTTGTCAAATTTTAAATAAATAAATAAATAACCTGAAATGGAAATCTATTTCATGATCTTATCTACATGGTCCTTTTGTTCTTTACAAATCAGAGTGTGTATTGTGTTTGTTTATTGTTTTACTTAATCTAGAAATGCCAATCCATGAGAATACTTCTTCTTGATTGCATACACTTATACCTTTTCTTTTCTCTATGGAATTTCTTTATATTGGTGTGAATGCCCAATTTTGTCAAACCTTAATTTGGTGAGTTTTCTATGATTACTTGTTTTGAAACCAACTTCAATTTATTGAGAATTAGAATTTTTACATTTATGGAGAAATTAATTTTGACTATTCTATTTTGTGCATATGCATATGTTTTCAAAATTTTCATTACTCCCATATAATGTGCTATATTGAAATCTTAAATGTGGAACAATTTATTCTGGACGTTAGCTTTTGAGATCCATTGTTGTCATTAACTTTAATTAGAAGCTTTGCAACGGCCATTTCATTTATATAATTGTTTTGTACTTTGGTATTGCTTTAAATCATTATTTTAGTGGCTTCATTTCAATTGCTCTTTCAAATATGGGAATTTCTTAATGTGGTGATTATTTTGATTTGTTGAAAGTTGATTACAATTTTTTTTTTACTGAAGCAATCAAAGTTTTTTTTTCTCCCAACCGTGTAATATTCCAAGGAAATTCTTCATTCAACAAAATCTAATTGTTTCTGGTGAAGGAATTAATGGATTTTAATGGTGCTTCTCCATTACTTTTGTAAACGTATAATTATACAATATTTCAGTGAGTATGAATTAGCATGCCTTCTTTATTTTGTCGAATTGAAAAGGCGTGCACGCATAATTAAATTTTTCCTAAATTCTTTTCTTTCTTAATTGTTATATTAATTCTTTTGTATTCAATTGCGTCAGTTTTGGTATTAATTGTTTGAATATAAAATCTAGGAGCCTTATTTTTGGCAGTTAAGTTGTTGATATTGTTAGGTGATTATTGCCTTTAATGTTCTGAACATTTATGCAATTAATTACATTTAGTTTAAACATCTTGGATTCATTTTAAAGTTGCCAATGCCTATATATTTCAATTGTGCAATCCTTCATATTAGTTACTTGAGTTAATCTTGATAAAATATATTGAGTGAACTAATGTTCTTTTGATTGTGAAGTCTTAACAGCTGCCACATTGAGTTAATTGCCAGGAAGTGTACTTTGTGAAACCTTCTGGAGAAAACTGACATAAATGATAAATTATATCACTGTAAGCGGCATTTAATTTTGAGTTTTGGTGTAAGGTTTTCAACCCGTAAATCCTCTAAGGTATTATGGCATATCTTATGAATTTAAAATTAAATAAGGATTTGGTACAATGTTCACATATGTTGAAATTTTCCTTAAATTGTGGGGGTTGTTGTCTTGCAATCAATTTGCTTTGTAATTTATTATTTTTATTTTTATTTTGTGGCCAAAGTTGGAAACATAGAAGGGATGGGTTCTACGTTAACATATTTTAAAATGTGGGGGCTGCCTTAATTTCATAACCTTGATATTATCTTTAAGTAATTATAAAATGAGCATTTTTGGAGAACTTGGTGTGAGTGAAATTTTCTTATACTCCGAAATTTTATTATGAGACTAATTTTGTCTTAAATTTTGATATGAAAATGTGTGCAACTAATGATGATTTTGGTATAAAATTTTGGTAGAGACTTCTTATTGTCTTATAGGTTCCTATTGAGAATCAAGAAGATACAATTTCAACCTGGATATGCGATCATGATTTCAGCCACTTTGAGTGCACAAAAGGGAGTAAGAGTATCCTGAAATACTCAATGTTTATAGTTAAATTTATTTAAAGAGTTAATTGTTATATTGTTGTTCATAAGTGGTAGCAGGTGTACTCAAAGTTTCATGGACTTGAGAGGTACTCTTGATCATAAGATTTAATGTATGATGTTTTTTGTTATACTTAAATGTATACCAATCCGTATCTAATTTCCGATTATACTGAGGTGAAATCCACTAATCATTTGTGTGCAAGATTGTGTAGGAAATATTTCCAATAACATGCAGGTTTAGAGCGCGCTAAAACGAAGAATAAAGATATGACCTACATTATATATGCCTTGTGAAGGCTAGTCTTGATATGCATGCCTCGTGGAGGAGGCTATTAATGCAAAATGTCGAGGGGGATGTGCTTAAGCCCATAAGGGAGTCACCTAGGGAGGTAACCCAACTTCTGTGATTGGAGATCCCATGAAGGAAGTTCAATGTGGTAGAAACAATCCATATTGCGTGACTCATATAGCACTCATAAAACTATGGAGATATCCTTGAGATATTCTTCTGCTCATCCCTAAGGCAAAAGTGCTATTTTATGTGACGTCGGGAAGGGATTTATCCCTGAATGAGTTTCGAGGCGGGCAAACTCCCGCAGGGTGCAGGTCACATGTACTCTTGGAGAACTCACCTAAGTGAGAGACGTCGTGAGGCCGCGACTATGAGAATTGGGCTATTCTCTAGTAACTCTCATGAGAATCAAGATTAGCGCATGGCCATAAATAGCGCTACCCCGCATCCAAGTCTCAACTAATACTATGTGTGGGATATGTTGAAGTTTGGTCAAAGGTGCCGAGTTCAATACTGTGTACACTCAGGTTCCTCAAATGGAGACTATCATCACTAAGTGAAGGTTCAAGCCCGGAAGGCACCTACACCTATTACATAGTATTATATTGCCATATATATTATATATTTTTCACTGTTTTTTGTCACAGTAAAATTTTGAAAATCTTGTGGGGGATTGTTGGAATTTTAAAAGATTTTAAAAATTTAACTATTTTATTTACTTAATTATTTTTTTGTTTTATTTTATTTATTGTGGGGGTTATAAATATTTAATATTCATGTTTTATTTCTGGTTGGTGAATGCCTTAATTTTTGGTTGGTGAACTTTTATGGTTGGTGAAGGTTACTTGTTTTTGGATGCCTATAAAAGGCCACTCCTCCTTCACATTTGAAACACACACATTACACCATCAGAATATTACATACCACAATCACCACCATAAACTGATTCTCTCCTTTTCTACTTTTATATATATTCTCTACTTTATATTATTATTTTGGCAATGGTTCTGTGACTTGGATACCCATATCCGTCTATGAACGTGCTCATAGCGGATCTTGAGTTTGTGTACAAGGGGTCGTATCTTGGAGTCTTGTAGACCGTCAGTACCTGCACGTAGGGAGGCTACAAAGGCTTTAGGACAGCGTCTTTGACGTGCTTCACCGTACCAAACTCACCTTCTTACTTATTATTTATTTTCCTTTTACTTACCTATTATTTTGTTTTCTTCAATTTCATTATACCTTAAAAGCTTTCTTATTTATTTATTATAACATTATTTATAATATAATGTTTTGTGTTTGGCTTTACGGAAAAGAAAAACTATATTTTGTATATATTTTTTATAACACCTACTACAAGATGCATTGCTCCTTATGCATCCCAAATCATCTCATATTCAGAGTTAAGATTCAATTTTCTCTTATACGTAGATCAACTGGTACTTATTATTATTTATTTGCCAAGCCACATTAAATCCCTAAAATTATTCCCAACACTCACACCACTACATGCCCAAAGCAGGATTACAATGAGGAACAGATGAAGATTCCTCGAATTTTACGAAAACACAACAAACAACCAGAATGCAAACAAAAATACGAAGTACAACACACAACACAAATTACTCAGGCCAATTTATATTTTTGCAAACACTCCGTACAGAGACAGACTACTCTTACCCAGAAAATCAAAGCCCTCAAATCCTCCCTAAAGTCCTAAAGCAATTTCAATTAAGTGAATGCAGTATAACATGCAAACTTTAATATCAAAGAGAGGGAGGGAATTCGACAGAAATGTATTGATTCAGACGTTCAGATGAGAATTACTCGATCACGGAGGTTCTGCCACAACAGAAGAGCAAGTCAACAAGAAACAGTACACCAAGGAGTTTCTGTGAGAAGAGATGAGGAATAGAGAACTTGATGTCTGGTAGGTATTTGGGTGTTATGACTGGAAAGGCGCCACTGTCAGGAATAAGAAAGGCGCGATTTTTTCGAACCAGGCGCGACCTGACACCTCTGCTAAGGGGAAACTGCAGCCTACCCTAATGCACCGTAAGCTCGCTTTTTCTCTTCAACCGTTCAGATGCATTTCAATGGCTGCGATTTATTCTTATATAATGTTCTCACATAAGCGTTCTCACTTGATCCGAGTCGTTCTTTTATAGGTTTTTTAAAATTTCTAAATGGGTGGGTTTTGTACTGTTTCTGGCCCAATAGTGGGCTTGAAACTCAAGCTCCCTAAAATGAATGTTTAGGTAAGAAATTGACGCAAAAAAGTGAACTTTCAGGTATTATATTCAAATTCACCCTATATTTTTTTACTTTTTTCACTTTTTTCACTATACGGGAGAGCGGGAGAGCGGGAGAGCGGGAGAGCGGAAGGCTGAATGAAAGAGACAGGGAGGGGTATGCGTCAAGCTCAAGTGCGAAGAAGAACTTTTATACAATGGGGATGTGATCAATTTACAGAGCTACTTGACAAAATTGTAAAACATACCACATGGCGGTCAATTCACATATCTCTTAAATATTCGTACAAATTCCCAAAATTAAAAAAAACGTATATCGTCTCTGCCAAGTCAAATACCAATTTCCAACATCCAAATTGTCTCACAAGACGAAGAAAATGGCATTTACAGCTTACTCTGCTCTCTCGTTCAAATCCCTCCTCCACCCCGAACCCATAAAACACCATCCTTCACTCCCTCAGCTACCAACCCACAAACCCATCTCAGCCGTCCATGCCGCCGATCCATCAAAGCCCTCCGGTGCACCACAACCCACCTTTCCAACCCAACCCAAATGGACCCTCGGCAGCTGGAAGGCCAAGAAGGCCCTGCAGCTCCCAGAGTACCCAGATCAGGAGGAGCTGGTCTCGGTCCTCGGCACCCTCGAGACCTTTCCGCCCATTGTGTTTGCTGGGGAGGCCAGGAGCTTGGAAGAGAAATTGGGTCAGGCTGCCATGGGCCAGGCCTTCCTTCTTCAGGGTGGTGATTGCGCTGAGAGCTTCAAGGAATTTAATGCTAACAATATAAGGGACACCTTCCGTGTGCTTCTTCAGATGGGCGTTGTGCTTATGTTTGGTGGCCAAATGCCTGTTATTAAGGTTATGATTGCTTTCGTCTCCTCGTTCTTGTTCCTTTTTGGTGTTTAAATATTGAGCCTTTTTCTTTTTTGGTGTTGGTTGGGGTGGAAATTTGCATAAGATTATATTAGATTGGTAAATGTTGAATCAATCTACTATGTATGAAACAGGATCATGCGTGTGGTGTAGGTGTAGGTTTTTTTTATTTTCTGGGTTGGTGATAGTTTGTGAATAATTCTTCAATAATATGTGAGTGATGGAATTAGTCCTGGAGAAATAAATTGATACTTGGTGGAATTACAAATGATATTGAAATATCAGTTTAAAATAATATGACTTCATTGGTGGTTGAATGCTAATTTGTGAGAGATATGTTTTCCTATAATTGAACTGTAGTCGTAGAAATGGTTCATGGCAAAAAAAATTCATATCTATAATAATTAGCCATTGAATTTTAACTGCTGGACATTATAATAATTGTTAATGGTGCTGATAGATGACATAAACTATGGGTATATAATTTAGGTAGGGAGAATGGCGGGTCAGTTCGCAAAGCCAAGATCAGATCCATTTGAGGAGAAAAATGGCGTGAAGCTGCCTAGTTACAGAGGTGACAATGTCAACGGTGATGCGTTTAATGAAAAGGAAAGACGTCCAGACCCCCACAGGATGGTTAGTGCTTATTGCCAATCTGTGGCAACTTTGAACCTCTTGAGGGCATTTTCCACTGGAGGGTATGCCGCCATGCAGAGAGTCACCCAATGGAATCTGGATTTTACAGAGCATAGCGAACAGGGAGATAGGTATGGTTCTTACTCCTGCGAGTTAGTTTCAAATTTATAACTTGCTCTGGAAATTCGTTTTTTTTTTCTAATGGAATATTATGGTTTCAAATTGTGCTGCACACAGCATCAACTTTGATATCTTAAGTAGAACCCTCTTTTCAAGTGGTGCCAATATGGTGAATATTGAGTGATGGTAAAGTTTAGGTTAAATAATTTGTGCCAGAAGGCCCAGAAACCAGTTAATGATTTGGGCATGATTGACTTGATGACCCCATTTAGGATGGTTGAGTCCTTTTTCTATTTCTAGCATAACTTCATACACATAAGGTGACACATCTTTTAGGTGATCATGTATAGAAATGTTATTAGTTTGTTTTGAAACTTCGCACTTAAGTTTATTGTGTTTTTTGTTTTAAAATAGAATTTATAATGTTATACGGACTCTGTCGATCTTAAATTGTGCTTCACACGGCATGAACTTTGATATCTTAACTAGAACCCTCTTTTCAGGTGTTGCCAATATGGTGAATATTAAGTGATGGTAAAGTTTAGGTTAAATAATATGTGCCAGAAGGCCCAGAACACTAGTTAATGATTTGGGCATTATTGATTCAATGACCCCATTTAGGATGGTTGAGTCCTTTTTCTATTTCTAGCATAACTTCATACGCATAAGGTGACACATCTTTTAGGTGATCATGTATAGAAATGCTATTAGTTTGTTTTGAAACTTCGCACTTAAGTTTATTGTGTTTTTTGTTTTAAAATAGAATTTATAATGTTATACGGACTCTGTCGATCTTAAATTGGGTGTATGCAGTTTATTTCTAAGTGGGTTGATTTGAAGTAGCTCTAGAGTTCAACAAGGTTTTTAGTACTTGGGAAAAATTCAGGCGTAACCATATAATTGGTCTGGCTCAATAGGTACCGTGAACTGGCTAACCGGGTAGATGAAGTCCTTGGATTTATGGCTGCTACTGGACTCACAGTTGACCACCCAATCATGACTACAACAGAGTTTTGGACATCTCATGAATGCTTGCTTCTGCCTTATGAACAAGCACTTACTAGGGAGGATTCTACTTCTGGGCTTTACTTTGACTGTTCTGCTCACATGCTGTGGGTTGGGGAACGAACTCGCCAACTGGACGGTGCACATGTTGAGTTTTTGAGAGGAGTTTCTAATCCCCTTGGCATCAAGGTATCCGGCACATTTTGCTTTCATTTATGTTCAAAAACACTCGTTTTCTTTTTTCTTCTCATACTAAATTCCTTTGCATTGGTGGCATGAACAAGCGTAACACTATTATGTGTCATGTATTTTAAGTCTTTGTTGAATATCTTAGTTTGTAATTGTGAACCTGGTAGAGAGATATGCTGGTGGTTTCTTTTCTTTTTTTTCTTTTTCTTTTTCTTTCCAGAAAAATGTAGGCAGTGTATGAACAATATTGTAATGCAGGTGAGTGATAAAATGGATCCAAATGAGCTTGTTAGGCTCATAGAGATCCTCAACCCCAAGAACAAACCAGGAAGAGTAACAGTAATTGTGAGAATGGGAGCTGAGAACATGAGAGTGAAGCTTCCTCATCTGATCAGGGCTGTCCGCGGAGCAGGTCAAATTGTCACATGGGTTAGTGACCCTATGCATGGAAACACAATCAAAGCTCCTTGTGGACTCAAAACTCGTTCCTTTGATGCAATTAGGGTATGATGTTATAAATTCACACTTTCATTCTTGCCACTTGTTTGCTGGGTTCATCTTTATATATATATATATATATAAATTAAATTGTCTCTTCTGTTCAAGTAAGCCTGCCAATATCTATTCAAGTTAAGATACCTTTTCATAAAATAAAATAACAATAAAGAAGGAAATTAACTGCATCTCTTGAAGTCTATGGCTCTCTCTATGACTGAGTTTTTAAGGGTTGTCCTTTTTCAAAAATCCATTCCAATTATGCGTTTCATTGTCATGACACAATTGGTCAATAGTCAATTACCAATAAAACATGATGACCCATGTCTAGTAGGTTGGACATGGACACCCTTGAAATGAGCTATCTTAGTCCATGGAATTATTTAAGTTCTGTATGATTTATCATATAATACATATTACTTTTTTCTTTGAACATATCTTTGAAATGTGAAAATCCAACAAATGGGCTTGATTTCTTTCTTCACACTGTACATATGATTGCAATTTCAGATAAAGTAATGTATTGATCTCTAGATGGTCAGAAAAATGCTTGAAACATTGATCCTTCATAATTGTCCTGATTGATGACTACATTGAGTAGGTTGGAAAGATTACTAGTCATAGAAGCTTGCATCATTAAGCCTTTCAAAGTCCAAAACGTTCAATTTTTATTCTTTTTAGTTGAAGTTTTACTAATACCTCCAACTGTACTAATAGCAGCAATGATCTTGTTGTTTTATACTGTCAGGCTGAGCTGAGAGCGTTCTTTGATGTCCATGATCAAGAAGGAAGCTACCCAGGAGGTGTTCATTTAGAGATGACAGGGCAAAACGTGACAGAGTGTGTTGGAGGTTCACGAACTATAACTTATAATGATCTGAGTTCGCGCTACCACACTCATTGTGACCCAAGGCTCAACGCTTCACAATCTCTTGAACTTGCCTTTATCATTGCTGAGCGGCTACGTAAGAGAAGGCTTGGATCAAGGCACTTTCCGGCCTCTGCTGTTATATAGGAGATTCCACCTATGCTTGAATCTGAATTCAGAAAATCGTGGTGAGCTGTATGTATTATGTATAGAGTAGTAGGTGTGATAGTATGAGATATATAAAGCAAAGTCTTTCAACTGCATCAGGAAATCGAACAAATATGATATCGATGGATTTGCCAAGTTACAAAGATGATACTTGTGTTTGTGATGATGGTTTAAAAATTATTGCAGCAGACATATAATGATGTATTTCTCTGTGTATGAATAAGCTAATTTTGACTTAAGCTCTTCAGCATGATATAGTTTGTGGTTCGAATGTTCTTTTGTATCTCGGCCTGCTTCATGAATCTCATTCCTCTAGGTAGGACTTGTAAGACACAATACTTTAGACAGTTGTTCACTTTATTGAGAATCGGTTCCAGCATCAAATAACGGTAAGACTCTTGTCCGTTTTAATTCAAATAGCTCGGTCTAGTCCCACTTTAAAATGTTGGAACATATTCCTTCCATTTAATTAAACTTGAGCATATGGCATTGAGCAAGCATATCCCCATTTAATTCCTCCAAGGTATTGGTGCATCGTCTTGTTCTAATGGGGAAACGACGTGGTTGGAGCAAGAATTGGATTATTGGAGAGATGTATAGGGAAAAAAGGGGAAAAGAAAAAAGGCCAAAGGGCCTACCGCCTACTTATTGGGGTTTGTTTGTAGTGTTCTTAATTTTCTTTTGTTTTTGGGTAAACCGTAAATGTACCAACTCCATGGTCCATTCAATACGCTTTAAATTCGAAAAATATGCACACTTTTGGCGGAAGAAGAAAACAAACTCTCTCCCAACTTGTGACTTTTTTCTTACTAAATAAATAATTAATTAATTAATTAAAGTTAACCTTCCATTCCATTTGGAACCACTAGTTTTGCATATTACAAAACACAAAAAGTATAAGAGCTAGAATTTTATATTTAAAAAATCACATTTTTTAATACGGGTCTAATTGAGTGTTATATACCAATTGACGCAATGAGTGTTATAGACACAAGAATTACATTTCGACGTCTTTAATTAATTATATATATCATGTACGCAATAAAATAAAATTTATCATGCATTTCCTCTTGTCCTATATCGATCTCTCACATCGCTTGTCTGGTTTGTAGAAAAAATCCCGTGATGAGAGATATAGATATAAACGGGGGAAAATGGGTTGCGGATATAGGTAAGTTTATTCTCGCATACTTGTCATAATGGTCTCCCAGGGCCTAGCATAAAATCATTAAGCTTTCCTTTATCCTATAAATTATTGCCCAAAAGCAAACCCAAACTTCATAATGCCAATGCCACCTTTCATTTCTCCTTTTGCTTTCACAAACATTTTCCCTCTATTTTTTTTTTAAGACAGAGAAAATAAAATTTACACGTCACGCAAGACGACAACCTTCAAGTGTGTACAAAAACCCTTATCCACCCCATCGTACACCATCACATCACCATAATATATATCAACCTTAATATTATATTATTATATTAGTATCTACACGATCACGTGCGGCCCAGATTGCTTTGCCACATCACTCACACAAGCGGCTTGCATGCAGAGGTCTGCGGGTCCCACATGGCGGGCACCAAGAACTTACGCCCGTTGGCCCCAGCCGCGTTGTAGCTCGCCCCAGTCGCTTTATCCACCAGGACCCGACCCGGATAACCCGGGTAAGCCCCAGATCCAAAAACGCCCGTGCACGCCGAGACCGCCTCAAGCGGCGCGCTCGCCGGACCCTGGAAGTAGCCGTTGTTGAACGGATTGGTCACGGTTCCCGCCAATAGCGTGGCGAGGTTTATGATGACGCCGTCAATCCCAACGTCGCCGTTAGGCGCAATTAAAGGCGGCGTTTGTGGGCCGTAGATGGGCTGGTGAAACGGCCAGGCGCATTGGCCGGGGCACTGGGCCTCCGAGTTCCCGACCCAGATGTACGCCGTCTTCTTATCCTGGGTCGACCCGTGGGTACCGCACCGGCTGCAGAACCCGGCGACCGCCACATCACTCGCGGTCAGAACCACGTTTATTGCTTTCAGCGAGTTGACTTTGCCCGCGAGGGCCACCAGGTGTCGGTTGCCGAGGGACTTTCCCAGAGTGTAGGCCTCGTGGAGGACTTGCCTCCCGACCACGAGGTTCGAGGCCCCGCTTTTGTACTTCTCCGTCGTTTTCCACCAAGACGCCGCGGAGCCGGGCGGGGCCCACCGGGAGCTGAGGGATTGGACGAAGTCGACAACGATGGACCGTTGGATCGGGGTGAAGCGGCCGTACCAGATGAGATTGACGGTTATGTTGCCCTTGAGAAGCGCGCCGTTGTGGTACTTGAGCACCAGAGGCTGCTGCTCTACCAGAGCGCCCAAGTTCGGGCCGATGAGAGAGAGGAGGATTATAAAAGAAGTGGCATAGTGGTAAATAGAAGCCATCTCGAAGGTGGAGAATTTCAGGGTTTTAAGCCCGAGAGATATTTTTAGGCCGTGTGGGGTGGGGGAGGTGAGTCAGTGAGTGAAGCTGAATTGGGTTTGTGTGTGCTTTTATACTCGGGTTTTGAGGACGATAAGGGGGACAGCTGTAGAGAGGACAGGTACGTCGAAGACTGACGACACGTGGGAGATTTTAAGTGGGGGGAAAAGAGCTCTCGAGACCGGAGGCTTTTGCCAGGCTGTAAAATTTCTGATCGTATAGGAGGCGGGGTTGACGTGGGTGGTCTACAGAAGGAAGGGGGCTTGTTTGTTCCAGGCACTTGATGCTGACTTTAGCGTATTGAGAGACTCGTTACCCCGCATGCACCTAGATATTAATGTCATTGCTATCTTCAGCCGATAATGTTACGTTATGTGGAAATATTTCACGCGTGTTAAAGTATTATCGATAAGGTTGTCAAAATAGCGCTATTTCCATAGAAATCTTTTTAAATTATATTTTTGTTAATTTATTATATTTGCAAAACTACAGAACTTTTTATTTTTGTCTCCCCACAACACTTGCATTTGCCCAAATTATTAGGATTTTGTTCCCTGTTTACAACAACTTTTTTTTTTTTGGGGAGAATCATGTTTACAACAACTTTAGGAGTACCAACTAATATCTCATTTACGTAATTAGTAATAAATGTAATTACTAACTCGCCTAATTCTTTTGACACGTATATATCTTCTATTTTCTCTTTCACAACCTTTTTTTTTTTCTTCTTAAAATTAAGAAAGCGAACGGAAATATCATGAGAATTCATACCTGAGACCACTAATGTGCAAATTAAGGCAAGAAAAAGTAATTTCCCCTACGATATTTTTTTTTATAAACTAGGGGGTAAAACGCCAGTATATGATCCTTTGCATTTCATACGATTCTTGTCTTTTCATATAAAAAAAAAACGATTCTTGTCTTTGTTCTTGCACCTTCCTCTCCCTAATCTCTATCCTTTCTTTTCCAAAGTAATCTCATTCTTTACCAAACCCATTCCCAGTAGATTAGGCCCCACCCCAGTAGGTTTTTCCATGACCCATCACAGCTATGACGTGGACAGAAGACTGCCTATCTTAGCTGGTGCATAATTGGACAGTCAGAGGGAGGGGCCACTGTGGAGTTGATAAACGATGACATCATCACCCAGAGCAAGTGTAGAGCTTTGCTTTTGCGCAGACTCCGACACCAAATGGTTCAGCGCTTCGGGATTATTTAAATTAATTTAAAAATATATAAAGCTTCCCCATAATTATGTGTAGTTGCAATTTAAAAAAGGGATTTTGAAATTAAATTAAATTAAATTAAATTAAATAATAGTGTTTGATGCTCCATGCTCTCTAGAGGCCTCGAAGCTGGACCTTCGAGCTACGCATAATTGGTAGTTGCGTCGAGCCGTGAAGAGAAAAACTTGGTTGCAACAGGAATATAACTATTTTACCATTTAGGCTAATAAAGTAACGTCATGTGCAAAGTTATTGTTATTGATTGGAGATATCAAAACAGTGTTATTTCCGTTTCATGCAAGTATTTCTCGAGCAGTGAGAGTTCTAAGAGCATCTCCAAGGGAGATGTCAAATACCAAACATCAAATTTAAATTTGATGGCTGATGTGGCAATTTGACATCTTACACAGCTTTACACTCCACCCGATATGTCAAATTAAATTATTATTTTATTACATTTTAGTGTTAATTTATTTTTAATTAAAAAGAATAGAAAAGAAAAAATAATAAAATATTCATTTGACATCTTGCTTTTGGGATGTCAAAAATAACATCTCAATCTTCAGCCTTCATTCCACATCAGCTTTGACACATCGGTTGGAGTGTGTGAGATGTTATTTCTAGCTGTTAAATGTCTATGTGGCACTTTTGACATATCGGTTGGAGATGCTCTAAGTATCAACAATTAGAGAGAGGTCTGATGGGTTATGGCTGTGTGTGGGGTGGTCCAAGGTCTACATGGTAGGCACGGAACGTTGGCCGTCAGATAACTTGAATGTTGCAGTTTCCAAACATTGCCTTTACTTTTGGCTAACGCAACAGGTTTAACATTAAACATGCGAGTCCAAGTTGCCGACTGCACGTGACGCGTTCAATAATTCTGCTTCCGAGAGAGAAACAAATAAAATGATTTTTTTGGGCAAATAAAACAAAATGATTACTACAATGGACACCAAATTTCACCTCTTGCGTTTATGTAATTTAAACCAAATTTCAATTAGGTTTCTGTATTTTCAGATTTGTTAATTTTACTACTGTAGATCAGTACTCGTAGTAACACATCCACAATTTCCATCAGTTTTGTCAGGGTATTTAACTCCTTTTTTTTTCTTTCCAAGTGAAAAATTTTAAATTATTTTTAAAAAAAAATATTAGTATCATTTGATATGGCAAACTAATGTGTATACAATGTGGCACTTTTAACAGGTAGATAAAATAGCTGAGTCTCACTTCAACTGAAGTGTTTAATTTTACGTGGAATAATATTTTTCTCTCTTACTGTTATTTTGGCTGTTTGACCATGTGATGTTATTTTATTGTGTGTATAATATATATATATATATATATATATATATATATATATATATAATGAGCAGTGGCGGAGTCATGATTTTATGTATTAGAGGGCCTCTTACAATATATATATATATATATATATATATATATATATATATATATAATTCGAATTCGCAATACTTTCCGAAGTAACCAAAAAGACCAAAATACCATACATAATACATATATAATGAAATCTTTACAATTTTTTAATTTCGGTAATCTACACATTAATTAAAAGACCCATTAAACTCAATGGAGAATAAATCAAATGTTCACAAACCCTAACGAACCATAAGCAAAAAGAAAACAATACAAAAATAAGAGAAAGATTAACAAATCTTATTTAAGTGAGTCAACCCAATTAAAACTTAATAATATATTATATGGAGAATAAGAGAATAAATAGCCACAAATCTGGAAGAGAAATAGGTGAAAATGACTCTTAAATTTGGCGGACTTGTGTAAAAAATAATAATATGTATACAAAAAATTTAGAAAATTAATCTAAAACATTAGAAAAAAAAAAAAGAAAAAAGAAAAGATGTGGACTTGAAGAGAAAACCCTAGAAATATTAAAAGTATCATAAAAGATAATAATATATAATATTTTTTAAACTAGTCGCTTAATGACTCCGCCACTGTAAATGAGGTTATCGCTAAGAATTTTTGTGGGTCATCCATGTAACCGTAAATTTAACCCTACAAATAGAGATGCTAATGAGAAGAAGCAAGGAATACAACTACTTTCTCTATTATTTCTCTATTTTCATACTTTCATAACACATTATCAGCACGACATTGCTTTTTCTATAGTCTCTCTAACCTCGACTTCACAATACTATCGTTTGTTTTATTTTCCCTTGTATGAACTTCTTAGAAAAAAGCACAAAGAAGCAAAAGGAAAAAAATTTAAGAGGATGGCTAGAGGTCACACCAAAAGAAGATAGATACGAAGAGCATAAACTAATCTTAATTGATATCACAAAAGCCTATTTTAAAATGAATATATATATTGATTTCAATCCAAAATCAAAGTAAACCCTTTTAATTAGATAATGACACCCAAACACGGGACCAAATTGTTGAAACCAAATAGTAAAACAGAAAAACGACTTTAGCATTTAAACCCTATTAATTTGATCACATCCAAACGACATTACAAGAAAACGAAGGAGGAAAAGGCAAAAAGGTTAGCTCATGGTTCACGTTTTGAGCACAAGAAAAGCTTCAGTTTCACGTGAGTGGCAAGGGAAGGGAAGCAACGTCGGCAAAGACGTCGACAAAAAGCTCTGGTCAACCATCAAATGGCGGTGTCGGGGACTTGGGAGAATAATTCCAAGGCATGCATGCACCGTCTTTCACTCACTTCTGCCTTTCGGTAAATGACTTTTTCCAAATTTGACCCCAAAAAGAAGAAAGAAAAAAAACACTTTTTGTAATTGACACGTGTTTTCATTTTCGAGGACTCTTAGGTCTTTGTAGTGGCCCACACTGTGGACGTAGGTGTGCAATGAAAATGATGCAATAAGGATAAGCTTTTGTCATTACGAGATGTGTTAGTGTCTGGTAAATTGCTAATACAACCAAAAGAACTCTATTTATTTATTTATCCTTTTGTGTGTACGAAAAGAAAATATTGATCCTTAGTGATGTGAATGTCGTTGTTCGTACTTCAATTTGTACAATGAAGTGCATTGGAACAAGTACTTGTTTAAATAAAGAAGAAAGGTAATGGAAATTTCAACGGAGACAGAATATAATTGTAAATCGGAAGATTAGAGTACGTGATTATGAACTAGGGCGTATTCAAACTTGTTGAAGTGGTTCGATACACTGTTGTACGTTATAATAGGTTGTTAGTATGATATCAAATTGTTTTTGAGCTTTCGGCTATGTTTGTATCCTGTTTTCTTTGAGTTTTTTTAATGAGATCAGACTTTGACAAAAAATAAAATAAAATTCAATATCTATACTAGTTTGTACCATTATGTATGAGTCAAATAATATGGGTAGAATATTTTCAGATATATTTCATTCTCCGAAAGGATGTATTTATAATACAGGTTACAAACCCTAGTAGGGTTTAATTAGGAAATAAGTGGAATCCTAATTACATAATATCTACACAAAAGGTAAAATAAATAAAACCCAAATAGAATAGGACTAGGACTCGCCAACACTCCCCCTCAAGTTGGAGCAAAGACGTCACGCATGCCCAACTTGTCAAGCGAGTTGAGAAAGATACTTGTAGAAACAGCTTTCGTAAGAACATCAGCTAACTGATACTCTGAACGGATGAAGGGGAAGGACACAATCTGCGCATCCAACTTTTCCTTAATGAAATTTCGATCAACCTCCACATGCTTTGTACGGTCATGTTGTACAGGATTATGAGCAATTGCAATCGCAGCCGTATTGTCACAATATAACTCCATGGGTTTATTAGGCCCAAAACCAAGGTCTTTCAACAATCTTCTCAACCATAGTAACTCAGATACACCATGGGCCATTCCCCGATACTCGGCCTCAACACTAGATCTAGACACCACCTTTTGTTTCTTGCTCCTCCACGTAACAAGATTGCCACCCACAAACATAAAATACCCAGATGTCGAACGCCTATCTGTGGCTGAACCTGCCCAATCAGCATCTGTATACCCTTCTACATTTGTATGGCCATACTTGGAGAAAATTAACCCCTTGCCAGGAGTTACTTTCAGATACCTTAAAATACGAGTCACAGCCCCCATATGATCTACACTAGGAGAGTGCATAAACTGACTCACTATATTTACAGCATACGCAATATCTGGACGAGTATGAGCCAAATAAATCAACTTCCCCACAAGTCGTTGATAACGTTCTTTATCAGTTGGAACTTGATCGGGATATATCCCCAACTTATGATTCTGCTCACTAGGGGTATCAATCGGTTTACAATCCAACATTCCAGTTTCTGCAAGTAAATCCAAAACATACTTTCTTTGGGATAGAAAAATACCATGTTTAGATCTGGCAACTTCAATCCCAAGAAAATACTTTAAATCACCCAATGATTTCATCTCGAACTCAGAAGCCAGATACTTCTGAAGACTCTGTATCTCTACATGATCATCTCCAGTCACAATCATATCATCAACATAAATAATTAAAGCCGTCAATTTACCTTTATGACGCTTCAGGAACAAAGTATGATCAGAGTTACTTTGCACATATCCAAACTTCTTCATAAATGCAGCAAATCTTCCAAACCACGCTCTTGGAGACTGCTTTAATCCATACAAGGATTTCCGTAGTTTGCACACCACACCCTCCTTAGAAGTCACAGGGATACCTAGCGGAGGATCCATATATATTTCTTCATTGAGATCACCATGGAGGAATGCATTTTTGACATCAAATTGTAGCAGCGGCCAGTCACGGTTAGCAGCTAAGGATAAGAGTACGCGTACAGTGTTGAGCTTAGCTACTGGAGCAAAAGTCTCTGTGTAATCCACTCCATATGTCTGAGTATACCCTTTTGCTACCAATCTTGCCTTGTAACGGTCAATGGAACCATCAGCCTTGTGCTTCAAAGTAAACACTCATCTGCACCCAACTGCCTTTTTTCCTTTTGGTAAAGGAACTATCTCCCAAGTAGCATTCTTGTTCAAGGCTTCCATCTTAACATGCATTGCATCTACCCAGTTTTGATCAGATAGAGCATCCTGCAACTTAGTTGGCACACATACACTAGATAATTGACACAAATATGATGCATATGACTTAGATAAACGATGAGTTGACATATAATGGTTAATGAGATTTTTAGACTTGGCATGTATATCAGGAGAATATTGTACTTTAGGTTTCCCACGGGTAGTACGTGGGGGCAAAGAATAGGTAGGCATATCACTATAAAGTACCTCATTATCACAACTTGATTGAGGCATTGGCAGGGCAGAGGGGGGTCTTGTATCAATTTCATTTGTACGAGAGTCGCTAGTATCACTGTTATGTCCTTCTGAGAGAGGCTCGAAAAATTCCAAAATATCACCTGGCGACCGGTCGTGACATTCTGCTAGTCCTCGAGCAAAACAACACAAAACAAAGTTAAAAACAAAACTAGAAGTTAACTAAACCACTTTCGTAGGTAACTCGATTGCATTTAGCATATGCAACAAGCCTTTAAACCTCTAGGCATCCCTAGTAGGAGGAGTTGTGTCTCCTGAGGGTTTAACAGATACGATACCCACAAACGTTTTACTGACTCTGTAAAACAAAGTAATTAGAAAACTTAAAGATTGTTAGTCCTTAAGCAAAACCAAAAACAAAAACAAACACAAAAACACAAAGAACTTAAAACAATTTTTCCGAACATTTTCTGAAGAGAAATGACTCATGCACATGACTTAAACGTTTTAACAATAAAAGCTCAATTTTTAGACATTATTTACAAAGCGGCAAAGTTCTAAACACAATATGCTCAAAGTGTAGTAGTGTGATAGCCAAATGCAACAAATTCCCCAATCTTAGTTTTCACACAATTTCAAAAATCATACAAAGCATAAGTTCAACTTCAAATCTCACCAAAGTTGTCCTCTCACAAATGAATCACTCAGAATAGGGCTATAATGCACACTCAGTTATAAACATGAGAATAGAGTTAAACCATAAGGGACTTAACTCGCAATAGAAATATGAAGAACTTGCATTAATATGATCTCAAGAAGGATGTCAAACACTTAAAAGTAGAAAAATGAATGCAATTCAACCACATGACATTTAAGATCAATTTAGGTCTTTAACATGGGTTGTAATGGGGCCAAGGGTGTAAGGTGAGTAAGAAATGAAGGATATGGATAATACAAAGTCCAAGGAACTCGCAATGCAAGAGCATAAAATAATTGTTTACAAGACTTCGAATCATCACGATTAGATTTTTTTCTTTTACCTGATCAAAACTCCTTATACCTTCATTTACATTGATTGATACTCCTTTCCTTTAATTGAACAAACACCAATTTATTTTGAAGGCTCAAAAATGAAATTTCAATCAACCATCACTTAAATTTTCTCTTTTCTTTCACCAATTGTGTGATTTTTTTTTTTCTTCGAAATGTAACACCCATTCCCAAACTTAGTATGAAAAACACATCCCAATTAAAGCTCATGAGTTCCTTAGAAAGGTAAATATTTGTTTTTCGGGCTAAGGCGAGGAAATAAAATTGGTAAATGAAAGAAAAGGTTTACATGTAGGCTCAAAATGGTTAACAATGGAAAATCATGCTTAAGCATGCATAAGGTTAGCTTGAAAGGCACAAACGATCCAAAGAGGGCCTTAATATCACTTCTTAAATGTCATGAAATCAAATTGCATAAGAATGAATGACTTTTAAGTGTTCAACCAAATCAATGAATAATGAGATCAAACAACAACTTTGATGACAAGAAAATAAGAGTATGTATATAACACTCATGAATTGAAGTACAAGGCTCAAAAGCTCACTTTATATGGTTGGTTATATAAGTCTAATTTATGCTTCATACAATTCTTTAGATCATGCAAATCCTTTAATTGGAAAATTATGAAACAAATGGCAAGTTTAAAGAAGGTTTCAAGCATATCATGTTAGAACAATGCCAAATTAAAATTATTTTTTTTTTAAATTTATTTATTATTTTTTTAATAAAGAAAAAAAACACTAAAATAAAATGAAATCCAATTTTCATTTAAGTCATGCAAACATTTATCACAATCTCATCAAATGTGTTCGGAAAGTGAATAAAATCAAAATAAAAATAAAAGCAAGAATCAAACAAAATAAAATAAAAATAAAAACAAGTAAAAAAATTAAATTAAATTAAGGAAAAAAATCAAATTTACATGCTAAACTCCAATACCCCCAAACCTAGAAATGAACATTGTCCTCAATGTTTAAAAATTAGGAACAAGCAATGTCATAGCAAGAAATGAAAGGTACTAAAGTAAATATAAATCACAAAACACACAAGAATTAAAATACACAAATAAAATAATTACAAAAATAAAAATTTCAAAACAAACAAACAAACAAACAAAAAATGAAACAGTAAACCCTAATCACACAATTCTGAAACCCAAAAAAATTTGAAGCCCAAAGCCCACAATGAAATTAACCCACCTTGAAACCCAAACAAGGTGAAAAACCGACCCAAAATGAATTCTGAAGCCCACACATTTTATTATTATTATTAATTTTTTTTTTAAAAAGAAGATAAAACGTGAATTATGAGCGCAAAGTGGGATTTCTGAAAAGAAAGCACGTGGTCCCTAATGTCGTCTCATGGATAATCACGGGCAGAAAGCAGGAGCCACGTGTCGACGCATAGAGGCGCCGCAGACTCCACAAGCAGAAATTACGGGGCCATACAAAGTCGTGATGACTTTACTGAACGCGTCCGTTCAGAAAGGTCACGTCGAGATAAATGTGTTGGGTACGGTTGGAAAGCGAGAAGGTTGTGGGACTCGATGAATGCTGGAGATTCAGAAATGCTTAGACGCTGCAATGGCTAGGGTTTGTCAAAGACTATATCTATAAGAAGGAAAAAGAAGGGGATAAAAACAAAACCACAAACTCAGAAACACAAAAGAGAAAATAAGAAAAAAGTGAGAAATCAAATGGCCTCTTCCTACCCATTTTCGTTGGATCTCAACCTAGCTCCACCGACTCAAACACGGGGCCAAGCAGCAGCACCAGTATGGATGCCCTACTTTGGCTCCTCACGGGGGCCTGTGTCTGTCAATGACTTAATACTCCTGGACAACGATGTTGCCATTGGAGTTTGCAGAAATTTAGTGACTCCCAAAGATATACGTGTGTTCGGGACAAGGGATGACAACCGGGTCACGAGTGATGCCCTGGCACTGAGCGTGCAGAGTACAGCATGTGTCGCAAGTTTGGGTCATCGCTTACTTGCGAAGTCCCATGAGGTAGAGGTGCTTAAAGCTCAGTTGGCGGCGGAGCGAAGTTTGGTTGAAGACTGTCAGAGTGCTATAAAAAGCTTGAAAAGGGAGAGGTCAAGGATTGTGGAGGTGAATCGACACCAGCTAGAAGTATTGCGAGACGAGAATAAAAATCTATCAAAGATGGTAGAGTTGTACTCTCGCGACATGAGAAAGCAACTGGAGGACCTAGACCGACCGGGTAAACGCAAGCAAGCGGATCGCGAGAGTAGTTACGCTCAAGCTAAGATTGCGATCTTTGGGAGCTCAAGTGATGAGCCCCAAGAGGCTATGCGTGAAGCCCCGGAAGAGGACAGCCAGAGGGCCAAACTCAAAGCTCCTATGGTCGAGACACCAAGCGCCAAGAAGAAATGATTTCAGTTTTTATTTATTATTTAATTTTAAAGTGTATGTGTGTTTTTTTTTTTCTTTAATTGGGAAATAAAAACGTTAGCTATCTCAAAGAAACGATTGACCCTAAATGTAAAGAACGACAATCAAACAAAAACACGAAGACCCAAATAAGATTTTTTTTTTTTTTTTTTTTTTTATTTTTAGTTAAGTAAATACACAAATAACTGCTTCTTCTTTTAAGAGAAAAACTTAAGGATGACCAGTTAAGGGCCTCAGAAAACACAGTCAGGGGTTCCGGGAAGGTTGGAGGGGTCACAATGGTCCCGCTTAAAACCCTAACTTCTTAGACACCGAAGGTGTCGCCTTAAAGAACTCCTAGACACTGTATAGACTGCGGTTGCTCACTGGAGTTACCAAAAATTTAGCTCCTTCAAAGAATATCCTATGAGTTTTAAATTATACTACCTAATTAAATAAAAAAAACAAAATAAATAAATAAATAAATAAACTGAAATAAACACGCAATTCAAACAATAATTTAAAAGAAGAGTTGGGATTCTTGCACCAGGTGTCCAAGACGCATCTTTAATTTTGTCTCTTCTTCCAACTACATTATTAAGAAACCAGTCAAACAAGAAGAAAATAATTGAAAATAAAATAAAATAAAATAAAATAAAATAAAAACTGAAAAACAAAAACACAAACATCAGAAAACAGGGAGGCAAAAGTAAGTGAAAGTGTAGACATGCTCCCTTTTAAAAAAAAAACGTGCTCGCAATTTGCGCCAGAAATGAAGGGATCCGAGAGAAAAGAGCACAGGATAGCACCCTCGAGATCCGAAGTGCTTTCGGCTCCCTCGTCTGTATAAGTCTATTTAAACTCATCTCGGTGAAGTAGAAGAGTACCCCGCATTTCTTCCTGGAAATTTAGAGAAAACATCAAAAAATCCAAAAACAAAACAATGGCATCCTCATGCACTCACCTTGATGATCTTAGCCTTGAACTGTCCCTTGCACCACCGAATGCGCAGATAAGGGCTCCTCAAAACCATGTCTTCCCAAACTCCACATATCATCACGGTACGGCCTCAAACTTTGCTGAGGTAATACCGAACTTTTCTGAGGCAATGCCGAACAGAGCAGCGCTGCTTGGAGGCATGATTGGCAGCAAGCTCACACCGACAGATCATCTGCATGTGGCACAGAGGTCCGACAAAGCAGCGGTGGAGGAGTCCAATAATTTAACTGTTCTCCATGCGGTCTCGGCTACCAATTTGGGTATGCGATTGCTGGCGAGAACACGGGAGTGTGCCGCGATGAGCGAGGAAATAATTTCCTTGAAGGCTATGGTGGCGGACTTGCAGAAGCGGCTCTACTGTGCCAATCAGCACGTGGAAGCACTGCAGAGAAAAAATGAGGACCATGTGGAGCTGCTGCAGATTCTGCAAGTAAGAGACAATAGAGGCATGCCATGAAGATGAAGATGAAGATGAAGAAGTTGTTTTTATTTTTAATTTACTTGAATGTTTTTTTTGTTTTTTGTTTTTTTTGTTTTTTTTTTTGTTTTACTTTTTTTTTTCTTTGTTTGTAATGTTTGAAATGAAATAAAAATGTGTTTTTAACACTCAGAAATAAACTAACTAACCACACCACGTAAATAAATAAACTAACCTAACAAAACAAAAAAAAGAACATAAAAGAAAACAAAGAACTTCCAAATTGATTTTTTTTTTTTTAATTTATTATTATTTACAACTAACTGACCACACAAAGAAAAAAAAAACAACAAAGAAGTTCCAAATTGCAATTTACAAGGAAAATTAAATAAAAACTCAAATTTCAATTTTTTTTTTTAAACTTTTTAATTTTTTAATTTTTTAATTTTTGTTTTGTTTTGTTTTTTATTTTTGAAAAAAAACACACAAATATACAAGCAACTCATGGATGACCAGTTAAGGGCCTCAGAAAACACAGCCAGGGGATCCGGGAAGGTTGGAGGGGTCACAAAGGTCCCACTTAAAACCCAAACTTCTTAGACACCGAAGGTGTCGCCTAAAGAACTCATAGACACTGTATTGACGGAGACGCTCACTGGAGTTACCACGAGTCAGCTAATATAAAAAATCTTTTTTAATTTTTTTTTAATAAAAGAAATAGAAAATTAAAATTACTGAAGTAATAACAAAACAACTAAAGAGAAAGGATTGGAATACTCCCCCTTGAAGCGATTAGGTCGAGCATGATGCATTTGGAGGTCGCGACTTCTCCCACTGCTCCTCACTCCCCATTCTTATGATTGAGGTTGCCATCTCTCTCCATTTTTATTAAGCTATCATAAATTGCTAAAACGAACACAAAAAACTTGAAACAGAATTAAAGGATTACGAAATATAAAATAAAAAAAAACTAAAAATGAAAAGGAAAAATCAACACATGTCCAATTCCATGCTTCAAAGCAACAAGCACCAATGGGTTGTGTAAGCTGGGACTTAAACCCAGTTCTCTTGCTTGTTGGGCAATTGTCCTTTTCTGTTGGACTACAAACACAACTTGTCCATTAATGTCATTAACTTTAAAACTTGAAATTGTCCAGTTAAGAAAAAAAATAATAAATTAGGAAAGCCAAATAGAATCAAACAATGTTACCGATCCCCGGCAACGGCGCCAAAAACTTGTTGCGTAAATTTAGCTCCACCAAAATGGATTAAGCTGCATCCTCAACTTGTGATACTCGCAAGTGCACGAACCGTTGGTAGTATAGCATATGTAAGTGCGAGGTCGATTCCACAGGGATTGGTGATTGAATGATCCAATTTAGTTTCCCTACACAAAATAGAAACAAAAACAAAGAACATAAAACAAGGAAGAAAGAAATAAGTAACTCAAGCAAATAAGTTCCCAAGTTCAATTTAGATTAATGGATTGATTCTAGCTAAAGTATGATTAAGCCATGGTGTGTGGTCATAACCTTGTGTTCCTAATTCCCTAATTTGATCATTTGTTGTCTAACCTAAAATTAAGCATTAGGAACCCATTAAGCATAGAAGAACATTTTAAACAACCAAGTATGTATCTAATCCCTGTTGTCGAATGTCCATACATACTCTTCCTATTCATAGTTCAATTCGAATTAAAGCATGGTGTATACTCTTAATTCAAACCAAGATAGCTAACATGCAAGCCTAAATGGTGATCAATCATTCAAACTAGCATATTAACTTATAAGCATAATGAATAAGAACAAAAACCATAATTGAAACTTGGAAACTAATTCAACTTGAAAACTTAAGAAAAGAATTTACATAATGAAAAGTAAAGTGGAACTAAGAAAAACTTAAGGAAAATTTCAACACAAAAGATTTCATTACAACAATTGAAAACTAGAAAGAGAAACTAAGAGAATTTGAGGGAGAGAAGGGAAGGGAGCTCTAGAGAAGTGTTTGAGAGCTCCCCCCCTTGGGGTGTGTTTACAAGCTTGGGAAACCTCACTATATATAGGCCTAAGGAAGCTGAAAATCTGAATTAAGTATGGCTAATGCATACAACACTTGTTTTATAAAATCTGAAATGGTTGATGCACTTGTATTAGAAAATCTAAATTGGGTGATGCACTTGTATTAGAAAATCTTGAATTGGTTGATGCACTTCACCAATAGATCCCACCAGCAGCCCTAGCTCATCTTCATGTCACCATGACCAAGCTTCCAACCAGAAATGATAGCTCATACCTAGCTCACCATGACCAAGCATCCAACCAGCACATGCTGAGGTCAGCATGACCAGCAACTTCAAGGGCTTACAACTTGGGCTTCTCTTAATCAAATTAGGACTTTAAGCACTCTAAATTGAAGTTCAGAATGTCTTCTTTCCAGCCATATGTTATTTGGGCCAATCCAAGGTCGGAGGAAGAAGTTAAGGCCGAAACAAATTGCTAACTCATTTTCCGCGCTGATAAGATCCATCCTGAGCATGGTTCTGTGTTTGCTAGGTAACGGACTCCAGATTTATCCAATGGGGCTGAATTTTGGATATGTTATAGTACACACCAATTGGAGCAACTTTCATGAAGAATGTGGCCTCATCCGAGCTATGTAGGTTGCTGAAACAAAGCTTGCAATATGACCTACGGAACTGGACTGGCAGGGGGCTGTAGCCATAATGAATTTATCTTTAAGCTCTTCATCAATTCATCCAAATTAGGCCTTAACATGCTTGAATTGCATGAATTATGTTCTCCAAAGCCATCATTGTTACCTAAAGCTCAATTAACTGAAAGATAAACACAAAAAGGATTAAAAGCACAAGTTTAACTCAAAAACATAACCAAATCATAAGCTAGAAGGGTAAGAAATAATATACAATTATGAACCGATCACATTCCTGGCGACCGGTCGCTTCACTCGTATCGTCATTGTCGTCGCTCGTCGAGGCAGGCGACCGGTCGTTTCCTATGTGTGACCGGTCGTTTTCAGGCAGATTCGTTAGCGACCGGTCGTTCACTTCTATGTGACCGGTCGTATCTAGGCAGATTCGTTCACGACCGGTCGCTTCCTGTTCTTCAAAAAATCCTTCTTCATGTTCTTCAGAAATTCCTTCTTCAGGTCCAACATCTTCCATATTTTTCACTCCGAAACTCTTCAATTCACTCCCCCTCTCCCCCTGAATTGGAGATGAGGGAGATACATAATAAGGCACTTCTTCATGGAAAGTCACATCCAAAGTAACATGCACCTTCTGGGTAGGTGGATGATAACACTTATAACCCTTCTGAGTAGAAGAATAACCAATAAAGACACATCGCAGAGCACAAGGATCAAGTTTACTCCGTTGATGAGAGTAGACATGAACATAAGCAACACACCCAAAAACTTTAGGGGGCAACTTGGAAACGGAGACAGGGGAAACATGGTCACCAAACACATCATGCGGAGTCTTGAAATCAAGAACCCGGCTAGGAGTACGATTAATCAAATAGGCAGCAGACAGAACAGCATGCCCCCAAAGGTGATGGGGAACAGACATATCCAACATGAGTGAGCGGGCAACTTCAAGCAAGTGTCGGTTCTTTCTTTCAGACACACCATTTTGTTGAGGAGTAAAAGGGGTTGTCGTCTTGTGAATAATCCCTTGAGTACGGAAGAAAGACGCTAAAGTATTATTCACATATTCACCTCCGTTGTCTGTCCGAAATACTTTGACCCGAGCATGAAACTGAGTAGACACCATAGTACAAAACTCTGGAAGGATGGAAACAACATCATGTTTATTTTTCAGCAAGAAAACCCAAGTAAGTCGGGTACAATCATCAATAAATGTGACGAACCAACGAAATCCGTTCGAAGTAACGCGAGCCGGACCCCACACATCAGAATGCACTAAATCAAAAGGCTTTGCAGCTTTACTGTCACTTAAAGGAAATACAGTGCGATGGCTCTTGGCCAAAATACATGTCTCACACTTAAAACTGGACTCATCACAGGAGCGGAATAAAGATGGAAACAGACGCTTAAGGTAGCCAAATGACGGGTGTCCCAAGCGACGATGCCATAACCAAATTTGTTGTTTGTCTTTGACACTGCAACTTTGAACAGTATTAACGACACGATCACGAACTGGTGCAGAAGGCAATGTCAAATAATATAACCCCCCCTATCCGTTTACCATGCCCAATCATCTCGTGAGTCCTAAGATCCTGAAAAGAGCAATGGGTAGGATAGAAAGTAGCAGAAGCATTAAGTGTATCAAGTAAGCGACCAACAGATAACAAGTTACAATGGATATTGGGAACTAATAACGCATGAGACAAGGACAGAGTTGGGGTGAGAGAAATGGTGCCCTCGCCAATAATTGGAGAGGGCAAGCCATTAGCACTAGTTATGTATGGGTTACGGGTGTTACTAGACAACTCATCAAAAAATTTAGCATCATAAGTCATATGATCAAAAGCACCAGTGTCAATTATCCAAGTATTAGAGCCAGTACCTGGAATAGAGTCAGAGACACGCAAATTCGCAGAAGCAGCAGCAGCACCAACAATGGAATTATCACCCATGATTGTAGTAGAAACCCAACAAATCACGCAGAGTATACAACAGAACACAGCACATACACAAATCCGGCAGATGTACGAAGACAGTAGAGGCACACAGTAGAGGCACGAACACAGTAAAGGCAGATGCACACAGCGGAACACGGCAAAAGCACAGGAAATAGAGGCACGAACACGACAGAGCACACAGCGGAACACGACAAAGGCGCAGGCACAAGAACCCTAAAGAAATTAGGGCACGCAGTAGAACACGGGTGGGCACAACACACACAGGTCACCAGAAACTCGGCTCTGATGCCAAGTCAAATAATATGGGTAGAATATTTTCAGATATATTTCATTCTCCGAAAGGAGGTATTTATAATACAGGTTACAAACCCTAGTAGGGTTTAATTAGGAAATAAGTGGAATCCTAATTACATAATATCTACACAAAAGGTAAAATAAATAAAACCCAAATAGAATAGGACTAGGACTCGCCAACAGTATGTACTAATTTTTGATTTCAAACTTCCTTATTCCTAAATTATCCAATTCTAAGTAAGTAAACATATCAACTTTTAAATGGCAATCATCGATATATTCATAAAAGAAAGAGACGGTTTATCAACCTAAACTCAAGTGAACCCGTGAGACCAAACATTTTAATGACCTTTGATGTGATGAATATATTTTTTTTTTCACAATCATCAAATATTTAATGAATTTTTGGCGTTTATGATTTCTGATTTTGCCATATTTTATAAAGTGATAAGATTTTGAGTCAAATTAAGACGAAGATATGTATGTGCATGAATGGATGTGTATATGTACCAATCATTTGGTGGGAGTTAGGGGAGTGATGGGGATAAATCGACCCTACATTACCAAAGACTTTAGAGTCTAGAAAATTAGAATAACGACCCATGTAGAGAATGTCACAAGCCGACAAGGGAAGCAAAATAATGCAGCTGGATTTTCGCGTCCATTATTATCATGCATTGCATGGCCTTCCCCGTTGCCTCCTTTTCATTTGATTTGATTTGATTCGTATTGCTGGTTCAACTAGGTGGGACAGGCTCATTGCGACCAAACAATGAAACACCCATATTTTTCGTGTTTATTCCGTTTCTCTGGAGTTTTCTTTTTTCTTTTTTTGATTGTTTTTGTCTTTCCTTTTCTAGTTTTCTGTCGTAGTGTTGACGTTTTAAAAGGAATGAAGTCCTCAATTTCTTTTCAAATCCTTAATTAAAATTTATTTCAATGTAATATATATATATATATATATATATATATATATATATATATATATAATGTTTTTAGCTAGAATTGTCCTTGAATTTATACCTGAATTTTATTTTGGTTCTCAAAACTCGTCTTTTAGGTTATGTCGTCCTCCAACTCTCTTTCATTCGTGCCAATTTAGTTGTTATGTCAAAATATGTCAATTTGACCATTTATTTAAGATGTAAAGTGTCAATTTTGGTACAGCTATCATGTAAAACGATCTACCCTACTATTTAATTGTGTCCATAAAGTTGTTAGTTCGCTTTTAATTGCCACACGGGAGAGAATTAAAGAACTGCATAAATTAAAAAAACGAATTAAAAGATCAAAATAAAACTCGTTATAAGTTCAAAGACCATGGCAACTAAAAATTATATATATTAAATTAAAGAACAATGAAAAAAAAATTAATTTAGATTTAAAAGTGGTGTGATGTGAGTTTATCTAATTTGAAAATACTTCTAGAACCAAAAATTTCAAACGAAGTTTTGCATGAATTATTTGACCAAATTAAATTGGAAGACCCAAAAAGTTGGAAGCCAGCTCTGCGTGTGCCATAGCTAGTTGAAGAATTTGAATAATAATTAAGGTGGTGGTCTGGATATCCACATCCCAGTTGATCATATCACCAATAGACAAACAAGATGAGGCCAAGTTGACCAAAAAGAAAAAAGAAAAAATCTGGTCCATCGATCTTGTCATATTATTGATCTTCTTCGTGTGTTGACAAAAGCTATTAATTTATTAAAGAAAAAGATGATTAATTAGGACAGGGCAGGTTGCCGACTCTATACAAAACGAGGCCGGTCTGTGAGTGACTGGCCAACTATATACTGATGATGATATGCTCCAAGTGGGTCGAGTTCATACACTGTACACAGATGCAATGCATGCAGAGAGGTGGTAATTTCAGGCACTACCCGTTACACGACTAGAAACCCGTATGAGAATTTCGCGGATTAAAATTTGGGTTATTTTCGGGTCAACCTGTTATGACCCGTTTAATAAACGGGTGAGTTTCAGGTCAACTTGCAAACCCACTAAAATATCTATGTAACCCTTTTAACAAAACGAGTCATGGCAGGTCAACTCGTCAATCCGCTAAAATACCTATTAACCCACTAAAATATGTATGTAACCTGTCAACCGGCTAAAATACCCGTATAACCCGCCAACCCACTAACACCTTTATTTGTTTATTCTTTATTTTTCTATTTTTTTTAATGTCTTTTAATTTCTACCACTTTGCGGGTCAACCTGAAACCTGCACGAGAAATTAACGAGTCAATCCGTGCATGACACGTTTATTAAACGGGTCGGGTTTGGCTTGAGCATTCCTAACACGTATATAATCTTGACATGACACGAACCCGATATGACACGACCTATTGCCACCCCAGAGACCCGTTACACGACTCGAAACCAACACAAGAATTTCACAGGTTTAACCCACGCGATTAAAATTCGGGTTATTTTTGGGTCAACCCATCATGACCCGTTTAATAAACGGGTAGGTTTTGGGTCAACCTGCCAATCCGCTAAAATATCTATATAACCCGTTTGACAAAATGAGTCATGGCGGGTCAACCCGTCAACCCGCTAAAATACCTATGTAACCCGCCAACCCGCTAAAATACCCGTATAACCAGCCAACCCACTAACCCCTTGATTTGTTTATTCTTCATTTTTCTAATTTTTTAAAATGTCTTTTAGTTGCTACCACTTTGCGGGTCAACTCAACACGATCTGAAATCCGCACGAAAATTAACGGGTGAACCCGTGCATGACATATTTATTAAATGGGTCGGGTTTGGGTTGAGCATTCCTGACACGTATATAATCTTAAAACGACACAAACCCAACACGACATGACCCATTGCCAGCCCATTTTATAATAGGATTTGATTCTTTTTTAAAATTTTTGGAATATGGAAAACAATAATAATGTTGTTACTACTAATTAATGGTAGAGTTTGTCAATCTCAATATTTCAATTGGTTTTTCTTTTAGTTATAAGGAAAGTTAAAAAGGAGAGGGACTCGAACTACGGTTTTGAAGGTAGGTATAAAGCTTCAATATTTTTTTTTATTTTGCAGATGATTTTTTATTATTTTCTTTATAAATAAGTTGTTGAAGAATATAAGTCTCACATCGAAAACTACTAAACAAAATACAAAATATAATGAATATTGGTTTGACTATTAATATCACCGAAACCTTTTGTAATAAAACCTTACACCTATTGGCCTTCGTAGGTGGTTAAGTTGTGGACAATATCGGTGTTGCTATTAGTGAGCCGTTGACCTGCGGACCTATCTTTCAAAAATTTAACATAAGCAAAGTAAAGCATAAAACCCATTGGAGACTCTCCTCAACCATCAAAACTAAAAGATATCAATATGATAGGGGCAATATATTCAATTATTTCAAGAGTTTATCCATCATATATACACACAAAAACTTTAGACAATATGACACCCATACTTCACTTTCAGTGTGAATGTACCACCTTCATCTAACTTCATCAAAATCAATGTTAGTCGATTGTACATTTATGTCCCTATTCCCGTCTTCAATTGTGTCAAGCCTCCTCCCTTCCGTAGCCCCTCCCTCCACGACACCCATTCCCACCTCCAAATCCTCTTCCCAAGTCCCTTGCTTGATCTTTTATGGGAAAAAAAAATGATGATTTATGTCTTTGCTAACATCCTACTTGCATAAGAGTGTTCTTTTTTTTAGGGAGATTCACTATTATACCTAACATAGGAGCCCAAATTATAAAAGAACTCTATATGAAATAGACTTTAGAAACACACCCAAACCCATTTACAACATAATAAAAAGGCTTTTAACTTCCTTTAAATTACAAAACTGTCGTTGATTTCTTAAAACAAACCCAACCCCAAAACCTCATAAAAAGGCCCAAAACACTAAATAGGGCATCAAAGTAATTTAATAATCAAAATTAAATTAAATCATTTTTTGGATGTTTTTTGGGTTTGTTTATAGAAATTAAATGGTGTAGGGTTTATTTGTAGTTTTAATGCTAAGAATAGGTATATGACTAAATATCTCTCTTTTTTACTCGTCGTCCAATGGCCTAAATAGAAGTTAATTGATTTATTATTTTTACTTTTTTCATTGTGAATGTTTATAAAGCTAAATCGAATAGAAAAATAAAAACTTGGGTCTCAATAATTTTAATGTCATGATGATTATGCCTAAATAAAATAGCTAGAAAAACTATGGGAGCTAAGAGTTGAGAGCCAGCTATAGAGCACCAAATATTCCTGCATGTAACCAAAGGAAGAAGGACCACCCATTGTGTGCAACCAAAATAAATAAAATGAACCACTCCTTTGTCATTATCTTGCCGTGGGTACCGACATACCATTCAAAATTTTTGGAACAAAGGAAAAGCAGCCCACGCCTTATAAAACAATGAGCATTTATTGAAGGAAATTCTCAAAGATTATTCCAAGAGGGTTACAATACAATCCAAAGAAATGTTTCTAACTTTATGTCCAAGTCAAAGGTTTGGTTGCTCGTTTATTAAGTGGAAAAGCCAAAGAAAGCTCAAGTGGTTTACAGTATGGAAAGGAATTGTAATATATGTGTGATACTATTACAAAACAATATGGTAGGTACTGAAATCAATTAAGTTTTTTTTTAACTTTTTAAAATTTTAATTTTTAATGACACAGACGATCCTCTAAATTATAAGAGCATTTATAGCGAGAGGGGCTAGTCCAGGCAAGAGGCCCCTAGGCCCCTAATTCCGTTTCCAGCGCCTAATTCTTGCTAGGGCAAGCGTTGGGCTCCACTAGCCTGGGCAAGCCCAAAGGCAAGACTTGCCTGGGCTATTGTTTGGGTAAGATGACTTAATGTTGATGTCATTGTGACATCAACAGTCAATTTAAATAACAAAAAAAATTTAAAAAAAAGTTAAAAAATACCAAAAAATTTGGAATTTTTAAAAATAAATACATAGCCATATTCTTCACTTCTCACACCAAAACTCTATACAAATTCCTCTCCTCATCTCTCATATGAATAGTGGTTGCTCTTGAGTTCTCATGGCAATGGGTGGAAAACCAACAAAAAAATTGCTAGGGTAGACACTATTTATATGAATAGTAACAGCCCTTATCTCCCTTTGCCTTTTGTCGTGGTAAATGGGTGGAAATGCTCTAAGAGAGAGGATAGTTTTTTCACACACACAATCAAGATGCCATAAAAGTTCGAATATGAGACCACTAATCTGTAAGGTCTTTTTCCACTGAACACTAGACCTCGTTGGCATCATTTGAGCTTTTTAAGCTAGTTGTTTTAGTGTTTCTAGTAAATGAAATTATTTTCAGCATATTCAATTAATATGGCGAGGTTTATCCAAAAAAGTAAAAGAACATCGTGAGGCTCGTGTTGAATGTAGGTAATCCATGGATCCATTCCAAGTTGCAACGGAACTATATTATAATCATAATGTAGTTGCCAAAGTAACATTACTTAAAACAAGGGTTTAGGCCTTTTTAAGGAAAAAGAATGGATGACACGTCACACAATAACACGATTTGAATATGCAAAAAAATTAATTAGTGTTTTTGAGCCAATCCTTATTGAATCGGGTTTATAATGAGTTCACACGATAATAACATGTTATTAATAAGTCGAGTTAGTGTTCGTTTGCAAAACACAATAATTATTTGTGAACATACAAAGGGTATTTGGGCTTGAGTATAATCAAGAAGTAATATATATAGGCCCAAGTCATAATCCACTGGGGTTATGCAACATGTAGCTTGTAGCACAAACTCGTGAATGTCTGTAGCATATGGGTACGGCTTGAAGGAAACCTTGGTTATTCAAATATTCATTTGTGCAAAAGCAAAATCTTTAACCCAAGAAAAAAGAAGGAGATGGAAGGAGCGAGCCCTCAACTCTATCCAATCATTCCACCAAGGTTGATGAAGCTTCAAATTTGATCTTCTCTCCTCCACTTAAAAAGTTGGGAGATTCACTATTATATCCAATATAAGAGCCCAAATTATAAAAAAACCTTATATGAAATGGACTTTAGAAACACACCTAACACCCATTTACAACATTACAACATAACAAAAAAGCTTTTAACTTCTTATAAATTACAAAACTGTCATCGATTTCTTAAAACCAGCCTAACCCCAAAGCCTCATTAAAAAAAACCCCAAAACACTCAATAGGGCATCAAAGTAATTTAAAAATCAAAATTAAATTCAATAGGGCCAGCTGTTATTTTTTTGGTTTTTTTTTTATAGGTTTGTTTATAGAAATTAAATAGTGTAGGGTTTATCTATATTATTAGTGCTAGGAATGGGTATATGACTAAATATCTCTAAAAAGTTTTCCAAGTCACAAACATCTCTTCATCAACTTAATTGTGGATGAAGATGATGCAACCTTAGAGGGAGGATGGTGCTAGAAATAACTTTCTAAGGGGTGGGTCTAGCTAGGAGAGAATAGGAGAGTTGCCTAAATTAATTGGAATTTGAAGTCTTAAATTAAATCTAACTGAACAAACCACAAGACACGAGAAAAACTAAACACGAACACAAATTAGACTCAATCTTAACTAATGCCTAAATGAATTTGTAGAGATTGTTGTGTTGAGAATATGTGAAGCAAAACAAAAGCAAAGCAAGGTGTTTGTGTAAAAATTCTCATGGGAGAATATTCGCTTGTGGATTCTTCAATATTTGATTTTCCTTCTTTCTCTTTCTTGGTTCCTAAAAAAAAGACCGAAGTAAATAGACCACGCCTAGGGGGGAGTTGGCCAAAGGCCCTCCGATGCCTAAGTTAGGTCGATTGAATCTAGGAGAAACAATAGCTAAAAAAGTAGGGGTGGGCATTCAAACTGGAAAACCGAGCCAAATTGGGCTAAAAAAAATCGGAAAAAACCAAGTTGACCAAAAACCAAACTAGACCGGTTTGGTCCGGTTTTGATTTCAGTTCTTATAGTGAAAAAACTAAACCAAACCAAACCAGACCGGTTGTGTATTATTTTAATTTTTTTTACAAAATTATTTAAATTCAATGCTACATTTTTAATCTCATAACTAATGTTTCCCTAACCCCAACTTCTAAACATCTTTATTTTTTAGGCCCAATGTCTCTCTTTGTGTGAAATTGAATCATTTGTTAATTTTCAAGCCCAAAAAATAAAATTTTAGTTGGAATTTGTATAAAAAATTAATTTTAAAAAATAATAATAATAATTCGGTTCAAAACCGAAAAAACCGAAAACTGAACCGAAACCAATTCAAACCAAACTAGCTAGTTTCAAAATTTTGTTTCACTAAAACCGAACCAAACCAATTAAATAGTATCGGTTTCGATTTTAGTTTGAAGTGAAAACTAGACCAAACCGGATCGCGCCCACCCCTATAAAAAAGAGTATAGAGATTTATGTATGGTGTGAATCGGGCGACTGGAGCTGTGCGTGGTGGCCAGAGTCGTGTATGTTAAAATATGGAGAGAGGAGAGATGTGTGGCTGGCGGTGGTGGTGGCGCCATCGGATAAGGAGAGAGAGTAGGAGAGTTTCAGGTGTATTTCTCGGGTTTTAGAATTAGGTTTAGGATTACCTTGAATGCTTGGTGTAGCCATGTATTTATAGGCTCCTTGTGTGCTAGGTTTTGCAAAGAATAAACTCTATTTGGAAGGAGTTTATTCTTTCCCCAAATTGTAGAGATTGAGTCCATTAGGGATTTGATCGGAATCAAATCTCCTAATTTGATGATGATATCTCCAAATTGGGATAATATCTAAATTGGTGATATTATCCCTATTTTTAGTATTAATTAATTGGCCAAATAAATGGGCTCAATTAATTAACCTAGGGAATATTTTTCTTGTCCACATGGTGTCTCGTGATTGGAGACTGAAATATTTGCTCCCACAAATGCACCCCTAACTTCTGCATGGCGCTTGTGTGGCATGTAGGAGATGAAATTATTTTTCGGGTTCTCCAATTGTGTCTGGGCTTTTTCCAGTGAGTTGGACTCATTTTGTAGATTGGGTTCCTAATTGCAATGGGCTTTTGACTTTCCTTGGAGTTGGGCTCCCAATAGGCTTGTGATTCCTCCTTGACCTAGGATGCCCAACTTGTATAAATGTAGGACTTATCTTTGCTCTTCTCCATATTACAAACTTGTCTACCTTCTGCCTTGAGAGAAATTTCGGAAATTTCGTGCTGCTTTTCGAAGAGAAGAGTTGCCGTGCATCCTAAGGTAAGTCTAGCATGTATTATTATTATTTTCTCTTTTCACCAATGAGGACCACCTGGGTAGCTGGCTGGTGGTTGCTGTGACTGACGACGTTGGAGACGGCAGCAGTGGTAGCTACTGTGGCTGCAGTTGCCGCGACTTCTCCTTTATTTTTTTCTTTTTCCGACAGCAATGAGGACTGGCTGGCATTAGCTGCGGGTTGCTGTCGTCTGGCATCATGTGGAGGTTGCGGTTGCACTTCTTTATTGGAGCTGGGCCAATAGGCCTGGCAGTGTTGGCTGCGACCTATGAGCACGTCGTGGGCCTGGCTTCGCGCAGAAGCCTGCTTTGGCGCGGCTTGGGCCTTGTGAGTCCTTCCATTATTATTTTTTTTGTGCAAGCCCAATCTAGAGGTGTCGACGGGCCTGGGCTGTGTTGCAGCTTGGGTCGGCGCTTGCTGCTTCATGCGGCTAGGGCCCTTTGTGTGTGTGTGTGTGTGTGTGTGTAGTCGCAAGCTCCCTTTTTTTTTTGTTGTTTTTGATTCGTCATGTATTTAACTTACAAAAAATTTATTTTCGTCTTGCAGTTGTTCAGTCACTATGTCATCTGAGGAGGTAGCCGAGCACCAAGCTCTCAAGTGCCTTTGTATCTTTGGGGAGGCTCTAAAGCGCACAAGAAGAGGTTTGTGGCTAATATGCACCGTGTTACGTCTGAAGATCAGTTCCAGAAGTGGTGAGCCACTTATGCTTCTGCCATTCCTGATGACAAGCATGTCAAGCTGGTGGAGTCTTCGATTGACGATACGCCTTGTGTGGATGCGAATGACCCAGATGCCACAATCATCAACATCCACCCATTTTATTTCTCCTTGGGCTTCACATTCCCATTGTCAAAGTTCTTTAGGGAGGTGTTCTGCCCCATGGAGTGTGTTTTAAGTCAGTGTACTCCAAACGTTTATCGGGCGATCATGTGTTTTCAGAATCGGAACCGTTTCTTCAAGCTGGAGCTGACGGTGCGAGAGTTCCTTCACTTCTTTGAAGTGAGGTACTACGAGAAATATGCTCAAGTCCGCATCTGCCAAGCCAAGATGTTTGACAACTTTAGCCAAGGAGATCATGTGTGGCATGATGATGTGCTAGAAGTCAGCGGACCATGGGAAAGTGATGTTGGTGATGGTCCACTTGTTCCTATCACCTACTGCGACGGTACGCCATATTGTTGTTTTGATCTACTACCCTTTTATTTGAATTTCTTGAAATGTGACCGACTAACTTTTGTCTTATGCCTGCAGTGAATGACATCTGCAAGAGGTTGGAACTTGAGCTGGACATAGCTAAGGTTGGCCAAGCTCTGAACATCCCTATGAGGTTTCACTAGTCGTGCTGGCTATTGAGTAGTATCGGGAGAAAGTTGGTGGTCTGTCCCCTACCCGAGATGTTGAGAAATGGAAGCAGAATGGTCCAGACTCCGATGATCTGCTTGTTGAACATGAGAAGTATTTTGTTGAACCTTCCTCAAAGAGGAAGGCTAATGTCAAGACTTCGCAGGCGAAAGATGTCTCTCCGTTGAAGAAGAAACCAAGACTTCCTTATGCTGAGAAGACTTATGTAGGAGTTGCTCCCTCATCGTTTGTTAAGGTAAAGCATCTCGTCAGTGCAGATAGCAAGAATGTTGGCGGTATGCGCAACATTCAGGATGTTCTCCTCAAGCCTCCTGCTAGAAACTGTGATTTGGCCCACCAAGAGATCCGCTTGGGAACTAGTTCCCCTGCTGAGAGGCAAAGAGATGCTGACATTCCTCTTTGAAGTTTAAGTCATCTGCACCAGTCAGGGGATGGAGATCGAACTGGGAGGTTTGCTCATCCGCCCAACTATAGTGATCCAGCTATTGAGTCACGAGCAGTCAAACATGGAGGTGATTCAGCGTCGTTGACTCCTTTGGAGGTGAGGATGGCGGCGGCTAAGAAGGCAAGAGAGTCATCAGCCCAAGCGAAAGGTTCTTCGGAAGCGTGAATGGTTGACCCCAAGGCTGACAAGTCCAGTCCTGTTGGGGATGCATGTGTGCATGATCTACTTAAGATGAACTTCCTGTCAAGCCCGGCTGCTTGTGTCAAGCTGGCGACCTTGATACCTTCTCGAGTCTTTCCTTGGAAAAAAAAAGTTTGCGATAGTTCATTTGCTTAAAAAATGAGTAGTTTTTGTTGTGAAGACTATTCGAAACTCATCTGCTATTGCCCCCTCTTCTGTTCTGCTCAAAGAGTTGGAGAAGAAGAATGTTGAATTAACTAGCAAGCTCTCGGCTGAACAGATTCGTTATGAAAAGAAGAGTCTGAATTGAGGGCAATGATATCTGAGCTAAAGAGTTGCCTTGCTGAGAAAGATGATGAACTCAGCTCTTCTGCTACTGACTTGGTTAGTCGAAAAGACTCCTACTTTAGTCTTGAGGGCAAGATTGTTGATATCACCCAAAGCTATGACAAGCTTCTGGCTAGATTTGGTGCAAATCACAAGACTGCTGAGAAATCCAAGCTTGAAGCTCTCACAGATGCATACAAGTTGGGCTACTTGGACTGCACAAATGGGACTGCTCCTTATTACGCCATTGGAGATGAAGACATCGAGACGCTCTTCCCTGACTTGCTCCCTGTTTAACGTGAGTAGGTCAATGCTGTGGACACGAAAGGAGCGGAAGAGCAAGAGGCCGATGAGGTGGTAGCTGAAGAGGATGGAGTAAAGGAGGGCATGGCTGATGAGATGGCGGTAGATGTTGTGGAGCAGATTGCTGGAGCTACTGAAGGCATGGCTAAGTAGGTGGATGCTGAAGAAGTCGCAGACCAGAGGTCCCCTGCCAGAGTCTCGGAGTAGATGAAGACTCCCTTATCTTTTTAAGCTTTTATAGTCTGCTTTCTTGTTCAGAATAATTGGTCTTGTTTAACCATCTTCTTCTTGTTTAACTTGGCCAATTTGGTCACTTTGCTATGAAAATTTTAGTTATTTTTTCAACTTCAATTTGCATCTTGTCTTGTGAACTGCTTGAGTAACTGGTTAGTGTCTTGGTTGCGCATTTCCTTTAGGATGTTTGAATATCCACTGCCTGCTTGAAAGGTGCTCTTCTACTCCCTCTTTAGGATACTTCTTAATTTTCACCATGCATCTCCTTGACGATGCGACTTATGGGCGATGGTCTGACTGATTTATTTTGTAGTTTTCACCCTGCATCTCCCTGAGGATGCGGCTTATGGGCGATACTATGCTTGACCTGCTTTGTAGTTTTCACCCTGCACCTCCTTAAGGATGCAGTTTATGAGTGATGGTCTCGAAGGATGTTTTATGCCATGCGTCTCCCTGAGGACGCGGCTTATGGGCAAAGGTGTGTTTGACTTGCACTTTTCGGAGGATGTATTGTAGCATACACCCTGCATCTCCCTAAGGATGCGGCTTATGAGTGATAGTCCCAGGGGATGCTTTATGCCTTGCGTCTCCCTGAGGACGCGACTTATGGGCAAATGTATGTTTGACCTGCACTTCCCGAAGGATGTGTTGTAGCTTACACCCGGCATCTCCCTGAGGAGAACTACACATTTTTTTTAAAAACAAAAAGCTGAATATTGCATTGATACTTGTATGATGACATTGTTTGTGCCTAATAAATCACGGCCATGAACTGACCGAAGGGGCCCCTTTTTCTCGGCCCTAACACTTGCTCGTGAAACAAAAATGCGGCGTTTCGCCAAGATGTTTGGCCTTCCTAAAAAGCAAAGGAAAAGTTGAGAAGGTATGATCATCTCGGCTTTGATTATAGGCTGAGGCCGAAGTCGAACAAAATCATGGCCAAAGGTACTAACGTCAGATCATCAAGTGGCAGCAGGGTCCCACGCTTCATTTAATGAAGCAATGCCTCTGTTTATTGCAGCAAACCCACTGGCCACGAATAAGCATTTAATGCACGAGGGAAGGTGGGAAGTGATTGAAGTCAGGATTTGGTGATAGGAATCAGAGTGATTAGACGCAGACATTCTCACAAGAATTCTTGCAGCTTGAGAGGTTAGGTCACCAATTATCAGAACAATAAATGCGTCTCCATGGCCAGAAACGCAGAACCCATGATTAGGGCGGCGGCCGAGATTCACCAGGATTTATGGGGTCACACCACCATGCTTCACGATCCCAAATGTCGATTGGACTACCCACTTGCTCTAATCAGGCTCCACCATGCAGATTTTCAGCCTCGATTACTCCTCCAAGAACTCTTCCTATAAATACAAGGCTCAAGCTACATTCAAAGGGTTCAAACACCAAACAAAAGCCTCCCATGTAGCAAATTATATTTTCCTGTAATGCACTTTCAATATCTTTACTTGCTTTCCTAGGAGTAACGTTAGATTGTAAGGAAAATCCATTCATCAATATATCAAACGACCCTTGATTTTCAAGGCGCCGGAGCACCATCTCTGTTGCCCATTCATTCACCCCATATATTATACGACTGTCGCTCACTGAGCAGCACGCCGGAGCACCGCCCAAAACCCACCATTTTCACCACCATTAAACGGCCTTGTAGCTCAGGCCGTGAACCTGACGGCCGAGATCAGTTTCTCTCTCGGCCACAATCGTTTGATTAGGAGTCGAACCCAAATAGGCGCACCACTTAACCATTTTTCATCCACATCACCATCTCGACGCACGGTAGACCGTGCTGGCACGCCCGCGCACAACCGCACCGCATCCAAAAGCAGGAAGCCACGTGTTAACGCACATCCCCTCGGCCCGGAACCCCAGGCCGTGAGATTTGCGCCGCCAACAGACATTGCTTTATTCGAAATGGAAACAACTGGATAAGTAACCTGGAATCTCCAACAGTTGTTTTTTTTTTTTATTTCTTCAAAAGTGTGCTTGGCTCAGTTTTCTACCAGGGGCTGTGCCGATAGGAGGAAGTTTTATGCGTATAGCTTCCTCTGCCCATTCACTAGCTGATCACGTAAGAGCCTTCCTAATTGGTTTTCATCTTTTTGGACCCTTGTTTTTTTGCAGCAATAAAGGTTTTTCTTAGCACAAGGTCGCCTGGTTGGAACTGTCTAACCTTGGCCTTTTTGTCATAGTAAGACTTCACTGCTACTGGTAGGAACGACTCAGACTATGGCTTTCTCGCGTTCTCCTTCGAGTAGGTCGAGGTTGAGTTTCATTTGCTCGGAGTTCTAATCAATACTACCCACTTCAGTGCTTATGAAGCGGACAGTGATAGGAATGAACGATTCAGTTCCATAGGTGAGGGAGAATATGTCTCGCCCGTTGATATCCTTTTGGTGGTTTGATAAGCCCATAGTACTACAGGGCACTCATTAACCCATTTCCCTTTGACACCTTTTAGTCTCTTCTTTAGGCATTCCAATATAATTTTGTGCGATGCCTCAGCCTGGCCATTGCCTTGTGGATATCTCGAGGTGGACATGTGCTGCTTGATGCCATATTTTGTAAAGAAGGCAGTGATCTGCTTGTCAATGAATTGTGAGCAATTTTCGGTAACCAGCGACTGTGGGCAGCCAAACTGGCATATAATGTTTCTCCAGAAAAATTGTTCCACGTCTGCTTTTTTAGTAAAAGATAGAGCTTCGGCCTCAATCCATTTAGTAAAGTGGTCAGTGGCGACGATCATCATCTCTTTCTTGGTAGGTGCTAGTGGCATGGGTCCCACTAAGTCAATGGCCCATTGCATGAATGGCCATGAATTATTCTGTGGATGGTAGACTTCGGCAGGCAGATTAGGACCTGGTTTGTACCGTTGGCAACGATCACATCTTTTGACATACTCGGTAGAGTCATGGCACATGGTAGGTGATTAGTTCATAATTGTATATCATTTTGCACCCCTCTAGCTTATGATTTGGTTATGTTATTGAGTTAAAATTGTGCTTTTAATCCCTTTTCTGTTTATCATTCAGTTCATTGGGCCTTAGGTAGCAATGGTGGCTTTGGATAGGAAAAGATGCAAAATGGTGCAAAAATGAGCAGACTAAGTTAGCAATTTGTTTCAGCCTTAACTTCCTCTTCCCAACTTGTATTGGCCCAATTTATATGTGGTTTGAAAGAAGAGATTCTGAACTGCAAGATGGACTGCTAAAACGTATCAATTGATGAAGTCAAGCCCAATCCGTGGGCTCATCAAAATGCACACCATACATTCCAGTCTATTTTTCAGCAGTCAACTTGCAAGGCCCAAAACGTACACTTGTACTGCTTAGATGGGAATGCATTCTTCATACAAGTTGTTCCAATGGGTGTCGATTATGACATATCCAAATTTGCGCCCCATTGGATACATATTGAAACCTCAGGCCTTCCTACACCAAGCCTGGTTCAGAAGAATCTTTTATTTCCAGCAACCAAAAGAAAACCCACATGGGTTGGCAGCAAAAGGCAGCCACAATTGAACACCTTTGAACACCCATGTGAAGAAAGCTTGAGGTGCAGCAAAAGAAGTATGGGATGTGATTGATTCCAACCACACTAACATAGACAAGATAAAGTGGGAGTTATGGATTGTATTAAAGGAGGAATGGTGGTGTTGGATTTCATCATGATGTTCCTCCCTCTTAGCCCTATAAATAGAGAAGTCTTCAAGCTACAAAATGCACTTCAGCCATCCTCCACACTTCCATCATTCCATCAACACATCCAGAAATCATCCTCATACACTCCCATGAACCCCATACACTCTAGCAATCAACCCAATACTCTAAACTGCCCCAAATCACCAAAACAGCTCAAGAAAACCTCCCTTCCATTTCCCTATGAATTTCCTCTTTCTTAGCCATCACCACTCACCCAAACTCATCCCAAATCACCTACTAGCTGTCATACATCATTCTAGACGTGGGGAAGCTCTTGGAGAAGCATTAGGCGTGGAGAAGCACTTGAAGAAGTCTTGGACACCACAAGAACTTCAGAAAAGGGGTTTTTCTACTCTTATTGCATTCCTTATGTTTTCTCATTTCTATCTAAGTTTCTTTTCCATTATGAGCAGCTAATTTCATAACTAGGGCTTCGATGTAACCTAACATGAATATTCTGGGTTTATAAGTTTGAAGTTTGGAGTTTCAAGTTTGATTCATGATTCATGTTTTTATTCATTATGCTTATCAGTTAATATACTTGTTTGAATGATTGATCACCATTAGAACTTGTATGTTAGCTATCTTGGTTTGAATCAAGAGTAGACACCACGCTTTGATTCAAATTGAACTATGAATAGGAAGAGTATGTATGGACATTCGACAACAGGGATTAGATACATGCTTGGTTGTTTAAATTATTCTTCTATGCTTAATGGGTTCCTAATGCTTAATTTAGGTTAGACAACAAATGATCAAATTAGGGAATTAGGAACACAAGGTTAGAACTAGACATCATGGCCTAATCATACTTTAGCTAGAATCAATCTTTGAATATGAATTAGACTTGTTATTTGACTCCTTATAACCCAGAATTGAATTGTTATGGTGATTCGAATGCCCTAGTCTCCAAATCTATTTTCCAACTCTTAAAACCACTCTTTGTTACATTTGTTTACTTGTTTTTATTTGCAATTTCATTTTGCTTCTTTTGTTCAACAATCACAACCATGCACTCTTACTTTAAATTTTATTTTAGACATAACCTCCTACTTTCTTGAATTTGGTAATCTAAGTACATAACTAGTTTTAACTTCTCAGTCTTCGTGGGTACGACCTCGTACTTGTCTTGCTATACTACTAATTGCCCCGTACAATTGCGAGTGAACATAATATTAACAACAAATTTTGGCGCCGTTGCCGGGGACTGAGCGAAAGTTCTTCCCTGGTTATGTGCCCAAGGTTACCCTATTCTTTTTAGTGTTTCTCATTAATCTAATTTTCTGTTTCAGGTAGTTTATGTCTAAAAGGCCATTTCTTGAACAAGTGAGGTCTTCGTTTCTACGTTCCAGATCTTTGAACGCAAGACCATCGTTGCAACCCAATCGAGTGATCTCTGAAATTTAGAATCGTCTAGAAAGAGAGTTGTCATCTAAAAAAGAGCAAGCTCTGGCCACATTTACAAGTCTTGCTCTCCACACTGAACTTCTTGGTTCTTCACTTTCAAATTCAGAAGCAAGTTCAGACCAAGAAGAAGAAATGATGGCTGCCAATGAGTTCATGGGAGACCTTGATATCCCAACAATTCCAACATCCCCTTCAAGCATTTTACTAACCACTGTAGCTCGAAACTATGAGCTTAAATCTTCTCTTCTTAATATGTTACCTTCCTTTTATGGTTTACCTAATGAAGATCCATTGACTCATATAAAGGCTTTTAAAGAGATTTATGATATTTTGAGTAAAGTTAATATCAATTTGCCTTTGCTTGATGTTATTGAACAGATTCCTGCATATGGAAAGTTCATCAAGAACTTGAAAACTCACAAGCTCAATTTTGCTCCAAATGAAGAAGTAAAGCTCAACAAGAATGTAAGTGCTGTGTTGCAAAGGAAGCTTCCACCAAAACTAGAAGATCCTGGTAGCTTTGACATTCCCATTAACATTGGAGACAAGAAGGTTGGAAGAGCCATGTTGGACTTGGGAGCTGATCGGTTCATAATTGTATATCATTTTGTACCCTTCTAGCTTATGATTTGGTTATGTTTTTTAGTTAAACTTGTTCTTTTAATCCTTTTTGTGTTTATCTTTCAGTTCATTGAGCTTTAGGTAATAATGATGGCTTTAGAGAGCATAATTCATGCAATTCAAGCATGTTAAGGCTTAATTTGGATGAATGGATGAAGAGCTTAAAGACAAACTCATTTTGGCTACAGCCCCCTGCCAGTCCAGTTCCGTAGGTCATATTGCAAGCTTTGTTTCAACAACCTACATAGCTCGAATGAGGCCACATTCTTCATGAAAGTTGTTCCAATTGGTGTGTCCTATAACATATCCAAAATTCAGCCCCATTGGATAAATCTGGAGTCCGTTACCTAGCAAACACAGAACCATGCTCAGGATGGATCTTATCAGCGCGGAAAATGAGTTAGCAATTTGTTTCAGCCTTAACTTCTTCCTCCGACCTTGGATTGGCCCAAATAACATATGGCTGGAAAGAAGACATTCTGAACTTCAATTTAGAGTGCTTAAAGTCCTAATTTGATTAAGGGAAGCCCAAGTTGTAAGCCCTTGAAGTTTCTGGTCATGCTGACCTCAGCATGTGCTGGTTGGATGCTTGGTCATGGTGAGCTAGGTATGAGCTATCATTTCTGGTTGGAAGCTTGGTCATGGTGACATGAAGATGAGCTAGGGCTCCTGGTGGGATCTATTGGTGAAGTGCATCACCCAATTTAGATTTTCTAATACAAGTGCATCAACCATTTCAGATTTTATAAAACAAGTGTTGTATGCATTAGCCATATTGAATTCAGATTTTCACTTCCCCTAGGCCTATAAATAGGGAAGTTCTCTAAGCTTGTAAACACACCCCAAGGGGGGGAGCTCTCAAACACTTCTCTAGAGCTCCCTTCCCTTCTCTCCCTCAAATTCTCTTAGTTTCTCTTTCTAGTTTTCAATTGTTATAATGAGATCTTTGTGCTGAAATTTTCCTTTAAGTCTTTCCAAGTTCTACTTTAATTTTCATTGTTATGTAAATTCTTTTCTTTAGTTTCAAGTTTGATTAGTTTCCAAGTTTCAATTATGATTTTTGTTCTTATTCATTATGCTTATAAGTTAATATGCTAGTTTGAATGATTGATCACCATTTAGGCTTGCATGTTAGCTATCTTGGTTTGAATTAAGAGTAGACACCATACTTTAATTCGAATTGAACTATGAATAGGAAGAGTATGTATGGACATTCGACAACAGGGATTAGATACATGCTTGGTTGTTTAAATTGTTCTTCTATGCTTAATGGGTTCCTAATGCTTAATTTTAGGTTAGACAACAAATGATCAAATTAGGGAATTAGGAACACAAGGTTATGACCACACACCATGGCTTAATCATACATTAGCTAGAATCAATCCGTTAATCTAATTGAACTTGGGAACTTATCTGCTTGAGTTAGTTATTTTCTTTCTTCCTTGTTTTATTTATTTCCCTTCTTTTTCATTTCTGTTTTGTGTAGGGAAAATGAATTGAATCATTCAATCACCAATCCTCGTGGGATCGACCTCGCACTTACATACGCTATACTACCGAACGGCTCGTGCACTTGCGAGTATCACAAGTTGAGGATGCAGCTGAATCCATTTTGGTGCAGCTGTATCTACGCAACAGGAGCAAGCACCAATCTAATGCCATATTCAGTGTATCAAAAACTTGGCTTAGAAGGGATGAAGAAAACTTCAATGCGACTCGAACTAGCTGATCATTCTATAAAATATCCAAAAGGTATTGTGGAAGATATTTTAGTTCAAGTTAATTCACTAATTCTCCCTGCTGATTTTGTAGTGATGGACATGGAGGACAATCCAAATGGAGATCGTGTTGATCCCATTCTCTTAGGCAGGCCATTCATGGCCACTGCAGACACAATCATCAAAGTGAAAGATGGCACCCTTTCCATGACTGTTTTGGGTGAAACTATTGAATTTAAAGTGTTTGATGCTCTATCTCAACCTTCTATCTCTCTTGATACTTGCTTTTCAATTGATGTTGTGGATCATGAGGTTTCCTAAAAATTTTTGCAGGAAAAGTCTAATGATGCTCTAGAAGCTGTCCTAACACAAGAAGAGGAAGATCTTAGTGAGCCGGAGTTCCAAGAAGTGTTGGCTGCCTTAGAAGTGTTTCAGCCATACCCACCATCCTTTAGGCCACCACTCTAGCCTCTTGGACCATCATCCACGAAATTGGAGCCATCCATTATCATCCCACCAAAGCTAGAACTTAAACCTTTGCCCAATCATCTTAAATATACATATTTGGGTGCTAACGAAACTCTCCCTGTTATAATTGATGCAGGTCTCACCTCACATGAAGAAGAGAGCTTAATTAAGGTTCTAAAAGAGCATAAAACAGCCCTTGGGTGGACCATAGCAGACATCAAAGGAATTAGTCCAAGCATGTGCATGCACCGGATTTTAATGGAAGAAGACAACAAACCATCTCGTGATGCCCAAAGGAGGTTAAACCCCAACATGAAAGAAGTGATTAGAGCTGAAGTTTTAAAGCTACTCGATGTAGGAATCATCTACCCAATTTCAAATTCTAAGTGGGTGAGCCCTGTGCAAGTTGTTCCAAAGAAGTCCGGAATCACCGTTGTGAAGAATGAGAAGAATGAGCTAGTTCCTACACGAACCATCACCGGTTGGAGAGTTTGTATTGATTACAGGAAGTTGAATACATTCACAAGAAAAGATCATTTTCCCTTGCCTTTTATTGATCAAATGCTTGAACGTTTATCTGGCCATGCTTACTACTGTTTTCTTGATGGTTTTTCAGGATATAATCAAATTCCCATTGCTCCGGAAGACCAAGAGAAAACCACATTCACATGCCCATTCGGTACGTTTGCTTGTAGAAGGATGCCATTTGGTTTGTGCAATGCTCCAGCAACCTTCCAAAGATGCATGATGGCAATCTTTTCAGATATGGTGGAACGATTCATTGAGGTATTTATGGATGATTTTTCAGTTTTTGGTTCCTCTTTTGATGATTGTCTTCACCACTTGTCTCTAGTGCTTAAAAGATGCCAGGAAACAAATCTGATTTTGAATTGGGAGAAGTGTCACTTCATGGTGAGACAAGGCATTGTGCTAGGCCATGTGATTTCAAGCAAGGGAATTGAAGTGGATAAAGCCAAGATAGATCTCATCTCAAATCTGCCACCCCCTACCTCTGTTAAAGGAGTTAGAAGCTTTCTGGGTCATGCTGGATTCTATAGAAGGTTCATAAAAAATTTCTCAAGCATTACAAGGCCATTGTGTAATCTCCTTGCTAAGGAGCATGGAAGCTTTTACTACCTTGAAAAGGGAGCTAACTTCAGCCCCTATTATCATAGCTCCAGATTGGTCTTTACCATTTGAAATAATGTGTGATGCCTCTGACTTTGCTATTGGTGCAGTTTTAGGTCAAAAGAAGAATAAGCTCCCCCATGTGATTTATTATGCTAGTCGGACCTTGAATGATGCTCAAATCAACTACTCCACAACAGAGAAGGAGTTACTTGCTGTGGTTTTTGCTTTAGAAAAATTTTGTTCTTACCTTGTTGGTTCTAAAGTAATTGTTTATTCTGACCATGCAGCTCTTAGATACTTGCTCACTAAAAAGGATGCCAAACCACGCTTGATTAGATGGATTCTCTTGCTGCAAGAGTTCGATTTGGAGATTCGAGACAAGAAGGGATGTGAGAATGTGGTAGCTGATCATTTGAGCTGAATTGTGGTTGAAGAACAAGGAGAAGCTGTGCTACCCTTGAATGAGACTTTCCCTGATGAACAACTATATGCTGCCCAAGTCAAAGAGCCATGGTATGCTGATTTTGTTAATTATCTTGCTTGTGGTGTTCTTAGAAATGATCTAACTTCTCAGGACAAGAAGAAGTTCTTTTCCATGGTGAAACATTATGTCTGGGATGAACCTTTCTTATTCAAGCATTGCCCAGATCAACTCATCAGAAGATGTGTTCCAGAAGAAGAGCAAGAAAGCATACTTAGGCATAGCCACGAATTGGCTTGTGGAGGTCACTTTGGAGCTAAGAAAACAGCACTTAAAATTCTGCAATCTGGTTTCTTTTGGCCCACTCTATTCAAAGATGCGTTTAATTTTTGTGTTAAGTGTGATAGGTGTCAAAGGATGGGGAACATAAGTCGCAGGAACGAAATGCCATTGAATAACATACTCGTTGTGGAGCTCTTCGATGTGTGGGGTATTGATTTCATCGGACCATTCCCATCTTCTTTTGGTTGTACTTACATACTTGTTGCTGTTGATTATGTGTCTAAATGGGTGGAAGCCGTAGCCACCAAAACCAATGATCATAAGGTGGTGCTAAAGTTCTTGAAGGATAATATTTTCACAAGGTTTGGTACTCCAAGGGCTGTCATTAGTGATGGAGGCAGCCATTTCTGTAACAAGCCATTCGAATCACTCATGAAGAAGTACAACATCACCCATCGAGTCTCTACACCATATCATCCTCAAACTTCTGGTCAAGTGGAAATAAGCAATAGAGAAATTAAACACATCCTAGAGAAGGTTGTGAATAGTACAAGGAAGGATTGGGCTGCCAAGCTCAATGATGCATTATGGGCTTACAGGACTGCATATAAGACTCCCATCGGAATGAGCCCTTATTGTCTTGTGTTTGGGAAAGCCTGCCACCTGCCAATGGAGCTTGAACACAATGCTTTTTTGGGCCATCAAGAAATTGAATTTTGATATGGACAAGGCCGACCATGTTAGAAAGTTTCAGCTCAATGAATTGGAAGAAATTAGACATGAGTCTTATGAGAATGCAAAGCTTTACAAAGAACGAACCAAGAGTTACCATGACAGAAACATTCAACGGAAAGAGTTCTCCAAAGGTATGTCAGTTCTTTTGTTTAACTCACGTTTGCATCTCTTCCCAGGAAAATTGAAGTCTAGATGGCATGGCCCATTCACCGTGGTCAATGTTTCTCCCTATGGAGTTGTGGAGATTCAAAACCCTAAAGATGGCTCGACTTTCAAAGTAAATGGACAACGTTTAAAGCCATTCTATGAGGGAGTTTCAGCTGGCATCCAAACTGGCCATGTGGTAGATCAACTTCCCTTCGTACCATCAACTTAGCTGATTGCATAATGTCTTGCCAAGACAGTAACTAAGGCGCTTCTTGGGAGGCAACCCATGTGTTCAAGAAGAGGGTGCTTGGTAGCAATCGACCTAATCGCATCAAGGGGGAGCATTTCAATCCTTTCTCTTTACTTATTTTGTTTTTATTTTAGTCATTTTAAGTTTATGTTTCTTTTTATAAATAAATAAATAAATAAAATTTTAAATAAAAAAAAAAGATTTTTTTTCATATAAGCTAACTTTTGGTAACCCCAGTGAGCACCTCCGTCAATACAGTGTCTAGGAGTTCTTTAGGCGACACCTTCGGTGTCTAAGAAGTTTGGGTTTTAAGCGGGACCATTGTGACCCCTCCAACCTTCCCGGATCCCCTGGCTGTGTTTTCTGAGGCCCTTAACTGGTCATCCGTGAGTTGCTTGTATATTCGTGTTTTTTTTTTTTTTTTCTAAACCTTTTTCTTAACTTTTTCCCTTTATCATTTACGTGTTCTCAATCATCTTTACTTTGCTTTAACATTGAGGACAATGTTCAATTCAGGTCTGGGGGGAAGGTTTTCAAATTTCATTCATTTGTGTTTTCAATTTTCGTCCATGTGTCACTAATTTTTTTTTTTAGAATGTCATACAATCGATGCTATGGAGCTGCCATTGAGGTTTTCATATCAGAATTTTGCACTTCACAAAGCTTTGGCTCTTAGAATTCTGGTGGCTAAAGTACCATGCTCAAATTCTCGAAGGAGAATAGTGGAGACTACCCTAGTGAGCTATATTGAGCCTAATTGCTTTCTTGGGAGGGTTTAAAGTGTTTCTATTTCTCATCCCAATTTATTTTCTTCAATTCACTCTAAATGATCTCATTATTCCATTTTGATTGAATACTAAGGATGATTCTCTTTTGCAGATATCATGTGCTTGCTCTCATTCATGAATGAACTCATTGAAGTGATGCTAGGCTATGTGTGTATAACCTTTCTGTGTGTTTCTTTTCACCCTACCTATATGTGTGTTCCATCAGCCCTCTTGATGCCAAACACTTAAAGCCTTTTCTTCTATCACCCTCATCATTTCCCTACCTTTGTGTCTTAATCTGAGATACTTGACCTATTGTAGCCATACCCTATAGCTTAGAAATATACCAAGGTGTGCCAAGATAAAGTTTGAAGCAAGGAAGTTGCTGCCATGTGCCTAAATGAAAGATGGTGTGAATCTGTGCAATGAAGTTAAAGAAGAAGCAGATCAAATCAGCAAATAAGAAACATAAAGAGAAAGTGTGTTGATTTGATCTAAGTGTGAAATATAAGGTCTATGCCAGCGGATGCTATGATGTTTGCAGCCATGCCATTCTAATCAATGATACCTTGCAGATTAATGAAGAATGCAACCTTGGTATGTTCTTAAGTTACTTGTTTTTCCTTCCAATTCTTCCATTTCCCCTAACCTTAGCCTTTCATTACAACCTTGTGAAAGACCTAGCTGATCTTTGAGGATGTATTCATGGGTGCTGGTATGTATCACTACAAGAAAAATGCCCATTTGCGACAAATATTTGTGACGGTCGACGCGGCCCTCGCAAATACATGTAATTTTAAGCGGGGGAGATTCGCGCCAAAATAATTGCGACACTTTAATTAGTAATGTCGCATCTCACATCGCAAATAGGTATGGAAGTGTTTAATTTGTGACGTGCGTAAGTTTGCGCTGTGGAATTAGGCTTTTAACAACATACAGAGTATGTGTGTTGTGTTATATCGCTTTTAACAACAGCCTATAAATGCGCGTTGTTGAAATGGAATTTCGAGGATATTTTAACAACGCATCCTGGCGTGTTGTTGTATCTGGAGTTCAACAACGCTCAGCTCATGTTGTCAAAACTATATTACTTTACTACAGTACAATGTTCCTAAAAGAAACTATCAGAATTTCCCTCACTCTCCCTCACTCTTTAGCTAAAAATTTCAGTCTCTCTATCAAACTCTTTTTAAATTTTGAGTGCCGCTTTTTTGTTGTTGGGTAAACTACTAAAATGCCCCCTGAACTTGTACATAATTATTAATTTACCCCCTGGCCTTTTTTTTTAGCGAATTAAAGACTTGAATTAAATTGTATTATCAATTTTCCCCTTACCGTCTAAATCAACAACATGTCATCTAATAATCCATCAAATCATTAAAAAAAAAAAGAAAAAAATATATACTTATGGACCCCACCCCCCCTTCCCCCCAATTAACTAAGGTGAATTATTTCTAGGGGTGGGCATCTCTATGTTCCATAAGGAGATAAAATGAGTAAGCTACTATGTGTTTATGTTGCTGGACTAGTATTCTTATGAAGCAGAGCTTGTGTCATACAATACTCTTATGAAACTCATTATTGTTGTTTTTATGTGCAGAATGAGAATATCAGCAGAGGGAGAGAAGTTCTATTTTACTGTTTTGATGTGCAGAATGTTGTGTTGAATCTGATGGGGCTGCTGTTTGGAAGGATTCACTGTTTTTTAAATCATGATTTGTAATAACTATATAATTAAGCATAATAGGATTGTATTTCTTTGAGAATCATGTTCTGTAATAATTATTATTGCTTGCAGCTTTTTTTCTTTCTTCTGTTTTTTCTTTACCTCTTTGGGTTGTATGATTAGTGAATGTTTTATGTGTTTGATATTAGGAAACTTGAGAATGAACATGTTCGGTGACATGGAGAAAATGATGTTTTCTTTTATGCCTAAACCGGTCGAACCAAACCACACCAAACCAGGCCAAACTGCAATGATAGAATATTTTTCACAAGAACCAAACGACCAAATTTTGAAACAAGGAAAATCACTAAATACATAAAAATTAATTGAAGTTATGTCATGAAATTCATGCAGTGTCAGAAGACAATGCAGCTTTGATCCTCTCAACAGTGCAAGCAATCAGATTGGTAACTATTGCCACTGACCTGAGAGAGAGCTTGGCGGTCAGGCCAGAATCAACTAGAATTTGAAAGGCAATAGTGAGAAGGGAACCACTAGAGCCAGAATCCCCCATGCCTCCTCCATCTGGAAGGATGGCAAAGCCAGAAGGAAGAAGAGCAACATAGTCAGGGTCACTCCCAATTAGTACCACATTCATGGCAACAATGTCCACTGGAGCATAAATCACAAAAGAAGTTGTTTTGTCTGTGCAGCTCTCTTGCAATATCAGCATGTTGCTTTGGCTTGAATTCGCACTCTATAAAATTAAGTTCATTTTTGAAAAGGGCAAGGTTAGTAATTCATCAATTGTGCTTAGGAGCAGAATATGGAATAATTAAGAAAATTAAAATAATAATAACAATAAGAGAGAGCTACATTTACTCGCAGTAGAGACACGCAATTTCCAGTGTTGCGACCATTAGCAATGTGTGCCATTTCTTGAACAATTCCACCATTGGAAAAAATGTCCCACTGCAACCACAAGTGATGAAGCTCAAGTAATTAGTCTAACCATTTTCATTCTTGTATTTCATGAATAATTTGGTTAATGTATTAGATCTGATAGATCATCCTAAGAATTTGAAGGATAATTAATTCACGTACCTCATTACGAGAGTTCTCATCACGGAGGAATTCAAATACCCTTTTGGGAGGAACTGGAAGCCAGAAAGATGTGGCGACGCTGAGCACAATACCGGGAGGCCTGCCAGGATCATCCACGCTGTTTTGGGTCATCACTCGAACATCATCAGCCCTTGTCCCAGACAGTGTTGTCCATGTGTGAGTGGTTGAAGCGCTTACTCCAGCACAGAAGCTTATGACCATCCTTTCAGCCAATTTTAACAGACTTTTTATGCCTTCTTGATGTGTAATCACTAATTAATCATGCATTAAAAAAAAAAGGCTTAATTAATGAATCCATGTGCGTGTACAACATGCTATATTAGACACATGCAATCTTTTAAGAGGACGTCTCTCGTGTTAGACAATACTAGAACGTAAAAGAATAGCCCTACACAAAATTGTTCTTACCACCAACATCACCAGTAGGGATGTTTGATGCCAGGGAACTGGCAAGACGTTCACATTGACGGTCCAAGGTAGCGACCCATCGTCTCGCCCCAAATGCATTGCCAGAGTTAACCAGCTGCTTGTACAGATTGTGAACACCACGTTCATCCACATCGACATGCTCAACCCATGTAACCTAAAGCACCAAAAGTTTTAAAATTAAATGACAAATAATGTAATGAGTTAAATACATGATGCAAGTCAAATATGAATCAGAGTTAAATACATAGTGTGTTTAATTATTAATTACATTACCTTTGAGTATCCATTTGGCATTTCTTGGATGAGACATCAAGAGGGTCTTCTTTGGCATGACCTTGGTGCAGGATTAAGGCGCAGAGTGTCCAAGGAGTCATCAACCACAGCCCAAGTGCCATCAGCATGCTGTTTGTAGTACCTCACATAATAACTCTCACGAGTTGGAACAAGCGGTGAGGGTACTTGAAATTCTGCGGTCATCTACCAAATCACAAATAATATAGTCAACCCGAACATATAATTAACCACGACAAGATAATGTTATTAAAAATATTTGAGATTCCAGGGAGAAGTTAATAGAATTGTAAAAGTAGATATATATTATACCACTTGCAAGGTTCCATTGTAATTTCCAGCCACTCCAGTTGACAGCACTTCCAGAGTCATAGCTCTCGACATAATCCCAGAAAACACAGTCGACCATTGATTCTAAGCAAGAAGATAAGTAAAACAAAAAATGATTAGGGTTTATGTGTTATTCCTCTATTTAAAGACATAATTAATATTTGTTCAATGTTGATGACACAAGTGCCAAATTCTTGGCCCATATAGGCAGGCTATATACCCTTGATATGCATATACCGTATACCAAATTCTTACTTAGTCACAGAAGAAGAAAATGCAGGTAGCGGGATAAAGAAGAAATAAGAAAAAGATGGAGAGAGAAGAGAAGAAAGAAGAAATGATGGCTGGCAGTGGCGGAGCCAGTGCATGCCCAGGGTGGGCACTGGCCCCCTCTCAAATATTGTTATACATACAATTTTATATTAGTATATTGTACAAATATTATAAAATTCCTCACAAATTCTTTAATGGCCACTATTTTCTTTGTTTCTCTTTCATTTTCATGTCTAAATTTCTTTTGAATTGCATGTATTTTGTTATCATAAAAGAGTGATAGATTGTTCATTCAAAAAGTAAAGAAAAAAATTTTAGAGAAAAGTGATAAAATTAGGAATTTCTTAAAAACTAGGTTGATTTGTTATAAAAGAAGGTGTTTGAATTTTTAAAGGTGCCCCCTCTTACTTCAATTCCTGGCTCCGCCACTGATGGCTGGGAGAAAAGAAGAAAAAGCAGATGAAGAAGATGGAGAGATGGAGAGAAGAGAAGAAAGAGGGAAAGGAATGATGACGGTTGGGAGAAAAGAAAAAGAAAAGAAGAAGAAAAGAAGAAAAAGCAAAGGAAGAAGATGGAGAGAAGAACGAAAGAAGGAAAAAATGATGACGGCTGGGAGAAAAGAAAAAGAAAATGAGAGTTTGTGGGACGGTTAGATTGTAATAAATACTACATTTGTATGGTTATTCAACAAGAAGATGCATCAGTCCAGTGGTGTTTGAGCCTTGTCTCCAAACTCCTGACCAGAGTTCGATTCCTCATGAGTTTACAAACTCCGAATTTTTTTTTCATTGAAGCAAGTTACACCCCAAAATTGCAAACACGAAAAAATTTATGAATAAACAATCACATTGAATTTGAAATTTCAGCAAATTAGTAGATCTAGATATAGCAAATTTGTTCAATGTTGATGACACAAGTAAATAAGGTTACCACATCCATGAGAATCTCAACAAGGTTGCTGTGGTTCATGACAACAACAGTGCTCTCGCGTGAAGCTTCACATTTGAAATGATTGTTTGGTTTTGGAGCAACACGAGGGAATGTTCTGATGTACTCGTCTTCATTGACCACAGTGGTGTTGCCATCAAGGCTGGTCATCCACAAGGGTTCACCCATTTGAGCCATTCTGATTAGCTCTTCCATGGCTGCCACTGCAATCTCGATTATCATCTCTCCGATAGCTGTCGGGCCACCGCAATTGGGGCAAGAGGCACTGCCTAGCTAGGGCTTCTCTGTACCTCATGTTATCGGCACGAAGCTTTTCATTTTCATTACGAAGTTGTGTGTTCTCATGAAGCTCTAGCTGAGTCTGTCAAAAAGGAAAAATAAATAAAACAAAGTTGTATATATTCCCAAACCCATTTTAATTAAAAACGTGTCATGAACAAAACATTATATACCTTCATATGGTTGCGCTTATTTTGAAACCACCATTTCACTTGGAATGGTTCCAAACCTAATTCCCGGCTCAGTTCCTTCCTCTGCTTGGGTTTTGGGCAGGGACACTCCTTGAATAAACTAAATAATAATATCCCAAGAAAAAAAACCAGAACATTAATTCAAGGTTTATTTTTTTATTTAAAAAAAGGACCATGATGAACTCATTAATGCTTAAATACTACTCACCTTCCATTTCTTGGATCTGATGCTGAGTGTGGCGGCGATGCGTCTTTTTCGGGCGAGGATCTTGGTCACCGAAACCGCCCTCAGGGTTGTTGCTGCCGAATTTGGTGTTGATCATATCCAAAGAGCTTAAAGATTTTGATTTTGATCCCGAGGCTTAGCAAGCTTATGGTACAATCACAGATATTACAGCGTCATGGAAAGTAGAGACAATTACGGCGTCATGGAAAGTAGAGACAATTACAGCGTCATGGAAAGTAAAGTAGAGACGACTTCTTGAACGTGTTCGTGCACGTCGCGACAAATGGTTTGGGGACGGTTGAAGCTTTAATTGCTAGGGTTTCTCTAAACTATAAGAGAGAGAGCAAAGAAGAAAGAGAGAAAGCAAAGAAGAAAGAGAGAAAGCAAAGAAGAAAAGAGAGGGAGCAAAGTAGAGATAATGTCTTATTCCTTCCACTCTTCTCTGAATCTTAATTTAGCTCCGCCAACACAGACAAGGGCCCGTGACCGTCAATGACTCGTTACTCCTTGAAAACGATGTTGCCATTGGAGTTGCGAGGAGTCTGGTGACTCCCAGAGATATGCGCATACTGGGAATGAGAGATGATAACCGCCTAGTGAGTGATGTCGTGGCAATGGGCGTGCAGAGTGCTACATGTATCGCAAGTGTGGGGCATCGCCTCATTGCAAAAACTCATGAAACGCAATTTCTAAAAGCTCAGTTGACGGCAGAGCAAAAATTGGTTGATGAATATCGGCACGACAACATAAGATTGAAGAAGGATGGGGCAAAAAGGGAAGAGGAGCATCGACGCCAGCTCGAGTTTTTGCAGGCAGAAAATGAAAGGTTATCCAAACTGGTAACTTTTTATGCTAAAGAAACGCAAAAACAGCCAACAGCCTCAGAGCAACCGAGTAAACGAAAACGCGGAGATGACGAAGAAGCGGTGCGTGAAAATCCGGAAGAGGATATTCAGAGCGCAAAACTAAAGGCTCCTTTGGTGGAATTATGAAGCATGGCGAGATGATGATGAAGAATATGAGGAAGAGGATGAAGAAGAAGAAGAGAAAAAAAAAATGTTGTTTTTTTGTTTTTTTTTTTTTAATGCAGCCTGTTTTAACACTCAGTTGTGAAAGAGTGTGGACTGAATTTGAATAGTGTAGAGAACATATAGTTTTTGTAAATTAAGAGTTGCAGGGAATTTCTATTTTTGACTGTGAAATGCGAAGTTAGAAAACACGTCAGATTGGATAGGGACATGCAAGAAAAAAAGAAAAGAAAAGAAGAGAAACAGATAGAAACATAATTAAGAAAAGGCATTGATGCCCCATTTTTTATGAAAAGGCGTGAAAGAAAAGTGCATAGATTGTAACAGGGGTAGTCAAAAGTGCAATCCTATGCAATTTCCATCAAGGGAAGGCCAGCCACCTTCAATTAATGACCACATGCCAACCCACGTGATGTCTAGCCAAAGAAAGACTTCTGCACACACAACACAAAACCTGATTTCTTCTTACAAAGATTGCTATACACGTGTCTCTCTGCTGATGGTTTCCAAGTTGGGCATTAAAGTAGTATTGAATTGATTGTACCAATGTCCTGTGGAGGTCAGACTCATCAAACATCTTCATTCTTCTAAATTTGAAAAAGGAAAACCGAAAGGAAAAAAAAAGAAGAAAAGGGATTTGAAAGATTGATAATAGCGTACCACCAATAGGCAAAAAGGCATTTCAGATCATGTAAAAGAGAAGAGAATCATTTTCTGTACATAATGGTGGTGTGAAAGGGGACCTTTTGGGACTTTTACAGTAGTTTTCTTGTTTTACATATATAATTTTGCATATTGTCTGTCCACTACTTTGGCATGAGAGGGAAGAGACACTCTCGTTAAGTAGTTTTTGTCTTCATTGTCACAAACACAAGTCTTTCCATTCTCTAGTTAAGGGAATAAGGAAAAATGAAGTGCAGAGAGATGGTAGTGGATCTGGGATGAAGGGAATAAGGAAAAAATGAGAGGTCTTCCTATCATTGCAAAAAACAGCATCATTAATTAAAGACAAATGATGATGTCTTCACATCATTGCAAAAGACAAATAAATGGCCCTTATAATTCTACCACTTTATAAAAAGTATGTTAAATATGCGTGAGTAGTTAAGATAATAACAAGCAGTAGCATTCTTTACATTTATTTTAAGAAAATAGTACACAGGCATACATGGGGCATAACAGTGTGAATTTTTTGGGGCACAACTTGTATTATGGTCAACATTCTTTTTTATAGTACAGACTTGAAGTACAATGTTCCTTCTTCTTTTTTGGTATGAGGTTCCAAATTTCCAATGACTCATTGAGCCAAAACAAGGTACACGTCCATTTCCCTTCACATGCTAAGACAGCTAGGCACTGTGTACCCTCTTAACCAAAACAAGGTACACGTCCATTTCCCCTTCCTCAGTATATGGACACCTATCCCTTCATATCAGCACCATTCATGCCTCTCTCTCTCTCTCTCTCTCTCTCTCTCTCTCTCTCTGTGGGTGATGTGTTTGCCCTTTTGTTTGTTCAACACATAGCTTGTTTGCCCTTTTAGTAAGTAGATGTAAAGCAATAGTATATGCTGCATGTTATTGGACTTAATTGCACAATTAGAATCATCCCGATCTGTCTTTCTTATTGCAGATTCAAAGATTTCAATAAAGAATTGTTCGTGAGAACGATAGCTATGGTTTACATTGATATAAAAAGCTGAAATTTTAGAAGGTCAGATTGCCTATCTCCCACAACTTTATGTTTCTACAAATATTGTTTTCTAGTATTGATTGGTAGGTATTATTTCTTCTTTCTTCTTGGATAACAAATAGAAAAGAATGGACAAGAGTTGGATAGATATACGAGATCGAACATTTACGCAATATCTCACTGGAGTTGAGAATTTTTTGGTTTAAGAACTATGTAAGTACTCTAAGTCATTTGTGGCTAAAGCTTGATACATGAGTAGATTAATTGATAATTGTAGTTATGTTTCTTTGGTATATATAGGTGACGACACAGAGAAGAACTTCTAATATGGTGTTTTATGAAGAAATCATTAGTTTGGCTAATGGTCCTGATGAGTTTGCACGAAAATTTAAGGGATATTTTGTCAATGGTTTTAGATTTCGTACAAAGAAGTATGAAAATCATAGAACCACTCAAAATTCTGGTGTTGTTTTGAAGGCAAATACTATGAGTTATGCTAGTGTGAGAGATCAAAATCCTCGATCAGGTGATGTGACATTTCATGGAGTGTTGACAGATATAGTTGAAATTTGGTACACCGATACCTTGAAATTTGTCTTGTTCAAGTGTGATTGGGTTGATAGTCTTGTGGGAGTGAAAGAGGATGAGTTTAAATTCACACTGGTGAACTTTAATCATTTGTTGTACAAAGAGAATGGAATAGGGGACGAGCCTTTCATTTTGGCTCAACAAGCAAGACAAGTTTGTTATGTGCAAGACCCTTTGGATTCCGATTGGCATGTTGTTCTTACGATGACTACCAGAGATCTATTTGATATGTATTCGAAAGATTCATCTCGTACTCCTACAGCGGTACCTCAAGTCGAGCTTTACGCAAGCCAACAATTGGATGAAACTATATATTTGCACGATAAAGATGTTAATTGGGTGCGACAAGGAGTGGAAGGAACTATTGTGGAGACAAATGTTGTTGAAAATCTTCTTGAGATGGAAGAATCTGATTGACCATTATATATTTATCCTTGCTATAATTTATTTTCTTTTTCATTAATATATAAGAATAATTTAGTATATGGAGTGTGGTTTAATGTAATTGACGTCTTGCTGAGGTTTATAATTTAAATTTTTTTACACTTGTCTTTGTTGGATTTTTTTTATATAATTATTTTATTCCAGTGGTTTATGGCGCCTAAGAGAACAAGAGGTATGTCAATGGAGGAATTGCTTCCCCCATCTCCTTTGAGACGTAAAAAGGGCAAGCACCAGGCACAAACATCTCAACAACGTAGTTCGAGTTCGAGCCAGCCTCAAGTTACTTCATCAAGACAGCCTACTTCCTCGGTTCAAAGTGAACAAGCATATGTTGTGAGACGTCAACGCGCCCAGCTAGAGACACAACTATCTCAGCAAAATGTTGTTGCATCTGAGGATGACCATTTGACAGGCCAACCAGATGAGTCAGGTTCTTATGTGCTTATACTCATTATCTTCATTTTATTTAATGATATTTCTCTTTATTAAAAGTTTTTCAAATACATAATTATTACTAGGGCAAATGGAATCCGAAGATATTATTAAAGGACGTGGTGCTGCTCGGAGTATTCCTCAATGGGGGACTGGAAACATATTGCATGTTACGTTTGATCCTGAGTGGAAGCCAATTAAAGCTAATGCATCATTGTTTAGTTCACAGCTTGGAATCATAGCACGAAATGGAAAAAAAATTCCTCTAACATATCCTACATGGAATGACATGCCTGATGATATATTAGACAACATTTGGAAGGATATCACAGTAAACTATACTTACAAAACCTTCACATTTGTGATAATGTATGTGTATTCAGTTTGATTGATAATTAAAATGTTATAATTGTAGGATAATACAGATGCCCCTGAGGCATATAGATTCCATTGCCTAAAGGTAGTTGGTAATAGATGGAGGGATCAGAAGTGCCGACTGAAGCAGAAATGGTATGATAGATATGACACTGATGAACAACGCTTAGCCATCACTCCTCCTCGGGTGGTCACAGAGCAGTGGAAGACACTAGTAAAATATTGGGGTCTTCCAAAAGTAAAAGTAAATATCTAATAAGTTTATAGTTTATGTTTGTAGGAGAGATGAATTATCATTGATAAAACCATCTTGTAGGAATGTTCTGAGATGAATAAGGTCAATCGTGCACAAGGAGGTGCTCCACATAGGACTGGTCGCACATCTTTTGCTCAGTTGAGAAATGTGGTAAGAACACTAGATTGATTATAAATGTGGTTGGCTTTCTATTGATTTATGTTGTTGTATTAATTTTTTTTGTTATGTGCTAATGATTCTTTCTATAGTCATTGACCATATAGGTATTGTTATTAGCTAATCCTTTTTGTTCAGGCATATATCTTGAATGGCTAGCAAATAATGCTAACAGAAGATTTAGAATTTGTACTATGGCTGTATGTAACAAATTGGTCATTGTTCATTGGTCTTCTTTTTAGATATATATTTAACGAGATCAAATTTTTTTTCTTACATAGATGAAAGAGAAAGGAGAGAAGACTGATCGTCTGAGCATGTTTATCAAAACTCGAAAAAAGAAGAAGAAAAATGATGAAGATGAAGTTTTTGATGAGGACAGTGCTGATATTATTGTAAGTTTGAATATAGAGTTGTTTTGAAATTTTATCTTTTAGCCAAATGAACCAATTCTGCAAGTGTGATTTTGTAGAATCAATTCAACCAATGTTTGGAAGAAAGGGTAGAAGATGAACAAGATGAGTCATTTAGAGAGGAAATATTTACTAAAGTGATGGGAATTGATGCACATGGGCGTGTTCGCATGTATGGGGCTGGTGTAACTCCATCTCAAGTGTTTGGTCAAAAATCAAATTCTGACAATAATGAGAATAGGATGAGAAAGGAGCTATAGAAACAATATCAGTCAAAAATAGATGATCTCCAATCCAAGTTAAATGAAGTTAGCTCACAACTCAGTCAAGTAATGACTCATGTTGGTTTCCAAACCACCCCAGAAGAAACCGGAAGCGGCCAGGTACATTATATTTAATGCCTTTCTCTTATTAAAGAATAAATACTGTTTAAATTGAAGTGATCTTAGTTTTTATTGTAACTTTGAAATGTTTTATATTTCCTATATCCTCAATAGATTCCAGATGCCTCAAGTATGCATCAACGAAGACTTAGTGTTAATAGCGAGCTGCAGCCTAATTTAGACTTGGAGGCATAAAAGAAATTGTTTTCATTAAAAGGTTAGATAATTATCTTCGGAAAAAAATTAAAATGTATTTTTTTTCCATTCATTTATTTATGTATTTGTCACTATTTTTAGGTTAGGGGTGAAGATGAAATACAAGATAATGATGACTCCTTCAACTTTGAACTCTATTAATTTTAGTACTTTTGAATCCTAATATTTTGTTTTATATCTAGAGATGGTATTGTTTACATATGACTTGAGATTGAGATTCTATAATTATTAAATTTTTTTGTGTTAATGCAAAAGATGATACTTTCAAGTACATGAATGAAGTTATTTTTGTTTTGATCAAGATATAACACCATTTTATAAGTTTTTATAGTCAATTCTAATTAAAAATCACAGTTTATATGTCAATTAAGAGTGTCATTGGTGTTGCAAATTAAATTTTTTGCGTTGAAGCAAGCTGTGCAAAATAATAAATTCAAAAATAATTCAAAAAACTGAATTTATTAAAATTGCGTCACATAATTATTGCGACACTACATACAATCACTAAATCTTTTTTAACGACGCATGCCACCGTCGTATATATTGTCGCCAAAAAGGCATTTCCTTTGTCGTGTAAGAATTAGCAACGGAACGGCACCGTTGCAATTACTTTAGTTGCTACACGAGCTCGTGTCGAACTAGTGTTGTAAAATCACATCTTAAATTTTACGCTCAGTTTATTGTGACAATTTTTAACCATCGCAAATGCGACGCAATATGTTATTACGACGGGCCCTAAGTGTCGTAAAAAGGGCTCAAATCATTTGCGACGATCATTTGCGACGCCTTTTATTGCGACGTGACAAAAAACGTCGCATTGCCATCGCTAATCTCTATTTACGACGCTTTTTTGTTTTTTTGTGACGGACTTTGCATGTCGCTAAAGGCCCTTTTGTTCGTAGTGTATGTGTGTATCTCTACTCTTAGTATTTGATTCCCTTCTTGAGATCTAACCAAATATTGTGCTTCTATTTCATATACTCACTTAAGCTTGTTTGAGAGAATAAAACCATAGGTTCTGAGTGATTGAGTGCTATATGTGAGAATTAGAGTTGAAGCATGTTCTTTCTTCAAGGCTTGAGTGTGCTTGCTTTGAAACCGTGTGCCTTTGAGTTATAGCTTCCACATTACACACTGATTGATCACCTATCTTGGCAACTATATGGTGTTGGAGGTATGACCAAAGTTTTCTTTCGTTTTCATTAGTTGATTTCAAGTTTTACTAACCACTTTGTTTTGTAGAGTTAGTAAAGCGTTTGTGGGTAACGTTTCTGTTAAACCCTCAGGAGACACAACTCCTCCTACTAGGGATGCCTAGAGGTTTAAAGGCTTGTTGCAAATGCTCAATGCAATCGAGTTACCTGCGGAAGTGGTTTAGTTAACTTCTTGTTTTGTTTTTAACTTTGTTTTATGTTGTTTTGCTCGAGGACTAGCAAAATCTATGTCTGGGGGTATTTGATCAGTTCATAATTGTATATCAGTTTGCACCCCTCTAGCTTATGATTTGGTTATGTTATTGAGTTAAACTTGTGCTTTTAATCCCTTTTCTGTTTATCATTCAGTTCATTGGGCCTTAGGTAGCAATGGTGGCTTTGGATAGGAAAAGATGCAAAATGGTGCAAAAACGAGCAGACTGAGTTAGCAATTTGTTTCAGCCTTAACTTCCTCCTCCCAACTTGTATTGGCCCAATTTATATGTGGTTCGAAAGAAGAGATTCTGAACTGCAAGATGGACTGCTAAAACGTATCAATTGATGAAGTCAAGCCCAATCCGTGGGCTCATCAAAATGCACACCATACATTCCAGTCTATTTTTCAGCAGTCAACTTGCAAGGCCCAAAACGTACACTTGTACTGCTCAGATGGGAATGCATTCATCATACAAGTTGTTCCAATGGGTGTCTATTATGACATATCCAAATTTGAGCCCCATTGGATACATATTGAAACCTCAGGCCTTCCTACACCAAGCCTGGTTCAGAAGGAGGAATGGTGGTGTTGGATTTCATCATGATGTTCCTCCCTCTTAGCCCTATAAATAGAGAAGTCTTTAAGCTACAAAATGCACTTCAGCCATCCTCCACACTTCCATCATTCCATCAACACATCCAGAAATCATCCTCATACACTCCCATCAACCCCATACACTCTAGCAATCAACCCAATACTCTAAACTGCCCCAAATCACCAAAACAGCTCAAGAAAACCTCCCTTCCATTTCCCTATGAATTTCCTCTTTCTTAGCCATCACCACTCACCCAAACTCATCCCAAATCACCTACTAGCTGTCATACATCATTCTAGACGTGGGGAAGCTCTTGGAGAAGCATTAGGCGTAGAGAAGCACTTGAAGAAGTCTTGGACACCACAAGAACTTCAGAAAATGGGTTTTTCTACTCTTATTGCATTCCTTATGTTTTCTCATTTCTATCTAAGTTTCTTTTCCATTATGAGCAGCTAATTTCATAACTAGGGCTTCGATGTAACCTAACATGAATATTCTGGGTTTATAAGTTTGAAGTTTGGAGTTTCAAGTTTGATTCATGATTCATGTTTTTATTCATTATGCTTATCAGTTAATATACTTGTTTGAATGATTGATCACCATTAGAACTTGTATGTTAGCTATCTTGGTTTGAATCAAGAGTAGACACCACGCTTTGATTCAAATTGAACTATGAATAGGAAGAGTATGTATGGACATTCGACAACAGGGATTAGATACATGCTTGGTTGTTTAAATTATTCTTCTATGCTTAATGGGTTCCTAATGCTTAATTTAGGTTAGACAACAAATGATCAAATTAGGGAATTAGGAACACAAGGTTAGAACTAGACATCATGGCCTAATCATACTTTAGCTAGAATCAATCTTTGAATATGAATTAGACTTGTTATTTGACTCCTTATAACCCAGAATTGAATTGTTATGGTGATTCGAATGCCCTAGTCTCCAAATCTGTTTTCCAACTCTTAAAACCACTCTTTGTTACATTTGTTTACTTGTTTTTATTTGCAATTTCATTTTGCTTCTTTTGTTCAACAATCACAACCACTTTTACTTTAAATTCTATTTTAGACATAACCTCCTACTTTCTTGAATTTGGTAATCTAAGTACATAACTAGTTTTAACTTCTCAGTCTTCGTGGGTACGACCTCGTACTTGTCTTGCTATACTACTAATTGCCCCGTACAATTGCGAGTTAACATAATATTAACAACAGTGGGCCAAAAATAGCCTATACTTAGAGCCTTTTGGGCAAGTGATTTGCCCCTAGAGTGGTTGTCACACTCGCCGTCGTGAATCTTGTAGAGCATCTAAAGTGTTTGAGGGTATTTTATGCAGGTGAGATGAGGGCCGGAGTATGATCTGTGAATAAGCTTGTTGTCTTGCATGTAGTATCTCGCGGCCTTCTACTGGACCTTCCTAGCTTCAGATTTTTCCTTTGGCATATTTCCATTTTCCAAGTAGTCGATGATGGGGTCTTGCCAGCTAGGGTCCTCATCAATTTGCATTGAGTCAATCTGCTCTTTCTCTTCGATGCTTCATCGGTCAAGGTGTACGATCGGGATGGAGTGTTCGAACTAGGTGTCCATCGCTGATACTAAACTTGCCAATGCATTGGCATGAGTGTTTTCTACCTAGGGAACTTGTTGGATAGTGAAAGTAGGGAATTCCTTCAAAAGTGTTTGGACTTTGTCAAGGTACTGGATCATTCTTAGATGTTTCGCCATGTACTCACCTGAAGCTTGATTTGTGATTAGCTGGGGATTTGAATAGATGGCTAATCTTTTGATTGAAAGTTCTTTTGCTAGGGGCAATCCGGCAAGCAGCAAGACGGGGTGACTCCGAGGCCATGGTGGCAATGTGTTCGTGATGTGGAGTGGCAACGGGTACTGTAGCGGCTGCTGTGCTTGCTGCGAGGTGGCCGTGGGATGGCGCGGTGCCCCCAGCTAGGTGACCTTGCGGCTGTAGCGCGGCGGTGAGCAGCAAAGTGGAGTTGTCGGTCACGGGATTGAGAGGAGGTGCAGCGGCGGCAACAGGGTCTGCAGTGGCAGCTACGGCGCTGTGAAGGCGAGCCACGACCTCGGCTACAGCGTGGGACATGCTTGGGGCCACATCGTCGTGGTGGCCTGGGCCAGTCGCGGATTGGGCAATCGCGATAGTTTTTCTCCTTGTTTGTTTGCTTCCGGCCATGGTTCTTCAAAAGGCTTTGATTGAGTGAAAAAAATGGAGGAAGCGAATTCCTTTAAGTCAAGAGCACGTGTTGAGTATAACTCATGCTCTCGATGAAAGCACCAAATGTTTGTGGAAAAATCCTCACTGGAGAATATTTGCTTGTGGATTCTTGAACCTTTGATCTTCCTTCTCTCTCGTCCTCGGTTCCTAAAAAAAAGAATGGAGTAAATAGACCACACCCGGGGGGTGTTGGCTAAAGGTCCTTTGATGCCTAAGTTAGGTCGATTGATATATGGTATAAACCGGGTGGCCGAACCCGTGCATGGTGGTCGGAGCTGTGTATGTAAAAATATGGAGAGAGGACTGAGGTGTGGCTGGCGCCGATGGTGATGCCGTAGGCTAGAGAGAGAGAGAGAGAGAGTGGGAGAGTTTTGGGTGTATTTCTCGGGTTTTGGGTGTATTTCTTGGATTAAATGAATAAGTTTACGTTTTCCAAGAATTTGAGGAGTATTAATTAAATAATTTTCCTTATCGTATATCTTGATATTAGTATACTGAATTGAATTATTTTCAAGTATCGAACGTTACATATGTACGTATACAAAAGGATTTTGTTGCATAGTGTTTTGGCATTATTTTCTAAAACGGAGGGGGTTATTTATGTTGAATATAAATTATGTTTAACACTTTGTTTTTGTCCACTCACATTTTATGTATTGCTCCCTCCCAAGTCCTAGATATCCGAGGTCAAGACCACCATGTCGACTCGAGGCATCGAGGCTGTCCCCACTGTAGGAATTCCTCCTTTATCTTTCTTTACTTTCCTTTTCCCCGGGTTGTAAACTTAATCTTTAGTTGCTTTGCTTGCTCGTTTCGAGTTTGGGTAGAAGGTGTGAAGCCCATTTCAATAGTCTTAATTATTGTGCGTGCATTTACCTTGTGCATGCTGGAAGTTGGGTTTGTTCTGTTATTTGGTTGCAGGTAATGTAAATTGGGAAGTGTTCCATTTACAAGTTAGACTCTGCCGAAATTTTGGTAGATGTCGAAGTCTTTATACGTTTAATTAGGGCTAAAGGGCTTCTTATTAAAGAGGGTCTGACATCCACTTGACGGGAAGCAGGGTTTGTCACGGATTTCGAGGGGGAATAAAGGGCGGGTCCTGTTATGAGGTCTTGATACATAGGCCACATATTGACTCTTTCCTACTCCCACTGAAACCCACATACTTCTATTTTTGTTTCGGCTTGGGTTCTGTAGATCAACATCTTCATGCCTCAATGGTATCTGCTGATTTCTTCTCTTAGGCTGATATCGTGGCCTCTCGCACCTATCTTGGTACTCATGTAATGGCCGTTTGTTCGGCCTTGTCTCCATATGGCCCTTGGGCTATATGGGCTGTAATTCTTGGCTGGACTTTACATCATATTCTTCCGAGCAATTTTGGGTCTACTTGTCTGGATTTGCTTTTCTTGACCAACTCCCTAGTTGGTTCCCTGGATGGCTCCTTGGGTTTTGGTGGAACTACCTCCAATGAGACCTCACATTGACATCGATTGCATAGCACAATGGCCTTGGGAGGCTCTTTCCTAATTGGAATCTTCACATTTAGAGCCTTGGTCACTTCCGGGTGCATCTTGGCCTTACCCTTCGCCTTATGATCCACCTGGGTCTCCATTGCTCTTCTCTTCGTCACTGCTTTTCCCGAGCCACCCAAGTTCAATCTTGGTCGAGGTTGATCTGGCCTTAGGAAGTTGGCATTCACCATATTGCCCTGAGCATTAGGAAACGAATTCTGATCGATACCCATTATAGCTTTCTTCGGAAATTTCAAGATCTTTCGATCAATGAGGTCCTGCACAACATTCCGAAAAACAAGGCAATTGTTAGTCGAGTGAGACCATACATTATGCCACTTGCAAAAAGTCTTATTTCTAAGTTTGTTAGTTGGCGAAATATCATGACCATTAGGCAATTTTATCATATTTTCTTTTAAAAGTTGGTCAAAGATTAGTTTGACTTTGGAAATGTCAAAGGTATAGGACTTGGTTCCGATTCCCTTTTGTGAGGTTTTGTTAAACTTAGAAATTTGGACCGTCGTCGGCCTTTGATCCTTGGAGGCTTTGGACAAAGCCTTGCATACGTATGGTTCGCTGACCACTATTTAGGCCAAGTGTACCCCAACCGATTCTTCTTCTTCCTCTAGAAAGACTTCCTTGACTCTTTCCTCCGAGTCCATATCTTCAAAGTCCACTACATGGACAACCATGGTTCTAGATGTGGAAGGCTTTGGCAGATCTCTATAAAAGGTCGGCCGAGATGTTAATCGATTCTTTTATTGTTCCTCCTTCAGAAGAGCTTCATATCGATCCACTCGAAGTAGGAGGTCGTAAATACCACCGAACTCAATACCCTCGAACTTCTTCTGGAGGTTGAGCAACAACCCACCTTGGGCAAACCTTGCAAACTCATGTTCACGCATGTTGACCGTATATCTGGCCCTTGCTTCTATGAACTTCCCCAAGTATTCTTGGATTGACTCATTTGGTCCTTGGCGCATCTTAGCCAAGTTAGCCATCGAAACCTCTGGCTCCGGCAGATAAAATTGTTCGTGGAAGATTTGCTCAATGGTATACCAATTTGGAACAAAGTTCTGAGGAAGTTTGACATACCATAAAAAAGTAGCCCCGTGAGGTACTCGGGAATAGCCTTAATTTCAAGGCCTCACGATGTCTGATTTCCGCACATTGAGCCGTGAATCTGCTAATATGCTCCACCGTCAACTGAAGTTCGTCTCTTGAAAATAATGTAAAATCCGGAACTTTGAATCCTCGTGGAAACTCCTCTTGATCAAAATGATCCGGATATGGCCTTCGATAAACTGGTATACCAATCCTCCTAGCACAAGGCACCGTATCTTGGATCATCTGTTTGATCGCGCTTTGGTCGAGCGCTTGGTTTCCTAGTAGTGGATTATTCAAGTTTGCATTCCCACAAAGATTATTCCATCCACCGATTCCGGCAAATTGGTTGATATGAGGTCTAGTAAAGTTAACTCTTGCCCTTTGGTGGGCTTGTGGGCGGAATTAGTTATGTGGTGGGAATCCTTGGAATTGGTTGCCGCCACATATGTGTTATTACCCATCGGCGGAACATTGACAGCTGGGGCTAGGTTTTCCCCAGCTAGTGGATTCGATTGAGGCAGATTTGCACCAAAGATGTTTGGTTGGACCTCCACCTGAGGCCCCGTCGCTGGCACTCTTTTCAAAACCACCTGATTCCCATTTTAGCCATTTTGCTGGCCTAGCAATCGATCAAACCTCTCATTTATCTAAGCATTTTGGGTAGCTATGGTTTGAGGCATGTCTTACATTCGTTGATGGTTGAGTTGGTTTGATGTCTCCATTGCTCGGATGAGTTGTTGAATCTCCAATGAAGTGGCCGGGTTCGGCCTTAAGACTGGTCCTCCAAAGACTTCCGCAAAATGTTCGACCACCACGTGGTTGGGGTCGACGATTGTGGCTCAGCCAATAAACTCGTAAACACTGTTAGTGCTACAAGTAGAAAGAGAAGTCATCAGTTACTTGTAAACTGTTGCTCTCAATTAATATGTCTGGTCACTTCCTATATTAGTCAACTCAAAATTAGATGCATTCATTTCAATTCCATCTAGTTTTTCTGACCGTTGGATATTGGGTATATATAATACTATTTGCACCCCTTCACACACAACAGTTAGAAGGCACCCCTTCAAACACAGCAGTTCGAAACCTGTTATAATTTAAATTCAAATTAAATGAAAAAAAAAAATGAAAAATAGCAATTTAATTAACGGTGGAAAATCAAGTTGATGAGACACTAGAGCATTCGATTTCACAATAACCAATTCCATTTAATTCTTATAGCCAATTAACCTTAATTACTACCTATGTTGACAGTTGGTTTCTCCTAATTCATTCAATATCCTTTTCCGGGCTCAACCAAAAGTATTCTTGATTAACAACCCATTCTCTCTCGAGCAATGAATTTAGAAAATCAAGAACCCATTAAGTTCTATGAGAACCTGCAAGAAAACTGCATAAGTCATGTTAGTCCCTCTTGGGCACTCATTTAAGAGTCTTGTTTTCTCCTCCTTAGGAATGTCCCGGACTGACATCAATTTCCTTGATTGCTTTCCTTGGATGGATTTTGTCACGTGCATGAAAACATCCGGAGGTTTTGGGCCTACTTCCGCAGGTTGGGCTTGGCCCTCCGAGGACTTGGCTTGACATATGGTGAGACATCGTGGCTTCCGGAGCCCTAGTATTGATTGAAAATAATCCACCGAGATGTTGGGGAGGCATGAGAGCCCAATGAATTGCGTGAGCTTCCTTGACGTATGACCAACTCGTGACGAGCCCACAAAATCTTTGAATTAAGAAAACACTTTCTTATATATATATATATATGATCTTAAGTTTGAACCGAGAAATTTCCAGCCACCCCAACATCGGTGAATTTCTTTTAGTCACGACTAGAGACTCCGAAAGCCATGACGTCTCACCATATGTCAAGCCAAGTCCTTGGAGTTTCAAGCCTAACTCGTAGAAGTAGGCCCAAAACCTCTGGATGTTTTCATGCACGTGACGAGATCCATCCAAGGAAAGCAATCAAAGAAATTGATGTCAATTCGGAACATTCCTAAGGAAGAGGGAATCAAGTGATCAAATTTGCAATCCGATGATCTCATTCAAATAAATTCCGCTGATTTAGGAAGCCGCACAAGGAAAGATTTTGAATGAAGTTGACCTTTGGCCATTTGATGGCCAGCCTATGGGTTGATGGATGCCCCTATATAAACCTCATCAGACAAAGAGCAATGGACCCTGAGATCAGACACAAAAACCTACTTTTTGTCTTTCACTTTTCTATCCCTAGATTAGGTTTTTATTTTACAAGCCAGTAGACTAGATCAGTTCTTCGCTTTCGTTAGTGTAAGTTTAATTTCTTGCATTTTTCATTACGTTATTTTAAGATTCAAGTTTATTGCTTTACTTTTAATTGTTATCGAATTTGCTTTAAGTTTAATTTAATTTCAGATTACTTTATTTTATTGCCTTTATCGTTCATATCGTTCTCGTTTCATTCCTACTTAAATTTATGTTTATTGTAGCTTTGATCTTATTTTTACATTTACTTTCTTATTATTTAGTTTAATCACCTTTTAATTTAATTTGCAACATTATTATTAAATCCCAAAAAATACTAAAAATACCCATACGAAACCTAACCATCATTGACCTCGAGGAAGTAAAAAAACCTAGGCCAAGAGGAGGTTTCTTGCTTGGCCGATCAATTGGCTGGTTAGAAGTCAAAAGCTCGAACACAATAATCTAACTTTTTCCCTTTAAGCCAATCAGTGGCTTGGTGATGGCATACCTACGCAATCTAAGAGAAGAAGGACCAAAAGTTCCTTCCGTCGGCCACCTCAGCCGAAAAAAGGGAAACAACATGAAATACTTGAGACAAATCATTCTCTCAATGAAGTAGACATTGTATCTACTGGTCTTTACGGATTATCAATGACGAGTTGAAAATCCTATAACTAGGAACAATACGAAATAAGGGTTATAGATGAAGGTATCTTGAATCTAACTTATTTATATTACTTTCTCTCTATCTTTCAAACTTCTTGGACTACTGTTTAAAATAACTATTAATGAGACATTTTCTATAAACAATAGACTTGACCTTAGATTTAAATATGAAATTGGGTGCTTGAGGATGAGGAGGGGGTGCTTGACTGGGTTAGTGTATTGGAGGTGGGCAAGGGAAAATTGGGTGGGCTGAGAGAGTTAGGTGGTTAAGGTTGTGGAACCGCATGGTGGTGGATTTGAGGAGGTGTTGGGTATCGTTGAATTGGGTTTTGCGGAGCTTGTGGATTGGTGCAAATCAAGGTGGTGGGCGGTTTTGTTGGAGGACCAAAATGGAACTCATGCATAAATCCAGGCACCTTTTCAATGAAAAACCTTTATTTTTTGTGTGTGGTTAAAAATCCAATTTACCCTTAAAAATTATAGCATGTGTCATCTACGTGATTCAAACTGATGGAAAATGTGAGACTAGTTTGCTACGAAATAGAGACTGGCATGTGCCATCTAGTTGGAGAACGAAAATATAACTCGTGCACAATATTCATTTAGGTCGAAAACCCAAAGAAAAGTTTGTGAGAGTTGTAATAGAGAAAATAATCGGGTGGGCTGGAGCCTACATGGAGGGGGTGATATGGGACCCAAACTGTCTCACAAATGATTTTTCTATTTTTATTTATTTAATTATGATTTTGTCTTTTATACAAACGACATTCCAGAAGGAGGAATCAAACCAATAACTTCAAATGGGGGTAAATGTTCTTGGCTACTTGAGCTTGAAAAAACAGAAAAAATCAAATTTGAGTACTCTTCTAACACTGGAGAATTGCGATTGGAGTTGATCAGCATAAAATTATTATTGTTGTGGAAAAAATAAGAAGGAAAATCCAGAAGTTGACGTCCTCCCTTACGTTATTTGGAAAATAAAAATAACGCATTAGTTTTTAACTTACGTGTGTAGAAACCAGAAACAACAGGTCTCCTACATAAACATTAATAACACTGTCCACGTTCGCGCTTCATCACTCAGCAGCAGCCATCTTGCTGCCCACTGAGCAATATAAAAACATATATACAGAGAGAGAGAGAGAGAGAGAGAGAGAGAGAGAGAGATGGGTTGGGGTGGGATATTGGGTTTTGAGTATGGAATTGTCCAAGCACCATTGGGACCTGATATTTCTGGACCCGAGCTTGTTGCTGCTGTTGCTAATGCTGGGGGACTTGGTTTCCTCAAAGCCCCTGATTGGGTATGCTTCTTTCCTTTCACTTTTCTTTTATTTACATTTCTTTCTTTTATGATCTTAATTTCCCATATCAGAATTCCAATATTGTTCTTGATAGTGGTTTTATCTAGTTGGAAAATAATATGATTAAACTAGCTAAGGATGGTTTGCAATATTTCTGTGTTTTCCCTGCAATTGCTCAAGTAATTAAGCCCCTTTTTTCTTTAGATGAATCTTCAGCCCTTGGTTTCTGAACTTAAATTCCCATTTTCAAAACTTAAAGGTAGATTTGGAGATCAATTTGACTAACCGCTTCAGGTCTAGTCTGATCAGCAATATCAGCTAAATTTTTACCTCTTGCAAATTTTAAAACTTAAAAGTACAAACCCTGGTCTTTTTTCATGTAGTCTGTGTTGTGTACCTTCAATTTTTCCACATCATTCAACCATTGCAAGTTGGCTTTATTTGAATGTTCACACTTTAATATGTGCTTTAACAATAACGATTCGAGACGCATATGTGGATCGTGCCAAGCAATAACATCCAGCTAGCCATTGGAGTTACTCTGCATCCATGTCAATTTCCCCGAATACAGACTTCTCTGCCTCAAATTGGTACATCAGTTCAACTGAGTAATGCTCTAATTTTGAGATTTTCCTTTGTTCATAAACTTTTTTAGGACTTGTAGTCCATTTTCTAAGTCTTACTCTTTTTATTCTTTGGATTAGATTGGCCATTTGTCTTCTTCCAACCAGTTTGAACGTTCTTTCCCTCTTGTAGTGAAGAAAATAAGGACTGAGATGACCGTGAGCCTTAATGATTATCACTCAGTCTTCATGCCTTTGATTGCTTTTTCTTGGCTGCATAATTCATATACACCAGAAGTCTGATCACAAATGCACAAATACATGCCCACCCAGTCTCAAACCTGAGAGGGTGAGGAGGCGTAATTATGCCCGAGGCCACTTTCCATGCCTTCACCTCTTTTGTTTTCTATGCCACATCATTAGCTTTTCCAAGGAAGCTCTTGCAAAATTCAGATCAGTGGTTCAAGGTTCAGTATGGTCTGTCATTTGGAAATCTGGAAGTGCATCTGTGATAGTTATAATCTCTTCCATAAAGGTGGAAACAAACAGGCAAAGAGGAAAAGAAAAAGAAAGATATGGAAAAAAGCAGCTAAACGGTTCTCCGAATTGATTATGTGAATATATCAATATAGAATAACTGGCCTTTCTTGGTACTATGGTCTCCTTGCAGTATTTTAGCAGCAAATCGCTGTTAAGCTTATATTAATATAATCACTATGGTCTCCTTGCAGGATAACTTGTGAACATAAATATGCCATTAAAGAAGAAATTTCTGATATACTAATTCTGACTGATCAGGAGTCACCACATTACCTGCGGGAGCTCATAAGGAAGACTCGAAGCTTAACTGACAAACCGTTTGGGGTTGGTGTTGTTCTGGCATTTCCGCATGAGAAAAATATACAAGTCATTTTGGATGAAAAGGTAGCAGTGCTGCAGGTTTTCTGGGGTGAATGTTCAGAGGAGCTTGTGTTGAAAGCTCATCAGTCTGGGGTTAAGGTTGTTCCTCAAGTAAGTGTTCCTTAAACAATACTGTCGTCGGTGATAATTATGACATAGTGAGCTGTTTGCTTTCATTTCTCTCCTCATTCAACCATTCATATCAGGTTTATCAGAATTGTTTTGTTTGCTTTCCCCGCTCTTCGGAAAGTATCTTTTTTTCTCTCCATCTTTTTTAAGAATTGTATGTAGAGTGCTGAACATGGCTCAAAGGTTAGACTAAGGGCAGTATGGTTTACTTGGTGGATGGTTGGTCAATCTTTTCACTTTGATGCAAAATAATTATTGCCTTGGTGATTATTTTTTCCCCGGACTTCCTGCTGAGTTCCATATAATTCCATTGCAGGTTGGTAGCTTGGAGGAAGCGAATAAAGCAATATATGCTGGTGTAGATGCAATTATTGTTCAAGGGCGTGAAGCAGGAGGGCATGTGATCAGTCAGGTGAGAGTGCTTGTTGGGATCCAAATGTATGAGTGTTATTATAACATTTTCGCTTCTAGAGTTAATGGTAGTTGTATCTGATTACTCTGTCCTTCTTCACTTGGAATATAAAATAACATTAAAAAACAGTTTGAAAGAATGTAAATTTCGGTTTGGGATGGTTTACCTCTCCTTTGAAACAACGACTCCAAAAGAACTATAAGTTGTGAAATCTGAATTGTATTCTTCTCTATTGGAGGAAAGTATATATACAGCCCGGCTAACGTTACAATAGGAAATAGATATAAAAGAATTCCTAGTCTATAGGGATTGACAATTAATATAGTTGACTGGAGAGATATAAACGGGATATACATCAATTAGTTATAAATCAGAGATGCTGTCTAACACTTCCCCACAAATCCGACGATGTGGAAGAGATGAGATTTGAACGAAGGAGGTGGAAACGATGCTTAGAAAGGCCCTTGGTGAGGATGTTAGCAAGCTGATCAGAAGAGGAAACAAATTGAACTCGGTGAGAGCCAGACATAATGCGCTCCAGAATGAAATGGTAATCGAGTTCAATATGTTTAGTGCAAGTATGAAACACCGGATTGGAGGCCATGTAGGTAGTGTTGAGATTGTCACACAACAATAAGGTTGGTCCAGACGGAGAAAGCGCCAACTCATGAAGGAGATGAGAGATCCATGTAGTGTCTGCACAAACATGAGCCAAAGAGCGACATTCAGCCTCAGCAGAGGAGCGAGAAACTGTCGATTGTTTCTTAGCACACCAAGAAATAAGGTTGGAACCAAGAAACACACAAAAACCAGTGGTCGAACAACGGGTATCAAGACAACTAGTCCAATCAAAATAAGAGAAACCACGAAGAGCAAGGGGGCTAGGAGACCGACGAAAGGAAAGACCAAAACCAAAAGTGCTCTTCAAATAATGAAGAATACGCTTAGCAGAAACCAAGTGAGGAGAACTAGGAGCGCTCATAAATTGAGCAATATAATGAACGGCAAAGGAGATGTTGGGTCTAGTGAAAGTGAGATATTGAAGGGAGCCCACAAGCTGCCTGTACTCAGTTGCATCAAAAAGTAACTCACCATCAAGAGAGGATAGCTGATGAGATGCACAAACCGGAGTATTACAAGGCTTACAATCAGTCATGGAATGCCATTTGAGAAGATCAACAGTATATTTGGTTTGTGAGAGGAGCCAGAGCTAGTAGAGCTGGCTTCAAGCCCTAAGAAATAAGAGAGCAAACCCGTATCAGTAAGTTTAAACTCTTGACCATGTGTAAGAACAAATGAGGAGATGAGAGAGGGTTGATTCCCTGTCAGAACAATATCATCAACATACAATAAGAGAACCATAATGTCAGAAGAGCAGCGAAAGATAAATAAAGAGGGATAAGCTCGACTCTGAACAAACCCAAACTGGAGTAAAAAGCCACAAAGTCGCTGAAACCAAGCATTAGGAGCCTGCTTAAGACCATAAATGGCTTTATGAAGCCAGCATACATGAGTAGGGCGAGCTGGATTAAAAAACCCCGGAGGCTGAGACATAAAAACAGTAGTCTTCAAATAACCATGAAGAAATGCATTCTTCACATCCAGTTGACGAAGAAGCCAACCAAAGGAAACTGCCAGAGCAATAACGATTTGAACTGTTGTGGGCTTCACCACAGGACTAAAAGTCTCATCAAAATCAATACTAGGTTATTGATGGAACCCCTTAGCAGTAAGCCGAGATTTGTACCTCTCAATAGACCCATCTGACTTCCGTTTAAGCTTAAAAACCCACTTACATCCAACCACATGTTGCTGAGAAGGAGGAACAAAAGCCCATGTCCGATTCTTGAAAAGAGCATTAAATTCAGTAACCTTGGCCTCACGCCATTCAGGAAAACTAACAGTTTGCGAGAAACAAGTGGGTTCTTCGGGAGTAAGAGAAGCATGAGCCAACAAAGCACGGGGAAGAGGATACCGAATGGTGCCGTCGGTGCGAACTCGAGGGCAAAGAGTACCAACCTGGCGGCGAGTAAGTATAGGATGACGCACAGCAACAGGTGAACCAGAATTAGAAGTTTACCCATCAACAGTGGGCTCAGGAGCTGTAGGAGAGGATGGTGCAGAATGAGACTGCGGATCAGGAGGTGGACGTGGGCGGCGCTGGTTTGTTCGAATAGGAGCCATGTGTGGGGAAGATGATGCCTCTGTAGCCGGTGGCAAGGTGGGATAGGGCAAAGTAGCAGGAGGGGGCACAACAAGTGAAACAAGGATTGCAACCTATTCACTGGGATGAGGTAAACGTTTCTGTGCAGTAAAGGGAAATGAATGCTCATCAAAGCGAACATGGCGAGATATGTAGAGATGACTAGTATTGTGATCTAGGCATTTGTATCCTTTATGTTGCAAGCTGTAACCTAGAAAAACACACTCAACAGTTCTTGGTAAAAGTTTGTTAGTCATATATGCACCTAAATGCGGATAACATGCACAACCAAAAACTCGCAACTTAGAATATGAAGGAATTTTTCCATAAAGACAAGAATAAGGGGAAGACTAATGAAGAACAGGTGAAGGAAGACGATTGATGAGAAAAACAGCAGCGGAGACGACATCAACCCAATGACAAGTAGGAACCTGACTCGAGAGAAGAAGAGTTCGAGACATGTTAGCAATGTGACGGTGCTTGCGTTCAACAAGGCCATTCTGTTGAGGAGTATGGGGGCAAGAAAAGAGATGATGAATTCCATAAGAAGAGCAGAGTGCTTGAAATGCCTCGTTATCATATTCTTTGCTGCCATCACTCGGAGAGGCATTAACCAAGTCTGTATTAGAGACTGGTTATCCTATCAAAGCTAGCTAGTTAGAAATCAATTTGGCCTATTAAAGATAATCTGAGACAGATCTAGTCCCAGGAGAAATCTCATTAAGACAACCCCAAAGATGAGAGGAGTTGGCGGTTAACTTCTAAGTGAAGTATTTGGAGATAAGAGACCACATGGAGGTAGAGGTTTTGCAGCCAACTACAGAAGCAAGAATGGGTTCTGACAAGGTAGCAGATAGTGTACTGACAAGAGTCTTGTTTGTGCGAACCCAATGGTATAATCTGGTGAAGAGGTGGCTGCACATAGATGAGTGCCATCAACATATTTGAATAAATCTTGTCCAATAAGGAAGGCTTCAACCTGATGATACCACAAGAGATAGTTATCATCATTAAGCTTCACCATGGTGTGTGATGTTGGGGAGAGAATACGTGGCCATGGCAGCAACGGTTGAGGAGGCAGTAGCGAAAGAACTCATCTTAGAGACAGAGGAACGGGGGGGCACTTTGATTGTGGTGGTTGGACTTTGATGCGACAAATCTGGAATGGTTGGGCAGCGATGGAACAAGACCGTTTAGGTGTGTTGTGCGACAGGCCTGAGAAGAAGAAAGAAGAGTGGCGCTGTACCCAGAGAAGAGAAGAGAGAAAAAAAAGTAACCCAAAACCCTAGGAAAGAATTTGCGGTGACACCATGTAAGGTTGTGAAATCTGAATTGTATTCTTCTCACTGTTGGAGGAAAGTATATATATACTGCCAAGCTAATGTTACAATGGGAAATATGTATAAAGGAATTCCCAGTCTATAGGGATTGACAATTAATATAGTTGACTGGAGAGATATAGACGGTATATACATCAATTAGCTATAATTCAGGGATGCTGTCTAAAAAGAACAAAGCACTAGATAGAGTTAAAGCAATTAAATGTATTACCAGCTAGATCATTATCTGTTATCACGCTGTGTTAATACTTATAAATAAAATAAAAAAGAAGAGAAGAAACTATCTGTTCTTTGATGAGTTTCTTTTCGTTTCAAATATCCCTTTTTGCATATGTCACATGGATAAGATTGCATATGCATCGTAATTTTTTCTTTGGAGTGTCAATGTCTTGAACTAAAACCTTTGACCTCGTCCCAGAAAGAACTCTATGGATTGGCACTGCTGCTTCACATTCGTGTTTTTGTGTTTTATTTTCGTTCTTTGCTTATTTGTTGCCTGATTTTTTGTCTAAGGATTTACTGATAAGTGTTGACACCCATGTGCTTTCTATTGTTAATATATTACAGGATGCTTTGATTTCATTGTTGCCAAAGGTGGCTGATCTTGTTGGAGATCGAGATATACCTGTTATCGCGGCCGGTGGTATAGTGGATGCCCGTGGATATGTTGCTGCTCTGGCCCTTGGTGCTCGGGGGGTCTGCCTAGGCACTAGGTTTCATATACTCCATCTTTATATAGTTCAACTAATGAAAAACATTCTGAACTGTCACAGTTTGAGAACTTTCATCTATCAAACTTAAGTTTTATCTATGTTGATTTTGGTTGATATATAAGATTTTTCTCATTATATTACAGGTTTCTTGCAACTCAGGAAAGCTGTGCTCATCCCACATACAAGAGGAAGCTGGTTGAATTTGACAGAACTGAGTATACTGATGTATTCGGGCGTGCAAGGTGGCCTGAAGCACCGCATCGCGTTCTGCATACACCGTTCTTCAATGATTGGAAATCTCTTCCTCCTCATCAGAATGAAGCGGATCAGCCTGTCATTGGTCGTTCGAAAATACATGATAGGGTGAGAATGAAATCCTTTCATAATTGACAAGTAAAGCATCTACTTTGTTTGAAGATATAGGCCATGAACCATTAACAATTTCTGGGTTATGTTCTTCAACAGGAAATAGACATTCGTCGTCTTGCCGGTACTGTTCCGAATGTGACTGCAACTGGTGACATTGAAAGCATGGTGATGTATGCTGGCCAAAGTGTAGGCCTCATCAAGGAAATTTTACCTGCAGGGGAGGTGGTAAAGAGGCTAGTTGAAGAGGCTCAACTTCTGATAAAGCACAAGTTCAGTGATATATTGTTAACTCACAGCTGAGCAGATGAGTTTCACACTGTAGAATTTATAGAGTTGGGCTGCTGTGGTCAACAAAGTTTGTTGATGGATGACTTTCCCCTCCTCTCCCCGTAGTTTAGATTTTATTAAAGTAGAATATCACCTGTATAAAAATATAAATATAAATAAAAAAGACCACGGATGTTCTCTTTCTATTAGTACAATCTAGTAACTTCACTATAAATTTTGTTAATGCTATAATAGGTTAAGCAAATTCTACAGAAAATTAAATCAGCAGAATGAGATAATAGAGTCCTGCACCCTTAACGCTGAATACAGATACAATTCAGCTGTCTCAAAGTACTTAAATTTTGTTGGTGTTGTGAAATAAGAACAAAGGAGAGAGACAAGGATCAGAGAATTGAATGTGTCATTCCAACTTATTAAGCTTTATACAATGTATGCAAGGGATTTATAGCTGAAGTGGTTCGTTAAGAATATTTACCCGTGAACTTGAGGTCTTAGGTTCGATTCTCCCCTCCCCAATATTGTTTGTATCCAAAATGAAAAAGCTTCCTATAATGTACATGATCTTAAATCAAATAAAATTCTGAAGTAATTATCTTGGTATTATCACCCTAGATCATATAAATATAGGATATCGTGAAATTAATGATTTGGATGCCAAACCAAAACCAAATTACAGGACTAAATTTGCCTGCCAATGATACTGAGAAATAGCATAAATTATAGAAGTTATGACTATTGAATTAACAAAACAGAAATAATAATAAAAAATGACGCATAAATTAATGAAGTCATGACTATTGAATTAACAAAATAGAAAGGTTGAGGTTGGCCCCAATATGTTTGAATGTATTATGTAGCACCAAAAAACATTTCAAATTCACAATATCTTGCATGGATCTATACCTCATATTCCATATTGTCAAACCTTTCAAAGGCCAAAGAGTTATAAAATATTTTTATAAAAAATTTAATTTTGCTCAAAATTTTTAAATTACACATTCTTTATCGTTATATCCTATAAAACTTAATCTATAGACATTTTCTCTTTATAAACTTTCAAAATGCAATTAAAAAATTCACTAATATTCCAATCCCAGCTAGGTCAAAAAAAGATGGTGGTAGCTTTTTTCATGGTGATGGGCCATCACTGATGGCAGCTTTAGCAGTTTTGTTGCCAGCTCTAGGTGGAGGAGAAGTGTATGTTGTAGGAGCACCTCTTCAAGCAAATGAAATTTTGACGCTTATCAAAGTTCAAAACAAAAACAGTTAAAAGAATTTCAGAAAAAGAAATTAAACGTAATTGACGTCTATCAAATTCAAATGTAACCTTATATCTCATTAAACAAAACCTATGTAAACTTTCTTCGACCTTTAATTGGCAAAACATACATGCCAATTTAATGGAATATGGTACGTGAAGAGCAATGGAAAAAGCATGGAGTTGGTGTTACTGAAAACAAGAGCATTTGAATGAATATGGTGGTTTCAAAGTAACCTTTATTCTATGTTTTCTCTACTCTCTCCAATTTTATATGTTCAAATTTACTAGTAGCTGTAGTACAGCCTGCATGCACCAAGCTACAATGCAGAAAAATACTAGAACTCTTTGAATTTGGGAATTATCAAATTTGGGATAACAGAAAAAGTCCTTACTAGGGGTGGGCACGGTCCTGTTCGGGTTGGTTTTTGCCTCAAATTGGAATCAAAACTCGTACTATTTATTCGGTTTGGTTCGGTTCAGTTTTAATAAAAAATTATAAAATTGTCCAGTTATGGTTGAACCGATTTCAATCTAGTTTCGATCCGGTTTAGTTTTGAACCAAATTATTATTTTTTTTCAAATTATTATTTTTTATACAAATTTCAACTGAAATTTTATTTTTTTGGCTTGAAAATTAACAAATTATACAATTTCATACGAAAAGAAATATTGGGGCTAGAAAAGAGAGATGTTTTGAACCTGAGCTCGTGTAAATATTAGTTATGAGATTAAAAATATAGCATTGGATATAAATAAATATTAAAAAAAAATATTTTTTAATTTGACCGGTTTGGTTTGGCCCTGTTCGGTTTGAACCGGAATGGTAACCGATTAGAATCGGTTCGGTTCAGTTTTTTGAATTAGGTTTGACTTTTTGGTGAACACGGTTTTTTTTGGTCCGATTTGGTTCGGTTGATCAGTTCTTCGGTTTCGATGCCCACCCTAGTCCTTACACTGATTTGAAATTGACCCTGGTATACATTTCACTATTCCACTTGTTCATCAATCTATATATATAAAGCAAAAGGAAGAGAATGGTGAAACATTCAAAAAAACCAAAAATGCCCTTTGCCAATGAAAAAATTAAAAACACACCATTTTAATTAAGAGAGGGTGAAATAGTAAAACACCACCGACTTAATAAAAAGAAAAAAGAAAAAAAGAGTCGTGCTGTGCTACCACAGGGGAAGGGTGAAGAACGGTTTAACCCACGAACAACGGTTGCCTAGAAAAGAAGAAGAACTAAAGAACGCGGAGACAAATTAAAAAACAAATTGAAAAACCAACTCAAATCCGCTGCAGTTCATGTCAGTTTTAACACTTCCCACACGACCCAATATCCTCATGCCATTACACATCAGTTCCTTTCAGTTTTTTTGCTTCAATGAATCTTCTTTCTGCAGAGCATCAAGATGTCAGGGGTACAAATCTCTCTCTCTCTCTCTCTCTCTCTCTCTCTCTCTCTCTCATTTTTGGTTCCTGATGGAATTTTTGCTTCAATTTTTGCTCTTTGTTTAATTTTTTTTTTCCTATGAAGCATCAATGTAGAAAGCATTTAGGTTTGATCTGTTTACTGTGGGAGCAATTTCTTCCCACGAGAATATTCGATTGAAAGATCCCCCTTTCTTCTTCGCTGCCTCTTTCTCCCAGCAAAACAAATTGAATAAGAGGACCACACCCGGGGGGTGTTGGCCAAAGGTCCTCCGATGCCTAAGTCAGTTCAAGTGTTTTGTAAGAAAGCACTAGCTAAATAGGGTACGAAGATATATATGTAAGGTATAAACCGGGTGGCCAGAGCCGTGAGTGGTGGCCGGAACCTTGTGAAAAAGGGAGAGAGAGTATGGCGGCTAGGGTTTGTGAGGGATAATCTCTGTAGAGTTTCAGTAGGAATTTAGACGTACCTCAACCCTTGTGTGTAGCCATCTATTTATAGGGGCCTCGGAGGCTAGGGTTTCAGAGGAATAATTCCGTCTTTTGAGCAGTTCATGCACCTATACTCTGTGTCCAGGCGACAGGGTAACTTTGGCTGTGTCCAGGCGATAGGGTAACTTTGGCTAGGGTTTCAGAGGAATAATTCCTAGAAGACGTGGCGAAATCGGTGGTTTTTTGCCTTTGGAGATTAGGAATGTTGGCCAAGGAGGGCGGTCCACAGACATGTACCTGCTCACTTTCAGACTATAGGTGTTTTTTGTTGGGGTTTGGTTATGTGTTTGTTGGTACATGTTCCTATACCGAATGTTGGATGACTAAGATTTCTGTTTTCTGTGCAGGCTCAGTGAAGTGCAATCTTGTGTCGAAGTAAGAGGAAGAGGAGATAGAGTTTGTTAGAAGTGCGATTTCTGAGGATAGGCGGGCTGCGAAGAACATGTGACGCCAGAGCTTCTGCTTGAGTTAGGGTTGCTTCAAAGCAGTGAGTGTTTGTCCCCTTCCTGTGTCTGCATTCATGTTTTTTTTTTTTTTTTTACAATCTAACAATCACGTTTTGTGGTGGTTGCAGTGGCTGAGGTGCCAAGAGCTGTGGTCACGATGGGGGACTCACCGAAGGTGGCTGTGGATCTTGAGAAGAAGCAGCAGAAGCTGAAGGAAAGGCGAGAGAGAGACACGGCCAAGCGGGCGAGGAAGGCTGCAGCTAAGGGTGCAGCCAGCGCTGTGGGGGGGGGGGGGGGGGGGGCAGAAGGGGTAGCTGCAGAGAAGCGTCCTCGAGAAGACGAAGGTACTGGGTTGGGAGGTGGACAAAAGGCGGAGGGTATTGGAGGAATCGATCTGGACCCCCCACCGAAGCTGCCGCTGGGGATGGAGGAGCTCTTCCCTAAGGGCACCGAGGACACGGACTTTGCCGCTATTCAGTGGCAGAAGAAGGAGGTAACCCTGGCGATGCATCGCCAGGAAGTGCCCCTTGTGAACACCTTCCTAACAGGGGTGAAGATGGATGCGGGGGAGCTTGCTCGGACGAAGGCCACGGACTTCTTGGATCGAGTCCAGAAGTCAGTCCTCTCTACTGCCAATGTGAGTATACTAGTACTGTGATGAAACTTTTTATACTTGCGAGTTTTTGTTTGAAGCTAAATCTGATGACATGTCGTTGCAGGCGTTCGGGGATATGTACATCACCCTGGCCAGGGCTGAGAAGGAGGTGGCCTTGGCGAGGCGCCATTCCGAGATTGTGAAAGCTGCTACTGCTGAAGCCCAGGCTACCATTCGAGAGAAAAACGAGCTGCAGCTAAGGGTCGGGAGGCTCGAGCGGGAGCTGAAGGAGACGGCGCGGCGGCTAGAGGTGGTAGAGGAGGCCAGGGCTGAAGCTGAGAGGAAGAAGGTGGAGGAGCTAGCTGCGGCCCGCACCGAGGTTGTCGAGGGGTACAAGGGTTCGGAGGAATTCAAGAACCTTGTGTTTGATGCGATGGTTGAGGAGCAGTATGGGTGGGAGAAGCTGGTGGCGAGGTTTAATCCAGACTTGGATATAAACTTCGACACCAGTAGTGCCCCTCCACCTATTCCTCCTGGCAGGGAGTTGCTCTTTGCTTCCCCCTCGTCTAGAGATGCTGCGAGTCCTTCTGATGCCGAGGCTGGTGGCGGTGCGGCGGTTCCCGAGGCTGAGTCCGCACATGAGGAGGCACCAGAGCAGCCTGCGCAGTAGAGAAAGCAGCGCAGTAGAGACTCAAAATCGAGAGAGAGGTGGGGAAGCATCAGGAATAAGGAATAAGAAAAGAAAAGAAAAGCACACGTTAGACTTGGAGTTCTATTTCCACATAACTGCTGCTATTTCCTCATAACTGCTACAGTTCCAAATTTCAACTGCATAATCAAAACTTCTTCGCCAATCTTCACAAACGAGTTCTTCATTATATTTTTTTATCTTCCTTTTTTTCTGTTCTTTATAGCTGTTTCGGTTTCTTCTCCTATTTTGTTCTAACTTATTGGAGTTGGGGGCCCCTTTGGCAGAGCATCAGGTAAGAATCTTCTCTCTAGAAACTACTCTAATTTTTGTTCCAAATACAATTCTAGAGACGTGGTAGTGGTTGCAACTGAGGTGATCTATTTTGTTTGGTTCAGTTAATGCTGTAGATTATGTGCAGGTAAGACTTTGGCGTTTGAGGTATATAAGCTATTAGCTGAATGAAACACTTTGGCCTTTGGTTTCTTTCACTTTGTGGTTGCTGGAGGAGCCGACTATTGGTGGATATGTTTCTCTTTCAGTCTCCTTGATGTCGAACTAGACACTTTGTGTGGGACAAATGAAGAAGGTACCCGGTTTTCCAATTCTTTTGATGCGGCAAACGAAAGCACTATGTATGGTTATGTTGATTTCTCCTGGAAGATCAGAAGGTTCTTAAACATTGGATCAGAAGCAGCATTAAGGAAGAATATGAAAATCGTAGATCAATTTGTTTATAAATTAATCAAAGACAAGATTGAAACAGTTCATAATTCAGAAGATAAGCTACGAGCTGTGAGTTACCTTCTAGGTCATGTTTGTCCTGGATTGAATTAATTTCATGTTATTATTGATTAATATAATTGAATGAATGGCAGTTGAAGAAAGTAGACATTGTTTAAATGCTTTTGGCATCGGAAGAGACTGATCCAAAGTACTTGCGAGACATGGTCCTCAGCCTCATTGCATTTGGAAAAGACACAACGGCTAGCACTCTTACATGGTTTATTTATATGCTCTACAAGCATCCTCACAAGAAAAGATTTCACAGGAAGTGAGAGGAGCAACAAATCTGAAAGATAATTCAAGCATTGATGAGCTTGCAGACAACCTTACTGAAGAGGCCCTTGAGAAAATGCAATATCTCCTTGCAATTTTGAATGAGACAACCAGGCTGTACCCTGCTCTTCCACTGGTAACTCTAATTCAAACACAATTGCAAGGCTAAGCTGATATAAACAACATTGTCTGCTGACCAGATGGATTTGAATCTTTATAATTTACATTTAACAAGTTTGTTTGATGTTGTCGTAGAATGGGAAGGTTTGTTTTTCTGATGATACCTGGCCAGATGGATTTAGTGTCAAAACAGGTGATGTGGTGGCACACCATGCTTATGGCATGGGCAGGATGAAATATATATATGGGGTGATGATGCAGAAGAATTTCGGCCAGAGAGATGGCTTGATGAAAATGGTCTTTTCCAACAAGAAAGCCCTTTCAAATTCATAGCCTTCAGTGTAAGAAATAAATTAATGTTGATATGATCAGTAACACATGCCACATTTTATTAAAACATGCACAAAGGATGAGTAGACTTATAAACTATGGGGAATTCTAAATACATTTGTTGATTTAAACAGAAGGGTCCAAGGATTTGTGTGGGGGAAGGATCTATAAAGGATTTGATATTTCTGCTGTGCTTTGGGGCCGCTACATGTTCAAGCTGAGTGATGACAACAAAGTAGCACGTTACAAGACCATGCTCACCCTCCTTTTTAAAAGGGGGCTTTATGTCCAAGCCTCTCCAAGATTGGGGCATGCAAAATCTTAATTAAACTATATATTAATATTATTTTTATATATTAACTTATTAATTAAACTTTTCTGTATAATATTAGTTTTTTTTTTGTCAAACTATATATTATTAGTATTGAATATGTTATTGTAATGTTGCTTATATCCTCTTTATTTATAATACCACTAGCCTCCCTACACACGCGTAAGCGTGTGCGGGAGGTCTTTTTTCGATCATGCGCTACGTGCGACTTATAATTTTTCTAATTTTTCTATTTTTGTAATTGTATTTTTTTAGATGACCATCTCAAGTATTTTTTTTTTATCGACCTTCTATATGTGCATCTCAACAGTTTACACACATCTAGAAAAATAAGGGCGATAAAAGAAAATACTTAAGACGATCATCTAAAAATTGTAAGTAGTGCGATAAAAGAAAAATAGAAAAATTGTAAGTAGTGCGTAACGTGCGTGATCGAAAAAAGACCTCTCGCACACGCAACCGTTGGATTCTTTTCATATGCTGATGTATCAGCTGTGGCTGAGACGGGACACCAACAGATACGTGCGTAGAGAATCGGCTTAGAGATTCTACTCCTCGTTGGATGATGATGTACAGATGGAATGAATGAATTTTGTCAGTTTGTTTAGAGAGTATATCCATGTATGTGATTTTAACTAATTGAGATTCTACCCACCGTTGGATATGGTTGGTGTCAAACAAAGTAGGGCAAATATTTAGTTATGCTCAGATACGCTCATATTTTATTCTTCTCCAATATGGAGGTATTTATAGAAAAGTACAACCCTAAATAAAATAGGAAATAAATCCAAATTACAATAGGAAATAAATCTTAACTATAATTGGACTAGACAAATAGGTAAGTAACTAAAATTCTAATGAAATAAGGAACCAAAATCCTAACTAAGTAAGGACTTGCCAACACTCCCCCTCAAGTTGGGCAAAGATATTTCGCACGCCCAACTTGACAAGCGAGTCACAGAACACCATACTTGAGAAGCACCAATTGTAGAGAAGGTCTTTTCGTCAACCATAAGCAAAGTTCGCAGCAGAAACACAAAAGCAAACCCTAAAAAATAGGGCACATAGCAGAACACAGAAACCCTGTGAACATGGCAGCAGATAAGGCAGAACACAGAAGCTCTGTGAGCACGGCAATAGATAAGGCAGAACACAGAAACCTTGTGAGCACGGCAGCAGATAAGGCAGAAACCAAACCCTAAAAATAGGGTAAGGCAAGGTAAGGCAAATAAAGGCCAAGCAAAGGCAAGGTGGCAAGGCATGGCATAGAACCCTAAAAATAGGGTAAGGTAAGGCATGGCAAGGCAAATTCAAACCCTAACAAATAGGGTAAGGCAAGGCAAAGAAAGGCAAAGCCAAAGGCAAGGTCAACGGGCATGACCATAGCGGAAACACACCAGTAAAGGCATGAGCAACAATACTGGCACCAACAAGAGCAACAAGGTAGAGACATAACAGGCATCATCAACAGCAATACAAGGCATTGGCATTGGCACCAGCAACAGCAGAGACAACTTCTCTTCACTCCCCTTCTCCCCCTGAAGAGAAGGGGTCGATGGAGCCATATGATCAATGGTATTTAAGAAACATGCACTGACTAACACTGAGATGTAGCAGAATCAGCCATGGCAGATAAGTGGTTAAATTGTAGCGGAATAGATGAGCAACGGTGACAATAGCAAGGTAGGCAACGATGACGGTAGCAAGGTAGACGGCAGCGGCGGCAGACTAGGATTATAAGCTAGATTTATAGTGCAACGAAAATAGGTAGTCTCTAGGGTTAGGGTAGAGACAGATCAAAACACAGTAACATCATCGGCAATGACCATAACAACGGAAACAATAGCGGCAATGGTAACATCAACGACAGTAGTAGAGGTAACGGCAACGACAATAGCAACAACAACAGTTCTTCCATATCAACTTTAGCTAATTCACACAGACAACTTCTCTTCACTCCTCCTCTCCCCCTGAAGAGAAGAGGTCGTCGGAGTCAAGAAATAAGCAACATTTTCATGGGAATATGTCAAGCTAATGAGGATACGTCAATAAACATATCCTTTTCACTCCCCCTCCCCCCCTTAAAGAGGAGGGGAGGAAAGCACTTAAATTGTAAGGAGAACGCAAACACAGGTCACAAGAAAACCTAGGCTCTTATACCATGTCAAACAAAGTAGGGCAAATATTTAGTTATGCTCAGATACGCTCATATTTTATTCTTCTCCAATATGGAGGTATTTATAGAAAAGTACAACCCTAAATAAAATAGGAAATAAATCCAAATTACAATAGAAAATAAATCTAAATTACAATAGGAAATAAATCTTAACTATAATTGGACTAGACAAATAGGTAAGTAACTAAAATTCTAATGAAATAAGGAACCAAAATCCTAACTAAGTAAGGACTTGCCAACAGTTGGGTAAGTTCTCACCTTGGCTAATTGATGGATGGAGGATATCTCATAGGCCTTATTAATACTAGCCTATTTGCACGCGCTTTCGCGTGTGCGAGAGGCTTGTTTTTGATCACGCGCGCTACACGCGACTTACAAATTTTCGTAAATATTTTTTCGCAATTGTATTTATATAGATGCCCGTTTCAACAGTTTCATATTTTAATCGCGCGTGTGTGATAAATCGTTGTCTTAAAAGTTTTCCTTTATCGCCCGTATTTTTCTAGATGTCCATCTTAGCAGTTTCATTGTTTTCTTTTATAGCGTGTAACCTGTTAAGATGGACCTCTAGAAAAATACGGAGATAAAGGAAAACTTTTAAGACGACGATTTATCACACGTGTGCAATTAAAATATGAAACTGTTGAAACGGACATTGTTGCGTAGATACAGCTGCACCAAAATGGATTCAGTTGCATCCTCAACTTGTGATACTCGCAAGTGCACGAGCCGTTTGGTAGTATAGCATATGTAAGTGCGAGGTCGATTCCACGAGGATTGGTGATTGAATGATCCAATTCATTTTCCCTACACAAAACAGAAATGAAAAAGAAAGGAAATAAATAAAACAAGGAAGAAAGAAAATAACTAACTCAAGTAGATAAGTTCCCAAGTTCAATTAGATTAATGGATTGATTCTAGCTAAAGTATGATTAAGCCATGGTGTGTGGTCATAACCTTGTGTTCCTAATTCCCTAATTTGATCATTTGTTGTCTAACCTAAAATTAAGCATTAGGAACCCATTAAGCATAGAAGAACAATTTAAACAACCAAGTATGTATCTAATCCCTGTTGTCGAATGTCCATACATACTCTTCCTATTCATAGTTCAATTCGAATTAAAGCATGGTGTATACTCTTAATTCAAACCAAGATAGCTAACATGCAAGCCTAAATGGTGATCAATCATTCAAACTAGCATATTAACTTATAAGCATAATGAATAAGAACAAAAACCATAATTGAAACTTGGAAACTAATTCAACTTGAAAACTTAAGAAAAGAATTTACATTACAAAGAAAAATAAATTACAACTAAGAAGCAAAAGGAAAGCTAGAATTGAGAACTAGAAAGCAAAATTAAGAGAATTTGAGGGAGAGAAGGGAAGGGAGCTCTAGAGAAGTGTTTGAGAGCTCCCCCCCTTGGGGTGTGTTTACAAGCTTGGGAAACCTCACTATATATAGGCCTAAAGAAGCTGAAAATCTGAATTAAGTATGGCTAATGCATACAACACTTTGTTTTATAAAATCTGAAATGGTTGATGCACTTCACTAATGCATACAACACTTCCATTATAAAATCTGAAATGGTTGATGCACTTCACTAATAAATCCCACCAGCAGCCCTAGCTCATCTTCATGTCACCATGACCAAGCTTCCAACCAGAAATAATAGCTCATCCTGAGGTCAGCATGACCAGCAACTTCAAGGGCTTACGAATTGGGCTTCCCTTAAGCAAATTAAGACTTTAAGCACTCAAACTTGAAGTTCAGAATGTCTTCTTTCCAGCCATATATCATTTGGGCCAATCCAAGGTCGGAGGAGGAAGTTAAGGCCAAAACAAATTGCTAACTCATTTTGCGCGCTGATAAAATCCATCCTGAGCATGGCTCTGTGTTTGCTAGGTAACAGACTCCACAATTATCCAATGGGGCTGAATTTCGGATATGTTATAGTATACACCCATTGGAACAACTTTCATGAAGAATGTGGCCTCATCCGAGCTATGTAGGTTGCTGAAACAAAGCTTGCAATATGACCTACGAAACTGGGCTGGCAGGGGACTGTAGCCAAAATTGAGTTTGTCTTTAAGCTCTTCATCCATTCATCCAAATTAGGCCCTAACATGCATGGATTGCATCATTTACTATCCAAAGCCCTCATTATTACCTAAAGCTCAATGAACTGAAAGATAAACACAAAAAGGATTAAAAGCACAAGTTTAACTCAAAAACATAACCAAATCATAAGCTAGAATGGTACAAAATGATATACAATTATGAACTGATCAAATACCCCCAAACCTAGATTTTGCTAGTCCTCGAGCAAAACAAAAGGAAAACAAAGATAAAAACAAACAAGAAGTTAACTAGACCACTTTCGTAGGTAACTCGATTGCATTGAGCATATGCAACAAGCCTTTAAACCTCTAGGCATCCCTAGTAGGAGGAGTTGTGTCTCCTGAGGGTTTAACAGATACGATACCCACAAACGTTTTACTGACTCTGTAAAACAAGGTAATTAGAAAACTTAAAAGATTGTTAGTCCGTAAGCAAAATAAAAAACAAAAACAAAAATAATTACAAAAACAAAACAAAAATAAAAATATAAATAAATAAATAAAAACTCAAAACAATCTTTCCGAACATTTTATGAAGATAAATGACTCATGCACATGACTCAAAAGTTTAAAAGCTCAATTTTAGACATTATTTACAAGGCGGCAAAGTTCAAAACATAACATGTTCAAAGTGTATTAGTGTGATAGCCAAATGCAACAAATTCCCCAATCTTAGTTTTCACACAATTTCAAAAATCATACCAAGCACAAATGCTACTTCAAATCTCACCGAAGTTGTCCTCTCACAAATGAATCACTCAGAAGAGGGCTACAATGCAACACTCAATTATAAACATGAGATTAGAGTTAAATCATAAGGGACTTAACTCAAAATAGGAAAATGAAGAACTTGCATTAATATGATCTCAAGAAGGATGCCAAACACTTAAAAGTAGAAAAATGGATGCAATTCAACCACATGACATTTAAGATCAATTTAGGTCTTTAGTATAGGTTGTAATGGGGCCAAGGGTGTAAGGTGAGTAAGAAATGAAAGGTATGGATAATACAAAGCCCAAGGAACTCGCAATGTAAGAGCATAAAACAATTGTTTACAAGACTTCGAATCATCACGATTAGATTTTTTTTTCTTTTACATGATCAAAACTCCTTATACCTTCATTTACATTGATTCAAACTCCTTTCCAAACACCAAATTATTTTGAAGGCCCAAAAATGAATTTTCAAACAACCGCCACTTAATCACAACTTTCTCTTTTCTTTCACCAATTGTGTGATTATTTTTTTTTCTGGGTTTTTGATGTAATATCCCTTCCCAAACTTAGCTTGAAAAACACATCCGAATTAGAGCTCATGAATTCCTTAGAAAGGTAAATATTTGTTTTTCGGGCTAAGGTGAGGAAATATAATTGGTAAAATGAAAGAAAAGGTTTACATGTAGGCTCAAAATGGTAAACAATGGAAAATCATGCTTAAGCATGCATAAGGTTAGCTTGAAAGGCACAAACGATCCAAAGAAGGCCTTAATATCACTTCTTAAAATGTCATGAAGTCAAATTGCATAAGAATGAATGACTTTTAAGTGATCAACCAAATCAATGAATAATGAGATCAAACAACAACTTTGATGACAAGAAAATAAGAGTATGTGTATAACACTCATGAAATGAAGCACAAGGCTCAAAAGCTCACATTATATGGTTATATAAGTCTAATTTATGCTTGATACAATTATTTGGGTCATGCAAATCCTTTAATTGGAAAATTATGAAACAAATGGCAAGTGCAAAGAAGGTTTCGAACATGTCATGCTAGAACGATGCCAAATTAATTAATTAATTAAATTTTTTTTTTTTACAATAAAAATTTACAAGGAAAACAAAATAAATAATAAATAAAATTCAATTTTCATTTAAGTCATGCAAACATTTATCACAATCTCATCAAATGTGTTCGGAAAGTGAATAAAATCAAAATCAAAATCAAAATCAAAATAAAAGCAAGACTTAACAAAATAAAATAAAAATAAAAACAAGCAAATAAAAAAATAAAAAAATAAATTAAGGAAAAACCAAATTTACATGCTAAACTCCAATACCCCCAAACCTAGAAATGAACATTGTCCTCAATGTTTAAAATTTAGGCACAAGCAATGTCAAACATAACAATTGAAGGTATTAAAGCAAATAAATAAATAAATAAAACAAAAAACAAAAATAAAATAAAATAAAATAATTACAAAATAAAAATTACAAAACAAACAAACAAATAAGAAGAAATGAAACAGTAAAACAGTCGAAACAAAAAGCCATAAACAGACAGTCTTACGCAAACCAAAACCCAAACAATTAAAAGCCCAACCCAAAAGAAAGTTAACCCACCTTGAAACCTAAACAACGGTGAAAACCCGACCCACAATAATATCCGAAGCCCAGACGTTTATTTTTTATTTTTTATTTTTATTTTTTTTAATTTAAAAAAAAAATGTGCATTGGGAGTGCAAAGAGTGTGATTTCTGAAAGGGAAGAGCGTGGTCCCTGATGCCTTGGTTCCTGGGGAGTCACGGGTGAAAGGGGTGAGGGACGTGTCGGCGTGCAGAGGCAGCAGTCACATCCCCCAAGCCAGAATTATTGGCTTCTTGGGTGAAGCGGGACGACTTTTTCACTAGAAGGTGGTGAAAGGTGAAAATGCAATTAAGGGGGTTGGGAAACGGGTGCGGCGACATATAGAGATAAGCGGTAAGGGCCGCACAGAACTCAGAACCGCAGCGGCTAGGGTTTAGCAGACTAAGTCTATAAAAGGTAAAAAGAAAGGGTAAAAAAAACACAAACTCAGAAACACACAAAAGAGAAAAGAAAGAAAGAAGAAAAGAGAGTGAGAAATCAAATGGCCTCTAACTACCCATTTTCGTTGGATCTCAACCTAGCTCCACCGACTCAGACACGAGGCCAAGCAGCGGCACCAGTATGGATGCCCTACTTTGCTTCCGCACGGGGGCCTGTGACAGTAACTGACTCAATACTCCTGGACAACGATGTTGCCATTGGAGTGGCTAGAAATTTAGTGACTCCTAAAGATATACGTGTTCTGGGGACAAGGGATGACAACCGGGTCGTGAGCGATGCCCTGGCACTGAGCGTGCAGAGTACGGCAACAGTCGCAAGTTTGGGTCATCGCCTACTTGCGAAGTCCCATGAGGTAGAGGTGCTGAAAGGTCAGTTGGCGGCGGAGCGAAGTATGGTTGAGGAGTGTCAGACTGCTATAAAAAGCTTGAAAAGGGAGAGGTCAAGGATAGTGGAGGTGAATCGACACCAGCTAGAAGTATTGAGGGACGAGAATAAAAACCTATCAAAAATGGTAGAGTTGTACTCTCGCGACATGCGAAAACAGCTGGAGGACCTAGACCGACCGGGTAAACGCAAACAAGCAGATCGCGAGAGTAGTTACGCTCAAGCTAAGATTGCGATCTTTGGGAGCTCAAGTGATGAGCCCCAAGAAGCTGTGCGTGAAGCCCCGGAAGAGGACAGCCAGAGGGCCAAACTCAAAGCTCCAATGGTCGAGACACCAAGCACCGAGAAGAAATGATTTCCTACTGCATTATTGTTGTTTTTATTTTATTTTGTTGTTTTTGTATTTTCGTTATTTTGTTTCGGAAATAAAAGAGTAAGGTTGCAGAAAGAAAAAGAAAAAGAAAACACACTTCCCAACTAAAATAAAATAAAGACGACAAACGGAAAAGAAAACACATTTCCCTAACTAAAATAAACTAAAGATGATAGCCGAAAGGGAAAAGCAAAAACACAAAGCTCTAGAAAATGAAAGTAACGGGCAAAAACATTAAACACCAGAAAACACGGAGGAAAAAAAAAGAAAAGTAAAGTAAAGGTGCTCCCCCTTGAAGCGATTAGGTCGAGCATGCCCGGGAAATCCGAAATGGTGTTGGCTCTCTCTCATCAGCATATGTCTATTTAAACCACACCTCTGCAAGCGGATGATACCCAGCATTTCTTCCTGCAAACTCAAGGAAAAACATCAAAAAATTCAGAAGCAAAACAAATGGCATCCTCATGCACTCACCTTGATGATCTCAACCTTGAGCTCTCACTTGCACCACCGAATGCCCAAACAAGGGCTCCTCCAAACACTGTCTTTCCAAACTCTTCATATCATCACGGCACGGCCTCAAACTTTGCTGAGGCAATACCGAACTTTTCTGAGGCACTGTCGAACAAAGCAGTGCTGCTAGGAGGCATGATTAGCAGCAAGCTCACTCCGACAGATCATCTGCATGTGGCACAGAGGTCTGATAAGGCAGCGGTAGAGGAGTCCCACAATTTAACTGTGCTCCACGCGGTCTCCGCTACCAATTTGGGCATGCGATTACTGGCGAGGACAAGGGAGTGTGCCGCGATGAGCGAGGAAATAGCTTCCTTGAAGGCTATGGTGGCGGACTTGCAGAAGCGGCTCTACTGTGCCAATCAGCACGTGGAAGCACTGCAGAGAAAAAATGAGGACCATGTGGAGCTGCTGCAGATTCTACAAGTGCGAGAAAATAGAGGCAAGCCATGATGATGATGGAGATGAAGAAGATGAAGAAGATGATGATGAAGATGATGATGATGTTGTTTTTTTGTTTTTTTTTGTTTTTATGCAATGTTTGAATTGAAATAAAGTTTGTTTTTAACACTCAGAGAAAAAAAAAAACTAACTAACCATACCACGTAAATAAATACATAAACTAACTTAACAAAACAAAAACAAAGACTTAATAGAAAAGAAAACAAAGAAAATAAAAAAAAAATAAAAAAAAATAAAAAAAACTTAATTTAAAAACACACGAATATACAAGCAACTCATGGATGACCAGTTAAGGGCCTCAGAAAACACAGCCAGGGGATCCGGGAAGGTTGGAGGGGTCACAATGGTCCCGCTTAAAACCCAAACTTCTTAGACACCGAAGGTGTCGCCTATAGAACTCCTAGACACTGTATTAACGGAAGTGCTCACTGGGGTTACCATAAGTCGGCTCATATGAAAAAAAAAAAAAATTTAATTATTTTAAAATTTTTAAGATAAGAAATAAAAACAAATTAAGATAAAATGAAACAACAAACCATAAACAAAAATGAACTAAGTACTGTAAACAAATTCAAACAAACAACATAAATTGTTGTACTAAAAGAAACAAACCAAGAAACCAAAGAAAAAAAAAACAGCACTTTCTATCACCCGTTTATCACCATTTGGACAGATTCGTTTCTATGTTTTTCAGCTTCGACCTCTGTTCAGTTTTTAGGCTATAACTTTCCAACCGTAAGTCCAAATTTTACGTTCTTTATATGGTTGGATTCAGCATAGAAAAACAAAGAACTCAACGCGGACCAAAAGGCAAAAACAACTACGAAAATAAACAGAATTCAAAGAAGAGAAAGGATTGAAATGCTCCCCCTTGAAGCGATTAGCTGGAGAGTGGTTGGCCATAGCAGCTGGAGGTCGACTTCTCCGCTACTCCATACTCCATGTCTCTATGGATTGGGTTGTCTCCTCTCTCTCCCTCTTTCTTATTGAGCTACTTCAGAAATGCTTAAAGAAAGACAAGGAAACTTGAAACAGATTTTTAGATTTATTGGATTAGGAAACCATAACTTAAATGAAAAGGATAAACTAAACTAAAACATCAAGATTAGGGATCTTGACCACAAACATCTAATTCCATGCTTCAAAGTAACAAGCACCAATGGGTTGTGTAAGCTGGGACTTAAACCCAGTTCTCTTGCTTGTTGGGCAATTGTCCTTTTCTGTTGGACTACAAACACAACTTGTCCATCAATGGCATTAACTTTAAAACAAGAAATTGTCTAGAAAAACATGAAACTGAAAAATAAAAATAAAATAAGGGAAAAGAAATAGAACCAAACTATGTTGCCAATCCCCGGCAACGGCGCCAAAAACTTGTTGCGTAGATACAGCTGCACCAAAATGGATTCAGTTGCATCCTCAACTTGTGATACTCGCAAGTGCACGAGCCGTTTGGTAGTATAGCATATGTAAGTGCGAGGTCGATTCCACGAGGATTGGTGATTGAATGATCCAATTCATTTTCCCTACACAAAACAGAAATGAAAAAGAAAGGAAATAAATAAAACAAGGAAGAAAGAAAATAACTAACTCAAGTAGATAAGTTCCCAAGTTCAATTAGATTAATGGATTGATTCTAGCTAAAGTATGATTAAGCCATGGTGTGTGGTCATAACCTTGTGTTTCCTAATTCCCTAATTTGATCATTTGTTGTCTAACCTAAAATTAAGCATTAGGAACCCATTAAGCATAGAAGAACAATTTAAACAACCAAGTATGTATCTAATCCCTGTTGTCGAATGTCCATACATACTCTTCCTATTCATAGTTCAATTCGAATTAAAGCATGGTGTATACTCTTAATTCAAACCAAGATAGCTAACATGCAAGCCTAAATGGTGATCAATCATTCAAACTAGCATATTAACTTATAAGCATAATGAATAAGAACAAAAACCATAATTGAAACTTGGAAACTAATTCAACTTGAAAACTTAAGAAAAGAATTTACATTACAAAGAAAAATAAATTACAACTAAGAAGCAAAAGGAAAGCTAGAATTGAGAACTAGAAAGCAAAATTAAGAGAATTTGAGGGAGAGAAGGGAAGGGAGCTCTAGAGAAGTGTTTGAGAGCTCCCCCCCTTGGGGTGTGTTTACAAGCTTGGGAAACCTCACTATATATAGGCCTAAAGAAGCTGAAAAATCTGAATTAAGTATGGCTAATGCATACAACACTTTGTTTTATAAAATCTGAAATGGTTGATGCACTTCACTAATGCATACAACACTTCCATTATAAAATCTGAAATGGTTGATGCACTTCACTAATAAATCCCACCAGCAGCCCTAGCTCATCTTCATGTCACCATGACCAAGCTTCCAACCAGAAATAATAGCTCATCCTGAGGTCAGCATGACCAGCAACTTCAAGGGCTTACGAATTGGGCTTCCCTTAAGCAAATTAAGACTTTAAGCACTCAAACTTGAAGTTCAGAATGTCTTCTTTCCAGCCATATATCATTTGGGCCAATCCAAGGTCGGAGGAGGAAGTTAAGGCCAAAAACAAATTGCTAACTCATTTTGCGCGCTGATAAAATCCATCCTGAGCATGGCTCTGTGTTTGCTAGGTAACAGACTCCACAATTATCCAATGGGGCTGAATTTCGGATATGTTATAGTATACACCCATTGGAACAACTTTCATGAAGAATGTGGCCTCTATCCGAGCTATGTAGGTTGCTGAAACAAAGCTTGCAATATGACCTACGAGGGCTGGCAGGGGACTGTAGCCAAAATTGAGTTTGTCTTTAAGCTCTTCATCCATTCATCCAAATTAGGCCCTAACATGCATGGATTGCATCATTTACTATCCAAAGCCCTCATTATTACCTAAAGCTCAATGAACTGAAAGATAAACACAAAAAGGATTAAAAGCACAAGTTTAACTCAAAAACATAACCAAATCATAAGCTAGAATGGTACAAAATGATATACAATTATGAACTGATCAGACATCTATATAAATACAATTGCGAAAAAATATTTACAAAACTTTGTAAGTCGCGCATAGCGCAGCGCGTGTGATTAAAAAAAAGCCTCTCGCATGCGCTAAAGCGCATGCAGGGAGGCTAGTCTAATCTAATTGTAAAATAAACATACACACACTCTCTCTCTCTCTCTCTCTCTCTCTCTCTCTCTCTCTCTCTCTCTCTCTCTCTCTCTCTCTCTCTCTCCGAAGTTAAAATTTTGAAATTACGTAACAAATTCACATGCAGGCAGCAACAGCTTCAACAGTGACATGGTAGCATCTACCCTCAACAAATTCCTATTTGAATTGCTCAAAATTACCGGACTTAATTGCCTCCCTTACAGTGCGTTTGGATGAGGGAAATAAAATTGGGATTTTGACAAAAGTCAGAATTTCTAAATTGATACAAACCAATTCCCAATTTTACAAAATCCTGACTTTTGTCAAAATCCCATTTTTATTTCCCTCATCCAAACGCACTGTAAGGGAGGCAATTAAGGGATTGCATTCATAATTCATGCCCAAAGATCCTCAGTCACAAGACTAATACAAATACAAATACAAATAACCACATAGGGTTAATACATATACGAAAACACAGTAACCACAAAGGGTTAATCCAAATAATACAGAGGAGTTCATGGGCAACAGCAAACCCAAAGGGTCAAATAACAGAAAAAGTTCTTGCATTGATTTGAAAGTTTTTTTTTTTTTGGTCGAACATTGATTTGGAAGTGACCCTCATATACGTTTCACTATTCCACTTGTTCATCAATCTAATCTAATTGTAAAGCAAAATCACACACACACTCTCTCTCTCTCTCTCTCTTCTCAAAATTAAAATGTTGAAATTACGTAACGAATTCACATGCAGGCAGCAACAGCTTCAACAACAACATCAACATGGTACATATCTACCTTCAACAAATTCCTGTATGAATTGCTCAAAATTACTGGACTTAATTGTCTCCCTTACTGAGCGGAATAATTCTAGATAATGGTGAGTACTATGTCTGCAAAATCAAAGGACAATTTGATGATGATGATGACAACTACGATGAATGATGATAACAAAGATGAATAATGATGATGACACACATTTCTAGTAGAGTATCGAGCCGGAAATTTATGAACATTGAGCAGGTGATTGATGTAAGCTTTTGTATGATTCTTGCATGTGTATAGCAGTTACAATTTTCCACAATTGGTGACATATCTTTCCAGAAAAAGTAAAATATGTTGTAAAGATAATGGAGGGAGCCCACATACTGGATTCTTTGTTAGCCACATTTTGGAGGAATTTCTTACACACCCACGTGAAGCTTGGCTGCTTCCATTGAATTAGCCTATAAATAGGCCATCCTCACTACTTGCAAAGACAGAAAAAAAAACACCATCTGAGAAGAAAATGAGAGCCATGAAGGGAGGAAGGAAAAAGGAAAGGAGAGTGAGAGGAGAGAAATATCAGTGAGCCAGAGAGATTGTAAACACCAAGTAGCCCTATTATTTTACATAGTGGAAAAGTTACTGTTGCTGCTCTCAGAGGATGTAGGCATGGACGAACCTCATTAAATATTGTGTCTCATTTACTTTACGTTCTGCCCAATATTCCCGCATATACCGTTTATTTTACAACAGGTTATTAGCACGAGAAACTCTCAAGAAGAAAAGCAGTGGAGGAGTTGTGGTCTGCTAGAGAGAGGGAGTTGCTGACTTTTACAGGAGAGAGATATACGAGCAAAGCCACCGAAAAATGATAAACTCTATGTCTCTTTACCTTATTCATTTATTTTATTGATATTCTATACTATTCAATACCACTTCCTCATGCTTGACCATACAAAGAGAGTTTGTACTAGTGGCAGGTGAGAAAGCAACATGATTGGAAGCATGCGCATATGCACAAAGACCATTTCCATATATAATATTATTATAGTATGATATTAAAACATACATCTTATTTTATATAAGGCCCACATGGGTTATTGCAATATACTTTATATATATATTCGATGGTAGTTTTATCCTTATATTTACTTTATTTATGGTATAGGTTTATTAGCCATATTGTTATAAAGTAAAAAGTGAAGTCCACATAAATAAAGCGAGAGGGTATTAGTCAAAAGATAAAATTATAATGTTGGAAAGAAATCATTATGTCTCCCTTAAGAGCCATTTGCTTTGCCTATAAATAGGCATTATATCTACTTGTAAACACACACGAATGAGAATAAAAGAGAGTGAGAGCAAGAAAAGAAAAGAGAGAGTGAAGTCTATTCTGAAGAGAAACTATATTAGTGTAAACACCACAAAGAGCAAATATAATTCCACTCCCAATATTTAGTGGTACTTCCTATTCTCTGATTATTTTATTTTATAACACGTTATCAGCACGACAGTCTCTCCACCTTTAAATTTTCTCAGCTCAACACTATGTGGTTATTTCTCTTTCTCCTCTCCATCATATGTCTCCTCTCACTATACTACTACGACGACATGCAAACTTTCTTTTTTGTGCTCTCACAATTTTTGTGTTGTTTCATCCATGTTTGTTTAATTTATTTCTTTGTAATATAATTTGGAATGGCGCGGTTTTATACCCCATTCTGTCATTTTATGGTGGTGTAATTTTCATTACCCATCGCATTGTAACACAAGTTATCATAATAAAATGATGGTGTGATCTTAAAACCCATCTATTATATCTTGAACAGTGGTGCAGTTATATTGCCCACAAAATATAATATATTTTTAGTGGTGGTTTTATCCCCACATTTACTATGGACGGTTTTCACCTCCTATATTTTTAGTGGTGGTTTTATCCCCACACTTATTTTATTTACTGTATGGTGTAGGTTTATTACCCATACGGCAATATTTATTTAAAGTGTGGTGCGGGTTTATCGTCCACACAACTGCTTTTATTTAAAAGTATGGAGCAGGATTAGTGCCCATACCAGCACGTTTACTTTACCGCACATTTACTTTTATTTAAAGTATGGTGCGGGATTAATGTCCATACAGCAAGCAATTTACTTTATGAATTTACTTTATCGCACATTTACTTTCATTTAAAGTATGGTGCGGGTTTATCGTCCATACCAGCAAATTTATAGCACTTTATTTTTATAATCAAAATGAGGACCTGGAGTTCCTCAAACAATTAGAGGGCCAGAAGGTCCTATTAATAAATGGCTTAATGTCCCAGATCTCGAACTTGAAATTTTGGGTAAAATATGCATGATATCTTTTGACCTGAAGTTCAAAAATATATTAAGCTTGAAGATTATTGCGAATTCTAATGCATCTCATTTTTCTTTTGAAGATGGCAAATTTGGCAAAATTGGAATTCGCTGCCCTATACATTTCTGGGGACAACTACCTATCATGGGTCCTGGATGCCAAGATCCATCTGCGTGCTAATGGCCTTGGAAAAGCAATTGAAGATGGAAGTGATGCATCACCTAAGGAAAATGCGAAGGCCATGATTTTCCTTCGCCGCCACATTCATGAAGCGCTGAAAAGCGAATATGTGGTAGTTGATGAACCATTGGTCCTATGGAAAGCTTTATGTGAGAGATATAATCATCAGAAGACGGTGACTCTCCCAAGAGCTAGATACGAATGGACACACTTGAGATTTCAGGATTTCAAGACAGTGTCTGAATACAACTCAGCTATGCACAGGATCACCTCCCTTATGAAATTATGTGGTGAGAATATCTCTGAGGAAGATATGCTCGAGAAAACTCTGAGTACATTCCATGCCTCAAATGTGCTCCTGCAGCAGCAATATAGGCATAGTGGTTTCACGAAGTACTCAGAACTTGTATCTTGCCTCCTGTTAGCTGAGCAGAACAACGAGCTTTTATTGAAGAATCACCAATCTCGCCCAACGGCTCAACACCACTTCCTGAAACAAATACTGCATCTCGGGAAGTGAATGCCACCTCATCTCGTGGCAGTATCCACAAACGTGGGCGAGGAGGCAAGCGTGGCCAAAGACAAGGGAGTAGAAAAGATCGTGGTGCTCATTCATATGGCTTGAGGCCAAGGAGCAATCCATCCACGAATGGCAAAAATGCATCCAGAAATAAGGGAAAAACACAAACAAGCCATGTACCCAGAAATGATGAAAGCACTTGTTACAGATGTGGTGCAAAGGGACATTGGTCGCGTACATGTCGTACGCCGAAGCACTTGGCGGATCTTTATCAAGCTTCACTTAAAAATAGGAAAGTGGAGACAAATTATGTTGAACCAGATCCGCCAGCCATAGAAGGCTCATCGGAAATATCGCATCAGTTAGACAAGACGCATCTAGATGTTTCCGATTTTGTAGCCGAAGGGGGGAATGAAGTTTATGGGTCCGAATTGGATTAGATTCCTTCATGTAACATTTGTATTATCTGAAGCACTGTTTTTTTTATTCCTGTCTTCATTTCAATCCAATAAAAGTGGCAATGTTTGAATGATTGTTTATTGATTCAACTTATTTTATTTATTTGAAGGCATGGATATAAATTATGGATGCCCCCAAAACACGAGCTCTAGCAAAGATATTTGTCTTGCAGACAGTGCGACTACTCATACAATCCTCCGAGATCGAAAGTATTTCTCAAACTTGATGCTTACAAAAGCAAAGGTAACAATCATATCAGGTCCTGCAGATCTGATTGAAGGCTCAGGAATAGCCCAAGTTATGTTACCAAATGGAACAATACTGTCCATTCAAGATGCCTTGTATTCATCTAACTCCAGAAGGAATCTGTTGAGTTTCAAAGATATACGTTTGAATGGCTACCATGTTGAAACAAAGAATGAGGAAAACATGGAATATCTTTGCATTACTTCCAGTGATACCCAGAAGCGTATACTAGAGAAGCTTCGTGCTCTATCATCAGGATTGTACTATACAACCATACGGACAATTGAGGCACACAATGTCATGGACCAGAAGTCCATTGACTCAAATACTTTTAAGCTTTGGCATGACCGGTTGGGTCATCCTGGATCCACCATGATGCGTAGGATCATCACCAACTCTAAGGGACATCCCTTATTAACAAAACACATTATGGTATCAAGTGACAGCTTTTGCCAAGCTTGTTCACAAGGGAAGTTGGTGATTAGACCATCACAACCGAAAGTTGATGTTGAGTCCCCATCATTTTTGCAGAGAACCAAGGGGACATTTGTGGACCTATTCATCCTCCCTGTGGACCATTTCGGTACTTTATGGTCTTGGTGGATGCATCTACCCGATGGTCACATGTTTGCCTTTTGCCCACTCGGAATATGGCATTTGCTAGGCTCTTGGCTCAGATAATTAAATTGCGAGCCCAATTCCCAGATTATCCCATTAAGTCAATTAGACTCGATAATGCTGGTGAATTTACATCTCAAACTTTTGATGATTACTGCATGTCGCTAGGCATTGACATTGAACATCCTATTCCCCATGTTCATACTCAAAATGGCTTGGCAGAAGCTTTGATTAAGCGTCTTCAATTAATAGCACGAACATTACTAATGAAAACAAAGTTGCCAGTTTCTGCTTGGGGATATGCCATTTTACATGCAACATCTCTGGTGCGGTTGAGGCCCATCGCCAACAATCAATACTCTCCAATACAACTTGTGTTGGGTAATCAACCAAATATTTCACATTTAAGAGTTTTTGGTTGTGCGGTATATGTGCCTATTGCACCACTGATGAGCACATAAACTATCACATTTATTATCCCTAAATATATTTGGTAGTAATTGATTTTCTTACAATTTTAGTTAATTAGGTTTGTTTTTCACTTTTGCACTTGCTTACATACCCATTACATAATTGATGATGATTTCATTTTAAGGTTGAAGAAGATCATTGGATGCTAGTAGGCAAATGGATGCAACAACCAATGAAACAAAAAGATGAAGAATTTGAAGAATGGAGTCATCAACACTATGAAATAAATAAAGGAAGCAAATTGGCAATTGGTTTGATGGCAAGTGGAAGACATATTCAATTCATGCATGGAGTGGATGAAGCAACAAACAAGATGGTGGCTTGAAGATGTGGAATCATGAACTATTAAAATTGTGAGTTAAGCAAATGAAATGAAGGATGATGATAAGAGGTGCAACACTTAACCAAAAGAAAGGATTGAATAACAAAAGCAAGTAGAAGTGGAGCAACAATTGAAGAAAAGAAGAAATATTAAGATGAGGGTTATGGTTGTGCATTGAATGAGATGAGAATTTTAGATTTTAATATTTCCCTAGTTGTTGAGATTTAAGGCTATAAATAGGAAGCTCTACAAGCCTTCAAACCACACCAAGCTCACAATCTTCTCTTGAGCTCTCTCTCCTTCCTCCAATTCTTCTAGTTCTAAATTTCTGTTTTAGTTTTATTTTATGGGGAACTAACTCCCTAGCTAAGGCTAGGGGGATAGCTTTTAATATGAGTGTGTAATTGTTATTAGTTTGATCCAAACTTAAGCTTTAATGTGAATTTGTAGTTTTTGTTCAAATGGAATTTGTAGTTTTCTTTTTAATTAATTGATGAATGTTTGATAATCTATTTCATGGGTTCAATCATGTTTTTCCCATTGTGTAGTAAAAACTTTCATGCTTTTAAAAGAGAAGAGAATTACTAAAGATTAATAGAATTTCGATGAAGTTTATTTTTTGATAGTTTGTTGCCAATGGTACAAGTTATGCTTAGAATACTTTTAAAGGAAATTAAAAAGAGCTTTAATTATTTTGAACAACTACAATGGAAAATATTTTGTGGATCAAATTATTAAGAGTTGCATGCTTATGTTAAAAGTGGAACCCCAATGCCTTAGTGTTTTAATCAATTAAATTTTCTCTAAATCAAATCTTGCATAAATCAACCTCTCAATCACACTTGTTCTTTTTCATCTCTGTTATTTTCTTTACACTGCTCTCTGTGGATACGACACTCGGACTTCCGAGCTACACTGCTATACGACACCTCCCTTGGGTTTTGCAAAGTGGTGCGAACAAATTGGCGCCGTTGCCGGGGAGCGGCTTGTCAAAGAGTACAGAGATCCCCTTGGTCAGAGGTTTGCTGGTTATGTGAAATTCTTCACATATGGTACACTCTTTCCAACTTTCATCCTATTGTTGATATATTTTTTTTTTTAAATTTTGTTTTTGTTTATTTATTTATTTACTTTATGCGACCTAGAGATCATCTAGGAATGTTTATCAGAAAGTCTGAAACTGTTAATTTAGAACATTCTGCTTCAACTTCTTCAACTGAAATATCCAATAAATCTGAAAGCATGGCAGCAATTGTGAATGATGAACAAGAAATTGCGAATAATGAACAAGAAATTGCGAATAATGAACAAGAGGTTAATGCTCAGATTTTGAATAATGAAATGAGAGAAGAAGTAGTTGCACCTAGAACTTTAGAGACATTTTTGCATCCTATTCGTGCACCAAATCCTTCATGCATCATGTTTCCACCTAACATGCCAAATTATGATTTCAAACCTGGAATGATTCAATTACTACCTATTTTTCATGGCATGGAAAGTGAAAATCCTTATGTGCATGTTAGGGAATTTGAAGAAGCAATTGGCACCTTTTACAATGTTCAACTTGATAGGATTAATTTCATAAGGTTGAAATTTTTTCCTTTTTCCTTAAAAGAAAAAGCCAAAGGTTGGTTGTATTCATTAAGGGCTAGATCCATAGGTTCTTGGGGGGAAATGACTCAAGCATTTTTTAACAAATATTTTCCTAATCACAAGACGATTGCTCTTAAAAAAAGAATCTCAAATTTCTCTCAAAAGGAAAATGAAACTTTGTATCAAACTTGGGAAAAATTTAAAGAGCTTTTGAATTTGTGTCCACACCATGGCTTTGAAAACTGGCGTCTCGCTAGTTATATCTATGAGGGACTTCTCCCCCGTGATCGCCAATTTGTTGAGTTTATGTGTAATGGAAATTTTATGCAAAAAGACCCTGATGATGCCTTAGAATTTTTGGATGAAATTGCTGAAAAAGCTCATCAATGGACTGTCCCCAGTCTAGTTGAGACCACTGATCGTTCAAGAATTGCCACATCTTCTACTAATAAAGGAATTTATCAATTAAAAGAAGAAGATGATTGGAAATTAAAATTTGAGGTTTTGACTAAAGAGATAGCTGCTTTGAAAACGGAAAAATCAAATTTGCCTCAACCTGTTTTTCAAGCTGATGTTAATCAAGTATGTGATTCTTGTTATGAGATTGGTCATACTGTTAAAAATTGTCCAATTTTTCAGGAAATGAAAGGAGCTTATGAGGAGCGTTGTGCTGCTGTTGGAAACTTCAAACAACAATATTCTCCTTTTTCCAACACTTACAATCCAGCAACAAGGAATCATCCAAACTTTCGTTGGAGCAATGATTCACAACCTCAGGTAAGTGATAGAAATTCTTTCAATCATCAGTTTCCTGCAACTAATACATTTAATGCTAGGCCTTCTTTGAGCGATACTCTTCAAGCATTTATGCAGGAACAGCAGAAGCAAAATCAAAGGTATGATACCTTGTTTGGTCAAATGGTTGAAGAAAATAAAGAAATTAAAAGCCAAATTTCTAAATTGACAAATTCTTTTGCAATAAATGAAAAAGGAAAATTTCCTTCCCAAACTCAACCAAATCCAAGGAATGTTAATTCATGTGAAACCTCAATTGAACATGCTAAGTCTGTCATTGCTCTTAGAAGTGGTAAAATAATTGATAACACACCTTCACTGAAGGAAGTTGAAAAATCTAAGAATAATGATAAACTTAACATGTCCAACTTGAATGAATCAAATGAATATCATTTTCCTGCTCCTTTTCCTCAAGCTTTAAATCCTCCAAAGAAATTGAATCAAAATTCTGAAATTTTGGATGTTTTTAAAGAAGTCAAAGTTAATATTCCTCTGTTAGATGCTATTAAACAGATCCCTTCTTATGCTAAATTTTTAAAAGATCTGTGCACATTTAAAAGAAAGCATCAAGTGAAGAAAACTGCATTTTTGACTGAACATGTGAGTGCATTGTTGCAACATAAGGTCCCTCCTAAATACAAAGATCCAGGAAGTCCCACTCTTTATTGCCATATTCAGTATATTTGCAGTTAGGTCTTGGTGAATTGAAGCCCACAACAATGAAGTTGCAACTTGCTGATCGTTCTGTACGAGTGCCGAGAGGGGTAATTGAGGATGTATTGGTCCAAGTGGACAAATTTTACTACCCTGTTGACTTTGTTGTTTTGGATACACAACCTGTTTTACATTCTGAAAATGAAATTCCTGTCATTTTAGGACGTCCATTTCTTGCTACATGTGACGCACACATTAGTTGCAGAAGTGGGGTAATGAAACTCAGTTTTGGTAACATGACATTGGAAATTAACATTTTTAATGTTTTCAGGCAACCTTATGAAGATGATGAATGTGCAGTGGTGAACTTGATTGAAGCTCTTGTGCAAGATCAATTTGAGAAGACCAGTATTTCTGAACCTCTAGAGGCTCTTTTATTGAATTCTAAAGAATCTGAATTACTTGAGGATCCGGAAATTGCTTATCTTAATTCATTATTTAATTCCTTGCAGGTTGATAAATGGACGCCAAGGTTTGAGAAGCTTCCACCTCGGAAGGAAAAGACATTGCCATCAAATGTGGAAGTTCCTAATCTAGAATTGAAGCCTTTACCCATGGGACTTAAACATGCATTCTTGGGGGCCAACAACACTTTTCCAGTGGTAATATCTTCTGAACTTGACTCTTTGCAAGAAGGTAAGTTACTTAATGTGTTGAATTCTCATAGATCTGCCATTGGTTGGACTCTTGCTGACATTAAGGGAATTAGTCCTCTTGTTTGTACTCATAAAATATTTTTAGAGGAAGAAGCCAAGTCTTCCAGGGAAGCACAACGTAGGTTAAACCCAATCATGAAAGATGTTGTTAAAACTGAGGTGTTGAAATTAACAGATGCAGGTATTATTTATTCCATCTCTGATAGTAAATGGGTAAGTCCTACTCAAGTTGTACCTAAGAAATCTGGCATAACTGTGGTTGAAAATGATAAAAATGAATTGATACCTACTAGAGTTGTTTCAAGTTGGCGCATGTGCATTGATTATAGAAAGCTAAATTCTGCAACTAGAAAAGACCATTTCCCTTTACCTTTTATTGATCAAATCTTAGAAAGGGTAGCCGGTCATGAATTTTATTGCTTCTTAGATGGATACTCAGGTTATTATCAAATTGAGATTGCCATTGAAGATCAAGAAAAAACTACTTTTACATGTCCTTTTGGTACTTTTGCTTTTCGTAGAATGCCTTTCGGATTATGTAATGCTCCTGCTACTTTTCAAAGATGCATGATCAGTATTTTCAGTGATATGGTTGAGCAATTTCTTGAAGTTTTCATGGATGATATATCTGTTTTCGGTGATTCTTTTGATAATTGCTTGAGTAATTTGGAAAAAGTGTTGGTTCGATGCCAAGAGAAAAACTTTGTTTTAAATTGGGAGAAATGTCATTTTATGGTTTCTTCTGGAATTGTTCTTGGTCATATTGTTTCATCTAAAGGAATTGAAGTGGATAAAGCTAAAATTGAATTAATTTCAAAATTGCCAGTTCCAAAAACTGTTAAAGATGTCAGATCATTTTTAGGTCATGCTGGTTTTTACAGGAGATTTATTCAGAATTTTAGTGCAATATCTAGACCCTTGTGTAATCTCCTATTAAAAGATAGTAAATTTGAATGGTCTGATTCATGTCAAAAGGCTTTTGATAAATTAATTGAAATGCTCACATCTGCTCCAATTATGCAACCACCTAACTGGACTTTACCTTTTGAAATTATGTGTGATGCCAGTGATTTTGCGGTTGGAGCTGTTTTGGGGCAAAGGAAGGATAAGAAGCCACATGTCATCCATTATGCAAGCAGAACCTTGAACAGTGCTCAGATGAATTATTCTACAACTGAAAAAGAACTCCTTGCTGTGGTATTTGCTTTGGATAAGTTTCGTGCTTATATAGTTGGATCACCTATTGTTATTTTCACTGACCATGCAGCTTTAAAATACCTTTTTGAAAAGAAAGATGCTAAAGCTCGACTGATTAGGTGGATCCTACTACTTCAAGAATTTGACATCACAATCAAAGACAAAAAGGGAGTAGAAAATGTAGTGGCTGATCATTTGTCTAGATTGAGTTTTGAGGATTCCATTGAAACATTGCCAATTAATGATTCTTTTCCAGATGAGCAATTATTTGCTATTTCAGAATTACCTTGGTTTGCTAACATTGTTAATTTTCTTGCTACAGGTAAAATTCCATCTGATTGGACTGCTCAAGACAAGAGGAAATTTCTTACAAAGGTTAAAAATTTCTTTTGGGATGACCCCTATCTGTTTAAATACTGCCCTGATCAGATCATTAGGAGGTGTGTACCTGATAATGAAATCCATGTAGTAATTTCTTTTTGTCATAATGAAGCATGTGGTGGTCATTTTTCTGTAAAGAAAACCGCTGCAAAGATTTTGCAGTGTGGATTTTATTGGCCTACGCTTTTTAAAGACACTAATTCTTTTTGTCGAACTTGTGACCGTTGTCAAAAGTTGGGGGCAATTACCCGTAGAAATATGATGCCTTTGAACCCAATTTTGGTAATTGAAATATTTGATTGTTGGGGCATTGATTTTATGGGTCCGTTTCCCGTTTCTTTTGGATATCTTTATATCTTGGTCGGTATTGATTATGTTTCCAAATGGGTAGAGGCTGTTCCTTGTCGACATAATGATCATAAAACTGTTTTGCGGTTTTTAAAAGAAAACATTTTCTCAAGATTTGGAACACCTCGAGCTATAATAAGTGATGGGGGGAAACACTTTTGTAATAAACCTTTTGAGGCTTTAATGAAAAAATATGGTGTCACTCATAAAGTCGCTACCCCATATCACCCACAAACAAGCGGTCAAGTTGAACTTGCTAATCGGGAGATAAAACAAATTTTGGAAAAAACTGTGAGTCCTAACCGTAAAGATTGGTCTTTGAGATTAACTGATGCTTTATGGGCATACCGTACAGCATACAAATCCCCCATAGGGATGTCACCGTACAGACTTGTCTACGGTAAGGCTTGTCATTTACGAGTTGAACTTGAACATAAGGCATATTGGGCAATTAAATTGTTTAATTTTGGTTTAAATAATGCAAGTTCGAATAGGAAGCTTCAGTTGAATGAGTTGGCAGAATTAAGGAATGATGCTTATGAAAACTCTCGAATTTACAAAGAGAAAATGAAGGTTTTTCATGATAGAAATATTTTGAGGAAAAACTTTGAACCATCACAAAAAGTTCTCTTATATAATTCAAGATTGCATATTTTTCCTGGTAAACTGCGTTCCAGATGGACAGGTCCATTTGTGGTCACAAAAGTTTTTCCTTTTGGAGCAGTAGAGATTGAGGATCCAAAGAATGGTAATGTTTTTAAAGTTAATGGTCAATGTCTTAAACCATTTTTGGAGAATTTTGTTTTGCAGGATGACACGATTCACTTGGAGAATCCTGTTTATCAGGATTGAATTTTCAGACTATTTTTACTTGGTATCATGCTCAACCTAATCGCTTCAAGGGGGAGCATTCCAATCCTTTCTCTTTACTTATTTTGTTATTATTTTAAGTTGTTTTTTTTTAATAATTAAAATAATATGAGTTGACTTTTGGTAACTCCAGTGAGCGTCTCTGTCAATACAGTGTCTAGGAGTTCTTTAGGCGACACTTTCGGTGTCTAAGAAGTTTGGGTTTTAAGCGGGACCATTGTGACCCCTCCAACCTTCCCGGAACCCCTGGCTGTCTTTTCTGAGGCCCTTAACTGGTCATCCATGAGTTGCTTGTATACTTGTGTGATTAAGGGTTCCTGTTTCTATTGTTTGTTTGTTATTTGTTTTGTAATTGTATTTTCTATTTATTTTGTATTTTAATTCTTTTTTTTATTTACTTTAATACCCTTCATTTGTTGTTATAACATTGCTTATTTCTAAGTTTTATACATTGAGGACAATGTTTCATTCAAGTTGGGGGGGAGTGGAATTAGTTATCACAATTTGTTTCTAAAATTTTCTCCTTAAATAAAAAAAAAAAAAAAAAAAAAACCTCTATGCTTGTTGTCATCGAAATATATTTGCATTAAATTGAGATTTGATATTCATGCATGAGTTTAAAATTGAGAACACTTGAGCGATACGATAACTAATCCAGTCTTTAGTCTTTTTCATTTATTTCTACTTAATGAATGATTTATGAGCTAAGCTTTGAAAAATTCACACTCACACTAATGCGCTTGAGAAGATAGAGTTTGAGATTGATTGTATTTATCTTTGTTGTCTTAAAAAAAAAAGAATAAAAAAGAATAAAAAGAGAACTTTCACTTAGTAACCGGGCCTCTTGCCTAATCAGTAGTGAGTGTTCGCGTCAAACCGTGAAGTTCTTAAAAAAAAAAAAAAAAAAAAAAAAAAAAAAACAAGCATGTGTGACTTGTTTAGCTTTGTAGCCTTTTTAACTCGAGTTATTAAGCTCATCGGGGTGTTTCAACACCTAATGCCTTAAAGCCTTTGTGTTTGAGAGTCATTGGCCTAACACTTGCTACATGGGTTAATTAGAAAGCTTAAGGGAGCTAAACATTGCACAGTCCACATAATAGCATGTATATATTTATTTAAATAAAAAAAAATTCTAAGATAGCAAGGATGGTGTGATTATGATTGAGTTTTTATCTTCTCAACTGTGTTAGTTCACTTTACACCAAAGAAAGCAAATGAAAAGTTTATTAATGGTGATAAATGACTTTGACTTTAGACTGGGAGAACTTAAAGTTTTGGATTTGTGTTCGCTCTTTTAAATTTGTTCATGAATTGAGAATCTTGGTTTTTGAGCTTTGACATTCTTGATGATGATTTGGCAGGAGAGTTACTTAAAATTTCAGATGTTTGTGGGTATCATCCCTGTAAACCCTCACGAGACTACAACTCGTCCACTAGGGCAACCTAGGGGTTTAAAGGCTTATTGCATGCGCTAAATGCAATCGAGATCCCTACGAAAGTGGCTTAGTTAGTTTTCATTTATGCTTAGTTTTTAATTTTAGTTTGCTCGAGGACTAGCAAATTATAGGTTTGGGGGTATTTGATGAGCACATAAACTATCACATTTATTATCCCTAAATATATTTGTTAGTAATTGATTTTCTTACAATTTTAGTTAATTAGGTTTGTTTTTCACTTTTGCACTTGCTTACATACCCATTACATAATTGATGATGATTTCATTTTAAGGTTGAAGAAGATCATTGGATGCTAGTAGGCAAATGGATGCAACAACCAATGAAACAAAAAGATGAAGAATTTGGAGAATGGAGTCATCAACACTATGAAATAAATAAAGGAAGCAAATTGGCAATTGGTTTGATGGCAAGTGGAAGACATATTCAATTCATGCATGGAGTGGATGAAGCAACAAACAAGATGGTGGCTTGAAGATGTGGAATCATGAACTATTAAAATTGTGAGTTAAGCAAATGAAATGAAGGATGATGATAAGAGGTGCAACACTTAACCAAAAGAAAGGATTGAATAACAAAAGCAAGTAGAAGTGGAGCAACAATTGAAGAAAAGAAGAAATATTAAGATGAGGGTTATGGTTGTGCATTGAATGAGATGAGAATTTTAGATTTTAATATTTCCCTAGTTGTTGAGATTTAAGGTTATAAATAGGAAGCTCTACAAGCCTTCAAACCACACCAAGCTCACAATCTTCTCTTGAGCTCTCTCTCCTTCCTCCAATTCTTCTAGTTCTAAATTTCTGTTTTAGTTTTATTTTATGGGGAACTAACTCCCTAGCTAAGGCTAGGGGGATAGCTTTTAATATGAGTGTGTAATTGTTATTAGTTTGATCCAAACTTAAGTTTTAATGTGAATTTGTAGTTTTTGTTCAAATGGAATTTGTAGTTTTCTTTTTAATTAATTGATGAATGTTTGATAATCTATTTCATGGGTTCAATCATGTTTTTCCCATTGTGTAGTAAAAACTTTCATGCTTTTAAAAGAGAAGAGAATTACTAAAGATTAATAGAATTTCGATGAAGTTTATTTTTTGATAGTTTGTTGCCAATGGTACAAGTTATGCTTAGAATACTTTTAAAGGAAATTAAAAAGAGCTTTAATTATTTTGAACAACTACAATGGAAAATATTTTGTGGATCAAATTATTAAGCGTTGCATGCTTATGTTAAAAGTGGAACCCCAATGCCTTAGTGTTTTAATCAATTAAATTTTCTCTAAATCAAATCTTGCATAAATCAACCTCTCAATCACACTTGTTCTTTTTCATCTCTGTTATTTTCTTTACACTGCTCTCTGTGGATACGACACTCGGACTTCCGAGCTACACTGTTATACGACACCTCCCTTGGGTTTTGCAAAGTGGTGCGAACAACCACCGCAACGTACTAAGATGGGCCCTCAACGCAGATTGGGAATATATGTTGGCTTTGATTCACCATCTATCATCAGATATCTGAAACCCCTAACGGGTGATATCTTTAGGGCACGATTTGCGGATTGTCATTTTGATGAGACAATTTTCCCACTATTAGGGGGAGAAAAATCTGTTCCTAAAGAACAAGGCAAACTCGTTCATGAAGAATGATGTGAATTATCGTGGGATGTACCCACTCTGTCTCATCTCGATCCTCGTACCGCTCAATGCGAAAACAAAGTGAGAAGGATCGTTCACCTCCAAAGTATTGCAAATCATATGCCAGATGCATTTAATGATGCAACAAAGGTGACGAAATCACATATCCCAACTGCAAATGCACCTGCAAGAATTGATATTCACCATGGACAAAGGAATGTGCCAGCAAATGGCTCATCTGTTGCACGCCTGAAGCGTGGCAGACCACTAGGCTCAAAGGACTCAGTTCCTCGAAAGAGGAAGTTGATGGCCAAAATGAATCCAAATGAAATAAATGGAGAGCCCACAATTCATGGTTCAAATCCCTCTCAAGAGGGACAGGTACTTCCTGAAAAGGAAAATGTCCTTGATGAGACACGTGCTCCTGAAATGGCAGCTGTACCTGAAAGTCAAGAAATCCCCATAAATTATACATCCACTAATGAATTATGGAACAGAGATGAGATAATCCTCGATAATATATTTGCATTCTTAGTGGCTACTGAGATCATAAAAGATGATGATATTGAGCCTTGCTCCATTGATGAATGCACACGGAGACAGGATTGGCCTAAATGGAAAGATGCAATCCAGGCAGAATTAGATTCTTTGGAAAAAAGGAGTGTTTTTGGACCCATTGTTCCAACTCCACCCAATGTGAACCCTGTAGGTTACAAGTGGGTATTTACAAGAAAGCGCAATGAGAAAAATGAGATTGCGAGGTATAAAGCACGACTTGTTGCGCAAGGTTTTTCACAAAGGCCTGGAATTGATTATGTGGAAACATACTCTCCAGTAATGGACGCAATTACGTTCCGTTACTTGATAAGCTTAGCGGTTTCAGATAAACTTGAAATGAGACTTATGGACGTCATTACCGCATATCTGTATGGAGAGTTGGATACAGACATATACATGAAAGTCCCAGAAGGACTTAAGCTGCCTGAAGCAGCCAGGAATAAACCACGGGCCATGTTCTCAATCAAATTGAGAAGATCATTATATGGGTTAAAACAATCTGGGCGAATGTGGTATAATCGTCTCAGCAAGTATTTACTAAAGGAAGGATACACAAATGACCCTATTTGCCCATGTGTGTTTATTAAGAAATCAGAGTCTGGATTTGCGATAGCGGCGATATATGTCGATGACATGAATTTAATTGGAACTCCTGAAGAGCTCCAAAAGACCTCTGATTATCTCAAACGTGAGTTTGAGATGAAAGACCTTGGAAAGACAAAATATTGTCTTGGCTTACAGATTGAGCACAGTGCTGATGGAATTTTGGTGCATCAATCAAATTACACTGAAAAGGTATTAAAGCGGTTTGGCATGGATAAAGCTCATCCACTTAGCACTCCAATGGTCGTCCGGTCGCTTGACACTAAGAAAGATCCATATCGTCCAAAAGGGGATGATGAAATGGTCCTTGGTCCAGAAGTACCATATCTTAGTGCAATAGGTGCTTTAATGTACTTAGCACAATGTACCAGACTTGACATAGCATTTTCAGTAAATTTGTTAGCAAGATACAGCTCTGCTCCAACAAGCCAACATTGGACCGGCGTTAAACATATTCTACGATATCTTCGTGGAACGACAGGCATGGGCTTATTCTATTCCAGTGAATCGACCAATGCCCCGAGTATTGTTGGATATGCTGATGCAGGATATCTCTCTGATCCACATCAAGGACGCTCACAAACTGGGTATGTATTTACATGTGGAGGAACTGCAATCTCATGGCGCTCAACGAAACAAACGTTGGTAGCCACATCTTCCAATCATTCAGAAATACTTGCCCTCCATGAAGCCAGTCATGAATGCGTTTGGTTAAGGTCGATGATTCATCACATCCAAAGCACATGTGCCTTGCCCTCAGCAACAGAAACTCCAACCATCCTGAATGAGGACAATGCAGCTTGTATTGCTCAAATCACAGGAGGATACATCAAGGGTGACCGGACCAAGCACATATCACCCAAGTTTTTCTACACGCATGAGCTTCAGAAGAGTCAAGTAATCAAAGTCAGACAAATCCGTTCAAGTGATAACTTGGCAGATCTCTTCACCAAGTCTTTACCCAAGTGCACATTCCAGAAGCTAGTGCATGGCATCGGATTGCGACAACTCTGCAAGCAATCAAATTGGAGCATGCAAAATCAGGGGGAGCATTCAAGAGTCCTCTAACACAGGACATAAGCGCGTTGTACTCTTTTTCCTTTGACTAGGGTTTTTCCCACTGGGTTTTTCCTAGCAAGGTTTTAACGAGGCAACATGAGCGCAGTTCACATTACCCTAATGTCCCAAATGTTGTTGTACTCTTTTTCCTTCTCTTAGGTTTTTTCCCATTGGGTTTTTCCAAGCAAGGTTTTAATGAGGCAACCAATCTATGGACATGTGGCCTTCAAGGGGGAGTGTTATAAAGTAAAAAGTGAAGTCCACATAAATAAAGCGAGGGGGTATTAGTCAAAAGATAAAATTATAATGTTGGAAAGAAATCATTATGTCTCCCTTAAGAGCCATTTGCTTTGCCTATAAATAGGCATTATATCTGCTTGTAAACACACACGAATGAGAATAAAAGAGAGTGAGAGCAAGAAAAGAAAAGAGAGAGTGAAGTCTATTCTGAAGAGAAACTATATTAGTGTAAACACCACAAAGAGCAAATATAATTCCACTCCCAATATTTAGCGGTACTTCCTATTCTCTGATTATTTTATTTTATAACACATATAACAATACTTATTTGTGGCGCAAGTTTATCGTCCACACAACTTCCTTTACATTTTATTTAAAGTATGGAGTAGAATTAGTACTCATACAAGCACATTTACTTTATTATTTAAAGTATGATGTGTAATTAATGTCCATACAACAAGCAATTTAATTTATGAATTTATTTTACCGCACATTTACCTTTATTTAAAGTATGGTGGGGTTTATCGTCCATACCAGTAATTTATTTACAAGCAATTTATATAAATTTATTTTATGAATTAATTGTGTGTTATGATGAGTTTTACAGCATACAGAGATCAAGACCAAAGTTCCTTGATCCTCATCGCTGTGACTTCCATTTTTGTTTCTTTAATGTTACTTTACTTCTATTTTATTTTAGACTATAGTTTGTTCCAAATCACTTACAAATGTCATGTGCGTAGTGGCTTTATATCATATTTCTCCTTTGTCATAAGATCCATGGTTTGATGTGGAAGAGGTAGACATAGCAGTAGATGAATTTTAAGAAAATTAGCGTGGACCCTTCGGCTGAAATGAGAGATAGTTACTGAGAAAGAAGATTCAGAGGATGAAGAAAGTGCCTTATGTGATTCTTGACCAGTTAATTAGGGGGTCTACAAGGTGGCTTAGAGAAGCAGCTAGCATGTACACTTGAATGTTGGAGGATGTAAAATAGAAGTTAATAGTTATATAGGATAACGTTCTACAAATCAAGACCACACATCCAAACAAGAATGAACCAGATCAATGATCCAAATTCAATGTGCCAAGAGAGCATTTCCCTATATATGAACATGTACACATTAAGAAAAATCTAGAAGGGATAACTAATATTAGGTGTTTCTTGGCGAATGATCGAGTAAACAAGTTATGTTTGTACCATAATCGACCGAGCACATTTGACATTGAGGGACTGGCGAGTAGGAAGACCAATAGCCTGCCGAAGTTAAGAAATCCCCAAACATTGATGACATCACCATGACCTCAGCTACCGAAGACATCTCCCTCTGATATGGCAGTAGCCTGTCGAAGGCGATTGCCGAAGCTCTCAACTACAGATCCTAAGCCTTGGACACATGTCGCCACCACACTGATTTGCATAAAGTCTCACATCAAAACTTTGTGCAAGTGCTCCCTATTCCTCTATAAAAGGAGAATAAAACTGAGGTAAAAAGGTAACTAGTTTTCACCTATACTATTACTCTGTCAAAAAAACTGTGTACTATACACTTACCGACTTAAGCATCTGTTTGTGCCTGATAAATCACGGCCATAAGCTGGCCGAAGGAGCCCCTTCTCTCGGCCCTGGCACTTGTTCATAAAAACTGAAACGCAGCGTTTCGCCAGGGTACTTCGCCTTCCTAAAGACAAAAGAAGAAATGCTAAGGCATGATCATCTCGGCCTCAAGCGCAGGCCGAGGCCGAGGCCGAACAAAATCGCGGCCGGAAATATTAAAGTCAGATCATCACGTGATAGCAGGGACCCAGGCTTCATTTAATGAAATAGTGCTTGTTTAATGCAGCAAACCCACTGGCCACAAAGAAGCATTTAATGCATGAGGGAAGGTGGGAAGTGACTGAAGTTAGGATTTGGTGATGAGGATCAGAGTGATTAGACGTGGACATTCTCACAAGAATTCTAACAGCCTGAGATATTGGTTCACCAGCTTTCCAGGTCATAAATGCGTCTCCACGGCCAGAAGCTCAGAACCCACGATCAAGAGCGGCGGCCGAGATTCACCGGGATTTCTGGGTTCACACCACCATACTTCACGATCCCAAATGTCGATTGGACTGCCCACTTGCTCCAATCTAGCTCCACCATGCAGATTTTTAGCCTCGATTACTCCTCCAGAGACTCTTCCTATAAATACAAGACTCGAGCTACATTCAAAGGGTTCAACACCAAAACAAAGCCTCTCACGGAGCAACTTATTTTTTCCTGTAATGCACTTTCAATATCTTTACTTGCTTTCCTAGGAGTAGTGTTAGATTGTAAGGAAAATTCATTCATCAATATATCATACGACCCTTGATTTTCAAGGCGCCGGAGCACCATCCTTGTTGTTCGTTCACTCACCCCATATATCACACGACCGTCGCTCCCTGAGGAGCGCGCCGGAGCACCGCCCAAAACCCACCACCAACACCATCACTCAACGGCCTTGTAGTTCAGGTCGTGAACCTAACAGCCGAGACCAGTTCCTCTCTCGGCTACAATCGTTTGATTAGGAAGACAGTTCAAACAGGCGCACCACTTATCCATCCAACACTCATCAACACATCGACGCACGGTAGACCGTGCTGGCACGCCCGCGCACAACCGCACCGCACCCAAAAGCAGGAAACCGCGTGTTAACGCACATCCCCTCGGCCCGGAACTCCAGGCCGTGAGATTTGCACGGCAGACAGCATCGAAGAACCTCCGGCAAGTACCACATTGGTACCCGAGCTTGACGATTGTTTCTTCCATCCTTCTTTTGCAAGATCACCTTGTGACCGAAGGTACCCCTTGCCGAAGTTGAATCTAATTTTGGACATCAACAGTTTGGCGCCGTCTGTGGGAATCGACATCTGAATCTCACATTTCTATTAGTCTCGTTGGCTCCTTCCCCTATCAGACCTCGTCGCCTCTTCAGTCCATCATACCCCATCATGCCGAGTGAAGCTTCCCTTGGCATTGAACATCACACCACCCATGTGGAATCCTCCATAAGGAAACCTTCAATTGATGCGCATCTTCAGGCCGAAGTGGAGCGACTTCATGCTAATGTTGCCAAAATGACAGAGAATTACGACCACCTCTGCACTAAAAATGTTGAATTGGAACATGACTGCCGAACCTTGAAGCACAACTGGGAGAACACTCGCTACGAGTTAGCCCAGCACGACGTCATCGAAGGTGTCAAGCATACCCTACCAAATCAGCCAGCCATCTCCCTTCACAGTGCTCCAACGTAGCCTCAGCCTAACAAAGGAAAATGTCACTTCCATCCAGAGGCAGCCAAGTCACGACCCTTCCAAATTTCCCCACCCTGGGACCAGCCTCATGCCCCAACCAAGGTATACAAGGATTGTAGCGATCGGATCTCTGAGCTTTGGCCAAAACCCATTCAGATTCCCGTAGATCTCAACGACCCACCTGTCGCTCACCTTGGCCCTCTGCTGAAGTTCACACGTCTCCATGCCTCGGAGGAGGTTGATGATTCTGAAGATTGGGAACCTTATAACCCTGAGGACTGGGAGCCTTACCATTTAGAAGCGTTCGAGGAGTGGGAAACTTATCCACCACCACCCTTTTGGCACCATCAATCTTCGGCACCTAACACCCTTCCTCATTCCAATTCCGCCATGCAACTTTTTTTTTTTGAGAAGGTTCGTCGCCTAGAGGTTGAGCAACAACGAATTCATCAGCCCCTTTGGACGAAGCCACGCCCTGACCCCTTTACCGAGCAAATCCATACCTAACGGCAGGAAAAGAACATACAGCCACTTCACATCTTCTTCTATACTAGTAAAGAAGACCCCCTGATCCATATCTATTCCTTCCAGTTTGCCCTAAGGTGCAAGGGTCTTAGTGATGAAGGCATGTGCTTTCTCTTTCCTTCCACCCTTACTGAAGCTGCCTTGAACTAGTTCTATTGGCTAAACCGTGGAACCATTAACTCCTTCGACCACCTGAAGCAGATTTTCTTGGATCATTTCATGATTTAGACCAATCGTTTGTATTTAGCGGACGATCTATACATGATTCGGCAGGGTGATGATGAACCCATTCGGGAATACGCTACTTGCTTTAGTCATGAGTATTCCCGCTGCCCAGAGATGGATGACTGTGCAGCCTTCGGTGCGTTCAAAGTGGCCTTCGTATCCAACTTCTGATACTTGGTTCACAGCAACCCATGGAATACCTATGCCGAATTAATGAAGTAAGTTGCCATCCATGCCAAGGCCAAATACTTCAACTCCAAGCGTACCTCTGTCAGCTAGTCACAAATTGCCTTCGACAACCCGCAACAACCTTCGAAAACCGCCGATCCCTTATACGCCCCTTCTTTTGTGACGATTCATGCCAAGCCCATCTATTACACTCCTACCAACGACACCCAGGGAGGCAAGCATTTCAAAAGGAAGGATGGCTACCAGTGACCCTTCGACAATGGCAAACGAAGCAAGCACTTCAACAACTATCGTTCTGGCGACACTAACCCTCAGAAGACAAACAATCATGCCCCTCTCGTTCTTGAGCATAATTCCAAGTTTCAAGTCTTCACGACCTTGAACACAACTTACGAGCATGTTTTGGTTAATTAAACATCCATCATACCAAGCCCCTTGCCCGAAGGCCCACCAACAAGCCTATGTTGAAAACTTGTGTCTTTTGCCGATTCTATTAGTTCAATGACCATGATATCAAATCTTGCATCACCTTGGGAAATATCATTGGCAACTTAGACAAGTATGTGCACAACGCTCCAAATCAACATGATCTCTACCATCAGGGGTGGTCTTACTTTGGTTGGCACATCTAACAACTCCATCAAGCACTATGTTCGGTCTTCCAATGCACACCAAGTTTTCAACACTAACCAAGTGAAAAGGAGGAATGTGGCGTCATTTTTCCCTATGATGACCCATTGATAATTCGGGTAGATATTTCCAACTTTGATGTTGGTCGTACCCTTGTTGACACTGGTAGCTCGGTAAGTGTCATGTTTGCCAAAACCTTCAGCACCCTTCAGGGCCTCTGGTGAGTTTCTCCGGCGATGTTGTCCAACCCATTGGGAGTATTCACCTGCCGATTGCTATCGGTTCGGTACCCCAGAAGGCTATGCTCACCACCCGATTTCTAATTGTAGATTGCCCTATGACATACAATGTTATCTTGGGACGCCCAGCCTTGGCCCAAATGAGGGTATTCATTTCTACTCATATGCTTATGCTGAAGTGTCCTACCCTTTCATGGAATGGGCACTGTGCGAGGTGACCAACTTGGTGCCCGAAGTTGTTATATCCACCAGCCGGTCTCCACAGCATGAAGCCCTTTGGGTAGCCATGACTCTTCCTCTTCCCCTTGTCATTACCGAACGACCCGAAGATCTTCGAGAGGAATCAATCACCCCTCAAGCCAAACCAATGGAAGATCTTGAGGTGAAAATCGGCACTTCCCTTCTCCTTGATCCCCGTTCGGACCTCATTGCCTTCCTCTGTCAAAATTCTGAAGTCCTTGCCTAGTCCTATAGCGACATGCTTGGCATCTCTCCCAAGATTATCTCTTATAGATTGGGCATTGATCCCAACATACGTTCCGTTTGGCAGAAGCACCGTGCCTATGACCCCAAGAGATATGAAGCCATGAAGACTAAAGTCGAGAAGCTACGCAACATTAGCTTCATTAAGGAAGTAAATTATCCCTCATGGCTGGCAAACGTGGTCATGGTACACAAGCCCAAGTGTGGTTGGCGCATGTGTGTTAACTACACCAATCTCAATGGTGATTATCCTAAGAATAGCTTCCCTTTCCCTCGAATCGACCAGCGTGTTGAGGCAACGGGAGTCCCTCATGAGCCATAGAGGCATTGAGGCTAACCATGAGAAAATCCAAGCTATCTTGGATATGAAGGTGCCGAAGACAGTCAAGGATATATAGAGCCTTACTGCACGTGTGGCAGCCCTGACCAGGTTCATCTCCAAGGCTATTGATCGTTGTGCGCCCTTCTTCAAGGCTCTAAAGGGCAACAAGCGTAACATCGTTTGGAATCCTAAATGCAACAAAGCTTTCACCAAGCTGAAGGAGTGTATGAGCCAGGCACCTCTGTTGTCCACATCTGAGCCTGGTGAGATTCTTATGATTTACCTTTCGGTATCATCCACCACCGTTAGTTTGGTGTTGATTCGGCAACCAGCTGGGGTTGAACACCCTGTTTACTATGTCAGTAAAGCATTACAAGACTTTGAGGCTAGTTACTCTGACATTGAGAAACTTGCCCTCGCCTTGGTTGTTTTAGCTTAATGACTTCGACCATATTTTCAAGCACACACCATTCATACCCTCATTGATCAGCCTATGAGATAAGTCTTGCAGAAGCCTGAGACATCTTGTAGGCTAATTAAGTTGGCAATCGAACTTGGAAAATTTGATATCCACTTCAAGCCATGACAATCTGAAAAGGGGCAGGCCGTTGCTGATTTCATCTCGGAGTTCATCGAACCCATACCTACGGCCTCTTCTCAAATTATTGACGAACCTATGTTGACCTCGAATCTCGTTCACCTTGATGTTGTAGGCAACTTTGACCTCAGCGAGCCATTATGGACCCTTCATGTCGATGGATCTTCAAACTCCCAAGGCTGTGAGGCAGGCTTGGTCCTCACTTCTCCAGATAAGGTGGTTCTTGAGTACGCCATTTGCTTCAACTTTCAAACCACCAACAATGTGGCAAAATATGAAGCACTATTTACCGGTCTACGGCTAGCCAAAGAGATGCGAGCTACATAGATTCAGATATTCAGTGGCTCTTAGTTGGTTGTTAATCAAGTCAATCATGACTTGCTTGCCAAAGACACCTTCATGACAACATACCTCCACTATGCCCACTAGTTACTGAAAACCTTCAAAGCTTATCGCATCAACCAGACCCCACACTCTAAAAACGAACCATGTTGATGCCTTGGCATGGTTGGCTTTGGCAGTGGATCACAATCTCGGTTGTAATATCCACGTTGAACTCCTAGAAGCACCCAGCACCCAAGCGCCTGTCATCTGCACTGTTGACCACAACTCCACTTGGATGGATCCCATCTTTAATTTCCTACAAAACCAAACATTGCTTGCAAACCCTGCCTAGGCACGTCGCGTTCGGTACTGATCATTAATGGCAGCTTATAGAAACGCGGCTTCAGCCTCCCTTACCTTTGGTGTCTTACACCAGAAGAAGGCAATTATGTCCTTTGGGAGGTCCATGAAGGCATCTGTGGTAACCATTCTGGTGCCCGCTCTCTCGCCCACAAGGTCACTAGGTAGGGATATTTTCGGCCTACCATCCATACTGATGTCCAAGCCTTCACCTAGAAATGTGATAAATGCCTAAGGTTTGCCACCATCCCTTAGCTCCCTGCCGAACCATTGACACCAATGATCACTCCATGGCCATTCTCACAGTGGGGACTTGTCCTCATCGGACCTATGCCAAAGGGAAAGAGCCAGGTCAAGTATGCTGTTATCAATATGGATTATTTTACTAAGTGGGCTAAAGCTGAAGCCCTAGCTACCATCACGGCAGCTCGCATCAAAAACTTTGTTTGGTAAAATATCGTCTGTCGCTTCAATATCCCCCAAGCGATTGTCATAAACAATGGTAAACAATTTGATAATGCTAAATTCAAGCAATTTTGTTCCAATCTCAAGGAGCGCATTTGCTTCGCCTTTCCTGCCCATCCTCAATCTAATGAATAGGTTGAAGCTATGAACAATATCATCAAGAAGACTGAAAACGAAGCTTGATAAAGCCAAAGGTTATTGGCCTGAATTACTTATGGATGTCTTTAGGTCGTACCGAACCACCTTTTGCACTTCTACTGGAGAAATGCCCTTCTCTTTGTCCTTCAGCACCGAGGTTGTTGTATTAGTAGAGATCGATCAACCTTCATATCGAATGTCAATATATGATGCCAAAGCAAACGACGAGCAGTTGGCTCTAAACCTGTACCTCATTGACTAGCTTCATGACTAGGCCAAAACGTGCAACTTCACTTATAAATATCGTGTTGCCAAATACTACAACTCTCTTGTGAAACCTCATGCTTCCAAACTTGGAGATTGTTTCATGCGCAAGGTTTCATTAGCAACCAAGAACTTTGCTGAGGGTACCCTCGGCCCAACCTGGGAAGAACCCTATGAAGTCATCAAGGTCTACTACCCTAACACTTATCACCTTCGTGGTTCTAATGGCAAGCCCATGCCTCACCCATGGAACACTAATACCTCAAGTACTATTATGAATAAACAGGCCAACGAACTTACCTTTGGCATTTCAGTTTCTTTTCCTTATGATCTTCAACATTTTGTGTCTTTATCTTTTGTACTTGTGTCTTTCGGCACTTACTTAATGAAATGCCTTACCTTGGCTCATTTCTAATCACACAAATGCCTTAGGCACACACTTATGGTTATCTTTTAGACAAGACATTTGTTAACCATACGACAAGCTATGTTAAATTACCAAAATAACCTTGCCTTATGGCAAGGCAAAATCTCCATACAAAATATGAGTACCATTGGCACTCCAAAAACTGTTCTGAACAAATATCCATCGTACAAAAACACAAAAGTACCAAGCCTTCAGGCTTTGGTAGACCCATCCTGGTTCGCTCTGGCAGTCTCATGTGCATCCACGACCTGAGCATCCATCACTGTTTCGGCTATAGCCTCGGCCCCATCGGCAGGACTGGCAACGAAAATTGACTGAGGTGGAGGCGTGCCGGTGGTGTCGAAGTTTATATCGAGCATGGGGTTGAACTTCACCAGAGTTTCCTCCCAGAAGACCTGCTTGTCTACTAGCCTGTTTAGGATATAGCCTTTCAGCTCATCTGACGATCGGTATGCCTCGACCGCCTCGACACTTGCAATAAATATCTCCTTGGCCTTCTTTAGCTTTGCTTTGGCATGCGCTTGTTCTGATGCCACTAGCTTCTCCCTTAACTCTTCAACTTCCTTTGCCAAGACCGCTTTTTGCAATACGGCAATGTTCTTCTCTTGGATAGCCACTTGTGCTTCAAAAAAAATTCCTTTGGCGACTTCCTCTAGTTTCTTCATCCTCGCAATCTCCTTCTTTAACTTTGCCAGACTGACGTACATCTCAACAAAGCCTGCACATAGCACATTGTCAATTTCCACTCTACCAAAGAAAACTCACAGTTCAAATAATTACATAGGCCGAAGAAACTCACAGTTCAAATAATGTACATAGGCAGAATATAGGGGCATAGCACAAGGAGTTTGTGAGCTTATTTGGCTAAAGATACCCCTGTCCGAAATTGGTTTTCCACCAAAGAAAGCCATGGAGCTTTACTATGACAACCAAGCTGCGAGAGAGATAGCAAATAATCCAATTCAACATGACAAAACTAAGCATGTTGAACTAGATATGCATTATATCAAGGAGAAGCTGGTAGATAAGCTAATCGATATACCATTTGTAAAGTCAGAAGAAAATGTTGGGCATAGGAGATATCTACGCACCAACTTGAGAGGGAGTGTTGGCGTGAGCCATAATTCAGGGATCCTGTGGTCCTTGATTTCCTGGTGTAATTTATGTTACCTAATTAGAATCATTACCTAGTTATGATTCCTTGTAATTAGCTAATTACTTTTCCTTGTAGGAAAAGTCAACTTTTACTTGTATATATATCCTCCTTTTGGAGAAATGTAATATCAATCACAATTATTCAATCATGTGTTTAGTTTGAGTAACTTAGGCATAAATTCAGGCACTATTTTGATCTAAAACCTTTTTTGTTTTGTTTTTGTGGTGTTAAAAATCCGATTCACCCCTAAAAATTATAGTATGTGCCATCTATGTGATTCAAACTGATGGAAAAGTATGTGAGACTAGTTTACCATGAAATAGAAAGCTGAAGGACGATTGGAATGAATAATTTAGTTAGATAACGAAAATATAACTAGTGCACAATATTCATTTCGGTCGAAAACCCAAAGAAAATTGTATGAAAGTAGTAATAGAGACAGTAATGGGGTGGACTGGAGCCTACATGGAGGGGGTGAGATGGGCTACTAGGCCTGGACGCGGATTGGTTCGAAACGGTAGGAGGCTCTTCCGTTAACCAAACCAAAGACTTCGGTAGACTTCGGATCGGTTAACCTAATATTCATTTCGGATTGGCCGGTATGCCGGTAGTACCGTAATAAAAACATACTAATAAAAATACAATTTATAATACTTTCACATAACATAAGTTCTTAAACAAATACACCAAATTATCCTTTTGAAATATAAAAGTCTAATAACCTAATTCATCCAAGTATGAAATCAAACAACTTAGTCACTATATCATTCAATATGTACTCAAGATGTATTGGGAGCCACTTGTGTTTGTTGTTTGAACTTTTGAGTGTTCTTTTTATTGAATTCTCTACATTTATGTAAATGATTTTGACATTTGTTCTGCACTGGGTTCTTTATTTTTTCATGTTGAATCCAACCATATAAAGAACATAAAATTTGGATCAATAGTTGGAAAGTTACAGGTAAAAAACGGGACAAATGTCGAAACTGGAAAACATAAGAAGTTCATAAATTCCTCTCTGACCAAAAAGTGCTACCGTACCTGGATAAGTGATACAATAGTGATAAAGCAGTGATATAATGGTGATAAAGTAGTGATACAATGGTGATAAAGAAGTGATACTATAGTGATAAAAAAGTGATACAAAATGCTGATTGTATTTACCTTTGGTTTCTTGTTTTGTATTTAAATAATAAAATAAGTATAAATATAAGATCGGTACAGGTTTCCGACGGGTTAGGAATTTTGTTTTCGTTAACCAAACCAAACATTTCGGTATGGATCGGATCGGAATAATTAAAATTAAAAAAAAATTATTTAATCAAACCAAACCAAACCGTCGATACGGTACCTGTACGCGGATAATTCGGATGAGAAGCCACCGGGCTACAACCCAAACTGTCTTACAAATGATTTTTCTATTTTTATTTATTTAATATTAATTTTGTTTTTTATACAAGCGACATTCCAGTAGGGGGAATCAAATCAAATTGAGGGCTACTTGAGCTTGAAAAAGCAGAAAAAATCAAATTTGATTACTCTTCTAACACTGGAGAATTGCGATTGGAGTTGATCAGCATAAAATTATTATTGTTGTCAAAGAAATAGGAAAGAAAATCCAGAAGTTGACGTCCTCCCTTACGTGTAGAAACCACAGGTCTCCTGCATAAACTTAAAGAACACTGTCCACGTTCACGCTTCATCACTCAGCAGCAGCCATCTTACTGCCCACTGCCCACTGAGCAATACAAATACATATATATATATATATATATACACAGAGAGAGAGAGAGAGAGAGAGAGAGAGAGAGAGAGAGAGATGGGTTGGGGTGGGATATTGGGTTTTGAGTATGGAATTGTTCAAGCACCATTGGGACCTGATATTTCTGGACCCGAGCTTGTTGCTGCTGTTGCTAATGCTGGGGGACTTGGTTTCCTCAGAGCCCCTGATTGGGTATGCTTCTTTCCTTTCACTTTTCTTTTATTTCCATTTCTTTCCTTTATAATCTTAATTTCCCATATCAGAATTCCAATATTGTTCTTGATAGTAGTTTTATCTAATTGGAAAAGAATATGATTAAACTAGCTAAGGATGAATGAAGCCCTTGGTTTCTGAACTTCAATTCCTACTCTCAAAGCTTAAAGGTAGATTTGGAGAACAATTTGACTTCCCTCTTCAGGTCTGGTCTGATCAGCAATATCAGCTAAATTTCTACTTGCAAATTTCAAAACTTGTAAATACAAACCCTGGTTTTTTTTTTTCATGTAGTCTGTGTGTTGTGCACCTTCAATTTTTCTACATCATTCATACTAAGCCTTGCCTTTAAGCTAGTTATGAAATTTTGGGCCTCTGCAACCATTGGCTTTATTTGAATGTTCACACTTTAATATGTGCTTTAACAATAACGATTCGAGACGCATATGTGGATCGTGCCAAGCAATAACATCCAGCTAGCCATTGGAGTTACTCTGCATCCATGTCAATTGCCCTGAATACAGACTTCTCTGCCTCAAATTGGTACATCAGTTGCTCTAATTTTGAGATTTTCCTTTGTTCATGAACTTTTTTAGGACTTGTAGTCCATTTTCCTAGTCTTACTCATTTTATTCTTTGGATTAGATTGGCCATTTGTCTTCTTCCAACCAGTTTGAACTTTCTTTCCCTCTTGTAGTGAAGAAACCAAGGATTGAGATGACCGTGAGCCTTAATGATTATCACTCAGTCTTCATGCTCTTGATTGCTTTTTCTTGGCTGCATAATTCATATACACCAGAAGTCTGATCACAAATGCACAAATACATGCCTACTTAGTCTCAAACCTGAGAGGGTGAGGAGGCGTAATTATGCCTGAGGCCACTTTCCATGGCTTCGCCTCTTTTCTTTTCTATGCCACATCATTAGCTTTTCCAAGGAAGCTCTTGCAAAATTCAGATCAGTGGTTCAAGGTTGAGTATGGCCTTTCATGTGGAAATCTGAAAGTTCATCCGTGATAGTTATAATCTCTTCCATAAAGGTGGAAACAAACAGGCAAAGTGGAAAAGAAAAAGAAAGATATGGGAAAAAGCAGCTAAATGGTTCTCCGAATTGATTATGGTCTCCTTGCAGTATTTTAGCAGCAAATCGTTGTTAAGCTTATGTGAATATAAACAATACAGGATAACTTGTGAACATATGCCATTAAAGAAGAAATTTCTGATATACTAATTTTGACTGATCAGGAGTCACCACATTACCTGCGGGAGCTCATAAGGAAGACTCGAAGCATAACTGACAAACCGTTTGGGGTTGGTGTTGTTCTGGCATTTCCGCATGAGAAAAATATACAAGTCATTTTGGATGAAAAGGTAGCAGTGCTGCAGGTTTACTGGGGTGAATGTTCAGAGGAGCTTGTGTTGAAAGCTCATCAGTTAGGGGTTAAGGTTGTTCCTCAAGTAAGTATTCTTTAAACAATACTGTCGTCAATGATAATTAGGACATAGTAAGCTGCTTGCTTTCATTTCTCTCCTCATTCAACCATTCATATCAGGTTTATCAGAATTGTTCTGTTTGCTTTCCACTCTCAAAGGTTAGATTAAGGGCAGCATGGTTAACTTGATGGATGGTTGGTCAATCTTTTCACTTTGATGCAACATAATCATTGCCTTGTTGATTATTTTTTCCCCGGACTTCCTGCTGAGTTCCATATAATTCCATTGCAGGTTGGTAGCTTGGAGGAAGCGAATAAAGCAATATATGCTGGTGTAGATGCAATTATTGTTCAAGGGCGTGAAGCAGGAGGGCATGTGATCAGTCAGGTGAGAGTGCTTGCTGGGATCCAAATGTATGAGTGTTTTTCCTTTATAAAAGCATTGTAACATTTTCGCTTCTAGAGTTAATGGTAGTTGTATCTGATTGCTCTGTCCTTCACTTGGAATATAAAATAACATTAAAAAATAGTATGAAAGAATGTAAATTTCGGTTCGGGATGGTTTACCTCTTCTTTGAAACAATGACTCCAAAAGAACAAAGCGCTAGATAGAGTTAAATCAATCAAATGTCTTACCAGATAGCTCATTATCTGTTATCACGCTGTGTTAATACTTATAAATAAAATAAAAAAGAAGAGAAGAAACTATCTTTTTTAAAATTTTTTTTTTTAAGGAAAACATTTGCACCAGCTGGGAATCGAACCCGGGTCTAGAGAAGAAACTATCTGTTCTTTGATGAGTTTCTTTTCGTTTCAAATATCCCTTTTTGCATATCTCAGATGGATAAGATTATATATGCATAGTAATTTTTTCTTTGGAGTGTCAATGTCTTGAATTAAACCTTTGACCTCGTCCCAGAAAGCACTCTATGGATTGGCACTGCTGCTTCACATTTGTGTTTTTGTGTTTTATTCGTTCTTTGCTTATCTGTTGCCTGATTTTTTGTCTAAGGATTTACTGATAAGTGTTGACATCCATGTGGTTTCTATTGTTAATATATTACAGGATGCTTTGATTTCATTGTTGCCAAAGGTAGCTGATCTTGTTGGAGATCGAGATATACCTGTTATCGCGGCCGGTGGTATAGTGGATGCCCGTGGATATGTTGCTGCTCTGGCCCTTGGTGCTCAGGGGGTCTGCCTAGGCACTAGGTTTCATATACTCCATCTTTATATAGTTCAACTTTTGAAAAACATTCTGCTATCACAGTTTGAGAACTTTTTTTTTTCATCTATCAAACTTAAGATCAAACTTAAGTTTTATCTTTATTGATTTTGGTTGATATATAAGATTTTTCTCATTATATTACAGGTTTCTTGCAACTCAGGAAAGCCGTGCTCATCCCACATACAAGAGGAAGCTTGTTGAATTTGACAGAACTGAGTACACAGATGTATTCGGGCGTGCAAGGTGGCCTGGAGCGCCGCATCGCGTTCTGCATACACCGTTCTTCAATGATTGGAAATCTCTTCCTCCTCATCAGAATGAAGCGGATCAGCCTATCATTGGTCATTCGACAATACATGATAGGGTGAGAATGAAATCCTGTCATAATTGACAAGTAAAGCATCTACTTTATTTGAAGATGTAGGCCATGAACCATTAACAATTTTTGGGTTATGTTCTCCAACAGGAAATAGAAATTCGTCGTCTTGCCGGTACTGTTCCAAATGTGACTGCAACTGGTGACATTGAAAGCATGGTGATGTACGCTGGCCAAAGTGTAGGCCTCATCAAGGAAATTTTACCTGCAGGGGAGGCGGTAAAGAGGCTAGTTGAAGAGGCTCAACTTCTGATAAAGCACAAGTTCAATGATATATTGTTGTAACTCACAGCTGAGCCAGATGACTTCCACACTGTAGAATTAATAGAGTTCGTCTGCTGTGGTCAACTAAGTTTGTTGATGGATGACTTTCTCTTGCCTGTACTTTAGATTAAATTAATGGTGTGTTTACTAATCAGGAATTGGAATTCTCATCAAGAATTAAATTCCATCTATGGAGGATTCCTGTGTTTACTTCACATTAAGAAATTAAAAAGTAAGTGGGGCCCACACAAAATTAGGAATTGAATTCCTAATTTTGGAGGAATTCAATTCTTGGTTGGGAGGTGGTATTTCTAATTCTTGGATAACTAACCTATTAGGAATTCATCTTTTTTAACTATTATGTCCTCACACAATTTTAAAATTTTAAAATTTGTTATCTACTTTAACCCAACAACGGGGACATTTTAGTAATTAGGACCAATCCTACCCCAATTTCATATGGTTTAGTAAACAACTTCAATAGGAATCTAAAATCCAATTCCCCTTGTTGGGGTCTTTTTTCTTCCAGCAGCCAAACGAATGGGGCTTGGGCCGCTGTAAAGGACGAGTGGAGAAGGTTGCCCCTGTTTTTGAATTCGAAGACCGGGCTCCAACAGAGTTTTGAAAGGGTTTGTGAAAACCTTAGAAAACACCTTGGTTCCCTTCACCAATGAACCAAATAAATGTGACAGATTAGTGATAGCATGGCTTGGCTTGAGGAGCTTGTGGCATGGGAGCTAAGCCTTCACAAGTTTAGCAATTTGAGAGAGAGACAAAAGCTTGAATTTCTTATGGAAACAAATATTCAGGGCAAGGGGGAGAGAGATCTGAAGAGATTTTTGATTAAGGCAGAGTAGAGATGGAAATAGAGAATAGGGTGTCTTGAGTAAATTCCCAGCCGCTTGACAAAGCTTGGTCGCGCTCTGGATGATTTACCAGAAGAGAAAATAGGAAGAGATAGAGGAATAGGGCTCGAATTGTAGAGGTTTCAGGGATGAGAGATGAAGCTTGCTCTCTTAATGTGGTTGTTTTGCTGGGTAGAGAAAACTCCCTTTTATAGGCGCTTAGAACCCTAATTCTATCGATCCTCCATTCCCACTTTTCCTTTACTTCTTTCCATTCACTCCATTTTGGTGAAATTTCTTCAACCAGAGCGCATGGGTCACAGACTCTTTGGAGTTCCAAGGCTTTCTATGCAGTTGGACCTCCCCATGGGGGTGAGGCGCCACCTACTTTCTTCCTTGGTTTTCAAATTAGAGCTCGCAGAGGAAAAAGAGAATGGATGGAGTCGTTTATCCAATGGGTATTCCTCATGTCCTACGGATTTCCGTTGGTTTTTGGGATGACCTCTGTTTGACTTGGTTCTAGAGCTTTGACAAGGGTGGAATACGATGCTAGGTTTTTAACAAGGATCTGGGCTGGGCTTTGTTCACAAGTATCAGGTTATTGGTACTTTCTTTCCAGCGGCCTGCATGTTTTCGTCAAGCTGCTGGAAGTAGCCTATTTGCTTTATTTTGGGTGTTTTAACTAACGTGAGATTGTCTAAGTGTGGCAGCAGACTATGAGATATTTTCCTAAGGCATTGGAACACTTTTCTCTCTCTCATGCTTACCCATGTGCTTGGGCCCAAGAGATGGGCTTGAGTTTTAGGGCTCCCAAGCAGCCCCAAAAATTTTCATCCCTTGAACCCTCAATGGGCATTGTGAGTGCTCGTAACCATGCACACCACAACCTTCTCAGCAAGCCCCGGGTATTTGCGTGGCTTGGGCTCACTTAAGCTTGAAGCGTGGCTATGTGTGAAATAATGATTTTCCGCTTGGCATGGCATGTTGATTGGCGTGCTTGAATTTTATCGTCTTTGAAAAGAGACATGATGCTTGACGGGATAATTAGCATGGGCTCATAGAGCCAGTGTATTTTATAGGCTCATCTTGATTCTTAGCATGACGGATTATTTATTTGGCATGGCATGTGGACTGTGGCTCGTGCAAGCGCGTGTGACGAATTTTTGCGTGCTCCAAGTCAGGTCTTTTCTTAATAAGGTGTCGTACTGGGCCGGGAATTTATTCGGGCCCAACCTTAGATTTTTTGGGCCTCAACACCCCTCAATCCATATAGTTCAGTAAAAGTATTTTGTATCCCAAATGTTAGTATGAAAATTGTATTGTCATTTCCTAGACTCTAGTATAGGTTGCAAATTAGGTTGTGAGGAATTGTTACTGGATGTTTTGGCACAACTCATTCAATCCCATACTTCCGAGGCATGACTTGACCAATATGAGAAACTTGACTTCAGGTAAATCATGACATAATCATGCATTCACAATAGGATTTTTGGCTGAAGTTCTTTTCAATGTCATTGTGATTTAAGTTGAATTATTAGCATTTGGTGTAGTGACGTGCATCTTGTGTATCTCCTAATTATCTTGTTTTAGGAGAGAATTGTTTATATATAAAAGTGGCTGTTTGGTGTCTTCACTAAGAGTCCATATTGAATTAGAAGTTATATTCTCATTGGGTCAGAACTTATATTCATATTGGACAGCTTTTGAATAGCTGCTGGGTTGGACGTCTTATGTAGAGATTCCTTTTGCATCATGTTTAGGTGTTTTAGGTTGAATAGGATTTAGAGTTGTTGCTGCATGGAAATTGTGGCAACATGGTTTTCTCACGAAGGTGAGAAACCCACTTTGAATAAAAGGATGGCTAACTAGTTTCATAACTGACTTTTCAAGGCAATCATATTTTGAGTATATTGAATCTTTGAGGAAAAGCCTGTCGTGCTTATTTTCTTTGGTAATTCATCAAGTGCTCCTTTGTTGCTCGGTGACTTATCGAATTTATTCATCATTCATATTGCATACATATGCATGTCAGTGACTCATATGGTTGAGGGCACCAAGACTGTTGTGGCGTTTATCCTCCGGTGAGCTTGAAGCAATCGTGACCAGTATTGCGTTCAACATAAGGAGTGTCGAAGATCATCCCGTGACAGAAGTTGAGTTACGAAGAAGTCGGTAAACATTATCTAGAATGTGTCTAGGATAAGTGTGTGAGTACTTCTTGTAATCATCGTTCTATAGTGGATTTGTATTGGACTGAGGAGTCCCGTGGATTTTCCCCAGAGGTGGGGTTTTACCACGTAAAATAATTCTCTGTGTGTTCTTTTATTTTATGCCCAACACGTTTCAGGATTGATAAGCCATATCAATCCTGCTACCGAAGTTTATTTTTATTTATTTGATTATAATCTTAAATTGGCCCATTAACCTCCTCCAGGCATATATAGACATCCTACATGTATTTTCACCCAATTAAATAACGAAGCTATAAGAATTCTTTCTTATAGGGTTAATATTTTGTACATTTGTAATGAGCATCTTTCCCACCACCACTCAAGAGGGAAGGGCCCTTTGGTAATGTCCAAAGCCTCGAGATACATAGAGTCGTATGATCGTTTTCTGTATACCCTCTATTTTGAAAGTAAAATTATATGGGATTTGTCTGTCTGTGAGGAACGCAGTCATAGAGCCAAGTCAAGTCAGATTACGAACAGCTTGAACATAAGTGTAGTCCAAATAAAGTCAATTTCTTTATTTTATGAAAGAGGCTTGCATATTGGTAATGTCCTAAAGATAGAATTTCGCCCATTCTCAGTCTTGAAGTTCAATGGATGTCTATCTCCCAGAATTCAACTATCTATAAATCAAGATTCCAGCACCGAATCCTTGATCTCTGGTGAACTTAAATTTGCTTCTTCTCCAAACAGAATGTAAGAAAAATATGAAGTTTTATTTGTTCGTTGAAAAATAAGTTACTTTTTTGACGGTTGGATATTGGGTATATATAATACTGTTTGCGGCTTCAAACACAACAGTTAGAAACCTGTTCTAATTTAAATTCAAACTGAAACGATAATTAAACATGTTCTACCGTGCAAAAACAAAGAAATAATTAAATTATTTTTCGGGCCCAACTCTCAGATAAAATCAGCTCGAGTACTTTTCGTTAGAGAAAACCCGCTTGAGTGCTTTTCAAGCACTTTCTGTTAGAGAAAACCATCTCGAGCATGTTTTGTTAAAGACTTTTGCAAAACTGTGAACTTTCATTGTGGGACAAAAATAATTCGTTACTTCATTTGTTTTTTGTTTTGTTTTGAGAGATGCCTTTTGATCTTTCGATACACTAAACAAGGAAGAATGCCAAAACAATTATTATTGTAGCAAACTGCTTAAAATATCGGGAAAAGTGGGCTCAAGCCATGTATTGGTTCAGACATATAACATATGGTCATCGAAGATTATTGATGGCAATACTTGCGACTACTTTTCTATAAAACAAATTGCAAAGTTCAAAGCCCCTGGACCAGGGTTGATTATCTCTCTAGCTACTTGGGTTTTGATGGCTGCAGCTGTACATCTTTAACCAACTTCTCCAAATTCAGTAATGAAGAACCCCTTGGACCAGTAGCTTCCTCTGCCTTTCCCTTCCACTCCATGGCGTTCTTTCTCATCTCTTTCCCTTTCTCACCCGACATTAATTCTCTCACAAGCTTCTCCACTTCACTCCTCTTCACATTGCTATCAATCTCCAAGCCAACTCCCCACTGAGTGCACGAGAACCAACAGTTCGTCTGCTGGTCCGCGAAAAACGGCCATATAACCATTGGCACTCCAGCACTCAAGCTCTCAATGGTGGAGTTCCAGCCACTGTGTGTCAAGAATCCTCCTATAGAAGGGTGGTTCAGAACTTCCTCTTGTGGTGCCCAACTGACCAACATACCTCTTTGTTTCGTTTCTTGGGCAAATTCCGATGGGAGAATAGCAGCGTCACCCTTCACAAGGTCAGGCCTAATTGTCCACAAAAAGGGCTTTTTGCTATTAGCAAGACCCCAAGCAAACTCAACAAGCTGTAGGGGTGTCATAACAGTAATGCTCCCAAAATTAACATAAACCACCGAGTTGGGTTCCTTGGAATCCAGCCATTGTAGGCACTCAGGCTCTTCTTTCCAAAGGCTGGAACCAATCGATGACAATATAGTGTTCTGAGGAACAATCTTGTTCACAAGCAAGTGATTGGGGCCAATGGTGTAAATTGGAGGAAACATTGAAGAAAGAGCCTCCAACACTTCATATTCCAATGTGTCGTAAGTGTTTAAGATGATAGCAGAAGCTTTGGAAGCTCTTTCTACCTCCCCCATGACGAAGCTTAGCATCATGTCTTCTGGATCTGTGGTACGTACAAAGCTTGGGAGATCTCTCAGACGAATATCCTTCATTCCTGGAATCCAGTCTATCGTGGTGTCCAAATACCCGTTTGTTAAAGAAGCCTCACCTGAAAAGGCATACATAGAATTTGTCATTGCTGCTTACCATTTCTATATCCCAGATTAAATAACAAAGATATAAGAATTCTTTCTTATAGGCTTAATAGGCTTAATATTTGTACATATTGTAATGCCCATCTTTCCCAACAAATTACCCACGTGGGCTTCAGAGCATCACATAATTTGTTAGATCAGAACCATATCACTCCCCAATTTAACAATAAAACAGTAAAAGCAATATATATATGTATAGTTCTCTCATTTGGATCCGTATGTTATTACCTTGAGGAAGACATTGTAAACAAGGAGAAAAATAGGGAGGAGTAGTAGAAAATACATAGCATCCGCACGGTAATAACGTCCGGACCTCCCCATAGGAGGTAATTATTTGGTACTCCAATACTCATCATTCACTGTAATTCCTATCTTATATGTTTTAAAGTTTTCAATCTCATTTTCATAAGGCTTCTGTGAATGAAAATTGCATAGATAAATGAGATGAAAAATAAATAATAAATAAAGGAGGGTGAACGATGAATATAATAGTTTGCCAGTTCCTAGGGCTTGTCCAATATAAATCCCTACATTTTCAATTTCCTAGACATATACCCATCACTCTATAAATCTATATGCAAAACCCAATTTCAAATTTATATGACCAGTAGGATATAAGAGGTCATAGTATTCCTATTTTTTTACATCGTTGCCACTAGACTTCATATTTTATTTATAATTTATTTCAAGCATTTCATTAACTACCATAATTGTAATTAATACTCCCTGTTAATAGCATATCAATCACCCCATTTCTTTTGGTTGTCATTCCCTCTAGCATATCGCCTCTAAAATTGCAAACCAAAAAAAAAAACATTAAATTACATATCCAATAATGTACCTATATATGAAAAATATAAATATAAATAGGCTTTTTATCACAAATGGTCCTTGACGTTTACGAAATTATCATGAATGGTCCTTGAGGTTTTTTTGTGACACTAATAGTCCTTAACGTTTGAGCTTTTTATCACAATTGGTCCCTGCCGTTAGAAATTCTGTTAAGTGTGATGTGGAAGATAAGTGGAGCCCACATGTTCAATCACATCATGACATGTAGATTAAATAAATAAAGAAATATTTTTTTGATGAAAATCCATTAAAAAACATTTAGCCTCTCTCTCTCTCTCTCTCTCTCTCTCTCTCTCTCTCCTCCCTGTGGATTCCAATTTACATCTGTTGGCATTGATTTTGGTGTGCTCATGTCCATTTGAACACAAGACTTTGATTCCAAAAGCTCCCCGACAACAGCATGGTTCTCTCTTTGAAGAATTATGCAAGGGAATTTAGTTTCAACGTTAAAACTATAGGCTTTACTTCATATACATAAATAAAAACTAAAACTAGAAATAAGAACACATTAACAATCAGAAAGTAACTCATATCAAATCCGAACAACAACATCTAAAATTGAATCAAGAAGTTCTTTAGCCGTGGCCTATGCTTTCCCTACCAGAGCCATCTTTGTATATATATAGTTGTATATAGGGTGGGCATGGGGTGGTCGGGTTGTAGAGGCAAGAAAAAAACAGAGGGAGAGGGAAAGCACAGGGAGGAGAGAGGGTAGAGAGAGAGAGAGAGAGAGGCTAAATGTTTTTAATGGATTTTCATCAAAAAAATATTTCTTTATTTATTTAATCCACATGTTATGATGTGATTGGACATGTGGGCTCCACTTACCTTCCACATCAGATACTTAACAAAATTTTTAATGGCAGGGACCATTTGTGATAAAAAAAACCCAAACGTTAAAGACTATTAGTGTCACAAAAAAACCTCAAGGACCATTCGTGATAATTTCGTAAACGTCAAGAACCATTTGTGATAAAAAGCCATATAAATATAAATGTATAAAAATATAGGTATATTAGTTACCAAAAAAATTGATAGAAAAATAGGTACACAATAATTTATAGAAAATATAGATACACAATAATTTATAATATAAAAAATAGGTAGATTATTATCTGGGAAAGATGGAACAAAATTTCAAAAAGGCAATAAGGAAAACTACCTTTTTCGGCCAACAAATTGTTGGCTGTATTAATGAATTTTAATAATAAAACGGATAATTAATTGCACACAAAAATTTTAGAGGGAATCACTACAATAAATTGGGGAACCAAAAATTAAAACACCACCCCATTACATGTTGAAATATAAATAAGGGTATTTTGGCAATAAAAAAATTATAATAAATTAGATATGAGCTTAATAAGGTAGCTTGATAAGTTGGATCCTAGTCATGGGTTTTTACTTATAAAAATTGGGTATTATTTATAGGAACAAAAAGTGAAGAGTTGCAGGTAAAGTAAGTTGAATTTGGAGAGTGTAAGCCAAATCGATTAATTTAATTGCGTTTCATATAACAACCAATACAAATAATAATATCACAAAATTTCAATTTTACTGTATGCGTGCCCTTTATTTTTCATGTAACATAACATGTACCTCTGAGTGGTGTAAGACCTTTGTCAATAAGTTGGCGATACTGCGTGTAGGCCATGAAGCCACATGCACTTGTAGTCCAGAACAGCGCCACCGGAATTCCAAGATCTTCACCGGCTTTGACGGTGAATGACATGACACCATCGGAGACAATACAAGTCACCGGTGGGAGGGCCTTGTCAAGACTAAGGTTAGCAAGCAGGTTGCGAAATGGTCCTAAGCAAGTCTTGCTTGTGGAGTCACAAAGAGACGGGATGTCTTGCGTAGTGTCAGCGTCCGTAGGAGGCAGACCATCGGGGATGGCTTCGAAACAGAAGTCCTGGGAGATGTGGAGGGCGGAGGGGCCTCGGGATTTGAGCAAGCGTTTGTGGTTGTACTCACTGTTGACAAAGGTTATGTGAAAACCTCTGTGATGTAGGAGCTTTGCTAACTTCATCATTGGGCCTATGTGACCTTGAGCTGGGAATGGGAGACACACAGCATGAGGCCTCTTGCTAACTTCTACTCCAACGCCATCCATTTCTATTTCTCTCTCTTTTCTATCTTAATTCTTAGCTCTTAGGGTACTAAGTGTGCAATGGCAGATCTAGGATTTTTTACAGGGGTGGGCTAAATTTTCTTTTGGACACCTATGTGATTCGAACTACAGTCGGGTCCTACACCAAAACACCCACAAGCTCAAGCTGGTCAAACCACCTGTTCAACATCAGCTCATAACATCTTTCAAACATAAAACCACCATCAATGTGTAAACAGAGAAACGCATGGAAAAAGAAGAAGAGAGAAACAGAGACTTAATAAAATAAAAGAGAAACAAATAGAGAAGACAAAAGGAAAGAAAGATAAAAGAAAAATGGCGGGGAGAAAGAAGAAGAACAAGAAAAGAGAGAGAAGAAAAAAAAAAAAGAGAGAGAAAGGGGAGAGAAAAGAAAGAAGAAAAGGGGCGAAGGGATTAAAGAAGAAGGAGAAAGAAAATAAGAAAAAGGAAAGAGAAAACAGAGAGAGAAACTTTGGGCTAAAATTTGATTTATCTAAATTTGGCTTACAAATTAAGCTTACTTTAAATAGGACTAAACTTTATAGCAAATCTAGATCTACATTACATCTGTTCTCTTGGCAGTATACATAATATTCGAGATATTTCTACCACCATGATCTAGTTTAACTTCTTTTGGTAGATTTATTGTTCCCATCATGAATTATTGGATTGGACTCAAGGGCCCTGAGTGAAGGAAATTTCATGCCTTCATTATCAAAGATATCACGTCCACATATATATCTCTCACACACGACGTACACTACTAACAAAAAATTTAAAAAAAGTTAATACACTCCTTTAATATAGGGTGCTTATTTTTCCACCTTCCTTTTATCCACTTACACTTTTTTTATTTTTTTAATACTTTTTACTATAACATACAAGGGAGTGTAAGTGGACAAAAGAAGTGTGGGATGGGAACATACAATTTCCAACAAAAGGAAATGTAAGTGGACAAAAGTGGAGTGGGAAAATTAGCTCCCTTAATATATTGGGCACAAAAGTTGCCAATACAAACTCGTGGATAATACAAGTTAACATTAAAATAAAGAGAAAATTTTAGCAATGCCCCCATGAACTATATAGACCTTATTCAAGGTTAGTATAAATATGGAAACATAGTAACTACAAAGAGTTAATCCAAATAATACGGAGAAGTTCACAGGGCAATGGCAAACCCACAAGGTGTACATCCATTCATAGGCACACATGGCCTAAGAAATTTTGGCAAAAAAGCCTTCAAAAAAATCAAATATATACCTCAGTGCATCAAATTACAACTGCAAATGCAACCTTTTAACACTCACAAGTAGAAAATACAAGTAGAGACTACAAACACACAACAAACTGAAAATGAATTGATTTTTACAAAACAAAAAAAAAAAACTGCAATACAAATTACGTAAATAAGAGCTGATTTGCTACCACGTCGTCACCAAGATAGTCAAGCGAGCACCAAAACTTAGCCAAAACAGAGGGCCTTGAATGGATGGACAGGGAGCAGAGGTGGGAGGGGAGGGGAGGGGAGGGGAGGGAAGGGGGCCATCAACCCCAAGTAGGGCGGCAGCTGAAACTTTTCTCTGTTAGGGTTCTTTTTGGCTCTTTGTTTGAAACTTGAAATTCAAAATAAAATAATTATATGAATTTCAAAAATAAATGTATAAAATAATTATTTCAGTCAATTATTAAGGCCAAACTCTAATTATTAAGTAAATGGTCCTATCTCTTATAATTTTTCTATATGTAATTCAAATATAAAATTAATAAGAGCAATGAATTTGTAACTCAAGTGGGTAAAAGCATTTACCCCTGCACTCAAGGTCATAGGTTCAATTCTCCCTCCTCAATATTACTTGTATAAAAAATAAAATTTTTAATTAATTTTATTAATTTAAAATAGATATTTAAATAATCATTTTGTTTTAAGAAAAAGTTCGCATTTAGAATTTCTTCTATTTTCTACATTTTATTTATAACAAGAAACCTCGTTTCTAAAAAACATTTGTTACGGTTAATCAAAAGTCATAAAAACTTATAATAATTTTTTTTTGAAAAAAGAAATTATGATTTCCCTTTAACCAAAGATTTACTTACTTATCAACTTTGTTGTCGTACCAATAAAAAAAAAGTAAAAACACTTTTCACCATTCAAACTCTCTTTAGAGAATATTTCGTAAGCAAAGTTTAAAAAAAAAAAATATATATATATATATATAGTCTTCTTCTATTGAGGGATCCCTCAATTAATTTTATTTGAGGGACACCCTTTAGGGTCCCCTACGATTTTTTTTTTCAGCGATCTGAACTATCTATTTTTTAAGTTAACATTTATACATCATCCTTGAAAAACATTAGACAAATCGGAAACCGTTTCGACATCTAATTGTGTCATACAAAATCAATGAACATGGTGCTTTAAGAAAGTACTAAAATTTCAATAATTTAATTGAGTGGTCAACTGATATTGGATTCAAGTGATTTTTTGTGAAGATGATCTTTGAATGAATATCTATAAAATATATGGTTTGGATTAGTGAAATACAATACGAAGTGGGCCCTATAAGGGTGTCCCTCAAATAATTATTTGAGGGAATAATTTTATTTGAGGGACACCTTTTAGGGTACGTTACAAATTTTTTTTCAACGATCCAAACCGTCTATTTTTCAAGTCTTTATTTATAGATCATCCTTGCAAAAACTCAGACAAATTGAAAATCATTAAAGCATCTAATTGAGACCAACAAAATCAATGAACACGGTGCTTCAAGAAAATACTTAAATTCAATAATTTAATTAAATAGTCAAATGAGAATAGTCAAATGATATCGGATTCAAGTGATTTTTTTGTAGAGATGATCTTTGAATGAATATTTACAAAATAAACGATTTGGATTAGTGAAATACAATGCGGAGTAAGCTCCGCAAATGTGTCTCTCAAATAAGCTTATTTGATAGATCCCTGTATATATATATATATATATTTTAAACTTTGCTTATGAAGTTATGAGAGCCTATATATATATATATATATATATATATATATATATATATATATATATATATATATTTTTAAAACTTTGGTTTATTTTTTTAAAGAAACTTTGCTGAACGATTGAAGTATGCAAAAGGATATATACCAAAAGTCTTATTGTATATATAGTTAACATTGAAACAAAACAAAAAAAAATGTTCAAAAGACCAACATGGAGGAAAATCAATGGAGAGTACAGATGGTAATAATACTTGGATAGATAATTCTTATCCAAGGTGTAATGCAAGCAGAAGATGATCGTTTTCCTTCTCCTTCATTTCTCTCTCATGATTTTCTTCCACCATATTCTTCGACCGATGAAATGAATTCATACTTACATTACTGGAAAAGTTACCTCAAAAAGATATTTATTGTCTGATAAAGATTGCTAGCCAATGTAAAATCCATCCAAATTTCAAAACATGTATAGAAAATCATTCTGCACATTGTGTTAAAAAGAAACACATTCCATGAGGAAAAAATGGTATGAATTTTCTTAGCCTAAATATGTGAGGCTAAGAAAGTTCTTCATTGACAAAAACGGAAAATGCATAAATATGTGATGTATATAATTGTTAGAATTGCACGTATTTTTAACGATTAATTCTTTGACATGTTTTTTGTACTATTATTGGCACTCCAAATTTGAAGTGTAAATACAATTCTTTGTTCTTAAAAAAAAAAAAAAACTATTTAACCCAAACCTATAATATATATTAGATGTGTCCTTTCAAAACATAAGAAAAAATGTATTTTGAAATAAGATGAATTCTTTTTGGAAGACAACATATTCTTTAACACATATAGCCTATAGCTTAAGTTCATATCATCTATGATTCTTTGACAGGTATGGATTAGGATTCAGGTGGAAAGCTATATCAATGATTCTTGGTTACGAGCGCAATAATTAGGGTTTGTTTGGGAGTGATTCTGGAATCTAGAATCACTTCCGGGGAGAAGTACCTCCTATGTGCTTCTTCATATAATCACTTTAAGTGATTTTAAGTGATTCTAAGGAGAAGCACCTCTCATGTGTTTCTTCATAAAATCACTTAAAACCACTTAAAGTGATTATATGGAGAAGTGATTCTCCATAAAAGTGTTTTTTGGCCTATTCAAAATCACTCACAAACGAGTCCTTAGTGTATATATATATTATGAACAATTATTAGTATATTCTTTCGCCTCTTCATAAGATGATCACCTCGTTTATTGCTAGGAATAAATTAACGAGATGGTCGACATGCATCAAATATTTTATAGACGGGTGCTTTTGTTTTTGTTTATTGATGTATGATACTTGTTTATTGGTGGCGAGCACATTGTGTTGACATAACTTTGTTTTGGATGGGCTTGCCACATAATAGAATATTTATACATTCAAAACAAAGTTACATCACTACAATGTGCTCACCACAATTAACCATCAAACTCATCACAAATATATTTCGTCATCACATTTATGTGAGTTGAACAACATGGTGACCTCCTCCAAATAAGTAGAGACAACTGTCACTAAACAAATGACTAGTTGGTAATTTTCATCCTCATTTGAATAAATAGACGATCCACACATATAATGTGGTCATTAGACTAGCCAAGTACCCTACCCCTCCCACCAAAAGCAGTTAGAAGAAACCCCAACTCTTGATAGAGTACCCCCACTACAAAAAAAATGTGGCAACAGTTACCATTTTGTCATCAAATTTGGTGACTATTGTGGGGGTTATTAAAGGCTTTAGTCACTAAAAAAAGCAAAAAATGTGACTGAAAGCCTTTTTAGTCACCAAAAAAGTCAAAAAAGGTGACTAAAGCCTTTAGTAACCCCTACAACAGTCACCAAATTTGATAACAAAATGGTAACTGTTACCATTTTTTTTGTAGTGCCCCCACCCCACCGTATATGTTTCCGTCCTTTAAAACTAAGGGTTACCAACCTTCTAAAGAACATCAGTAATAATATCATGAGCTTCTTTAAGCCAGGACCTAGCACTCCCTGTATTCAAAGAACCTCGCAATATGGCTTTTGTTAAAAATATAAAATATAAATAATTAAGAAATAAAGAAATGAAAAAACTACTCCTTTTGAGTATGGGTTTTCCTTAAGGAATCCTTAAGGAATCATGAATTTTTGTCATGATGGCACGTGAATTGACATTGCACTAGTTTTGGTTGACATCAACAGTCTAATGGGGTACACATTTCTTGTTGAGATGATAGCACTTTGCACCAATTGTTGGTGCCACTTATTAAATTGTACATTTTTGTCATGATGGCACGTGAATTGACATTGCACTAGTTTTGGTTGACATCAGCAGTCTAACGGGGTACACCCTTCTCGTTGAGATGATACCACTTTGCATCAATTGTTGGGGCCATTTCTTAAATTGTACAAGTATGGTTGACAATTTGGTCGCCTAATGACATGTTGAATGGATGACGAAGATAATATATATTTTTTATTTTATACAAGTGATATTGGGGAGGGAATATCAATCATGAAATTTCGGGAGCATGGATAAAAATGCTCTTAATCACTTGAGCTACAAGTCTCTTGCAAAATGACAATTTTTTTTATGTAAATAAAATAAAAACTACATACCCCCAATAACTCTATGACAAGTTCTCCAAGCCAATGGGCTCTTGTTTGAGCTGCTTAACCAACATATCAAAGTTAGTGTAAGAAGATCCACCAGTTCTTGTAGCTGCTTCTGCCTTCTTCTTCCATTCCATAGCCTTTTCCCTCATCTCCTTCCCTTTCTCACCCTCCATCAACTCTCTCACAAGCCTCTCCACCTTCTCTCTCTTCACTTTTGTGTCAATCTCCATCCCAAACCCCCACTTATTACATAAATAAAAGCAGTTGGTTTGTTGCTCTGCAAAAAAAGGCCAACAAATTAATGGCACTCCCTCACAAATGCTTTCCAAAGTTGAATTCCAACCACAATGTGTTAAAAAACCTCCAATTGAAGGATGCTTAAGAACTTCCTCTTGTGGACCCCATTCCAAAAACAAGCCTCTTTTCTTTGTCTCCTCCATGAAATCTTCATTTGATAAAATCTCTTCTCCACCATCTACAAGATTTGGCCTAATGACCCACAAAAATGGATATTTGCTATTGGCAAGCCCCCAAGCAAACTCAGCCAATTGTTCTTTAGTCATTATTACTAGGCTTCCATAGTTGACATACACCACTGATTGAGGCTCTCTCTTATCTAACCAGTCCAAGCATTTCTTGTCTTCCTTCCACAAATTTGAATCAATTGAGTCCAAGTAATGTGTTGTGGACATATTGTGTTGAAGGAGTGATAGTGGACCAATGGTGTAGAGCTGGGGGAACTTTGTTGTGATCACATCCACGAATTCTTTCTCCAATTCATCAAATGTGTTGAGGATCACACCTTGAGCTTTCATGGCAATCTCTACTGCTTGTATGTTGTAGTTGAACATTGTATCGTCTCGATTCGTTGTTCGGAGGAAGGTGGGGAGATCTTTCAATCGAATTCCTTCCATTGCCGGTATCCAATCAATCACAGTATCAAGAAACCCAGTACTTAAGTCGCTATCATCTGCACATAATCAAAGCATTCTACCTCTCATTTGTGCATTTCCAAAATCAAAGTCAAAGTTGAAATTGCAAAATGATATATAAAAAATGTGATTTTGTTATTCATAAAATAGAGATAAAGCGTAATTATTTATGTTCTTATAGAACAATCAACATGAACAATGATTTAGTTTGGATGTTCATGTCGCTAAACATGGTTCAGATTTACAATATAAGTATCTTACGTTGTCATACAATTTGGCAGGAGAACATTTTCGAAAGATCAAACTCAAATTATAGTGCATGAAAAAGTAAAGTTATATCATAGAGACTACTTGTTTGCTTGAATAAAAAGGTGTTCATGTTAGGAATGACCATATACTAGTTAGCTAGAAAGATACCTTTCAATGGAAAATACCCTCTTTCTAGTAGATCTGCATAGTGTAGATACCCCAACATACCACAACCACTAGGTGTAAATAGAAGCATCTCTGGGATGCCAAATTCTTGAGCAACTTGAAAGGTAAAGCCCATTACTCCATCAGAAATAATACAACCTACAGCTGGCACATCCGACCACGACGAAGCCTTGTTGAGTTTTTTGATGAGGTCTCTGAATGAACGCTGGCCCTCAACTGGCATGGCTCTGCACAACTCCGGGAGGTCAAGTATTCCTCGTTGGTTCTTCGGTGGCAAGCCATCGGATATAGTTTCGAACTGGAAATCCTCTGTGCCGTTGATAGCATCTGAGCCTCTAGATTGAAGTAAGCGATTGTAGTTGAACTCTGTGTGGACAAAGGTTATATAGAATCCTTTGAAATGGAGAAGCTTTGCAAGTTTGAGCATTGGGTTTATGTGGCCTTGAGCTGGAAGAGGGATACAAACTGCATGAGGCTTCATCGTAGAGCTCATTTATTCACGATTGATTTGGCAAATGATGCTCAAAAGTCTCAGTTCATGTTCAATAGATTATCAACATAGTGGGAATCTCATGATTCCACACGAGTCACGACAAACACATTAGATGGCAAAAAGAAAGAAACAAAAAAAGCACGCTTATAATAAAATTGACAAAGACAAGAGACATATCGGAAGGCAAACTTTTCTTCTTATTGTATTCTTATAGTCGATTGGTGGAATCTATATCCAAACATAAAACTCATGGAGAGATTGTGGGACCAGAATTTATAGGATCATGCCACGTGTTTATAATATAGGAGAAGATCAGACAGTCCTAGATTTCGACTAGAGAAATGTTACAAAGGTGGTACACAAAGTGATCTATAAATATGGTCTAGTATTATTATCCCCAAGTTAATCACCTGGATCACACACGATGGATTAGGCCAAATAGACCTATTCAATTGTGGGGTTTCATCTCAATAGGTATCGGTGCTATTATTAGTAAACTGTCTACTTTTATATTGTAAATTGTTGTGGTAATTATCTAAAGCTTAAATTGATTGATCACTCTATTATTTATCTTCGTAATCATTTTCCTCCATCCCATCGCCCACCCCAATAAATAATTAAACAGAGAGACAGCAATATGGTTGGCATCTCACATCCATCAGATGCAAACCATCCGCAAGAGTTTTGAGAAAAAACGAGATGCAAAAAAAAAAAAGGGTGAACGCAATATGATTGGTAAAAGAATGTTTCCTCCGGCAACAGAGCTGTTATTACAAAGTGTGGAGGATCCTAGTACCGAACCACAAGTTCAATGTAGAGAAAATTGGCTTCTACGTCAGAAAATGAAGATGACTGAAATTACTAAATTCAAAACCACCAAGAAGCCCCAAATTATCATCCCAAACTAGACCTTGTAACCGCGTATGCCAAGAAGCATGCTGCCTTGACTGGAACGCTTCTAGCCATAGCTGGTCCAAATCCCTTGTTGAGGCCTTTGGGCCAGGATCTTTCTAAACGCATCAATTGAGCCCGAAAACTTGGGATTTTTTGGGGAGCTTCTATAGTGAGGGGAAAGTTATAAGGGGTTTTTTTGAGGGGTATGTTAGAGCCATTGGATTTCATCCAACGGTGAATTTTTAAAAGAGGGTGCATGTAGAACCGGGTTGAAATCTGACCCGTTGGAAACCCAACTTCAGTTGAAGATATTTCCCTCTCTGAAAAATTCAAGAACACAATCCTCTGTTTTTGAATGTAACGCAAACCCAGAATTAGAAAGATCCAAAGCTCCCAAACCCTATAGTCGCTCCATTGTCATCAGCTCCTTGGGAGGCCTGCGATCTATGGCATCCTCGGTATGACGATTAATGGCTCTTATCTAGCTATTGCCCTGTTTTGATTCTATGGCTGAAGTGAAAACCCCTTCTCTTTTTCGTTCAGCACACGAGATTCCAGATGAAAGCAAAGTAGCATATCTGGTTCTGTAGCTAGACGCCGCAGCAGCATTTGTTCCTCGATTGTGGTAGAGATGGAGTCTCCACTACCAAAGAGTCTTCTCTAATGTCCACCACATTCTCTTAAGCTGATTGACTTCGGAGCTCCCGCTTGAGTTTGAGAGGTAAGTTTACTGATGCTGGATTGATTTTATTGGGTTTGGTTTGTTTTTTGTGAGGGTGAGAAATTCGTCATTTGTGGCATCAATAATGCGTCATTTCTGTGGTCAATAATGTGTTATTCTGCCGTCAATAATGCGTCAGTTTTCTGTCAATAATGAGTCATTTCCTTATGAATATTCAATATATTTAGTTGATTGTTTTTGGTGGGGGTGAGAAATTATAAAATGTAGGTAAAAGATCCTAAACTTAGGCTTAATGGCATTAGGAGTAAGCATTTGGAGAGGATATTGGGAGAAGTTCTGTAATTGCTGGTTTGAATTACATTTGCGTTCTTAGTTGAACATGTTGGTTATAATGTTATTTTTTCCAGATTGTTGCACAAGAGATGACGTAACTATTATTAAATTTTGTGTAATAATGGCTCTTACAAACAAGCTAGGCTATGCGTCTTTTTTGTGTCAATTTGGGCAATGTTTTGTGTAAGTGGAATGCATTGATATGTTGTAATGCAGTAATGATTGATTAATGAATTAATATTTGCTATGCAGTGATATAGAAGTAGTTCAAAAATATATGTGGGTAAAATGTATGGGGGCTCAGAGAGTGATGACTGTGTAACAGCTAATGGGATGGTTTACATTCCTGAAGTAAGAAATGAGGAAACACCAGCGGTTGGGATGAAGTTCGACTCGCTTGACCTCGCTTATAATTTCTATAACAGATATGCATTCTTGGCTGGCTTTGGTATTCGACTTCATTCCAGCTTTCGGGGGACATATAAGAAAGAGATTCTGAGGAAAGAATTTGTTTGTTGCAAACAAGGTGCATACAGGAAAGATGAAACTCGGGAGAGAAAAAGACAGCGGGGAATAAGTAGATGCAATTGCAAAGCTAAGATTGTGGTTGTGAAGACAAATGGGAGCAAGAAGTATGCCATCTCTCTTTTTGCAGAGGGACACAATCATAAGATGACAGCCTCAGAAAGAGTGCATTTATTGAGATCACACCGTCGTATTTCGGATTCTACAAAAGTACTTACAAAACAGTTGGGTTCGGTTAATATCCCCATTCATCAGAAGGTAAGTATTTTCGAGGTGCAATCCGGAGGAATGGATAAAATCGGTTTTATCAAAAAGGATATTTACAATCTTGAATGTAGTGTGAATGGGAAGCTGAGGAACCACGATGTTGAACTAGTGACCGAGTATTTTATGGCTGAACAGAAAAAAAAGAGGCTTTTTATTTCAAGATTGAGGGAGATGGCGAAGACAGGTTTAGTCGATGTTTTTGGGCAGATGCAACTTCTAGACGGGCATACCGGTTGTATGGAGATGTTGTTGTATTCGATACCACATTCAACACGAATCGATACGACTTGACATTTGCACCAATATTGGGAGTTAATAACCATGGTCAGACAATTGTCTTAGCATGCACATTTTTGAGTAAGGAAACGACTGAGTCGTTTATTTGGATGTTTGAGGAGTTTAAGAAAGCCATGCAAGGTGGCGAACCTAAAACGATTATTACAGATCAAGATGCGGCCATCACCAGAGCGATTTCAATAGCCTTCCCGACTACATTTCATCGGCTTTGCATATGGCACATCACATCAAAGTTCCATGTTAAGTTACCACATTCTGCTTATAAGGAGTATTGGCGTGAATTTCAGAAAGCCATATGGGATACTGACAATAAGGATGAGTTTGATGCAAAGTGGAATATTGTGGTTACAAAGGCTGGTTTGACTGACCATCAATGGCTAAGTTCAATGTTTGATTTAAGGGAATCTTGGGTTCCAGCCTACGCACGAGACTTTTTTGCCGCTGGAATGTCAAGCAGCCAAAGAGCGGAAGGTTCTCATGCTTTCTTCAAGCAATACATATCAAGGAGAAATTCGTTGATGGATTTCATAATACGATTTGAGAGGGCACTTTCCCATCAACGTCAAAAAGAGTTAGCTGCTGATCACGTAGATGCATTTGAAGTGGCTCAATGTATTCTACCAATGCCAATGAACAAACAAATGGCTACCTTGTACACAAGGGCAATGTTTCAAAAGTTTGAGAAAGAACTAATACAAAGTACAGCATGTTTCCTAGAGCTCAAAACAGAGGATGCTTCAAAAGTTGTCTTTAATGTGAGCGAAAGGAAAAATTGGCAAACAAGAGTGGCAGAAGTCGTATATGTCAAAGATTCTGACCACGCATCGTGTAGCTGCAAAAAATTTGAATTTGTTGGGATTATTTGCAAGCACATCCTAGCATTGTTCAGAAGGGACCAGATTGAATATATGCCCGATAAATATATTTTGAAAAGGTGGAAGAAAACTGCGAAAGCTGGATTGGTGTCAGATGCAAATGGCAACGAAATTAAAGACTCTGCAGATCCTGGTCTTTTAATAAAGCGGAGTACAATGTCCCGACTTGCTTCAGATATGGTTGAGGATGCATTAATGTGTGAAGAAGGATGTGAGCTAGTGTTAGAGACTCTAAAAAGTTTGCGGGTGAAGTTGAAGTTGTTGAAGGATGGACCAAGTAATAACGAAGTTGGAGGGTCTAGCTCTCAAACACAATATATGAAAGACCCTAAGAGAGTAAGGTGCAAAGGAAGGTGGAAACAAGTAACGGGAGCAAAGGAAAAGCCAATGAAGCGAGGGATTCGACACTGTCGGGAGTGTGGAGACATTGGTCATGATAGAAGACAATGCCCAAGAAATTTGAACACACCGTAAGATGTTAAAACTATTTATAATAACACCTAAAATTTGAATAGTTAAATTTTTTATGTGCTTGTGTTTGGTGTTTATGCAGGACATCACCGTCAAACAATGAGGAATCAACTCCAATAGATCTCAGTGACCCATTATTCGACGAATTTTACAGGATGCACGGACCTATCGAATGATTTATGTTTGTATTATACAAAGGCCGGTTTTTATGAAGGCTAATGATCAGGTTAAGTTTTCTATATGCAGTTTTATTTTATTTGTTTGTTCATGTCCACTGCTAATTGTAATGGAAATTTGGTTGGTTTACTTCTTGCATGAAATTTGGACACATGTTAATTTTACATGTCTTCTCCCTATTTGGAAATTTTCATAGACATTTGATAAAGTATCAAATTTTGAGTTTTGTGAAGAAGCAATGACTTTTACCATGTACAATGGGTAGTTTATGCTGAATTATGAACGAGTGACACAGATTCATTGATTATATCACAGGGTAATGTAGCATTTCCAGCAGGGAGCTGTTGTTTCCATCAGCAGTAATGATTTCCAGCACGAATCATTTCTAGCAACACTAATCATTTACAGCAGCAACCAATTTTTCCTAATGTTATGTTCTAGTGCTTGACTGGTTATTAAGATCTGACCTTGACTATGAAGCAATATTGGTGCACGATTTTGTAAACATTCATACCTGAAGGATACTTGAAATTTGCACTATGTTGGAACACAATGATTAGAAATCAGCGTGTAAAATACAAACTACAATACAACATCTTCTATGCATGATAAGTACATTGCAGCTAATCACATTTCGAATGCTTGGAGAATATTAAAGTGTACACCAACATTTCAACTACTCGTAATTTCGCACACACAAGAAAATTACATTGCAAAGCATTTTATGTGCTCCCTCTTAGCAATATCACGATCACCCCAACCAACTGAACAATGGTAGCCATATTCACTCGGTCGTATGGGTCAGCTTTTTCCGAGCAGCTTGCACGTGCTTATGGTCACTCGTGTCCTCACTCATATAGACGAAATAAATATTCAGGAATATTTGTAATATTTTGTTATATAAATAACCCATAAATCATTCACCAAAGAATGTATAGCACATTGGCATGTAAAGTGAATAAGGAGAGTGTTACTTATGACTGACGTGTCAATTTTTTCAAAAAAGTACGCCATCTGTTTAATGTGAAGGGACATGATAATGCGACTTTACTGATTCCCAACGCGTGGTGATATTGACAACTTATTGAATAATATTTCAGTTTTTGCAAAATACAATTTTAGACACAAGGAATTGCAATACATAGTCCCAATAATTATATATGAAGCAAATGAAAGTAATACTTGTGTTATTATAAATTAGATAATGAACATTAAGGAAATATACTTCTAATTTGTCCCAGTTATATGTTGTTGTTTGTACTGTTTCATGTCACACTTTTTCTATCTTTCTTTATATTATATGTTTAGGGAATCCCTCAAAGCAACATATACTGTGAAAAATAAAATATTGTGTGAAGTTCTAATCACTCATATAGACTAGGACAAATATTCAGTACTATTTCAAAATTGCTTGACTGGTGTCAGGCCATCGAACGATGTGATTTGACATGATAGAGATATTTACTACGAACCCAAGACGGAGCCATATTGACAACTTATTGAATAGCGTTGACGTGTTCAAAGATCTAGATGCACGCACCCATGATGGCTTCAGAGCATTGTCCAATTATTATATATGTGGATTATTATAACAAAACAGATACGTTTACAGCCTTTTATATGAAAGGAAACTAATTATTGTATTATTAAAACTTAGATAATTAATATTAGGGAAATATACTTGTGATGTTGGTTGTTGCAAAATATATAGCTAGGGTTAAGAGGAAAGTGAGTTATCTAAAGGCATTCAAATTTTTTCTTTATGAAATTGATGATTTCTAGCTTCCCCTAGTTGTATAACATCACAAGGAGGCCGGAGTAATTTTCGGGGCATTTTTCCAATTTTCCTACTATTTATTTAACTTTTTTCAAGATTTTTGCACTAAAAAAAGCCAAAATCATCGCAAGATGACACCTGGCGCGATCTGAGCGCATCACCTTTCACCACTTGCACAAGTGTACGTCAATACACATGGCCACATCCTTGGTTTTTACCATAAATTCTTATTTTATTGTTTTTTCTTATGAAATTCATAACTAAATACACAAAAATGATAAAAATGTTCCGAAAATTGATACGAACTCATTGACACTTCATCTTCCTTACTGAATTCCCCGTTTCATGGTTATTCATTTTAAAAGAAAATTTCGAGCATTCACGGGAGATGCTTGTTGATGTAGGTTATCTAGGTTAAAGTTAACAACATATGTAGCTAGGGTTAAGAGGAAAGTGAGTTATCTAAAGGCATTCAAATTTTTTCTTTATGAAATTGATGATTTCTAGCTTCCCCCAGTTGTATAACGTCACAAGGAGGCCGGAGTAATTTTCGGGGCATTTTTCCAATTTTCCTACAATTTATTTAACTTTTTTCAAGATTTTTGCACTAAAAAAGCCAAAATAATCGGAAGTTGACACCTGGCGCGATCTGAGCGCATCACCTTTCACCACTTGCACAAGTGTACGTCAATACACATGGCCACATCCTTGGTTTTTACCCTAAATTCTTATTTTATTGTTTTTTCTTATGAAATTCATAACTAAATACACAAAAATGATAAAAATGTTCCGAAAATTGATACGAACTCATTGACACTTCATCTTCCTTACTGAATTCCCCGTTTCATGGTTATTCATTTTAAAAGACAATTTCGAGCATTCATGGGAGATGCTTGTTGATGTAGGTTATCTAGGTTAAAGTTAACAACATATATAGCTAGGGTTAAGAGGAAAGTGAGTTATCTAAAGGCATTCAAATTTTTTCTTTATGAAATTTATGATTTCTAGATTCCCCCAGCTGTATAACGTCACAAGGAGGCCGAAGTAATTTTCGGGGTATTTTTCCAATTTTCCTACAATTTATTTAACTTTTTTCAAGATTTTTGCACTAAAAAAAGCCAAAATAATCGGAAGTTGACACCTGGCGCGATCTGAGCGCATCACCTTTCACCACTTGCACAAGTGTACGTCAATACACATGGCCACATCCTTTGTTTTTATCCTAAATTCTTATTTTATTGTTTTTTCTTATGAAATTCATAACTAAATACACAAAAATGATAAAAATGTTCCGAAAATTGATACGAACTCATTGACACTTCATCTTCCTTACTGAATTCCCTGTTTCATGGTTACGCTATATTAGTATTTTATTATTATTTACCCTACATTATTATTATATTACTTTTTAGCCTGTACATTTGTTAATTATATTTACTCGAAATTATTATTTTTATTGTTATTTTGAGTGAGAATAGACCATTTATGGTGTTAATCAGTTTCTCTCTTCTTCAATTTGTTAATTTTTTTTCCTTTATTAGGGTGAAGGGATGTTTTGAAAAATAAAAAGAACAAATTACATTCCAAGTATTGTATAACATCAGAAAAAAGTCCATGAATAACCCATTATTTGTATAGCTTAATTTACTGCATCCAAACATTTCATTCATTCATACAAAATTGATGAATTACTGACGACTGACATAATGGTCCCATAAGATAGTTTTACATTGCAAAGCATATTATTTGGTCCCTGTTAGCAATACCACGATGACCCCAACCAACTGAACAGCCGTAGCCGCAATTAGTCAGTCGTATTGGTCGGCTTCTTCCGAGCAGCTTTGACGTGCTTATGCTCACTCATGTCACCACCATCGTCTAGTATCTCTCTCACAACATCAGGGGATACATAGTCCCAATTATAACTTGTATGAGTAGTTGCCGCAAATGCTCGGAAATTTTCGAATCCTTCGTTGAATGCCATCTCCAGTTCACTATGGTGCTCTTCGCATCGCATATGGTTCATCAAACAACCTTTAATTTCATCATTCATTACTGTATCCAACTCCTCTGCTTTCAACTTCCTTGTATGACTCAACTTCAAGTACTTGTTCTTTTGGGAGAACGTTTTGTTAACTTTAATGTTAAGATCAGCCAGAATGGCCTCGTCTTCAACACATTTCTCGTGCCACGAATTGATCAGTCTGGAATTATAATCTAGCTTGCTACTGACTGCATGTATTGCCTCTAATGGATCATCGGAGTCCCCCTCACTCCCAAATGATGTTGAAAATGGAAGGGGTCGGCGAGTACAACGTGGAAATGGAGCCTGCAACTCCAATTTTTCATATTCGACTGTGTTGTTGGCGCCTGAAGAGGATGACATGCTTGAATAATCCTATTTGTTTTTAGAGGATGAGGATTGCATATGCAATTTCGTTTGAGGAAGGGGACATAGCTTTATAGACCAACATACTAAAGCTTGCGTGTAGTCAACATATGTACTTTATTCCAATTTTTAAAAAGAGGTGTCAGGTTTTGCTTTTCAAGCATGTCAACCTCATTACACCACTGTCAGTGGTTGAAAGAAACTCAATGGAAGTGACATCTAGTTAGTGAACCCAACCACAGTGGTTAGGATTAAACTTAGATTGTATCAGACAAAAAATTAATTTATACATTGTCAACCAAATATTTTTTGGCGGGAACCTTTTTATTGGTATTACTATCACATCCTTCATAGAAACTCTCTCTCCACGAAAAACTGACTCCTCCACCGAATCTCTCTCCATCGACTGAAACTCTCTCCCTCCATAGAATGGATTTACTAACCAAGTTTGATGTCAGCATAATAAACACCCCTCCAAACAAAGACCGCCTTCGACACGCAAGTGAGTCACCAGACAAGCAGTGTCACATTCCTAGACAGAATGACCATTTTGTTGGAAGTTTTGAGTCTGAAAGGGTTCTTGGATTCTGGAAGGAGAGGCATCTTCAACTTGGTGATGAAATCCAAAGGGCAAGGGCACGTTTGGAATTTGTTGAAGGCCAAATTGAAGATGACAAAAGGCAGGCCAATCTGGATAGGGCGAAGTTGCAGCGCATGAAGCGTAGACACAAACGACTTCGGAGTGTAGCTGTTCAAAAATACAAGAACTCATCTAATGCAGTGTTGTCAAAGAAGCGTGTGATGCAAGCTGGATTCGACTACTTCCGGTCCTATGCAAAACTCGTCGTACCCGGGTTTGATTGGTCATCTATTACCTTTTCCGACGTTAACAAATATACTCACCAAGGGAAGTAACCATTTTGGTTATTGTGTTTGAGCAGAGGCAAATCAGTGGAATTGGAATTTTCGTTCAACTCTGCTTCAAACCTATTTTGATGCTTACTATTATGGAAGATTTCAACCTTCATATTTTGATGTCTTTAATGATGAGAACACGTGATGCAACGTGGCCATCTACTTCAGTCATATGTTGTTGCCATGTCCATTTTTGTGTGATCACGTATCAGATTCGGACATGGTTGCATCATATGCAATGTTGCCTTTATTTATTATATGTTAGGGCAAGGTTTATGGAAAAGCATTTGTGAGTGCGTTTGTGACAAGGTTATGTTATTGTTTTTTTGTACTGGTTCATCTCCTACTATTGTTTTCTTCCTTTATATTATATGTTCGTGGAATCCCTCAAAGTTAACATATACTGTGAAAAAAATGCAGAGTGAATATATAATCACTTATATAGACTAGGACAAATATTCACTAATATTTTAAAATTGCTTGAGTGGTGTGAGGTTTTTCAAAAAAGTATGGCATTATTTTATGTGATTGGACATGATGGATATTTTGTACTGATTCCCGATGGACTACTTATTGAATACCTGTGACGGTTCACAACTCTAGACGCAGTTGCATATGGACTACTTATTGAATACCTCTGACGTGTTCAAAGCTCTAGGCGCAGTTGCAATGATGGCTTCAAAGCAGTGTGCAATTATTATATATGTACATTATTATAACAAAACAAAAACAGATTATGTTACATCCTTATATTTGAAAGGAAACTATTTCTTGTCTTATTACAAATTATATAACGAATATTAAGGAAATATACTTGTTAAAGTGAACAAACATATATACTTAGGGTTAAGAGGAAAGTCAGTTCTCTGAAACAATTTGAATTTTTTCATTGCGAAATGGATGCTTTATAGGTTCCTCTAGTTTTATAACGTCACAAGGAGGCCGGAGTAATATTCGGGGCATTTTTACGATTTTCCGACTATTTATTACAATTTGTTCAAGTTGTTTGCACTAAAAAACCCCAAATAATCGCAAGTTGACACATGGTGCGATCTCAGTGCATACCTTTCACCACTTGCACAAGTGTACGTCAGTTGCAACCAAACATTCTTGCTTTTTACCCTAAATTCTTATTTTATTGTTTTGCCTTACAAAATTCATAACTAAAAACACAAAAATGATAAAAAAAAACTTCCGAAAATTGCTACGAATTCATTGAGGCTTCATCTTTCTTACTGAATTCCCCGTTTCGTGGTGACGCTAAATTATTATGATATTGTTCTTTACCCTAAATTATTATTATATGACTTTTTACCTTCTATATTTATTAATTTTATTGACCCTAAATTTTTTTTTTTGTAATTTTGTTATGCGAAAAGACCATTTCAGGTGCCAATTAGTTTCTCTCTTCTTCAATTTCTTAACTTCTAATTTTTATTAGGGTTAAGGGATGTTTTGAAAAAGTAAATGAAAAAAATACATGTCAACCATTGTATGGCATCAGAAAAAAATTAGTTTAGGATATGATAAGTGGGAAAATGTCTTTTCCAAGCACTGGTGAACAGACAGCTCACTCCATGCACGCCTTTTCGTTTACCAAATATTAAGATTGTAGTTGGGCAAAATATCTATGTCAGTAAGATGTCATATTACCCATCTCTGATGTCAGTAAGCATTCAAGTATACAAATATATATACGTAGATTTATATATAAAACGGTTTATGACTGCACAAACACCAGACAAAATACATTAAAACCCAACATTTGGCCAACGTAGCCAGCCAACGTAGAACTGAAGAGAAGCAAGTCCAGAAAGCATAAAAACCTTAAAAACATACTACAACTAATTATAAGGGTATGGATTCCCTGGCACAACATACACACGCATTACCTTGAACCAAAAAACACTCTCACGGTGCCATTTGCATCGATTGCAACAAGTCCAGAACGAAGGATTTATCTTTGCTTCAGTAGGCCAGCCTTCAATAACAAAACACCATTCGTTGTTGTTACAAGCGCTGCAATGATTGAACTTAATCCTCCCATAGTAAAACATATCTACGATATGTCTTGCAACATTCCAAACTCGGCTTAATCTTCGTCTCAAAGCATCCCTGGTTCCTTTCATATCAATGTTGTTACGTTGATTCAAAGAACACAAAAATTCTAATGCATCCTCTTTTGACTGACCAATTCCAGACATGCCAAGAAGTCCAACTATATATGCCGCTTCCATATGGCCTGCCGTGGCTGCGATGCGCATCCCATACAACGCTTCCACGTTACCATGCATGAAAAACACTTCGAACGCCTCTCTAAATATCGACTCAGGGTTCTCGCAAGCTCTGCATTGTTGCAAGAAAAGCTGGACCGCATGATTAGCATGGTACCAGCTAGGATGGTCTGGGTACTTAGCCATTGAAATGGTGTTCCACACTTGTGGAGTGTTTGCCAACGTCCGGAATAATGGGCACACAGATGCCATACGGAAGAGATCTTCCGAAGATTGGGTTGCCACGTATAACATCACTTTAAACCAAGCCAACTCCGGGATGAAGGCTTGGGGCATCTCCAAATGGATATGCTTCCTTCTCTTTCCTCCGACTGTAGTGAAATATTTGGAATTCATGTGTTTCTATTTTTTTGGAATGGAACGATTTGAGGAGTGGAAGAGGGGAGAAATGAGAATAGATGGGGTTTTGGTTCTGTTATAGGGTGTGTTTGTTGTACCGTTTGAAAAATGTGTTTCCACTTGAGGTTTTTCTCACTTGACCCTTTTTAAAGAAACTGAACCAACACCCTAAAACTAGAGAAAAACAGAAGAGAAGGAAAATGTCATCGAAATGCAAAGTCAGACAGTCAAAAAGTAAATTAAGAACCTATATGCATAGGCAATTTTAGGATTTTCCCGCCCTTTTTATGTCAATGAAACAAATGTGACGGATTACTGACTAGTCACAGAACGTCCCATCACATAACTTTTCATTTTCCCACACCGAAATATAGTAGTAATGTTATTAAAATGTGATGGATGTTTATCCAACTAGTTGGTTTAATGAAATATAATGAAAATAATATAGGGTTTAGGGCAGTTTTCCCTCAATTGTCATATTGGGTTTTGGTAGTTAAATATTATATTGGTTTATGGGGTAAACGGTGCCCCATATCTGACGGTACATGTGTCGAAAGCATGCCCAACCCACCCACAGACAGAAAAGAGGATATAATCGCATTTGGGCAGAGATGAGAGAGCTCTGAATTCGAAGAGGTTTGAGTGAGAAGATCTGAGTGAGAAGGTATGAGTCCGAAGAGGTTTCAGTGAGAAGATCTGAGTGAGAAAAGGTACAAGTGAGAAGATTCAACATGTCTTCGTCTTCATCTCCCGCTCAAACAAAGAGGTGTCCGTACTGTGGAGCTGCAATGGTGCTTCGGGTTTCAAAATCAGACAAAAATCGAGGGAAGCCATTTTGGAAGTGCCTAACCTCCTATGTAAGTTTTCATTTCCAGAATATGTATGTGGGTGAAAAAAACCTTGGTCTAACTCTGACACAATTATTTTGCATATATGATGCCTGCAATTAGGGAGCCACCAGTTGCAATGGATTTGAATGGGTTGATGTAACTTCCGCTCAAGCAGAACAGCCAGATGACACGTATGATGCTACGGTGCTGAATATGCTGAAGTCCATTAAGGACTTGGTATTAGTTTTATTACTTTTATCAATTTTAATATTATTTGTTCTTTTAATGACCAATTAAGTGCACAGTTTCAAGGATTGTAAAAGTTCTCCCCAAAAAGACATGTTGCACGCACCACCAATGAGTTTTCAAACCCATTTTGTAATATTTGTTCTTGAAATAGGTGGATTGGCATTGAGTTTAAATTATTGTTCTTGAAATAGGTAGATTGTTTATTGGCGTATACTAAAGGTTTATTGATTGTTTACTGCATGTATATCGCATGTTATAGCGCGGATATTGGATGTTTATTGAAGGTTTATTGATTGTTTACTGCATGTGTATCGCATGTTATTTATCGGATATTGGATGTTTATTGAAGGTTTATTGATTGTGTACTGCATGTGTATCGCAAGTTATTTATCGGATATTGGATGTTTATTGAAGGTTTATTGATTGTTTACTGCATGTATTTCGCATGTTATTGTCCGATATTGAATGTTTATTGAAGGTTTATTGATTGTTTATTAGTAGGAAGAACAACTATTCAGTAGAATTTCCTAATCGATACGACTCCCTTATGGATGGTGAAATTAGGGACTGATGTATATTGCATGTCTATTGCGTATAGATTGCATGTGTATTGCATGTATATTGCTTGTCTGTTGCCTGTGTATTGTTGTTTATTTCCTTCGTAAGCAATAAACAATCAATACACATGCAATAAATGTACGCTATGCACGCAATAGACAAGCAATATAGACGCAATAGACAAGCAATATAGATGCACCAATATACATTACTTTTATGCTACTGAGTTGCCCAAGACCAATAAAATAAAGAAAATCAACGAATTTATTAACCGATTATAAAGGAAAGAGGGATTCAAACCCGATGGGTGGTACGGAACCAATAGGAAGTTTTTATAGCATTGCAGATGGGAAATGTTTATTGAAGTTTTATTGAGGTTTATTGACGGTTTACTGAATGTTTACTCAAGGTTTACTGCATGTATATCGCATGTGTTTCTATAAAGAGGGCATGGTTGAATAAAACATTGGAGGCGAGGGCATAGCCGCCTATTTCCCTTACAGAATTACAATCAATACACACACAACCCATTGCGATTAAGTTAAGGCATGGTGAACGCTTAAAGATTGGGATCTGATATTTGGAATGGTGGCTTGGATAAATCATGACATATTACTTTGCAATAATGTAATACACTTTAAAAAGCCATCAGTCATTGTTCACATATGCAGTCTTCCAATCCCAATTCAATGCAGTTTGGTTAAGGTTATGTAAATGTCGTGAAGGAGTTAGGGCAATATTACAGAGATGTTTGTTTCATTAAATCCAAAAAAACTTTACACTCCAGATGCACATTCTATGTATGGGAATGGCATGTGCCTAACTTCAAAAACGCATATGCCTATCCATTTACATTTGCCCACGTGCACTAGATTTACAGATCCATTTACTTTTCTCCTCACTAAGCCTCTGCATCTCCATTTCAGATTCTTCATTTTTCTGTCCATGCTCTGCATCCAGCTACTATATACATTTAGCCTAATATGAGAATAAACGTAGCGTAGTATCACACTAATCAAAATGAAAGCATGCATCCGCTATAATAATATTTTGGTTCTAATTGTTGTCCAATAACTTAAACTTAAAATTATGTACAAAAATACACTAAGATTGAGAAAGACGAAGAAGAATTGAGGAGCAGAGGTAGAATTCGAAAAGGAGCCGTGGATCTGTATTGTGTATTTACATGACTTTCAAATTGGAGATTTCCAAAACCAATTTAATCATCACGTACCTGAACCCATTTCAACCACTATCATGGCATGTAAGTATCTCCCCGTAATATCTCTGCAGCCAACTTCAACCGGAAACAGGGCATGTTCTGCGCGGTGCAAGTAGCTAACGGAATCTCAGCGCTCAAAAGCTCAATGTACTTCAACACAAACATGCCACAATTGCCTCTGAAGCAAATCAAGAACTCGATCAATTCAAGTAATGACATTGTAACGTAATTGACAATTTCAAGTAATAAAATTAAAGAAAAAGTTGTGCTCACTGATTAGATTGTTGTGGAACATCCACACGTTCTATTGGCCATGGACACCACCAATCTCTGCTGCAGTCGTTTGCGTAAACACCTTCTTCATAAAAGTCGATGGAGTTGAGAAGATTTGGAATCGTAATTGAAAGCGGGGCGAGTTCTTCCTTTAACATCTCATCTGGAATAATTGAAACCATTGAATCGTACACTTTGATTTCACACTTAACCAGATCAATCATTAGAGCCACCCAATGCTTATGCTTCGTCAACATACAAGGGGCATACACCTTATACACGTTCTGCCAATCCACCCCACACGCCGGAACCTTGCCATTTACAACGTTCACTAAACTGTTTCTAATTTTCCACCCAGCCTGCTCTTTTTTTCTTTTATTATCCACAAAGCAAGTATGGATGTGATTCTGTGAAATACAAAACAATCAATGGTTAAACACCTCCACAAAGCAAGTATGGATAATTTGTAATTATTAACTGCACTTGGTCAAGCCCTATGACATACCATGAAAAATACATCGGTCGTTGTCCAGTTCGATATTTCTACAACCTCCAAATCTTGTTGTCGCTTCCGGATGAGATACAACCCCAAATCAATGTGCTGCACATGTTTTTCTGGTCAATCTCATAATCTATGTACATTAAAACAAATGCATAATCAATTAAACTTACATCTCCTGTCAGCCAACCGTCAGCTTTTACGAGGGAAGCGAAGAATTCAATCTCAGCTTCCACGTGGCCAAATTGCATCACTAAACTGTGAATATAACAAAGTTTTAGATCACAACAATTTAAAAATATATACACTAATGCCTTCTATCTCAAAAAACAAGGGACTTACTTTGGGTTAAGGCGCCATTCCCAACAAAGTTTCAGCAATTTCACCATATCATCATGCGGAATCGCCTTCATTGGGTCTAACATCCGAAGTCGGGTTGTCTCTGGCATAGTTTTTTTCACCAATTCACTAGCTTCAATGATCTTCCACATAGGAATAATCCTCTTTCTCTTTCGTAATTGGACCCCTTTGTTGTTAATAATATGTTAACTCGCAATTGTACGGGGCAATTAGTAGTATAGCAAGACAAGTACGAGGTCGTACCCACGAAGACTGAGAAGTTCAAATTAGTTATGTACTTTAGATTACCGAATTCAAGAAGTTAGGAAGTTAAATCTAAAACAGAATTTAAAGCAAGAGTGAGTTTGAAAACAAATGCAGCAAGATTAAAATGAACTTTAAAGTGAGAATGCTTGTGATTATAGAAAGAAATGAACAAACTGAAATTGCAACGGAAAGCAAGTAAACAAAAGTAACAAAGGGGTGGTTTTGAAGGTTAAAACATAGGTTTGGAGACTAGGGCATTCGATTCACCATAACAATTCAATTCTGGGTTATAAAGATTCAAGTAACAAGTCTAATTCAGATTCAAAGATTGATTCTAGCTAAAGTATGATTAGGCCATGGTGTTTGGTCCTAACCTTGTGTTCCTAATTCCCTAATTTGATCATTTGTTGTCTAACCTAAAATTAAGCATTAGGAACCCATTAAGCATAGAAGAACATTTTAAACAACCAAGTATGTATCTAATCCCTGTTGTCGAATGTCCATACATACTCTTCCTATTCATAGTTCAATTCGAATTAAAGCATGGTGTATACTCTTAATTCAAACCAAGATAGTTAACAAACAAGTTCTAATGGTGATCAATCATTCAAACAAGCATGTTAACTTATAAGCATAATGAATAAGAACATGAATCATGAATCAAACTTGAAACTCCAAACTTATAAACCCAGAATATTCATGTTAGGTTACATCGAAGCCCTAGTTATGGATTTAGCTACTCATAATGGAAAAGAGACTTGAACAGAAATGAGAAAACATAATGAATGCAATAAGAGTAGAAAAACCCTTTTTCTGAAGTTCTTGTGGTGTCCAAGGCTTCTCCAAGTGCTTCTTCACTTCTAATGCTTATCCAAGAGCTTCCCCATTTCTAGAAAGATGTATGAAGGATATGGAGGTGATTTGGGATGAGTTTGAGTGAGTGGTGATGGCTAAGGAAGATGAAATTCGTAGGGAAATGGAAGAGAAGAAAGCTGGAGTTGTTTTGGTGATTGTTGGAGTGTTTGGGATTGTGAGAGTGTTTGAGGATGGTTGGAGTGAATTGTGGGGTTGTGAATCCCAGGATTTGTTGTTTCTTGAATGTGGAATGGATGTGGTATTTATAGGGAGAGGGGAGTGATAAATCTGAATTCAATATGGCTAATGCATACAACACTTGCATTATAAAAGATGAATTGGTTGATGCACTTCACTAATGCATACAACACTTGCATTATAAAATCTTAATTGGTTGATGCACTTCACCAATAAATCCCACCAGCAGCCCTAGGTCATCTTCATGTCACCATGACCAAGCTTCCAACTAGCTACAATAGCTCATGCCTAGCTCACCATGACCAAGCTTCCAACCAGCTCATCCTCATGTCAGCATGACCAGCAACTTCTTGGGCTTATGAATTGGGCTAGGCTGAATCAAATGAAGACTTTAAGATGTCCATTGTGAAGTTCAGAATGTGTATGATCCAACCACACAAGTATTGGCCCAATCCAAGCTCGGAGGAGGAAGTTAAGGGCGAAACAAATTGCTAACTCGTTTTGCTCGCTGACAAAAATCCATCCTGAGCATGGTTCAGTGTTTGCTAGGTTACGGACTCCAGGGTTATTCAATGGGGCTGAAATTTGGATATGTTATAGTACACACCCATTGGAACAACTTTCATGAAGAATGTGGCCTCATCCGAGCTGTGTAGGTTTCTGAAACAGATCTTGCAATGTGACCCACGAAACTGGACTGTAGGAAAAATGAGTTTGTCTTTAAGCTCTTCTTCCATTCATCCAAATTAGGCCTTAACATGCTTGAATTGCATGAATTATGCTCTCTTGCTCTATTGGCCTACAAAACACACAAATAGAGGCAAATAACTCAGAATTATAGGAAACTAAGCAAAAGAAGTAAGTAAATTGGGCATGTATATGTATGAAATTATGAGCTTAACACACCCCCAAACCTAGATTTTGCTAGTCCTCGAGCAAAACAAAAGAAAAACAAAGGTAAAAACAAAACAAGAAGTTAACTAGACCACTTTCGTAGGTAACTCGATTGCATTGAGCGTATGCAACAAGCCTTTAAACCTCTAGGCATCCCTAGTAGGAGGAGTTGTGTCTCCTGAGGATTTAACAGATACGATACCCACAAACGCTTTACTGAGTCTACAAAACAAAGTGGTTAGAAAAATAAACTTTGAAATCAGCTAATGAAAATGAAAGAAAACTTTAGTCATACCTCCAACACCATAGAGTTGCCAAGATATGTGATCAATCAGTGTGTACAAGTGGAAGCTATAGCTCAAAGGCACACGGTTTCAAAGCAAGCACACTCAAACCTTGAATAGAGAACATGCTTCGACTCTAATTCTCACAGAAAACACTCAATCACTCAGAACCTAAGGTTTAATCCTCTCAAGAAAGCATAAGTGAGTGTATGAAATAGAAGCACAAATTTGGTTAGATCTCATGAAAGGAATCAAATACTAAGAATAGAGATACACACATACTTACCAGCACCCATGAATACATCCTCAAAGATCAGCTAGGTCTTTCACAATGTTGTAATGAAAGGCTAAGGTTTAGGGGAAATGGAAGAATTGGAAGGAAAAACAAATAACTTAAGAACATACCAAGGTTGCATGCTTCATTAATCTGCAAGGCATCATTGATTTAGATTGGCATGGCTGCAAACTTCATGGTGCCACCTGGCGTAGACTTTATTTTTCACACTTAGATCATATTGAAACACTTTCATCTTTGCTGATTTGATCTGCATCTTCTTTACTTTATTGCACAGATTCACACAAAATTCTTATTTAAGTACATGGCTGCAACTTCCTTGCTTCAAACTTTATGTTGGCAAACCTTGGTATATTTCTAAGTTACTAGGGTATGGCTACAATAGGTCAAGTATCTCAGATTGAGATACAAAGGTAGGGAAATGATGAGGGTGATAGAAGAAAAAGGCTTTAAGTGTTTGGCTTCAAGAGGGCTAATGGAACACACATATGGGTAGGGTGAAAAGAAAGCACATAGAATGGTTATACACACATAGCCTAGCATCACTTCAATGAGTTCATTCATGAATGAGAGCAAGCACATGATATCTGCAAAAGAGAATCATCCTTAGTATTTAATCAAAATGAAATGATGAGATCAATTAGAGTGAATTGAAGAAAATAAGTATGGATGAGAAATTGAACACTTTAAACCCTCTCAAGAAAGCAATTAGGCTCGATATAGCTCACTAGGGTAGTCTCCACTATTTTCCTTCAAGAATTTGAGCATGGTACTTTAGCCACCAGAATTATAAGAGAAAAAGCTTTGTGAAGTGCAAAATTCTGATATGAAAACCTCAAATAGCAGCTCCATAGCATTGATTGTATGACATTCTTAAAATAAAATATAAAATAAAAAAAAAAAAAAGTGACAAGAGAACGAAAATTGAAAACACAAATGGATAAGAAAATTGAAATTGAAAACCTTTCCCCCAGACCTGAATTGAACATTGTCCTCAATGTGAAAGCATACAAAAGATGATTGCGAACAAACAAATGATAAAGGGAAAAGTTTAGAAGAAGGTTTAGGAAAAATTAAAAATAAAAATAAAAATGAATATATAAGCAACTCACGGATGACCAGTGAAGGGCCTCAGAAAACACAGCCAGGGGATCCGGGAAGGTTGGAGGGGTCACAATGGTCCCGCTTAAAACCCAAACTTCTTAGACACCGAAGGTGTCGCCTAAAGAACTCCTAGACACTGTATTGACGGAGGTGCTCACTGGGGTTACCAAAAGTTAGCTTATATGAATTTTTTTTTTTAAATTTATTTATTTATAAAAAGGAACAGAAACTTAAAATGACTAAAATAAAAACAAAACAAGTAAAGAGAAAGGATTGAAATGCTTCCCCTTGATGCGATTAGGTCGATTGCTACCAAGCACCTTCTTCTTGAACACATGGGTTGCCTCCCAAGAAGCGCCTTAGTTAATGTCTTGGCAAGACATTATGTAATCAGCTAAGTTGATGGTACAAAGGGAAGTTGATCCACCACATGGCCTGCTTGAATACCAGCTGAAATTCCCTCATAGAATGGCTTTAAACGTTGTCCATTTACTTTGAAAGTTGATCCATCTTTAGGGTTTTGAATTTCCACAGCTCCATAGGAAGAAACATTGACCACGGTGAATGGCCCAAGCCACCTAGACTTCAATTTTCCTGGAAAGAGACGCAAACGTGAGTTAAACAAAAGAACTAACATACCTTTGGAGAACTCTTTCCGTTGAATGTTTCTGTCATGGTAACTCTTGGTTCGTTCTTTGTAAAGCTTTGCATTCTCATAAGACTCATGTCTAATTTCTTCCAATTCATTGAGTTGAAATTTTCTAACATGGCCAGCCTTGTCCAGATCAAAATTCAACTTCTTGATGGCCCAAAAGGCATTGTGTTCAAGCTCCATTGGTAGGTGACAAGCTTTCCCAAACACAAGACGATAAGGGCTCATTCCAATGGGAGTCTTATATGCTGTCCTATAAGCCCATAATGCATCATTGAGCTTGGCTGTCCAATCTTTCCTTGTATTGTTCACCACCTTCTCCAGGATGTGCTTAATTTCTCTATTGCTTATTTCCACTTGACCAGAAGTTTGAGGATGATATGGTGTAGAGACTCGATGGGTGATGTTGTACTTTTTCATGAGTGCTTCGAATGGCTTGTTACAGAAGTGACTGCCTCCATCACTAATGACAGCCCTTGGAGTACCAAACCTTGTGAAAATATTATCCTTCAAGAACTTTAGCACCACCTTGTGATCATTGGTTTTGGTGGCTATGGCTTCCACCCATTTAGACACATAATCAACAGCAACAAGTATGTAAGTATAACCAAAGGAAGATGGGAATGGCCCCATGAAATCAATACCCCACACATCGAAGAGCTCCACAACAAGTATGTTATTCAATGGCATTTCGTTCCTGCGACTTATGTTCCCCATCCTTTGGCACCTATCACACTTAACACAAAAATTAAATGCATCTTTAAATAGAGTGGGCCAAAAGAAACCAGATTGCAGAATTTTAAGTGCTGTTTTCTTAGCTCCAAAGTGACCTCCACAGGCCAATTCGTGGCTATGCCTAAGTATGCTTTCTTGCTCTTCTTCTGGAACACATCTTCTGATGAGTTGATCCGGGCAATGCTTGAATAAGAAAGGTTCATCCCATACATAATGTTTCACCATGGAAAAGAACTTCTTCTTATCCTGAGAAGTTAGATCATTTCTAAGAACACCACAAGCAAGATAATTAACAAAATCAGCATACCATGGCTCTTTGACTTGGGCAGCATATAGCTGTTCATCAGGGAAAGTCTCATTCAAGGGTAGCACAGCTCCTCCTTTTTCTTCAACCACAACTCTGCTCAAATGATCAGCTACCACATTCTCACATCCCTTCTTATCTCGAATCTCCAAATCGAATTCTTGTAGCAAGAGAATCCATCTAATGAATCGTGGTTTGGCATCCTTCTTAGTGAGCAAGTATCTAAGGGCTGCATGGTCAGAATAAACAATTACTTTAGAACCAACAAGGTAAGAACGAAATTTTTCTAAAGCAAAAACCACAGCAAGCAACTCCTTCTCTGTTGTGGAGTAGTTGATTTGAGCATCATTCAAGGTCCGGCTAGCATAATGAATCACATGGGGCAGCTTGTTCTTCTTTTGACCTAAAACTGCACCAATAGCAAAGTCAGAGGCATCACACATTATTTCAAATGGTAAAGACCAATCCGGAGCTATGATAATAGGGGCTGAAGTTAGCTCCCTCTTCAAGGTAGAAAAAGCTTCCATGCAAGCTTCATTAAACTCAAAAACAGCATCCTTAGCAAGGAGATTACACAATGGCCTTGTAATGCTTGAGAAATTTTTGATGAACCTTCTATAGAATCCAGCATGTCCTAGAAAGCTTCTAATTCCTTTAACAGAGGTAGGGGGTGGAAGATTTGAGATGAGGTCAATCTTGGCTTTATCCACTTCGATTCCCTTGCTTGAAATCACATGGCCTAGTACAATGCCTTGTCTCACCATGAAGTGACACTTCTCCCAATTCAAAATCAGATTTGTTTCCTGGCATCTTTTAAGCACTAGAGACAAGTGGTGAAGACAATTATCAAAAGAGGAACCAAAAACTGAAAAATCATCCATAAATACCTCAAGGAATCGTTCCACCATATCTGAAAAGATTGACATCATGCATCTTTGGAAAGTTGCTGGGGCATTGCACAAACCGAATGGCATCCTTCTATAAGCAAACGTACCAAATGGGCATGTGAATGTGGTTTTCTCTTGGTCTTCCGGAGCAATGGGAATTTGATTATAACCTGAAAAACCATCAAGAAAACAATAGTAAGCATGGCCAGATAAACGTTCAAGCATTTGATCAATAAAAGGCAAGGGGAAATGATCTTTTCTAGTGGATGTGTTCAACTTCCTGTAATCAATGCAAACTCTCCAACCAGTGACAGTTCGTGTAGGAACTAGCTCATTCTTCTCATTCTTCACAACGGTGATTCCGGACTTCTTTGGAACAACTTGCACAGGGCTCACCCACTTAGAATCTGAAATTGGATAGATGATTCCTACATCGAGTAGCTTTAAAACTTCAGCTCTAACCACCTCTTTCATGTTGGGATTTAGCCTCCTTTGGGCATCACGGGATGGTTTGCTGTCTTCTTCCATTAAAATTCGGTGCATGCACATGCTTGGACGAATTCCTTTGATGTCTGCTATGGTCCACCTAATGGCTGTTTTATGCTCTTTTAGAACTTTAATTAAGCTCTCTTCTTCATGTGAGGAGAGACCTGCAGCAATTATAACAGGGAGAGTTTTGTTAGCACCCAAATATGTATATTTGAGATGATTGGGAAGAGGTTTAAGTTCTAGCTTTGGTGGATGACAATGGATGGCTCCAATTTCGTGGATGATGGTCCAAGAGGCTCGATTGGTGGCCTAAAGGATGGTGGGTATGGCGGAAACACTTCTAAGGCAGCCACCACTTCTTGGAACTCCAGTTCACAAAGATCTTCCTCTTCTTGTGTTAAGACAGCTTCTAGAGCATCATTAGACTTTCTCTGCAAAATTTTGGAAGAAACCTCATGATCCACAACATCAATTGAAAAGCAAGAATCAAGAGAGATAGAAGGTTGAGATAGAGCATTAAGCATTTTAAATTCAACAGTTTCACCCAAAACAGTCATGGAGAGGGTGCTATCTTTCACTTTGATGATTGTGTCTGCAGTGGCCATGAATGGCCTGCCTAGGAGAATGGGATCAACACGATCTCCATTTGGATTGTCTTCCATGTCCATCACTACAAAATCAGCAGGGAGAATTAGTGTATTAACTTGAACTAGAATATCTTCTACAATACCTTTTGGATATTTTATAGAATGATCAGCTAGTTCAAGTCGCATTGAAGTCTTCTTCATCCCTTCTAAGCCAAGCTCTTGATATACTGAATATGGCATTAGATTGATGCTTGCTCCCAAGTCCAACATGGCTCTTCCAACCTTCTTGCCTCCAATGTTAATGGGAATGTCAAAGCTGCCAGGATCATCTAGTTTTGGTGGAAGCTTCCTTTGCAATACAGCACTTACATTCTGGTCGAGCTTTACTCCTTCATTTGGAGCGAAATTGAGCTTGTGAGTTTTCAAGTCCTTGATGAATTTTCCATATGCAGGAATCTGTTCAATAAGATCAAGCAAAGGCAAATTGATATTAACTTTACTCAAAATATCATAAATCTCTTTAAAAGCCTTATCTTGCTTTGCTTTCTTAAGACGGCATGGAAATGGAATCTGTGGAACATATGGAGCGGGTGGCACGTATCTATCTTCTTGAAGATGTGGTGGCACAAATTTGTCATCCCTTTTATGCAATTGGAATTGATCGGATTTCTGAGAATCTGATTTGGCCTTAGGAGCAGATTGAGAAGTTTTGAGTTGTTCTCCTTCCGTGGCCATGGTCTCCTCCTCTTCATTTTCTAAAATCACAACATCATTTGAAAGATTAGAATCATCTTTATTATCAATGATCTTACCTGATCTGAGCACATGAATGGCCTTGGCTTCTGGGTTCTTTGGATTGATCTCAGTTTGGCTTGGCCATTTCCCAGGCTGTCTTTGAGTTATTTCAGCAGCTATTTGGCCTAATTGGACTTCCAATTTGGAGATGGCAGCTTGTGTAGTTTGCTGAAAATTGGATTGGTTGATTGCCATCTGCTTCAATATCTTCCAATGATGATGATGATTGTTGTGGCCTTTGGAATGAAGGGGGATTTGCTTGATTCTGGGTATTTCTCCATGAAAAGTTTGGATGATTCCTCCAACCTGGATTATAACTTTGAGAGTATGGATCATTTCTTGGACCTTGGTTGTAGGAATTTACCAACTTAGCTTGCTCTTGCACAAATTCTGGATATCCAGCCCTAAGTGGACAAGCTGTGGTAGCATGGTCATGAGATTCACAAATGCTACACACTTCCTTCGGAGGGCTTCTTGAGTTTAATGCAAGAAGAGCATCTAGCTTTTGTTCCAGTTTTGAAATCTGCACACTAGAAGCATCATTAGAACCACTAATAACACGTTTACCTCTTGTATCCGTATGTTGGGTCTCCATTGCTATCTCCTCAAAGAGTTCGTACGTTTCTTCTGGAGTTTTGGTTTTAAAAGAACCACCTGCAAAATTGGTGACTATATTATGACTAGAAGGGGTTAGTCCTTTATAAAACATACGCATTTGAAGCTTCAATGGAATCCCATGATGAGGACATTGGTTGAGCAGCCCATTGAATCTCTCCCATGCTTCACAAAATGATTCATCATCTTGCTGTGCAAATAATAAGATCTTGTCCCTAAGCATGTCGGTCTTTTGCGTGGAGAAGTATTTTTCCAGGAACTTCTTTTGAATGGCAGCCCATGTAGTGAGTGAACCAGGCTTCAAAGAATTCAACCAATACTTCGCCTTATCCTTTAAAGTGTATGGAAACACTCTCATTCGAAGTTGATCTTCTGTCACACCTGTCAAGCGAAAAGAACTCACAACATTAAAAATATCCTTTATATGAGTTAATGGATCTTCATTAGGTAAACCATAAAAGGAGGGTAGCATATTAAGATGAGAAGATTTAAGCTCATAATTTCGAGCTACAGTGGGCAGCAAAATGCTTGAAGGAGATGTTGGAATTGTTGGGATATCAAGTTCTCCCATGAACTCAATGGCAGCCATCATTTCTTCTTCTTCTTGGTCTGAACTTGCTTCCGAATTTGAAGGTGAAGAACCAGGAAGTTCAGTGTGGAGAGCAAGACTTGTAAATATAGCAAGAGCTTGCTCTTTTGCAGTTGACAACTCCCTTTCTAGACGATTCTGAATTTCAGAGGTCACACGATTCGGTTGCAATGATGGTCACTACTACATTTACCCTTTTGCGCGACGGAGAATAATTAGTCGCGCAACGAACAATCGAGTCGCTATTGTATTTGCGCGACGGATAAAACAACCGTCGCGCAAAGTTCGTAAAGACTGACTTTGCGCGACAAATATATGGTTGAGTCGCGCAGAGTGCGACGAAGACCACTTTTAGTCGTGCAAACATAGCGACGGATAGTATTCGTCGCACTAATATTCGTCTCACCATAGTAAGCGCGACGATACCTGAATCGTCTCCCCTCTGAAAGCGCGACGATATATTATTCGTCGCGCAAAATTATTCGTCGCACAAATATTCGTCTCACCATAGTAAGCGCGACGATACCTGAATCGTCTCACTCCTGACATGGCGACGACACCTTATTCGTCGCGCAAACGTATTACGCGACGAGATCTACATCGTCTCACGAGAGTAATAGCGACGATATAGTATTCGTCGTGCAACAAACAGAGCGACGATTAAAACACGTCGCACTTTCGCGTCCCAAAAATATGCGCGACGGAGTTATATACTCGCGCTCACTTTCGCGCGACCAAAAATATTAGTCGCATTTTCTTTAAAGAGACGAAATTTTTCGTCGCGCAAAAATAAATATATAGTTTTCAAAATTAATTTATTTATCCGTTTGTAAATGCGCGACGAAAAATGTCGTCGCGCAAAAGTATACATTTTATTTAATTTTAATTTTACCGTTTTGTTTTGTAATAAAATATATTTGAATTGTATGTTTTTTTTTTTGCAATAAACTATATTTTATGTAGTTTAAATTTTATGTTTTTTTCGTAATAAAATAAAATTGCAATAAAAAACCATAATGAAAAGATAATATAAATTGAAATAGTTCAAGACAAAATGTTTAAAATGTAATTAAGAAAGTAAAAAACTAATTAAAAAATGTAGTAACATCTATGTTGTCATCTTGCAAATGCGGCTCGGAAGTCTGGACATCGACATGGGCAGAAGTGTGGTGGCCATGCTCTGGTTGAGGGGGCACGGAGGTCGACGAGGAACCAAAATGTGACGGGAGTGGAATGCCGGACCGAGAGATGGACTCTATAAGCTGTGACATCTGGGCATTATACGAGGCCATTTGGGAAGCCATTTGGGTCTTAAGCTCGGCCACCTCAGCTTTCAAAGCAATCACTTCAGTGTCTGATTGGGACGATGGAGGGGCTCTAGATTCCCGCCGTCTGGCATTCCCCATCCCTCGACAATATGTCCCTGGCCTCCTCCCGAGAGTCTGATCTAAGGTCTCCGTCAGTATCTGAAACCCCGCATCCTGTGGAGGATCCACAACATCGAGCGGAGTATCGGGAGGAAGCTGGGAGGCAGACTCTTGAAGAACCAACTGGCTCTTCTCCGTCATCATCGCCTAACATAACATAAAATATTAATTAAAATCCTCATATAATAACCATGAACTCATGAGTAAAACAATAATTAAAATTAAAGAATACTTACATGAAGGGACTCCGCCAACTCATTCCCGGGTCGAACATAAACGTCGCCAAAGACGTCGATCTCCGGGAATTTGGACCCCCCCTTAATTGAACAAGAGAAGACAATTGTTAGTACAAAAAAAACAAATTCATATTAATTACATATTGAAATTAAAAAAAAACGATATAATTATTACCCGCCGCCGCGCTTCCATCCTATATGAGAAGGGCCTGGAACCGGAATGATGGAGAAGAGTCTTCTTGTCCCTATTGCCCTTATTTGCTTTCGCCTTCTTCTGTTATACAAAAAATAAACGTATTAGTTGAAAATTAAATGAAATTTTAAAAAAACTAAATAAACATTAATAAAAAAAACATGTAATAAATTTCAACTTAATATAAAAAAATTACCACATAATCGGACTCTTGGAAATGACCGCAGAGCCACTCCCAACTATCCTCCCGCCCCTCAAGCTCCTTCGGGCAACCCTCCTGAAGAGCGACCTGCGGATCATCATATGCCATAAAATGATGGTGCAGATCGCTCTTCCACTGCTTGTACCTCTCACCAAAGAGTCTGTTGACGTACGCCAACGACTCGTCGGGGAGGTTCTCTAAATTGTAGTTCGTCTACAATACATTAATGACATTCATTCATTAAGTATTAGAAATATATAAAATTTGAAAGCAAAACAATTAAAAGGCATACATACCGACAGATGTTCGCGCACCACCGTCCGCATCTCGTCAGGCATGACCTTCCAAGACTTCCATTTCATCGGACAATGGGTCCGAACGACGTGACCAATGTCGTGGGCCAATGAGCTATGTTGGTCAGCCGTTGGTGCAGCTCGATGTCGCTCGTCGTATCCGATGTTGACACGACTGTTGTGAACCCGGGTGGACTTCGCCGTCTTCAACTGGCGACAAGGTCCCCGGGTGTTCCTCTTGGCTGCAAACACATATCACATGAACGTTAAATATATAATCCTAGTAAAATATTGGTCTGAAACAGCTAGAGTTGAAGGAAATCTTTACCTGGTTGTGAATCTGCTGCACCAGCAGCAGCGGACGAAGTGGTGGCGATCATGTGGGGAGGGCGATGACGCCGTCTGGCGCTAACAGGCTGCGCCACTGATGACTCAGATGTCACCGGCTCATGGGAGACCTGACGAGAAACCTGCATAACATCCACCTGTGGTGGAGCACTGACAGGTGACGTCGAAGCCGGGGGTGGCAAAGGCTGTGCACTCGTCATCGCCTTACGGGTTCTGATAAGGTTCGACATCTGCACAAAACAAGCATTTAAAGTACCTCCTGGGGCAAGAATTTATAATTTATACATAAATAAATAAATAAAAAACCTCAACAACTAATCAAGAACAAATTCAATATCAAGTAGCAATAAAGAAAGAAATCAATCAAGAAAATTTAATTGCAAAATATACTAGAATAATTTCTACCTAAATAAAAAAGAAAAACACATCATTCCATTTTGTGAAGCAAACCCAAGAACCTCAACCCCAAACAAATTCAGATTTACAAAATGAAATGGATGAATGCAATCTGAAAAATAAAACAAACCGAAGAACCACAATTCCAAAAATTTCAGATTTACAGAATTAGAAACCTAAGATTGAGTTGAGAGATGTAGTAAGAAACTAACATAATTTGCCATTTGTACCTAATTTTCGTTTTAGACCTTATACTTTTTATTTATTTATAAAAAATTAAGGATATTAACTGCTTTTTTTTTTCTCCAATTCCAAACCTAAATAATTTTGTGACCCCATACTAGAATAATTTCTACCTAAATAAAAAATAAAAACACAGAAAAACAGAGACTAAGCCAATACAAAAAGGAAATTGAAACATAAAATCCTAACGTCGAGAGCAGGTACCACAGTGGTGGTCTCCCCCTTCCCCCTGCTTGACAACCCAGGTTCGAAACCCCAAGGGGTTTCTTTCCTCCCAATGTAACAAAAAAAAAAAACATAAAATCCTAACCAACCATCAGACTAAGCAATTTCAACACGTACAAACTAAATTGAGAAATCGAAACAGCAAAACAAAATCACAAATGCATTAACATAATTGAAAGAAAAATAAAACATATATTATACCTTCCCACAGAGACACGCCTGGAGGAGACCGTGAGAGGAAGATGGAGATGGTGACAGAGACCGTGGGATTTCACCGTTGAGGATTTTTGCGGGATTTCACCGATGGTGGGTTCGGATTGGACAGAGAGGGATGGGATTCTTGCACCAGGTGTCCAAGACGCATCTTTAATTTTGTCTCTTCTTCCAACTAAATTCTTGAGAAACCTGACAAACAAGAAGAAAACAATTGAAAAAAAATAAAATAAAATAACAACTGAAAAAAGCAAAAACACAAACATCAGAAAACAGGGAGGCAAAAGTAAGTGAAAGTGTAAGCATGCTCCCTTTTAAAAAAAAAACGTGCTCGCAATTTGCGCCGGAAATGAAGGGATCCGAGAGAAAAGAGCACAGGATAGCACCCTCGAGATCCGAAGTGCTTTCGGCTCCCTCGTCTGTATAAGTCTATTTAAACTCATCTCGGTGAAGTAGAAGAGCACCCCGCATTTCTTCCTGCAAATTCAGAGAAAAACATCAAAAAATCCAAAAACAAAACAATGGCATCCTCATGCACTCACCTTGATGATCTTAACCTTGAATTGTCCCTTGCGCCACCGAATGCGCAGATAAGGGTTCCTCCAAACCATGTCTTCCCAAACTCCACATATCATCACGGTACGGCCTCAAACTTTGCTGAGATAATACCGAACTTTTCTGAGGCAATGCCGAACAGAGCAGCGCTGCTGGGAGGCATGATTGGTAACAAGCTCACACCGACAGATCATCTGCATGTGGCACAGAGGTCTGACAAGGCAGCGGTGGAGGAGTCCCACAATTTAACTGTACTCCACGCGGTCTCGGCTACCAATTTGGGCATGCGATTGCTGGCGAGAACACGGGAGTGTGCCGCGATGAGCGAGGAAATAGCTTCCTTGAAGGCTATGGTGGCGGACTTGCAGAAGCGGCTCTATTGTGCCAATCAGCACGTGGAAGCACTGCAGAGAAAAAATGAGGACCATGTGGAGCTGATGCAGATTCTGCAAGTAAGAGAAAACAGAGGCATGCCATGAAGATGAAGATGAAGATGAAGAAGTTGTTTTTATTTTTAATTTACTTGAATGTTTTTTTTTGTTTTTTTGTTTTAAACTTTTTATCTTTTTGAATGCAATGTTTGAATAAAAATGTGTTTTTAACACTCAGAAATAAACTAACTAACCACACCACGTAAATAAATAAACTAACCTAATAAAACAAAAAAACATAAAAGAAAACCAAGAACTTCCAAATTGAATTTTTTAAATTTTTTTTTGTTGTTATTATTATTTACAACTAACTGACCACACAAAGAAAAAAAACAACAAAGAAGTTCCAAATTGCAATTTACAAGGAAAAATAAAAACCCAAATTTCAAATTTCAAATTTTTTTTTTATATTTATTATTATTGTTTTTAAAACACACAAATATACAAGCAACTCACGGATGACCAGTTAAGGGCCTCAGAAAACACAGCCAGGGGATCCGGGAAGGTTGGAGGGGTCACAATGGTCCCGCTTAAAACCCAAACTTCTTAGACACCGAAGGTGTCGCCTAAAGAACTCCTAGACACTGTATTAACGGAAGTGCTCACTGGGGTTACCATAAGTCGGCTCATATGAAAAATCTTTTTTTTTTTAATTTTAAAATTTTTAAGATAAGAAATAAAAACAAATTAAGATAAAATGAAACAACAAACCATAAACAAAAATGAACTAAGTACTGTAAACAAATTCAAACAAACAACATAAATTGTTGTACTAAAAGAAACAAACCAAGAAACCAATGAAAAAAAAAAAACAAACAGCACTTTCTATCACCCGTTTATCACCATTTGGACAGATTCGTTTCTATGTTTTTCAGCTTCGACCTCTGTTTAGTTTTTAGGCTATAACTTTCCAACCGTAAGTCCAAATTTTACGTTCTTTATATAGTTGGATTCAGCATAGGAAAACAAAGAACTCAACGCGGACCAAAAGGCAAAAACAACTACGAAAATAAACAGAATTCAAAGAAGAGAAAGGATTGAAATGCTCCCCCTTGAAGCGATTAGGTCGAGCATGGATGCACTTGGAGGTCGCGACTTCTCCCACTACTCCACACTTCCTATCTTTGAAGTTGCCATCTCTCTCCATTTTTATTGAGCTATTTACATTGCTAAAACAAACACATACAAAAACTTGAAACGGAATTAAAGGATTACGAAATATATATAAAAAAACTAAAAATGAAAGGGAAAATCAACACAATCCAATTCCATGCTTCAAAGCAACAAGCACCAATGGGTTGTGTAAGCTGGGACTTAAACCCAGTTCTCTTGCTTGTTGGGCAATTGTCCTTTTCTGTTGGACTACAAACACAACTTGTCCATTAACGTCATTAACTTTAAAACTTGAAATTGTCTAGAAAAACATGAAAATGAAAAATAAAAATAAAACAAGTAGGGAAAAGAAATAGAACCAAACTATGTTGCCAATCCCCGGCAACGGCGCCAAAAACTTGTTGTGTAGATACAGCTGCACCAAAATGGATTCAGTTGCATCCTCAACTTGTGATACTCGCAAGTGCACGAGCCGTTTGGTAGTATAGCGTATGTAAGTGCGAGGTCGATCCCACGAGGATTGGTGATTGAATGATCCAATTCATTTCTCCTACACAAAACAGAAATGAAAAAGAAAGGAAATAAATAAAACAAGGAAGAAAGAAAATAACTAACTCAAGTAGATAAGTTCCCAAGTTCAATTAGATTAACGGATTGATTCTAGCTAATGTATGATTAAGCCATGGTGTTTGGTCATAACCTTGTGTTCCTAATTCCCTAATTTGATCATTTGTTGTCTAACCTAAAATTAAGCATTAGGAACCCATTAAGCATAGAAGAACAATTTAAACAACCAAGCATGTATCTAATCCCTGTTGTCGAATGTCCATACATACTCTTCCTATTCATAGTTCAATTCGAATTAAAGCATGGTGTCTACTCTTAATTCAAACCAAGATAGCTAACATGCAAGCCTAAATGGTGATCAATCATTCAAACTAGCATATTAACTTATAAGCATAATGAATAAGAACAAAAACCATAATTGAAACTTGGAAACTAATCAAACTTGAAACTAAAGAAAAGAATTTACATAATGAAAAGTAAAGTGGAACTAAGAAAAACTTAAGGAGAATTTCAGCACAAATATTTCATTACTACAATTGAAAACTAGAAAGAGAAACTAAGAGAATTTGAGGGAGAGAAGGGAAGGGAGCTCTAGAGAAGTGTTTGAGAGCTCCCCCCCTTGGGGTGTGTTTACAAGCTTGGGAAACCTCACTATATATAGGCCTAAGGAAGCTGAAAATCTGAATTAAGTATGGCTAATGCATACAACACTTGTTTTATAAAATCTGAAATGGTTGATGCACTTCACTAATGCATACAACACTTCCATTATAAAATCTGAAATGGTTGATGCACTTCACTAATAAATCCCACCAGCAGCCCTAGCTCATCTTCATGTCACCATGACCAAGCTTCCAACCAGAAATAATAGCTCATCCTGAGGTCAGCATGACCAGCAACTTCAAGGGCTTACGAATTGGGCTTCCCTTAAGCAAATTAAGACTTTAAGCACTCAAACTTGAAGTTCAGAATGTCTTCTTTCCAGCCATATATCATTTGGGCCAATCCAATGTCGGAGGAGGAAGTTAAGGCCAAAACAAATTGCTAACTCATTTTGCGCGCTGATAAAATCCATCCTGAGCATGGCTCTGTGTTTGCTAGGTAACAGACTCCATATTTATCCAATGGGGCTGAATTTTGGATATGTTATATTACACACCCATTGGAACAACTTTCATGAAGAATGTGGCCTCATCCGGGCTATGTAGGTTGCTGAAACAAAGCTTGCAATATGACCTACGAAACTGGGCTGGCAGGGGACTGTAGCCAAAATTGAGTTTGTCTTTAAGCTCTTCATCCATTCATCCAAATTAGGCCCTAACATGCATGGATTGCATCATTTACTATCCAAAGCCCTCATTATTACCTAAAGCTCAATGAACTGAAAGATAAACACAAAAAGGATTAAAAGCACAAGTTTAACTCAAAAACATAACCAAATCATAAGCTAGAAGGGTACAAAATGATATGTAAATATGCACCGATCAACGACACGATGCGTCTCGCAAACATTTTCATTTATAACCGTTAAATATATTGTCCCATTTCTGGATCTCTGAATAATTTTTATTTGCGATTTTTGGGGTATCCGATCTCACAGTATACACAAACACGTTTGACGGTTGGATCGTTGAAACGAGTTTCTTATAATGCGTATGCCATCAAAACCCAATTCATTCTCTATAACAATAGAAAGTTTGCTTATACTTTTGTTATATATACCTTTAGATTTTGTGGTATCCACTAGTGTACATCATTTTAATTGAAGATCAAATTCAATCATTGTATTTATATAGGGTCAATGAGTCTAGTTGTAAAAAATTATGAAAATCGGAATTAAAATAACCGTTAAATCATGATTTTTCATTTATAACCGTTGAAAACTTTTGTTCGTTACAAGATTTCTGAATATTTGTTTTTTGTGATTTTTGGGGTATACGATCTTGCAGTATATACAAACATGTTTGATGGTTGGATCGTTGAAACTAGTTTTGTAGAGTTGAAAGAACACTTTTTAGTTTCAAAATATATTTCGCACATTTGTCCTCCTGGTTCTCTCCTAGCTAGAAAACAGGCGTTCCCGCACAAAGAAGGTGGTGACCAATTTACTGAGATTTAAAGTGTAATTATTTGAGGTGCAAATGAAATTTTTTATATTTTTTTTCTATTATTGGACTAGTTTAGGAGATTTTTCGGAGTTCGAACATGTTTGCGCGACGAATCCAGTCGTCGGAAAGACGTTTACGCGACGAATATATCATTCTCCGTCGCGGAAACACGGTGCTATAATTTCTGGAAATTAATTATAATTTTTATTATTGTGAACTACATTGTGCGACGATGATATTCGTCGCGCAACATATGAATTGCTACGATGATGTTCGTCGCACAACATAATTTTCATAATTTTTATTATTGTGAACTACCATGCGCGACGCAATAATCCTCTTCGTCGCGCAAATATGGGCGACCGGTCAGAGAGATGCGACGACCGGTCGTTTTTTACAGAGTCTACGCGGAAAATTCACTTTTATTTCAAAAAAATTTTGTTATTGCCCGACGACGATATTCGTCCCGCAAATTCATTTTGCGCGACGCTAACCCATCTTTCGTCGCTCAAAAAGGTCATTGAAATTTTTTTTTTTGGTTTTTTTTTAATTAAAAGATTCTCCTGATTATGCAATTTTTTTTTTTTTACAGATTCTCCTGATTATGCAAGTATATATATATATTCAAACAAGCATACTTTGCCAAAATCTTTACACTAACTTTATCTCATCACAAATAATTTCACATTACTATGTTTTACATGGCAAGTCACAAATAAATTACATTATTCATCATCTGAACTATAATAATCTTCGTTATCGTCGCTGTGATCACTTGGGGTCTCCCAATCCTCCTCCTCCTCCTCCTCCTCCTCCTCATCCTCCTCCTCCTCCTCCTCCATAAGTACATCATCATCGTTGTTCGGGGCCGTGGTTGGATCATATCGCGGAAGAAAACCGAGGTCAATTGTAATTGACTGAATCGGTATTTCTCTTGAAGACACTCCTTCAAGCTGAAAGGGTTCTTGTACGACATTTGTATCTAGAAGTGTTTCTGCATCATGTTCCATGGAAGATTCGAAACGTTGGTCAGCGACGGCGTTGTCAGATGGGTCTTGTTCTGGTATAGCATACACATTCCTCTGATCCATCTGCTGAACAACTTTCCACCCGCTCCCTGCTTTAGGGTCATCTAGATAGACAATCTGTTTTGCCATGTTTGCCAAAATATAAGGGTCGTCATCATACCAAGTTTTGTTTATGTTCACAGATAGTAACCCATGATCAATTTTAACACTTCCCTGCCTATTTGGGTTCGTATCAAACCATCGACACTTAAACATGATCACTTGGTATCGGTCTTTGTAAAGCAATTGCACGACAGTTGTGAGTTTGCCATAGAAATTAATGTCCGTACTTTCGCCTCCACCCAGAACAAGGACACCGCTGTTTTGCGTACACAACTTGTCATCTCGTGCAGTCCCCAAAAACTTGACGCCGTTAACATGACAACCCGAGAACAATTCAGTCCTAATTGGGCCGAATGCTAAGTTATATAACTCTTCACTGTAAGAGGGGGAATTCTCTGATTTCAACTTATTCACCTAATATTAATTAAAAACATTCACATATTAGTTTCAGAAAATTAAATACTACAATATATATGTCAAATACAAAACACTTATAACTTACATATTCCAAAAACCATTTTGGAAACAATTCACGGTGTTTCTTGGAATACAAATGTGATGGATGTTCTCGCTTCATCATCTCTTCATGCTCCTCTAAGTATGCTATTATCTCATCACAATTGTTCAATACGAACCAATGAGCTACCTCCATGTCATTCCTGGAAAATGACTCTCCTCGTACAGGATCTCCAAAGGGTCGTGCGCTTTGGGCAAAAATAGAAAGTTGCTCATTTCTCACACCGCCGTCATTATTGCGCTGAGGTCGATTGAAAGCTGTGTCTACATCCTTTAAATACATTGCACAGAAAGTAAGCGCCTCATATTGAACCCAAGCCTCTACAATGGATCCTTCGGGCTTCGCTCTGTTGCGTACGGTTTTTTTCAACTCACCAAGAAGCCTGTCAAATTAAAACGAAAATATGCAAATTAGCAAGTAACAAACATGTGATAAACATGCATACAGAAATAATAATGATTATATACCTTTCTACTGGATACATCCAGCGATAGTTGACTGGACCAGCGAGCAATGCCTCTTCTGGCAAGTGAACCATCACGTGAATCATACTCGTGAAGAAAGCCGGAGGGAATATCATCTCAAACTTACATAAGACTTGGACAATGTCATGACTCAATTGATCAATGTCTGTCTTTCGCAACGTTTTTGCCGTCAATTGGGAAACAAATCTTGACAACAATATGATTGGCTTGACTACATCTTCCGGCAATAAATGTCGAATCCCCACAGGAAGTAGGCGTTGCATAAACACATGGCAGTCATGGCTCTTCAGTCCAGTAAACTTACCCCCGTCAACATTCACGCAACGGGCGATATTAGAAGAATACCCGTCAGGAAATTGTACAGACGATACAAACTGTAGAAACTCTTTTTTGTCATTCGGTTTCATGGAAAAAAATGCAAGATCCCTTATAACTTTATCACTGGCTCTTTTCAGCCATAAACCTCTTCGTATGCCCATTCTTTCTAAATCAAGACGAGCTTTTATCGTGTCCTTAGTCTTCTCCTTGATATCTAGAATCGTTCCAATCAATGTGTCAAACACATTTTTCTCAACATGCATAACGTCGAGATTGTGCCTCATTTTTAGTTTCGACCAATATGGGAGCTCAAAAAACATAGACTTGTGTGTCCAGTTCATATGTGTAGCAGGTCTGGTCCGACTAACTGTTTTCCTGAACGGAGCAAAATCCAAACGGTTCAGCTGTTCCAAGATCTTATCACCAGACGATTCTCTAGGTCTTGCGCGACGCTCTTTGTTCCCGTCAAACTCTTTATCCTTTTCCCGCCACTCGTGGTCCCATGGCAACCATCTTCGATGTCCAAGATAACACACTTTTCCAGCGTGCCAACCCGAAGTCACATCTTCCTTGCATACAGGGCATGCCATATAACCCTTTGTGCTCCACCCCGACACCATTGCATATGCGGGAAAATCATTCACAGTCCACATAACTGCCGCCCGCAAAGTGAACATCTTCCCGGTGGATTTATCGTACGTGCGCACACCGTTTATCCATAAATCCTTGAGCTCATCAAACAACGGCCTTAAGTACACATCGATTGACCTGCCAGGATCCTCAGTTATCAAAACAGTCATCATCATATACTCTTTTTTCATGCATTTCCAAGGCGGCAAATTATATGGGAATACGAAAATCGGCCAAGTACTGTGGTGTTGGTTTAGAACCCCGTACGGATTGAATCCGTCTGTGGCAAGTCCCAATCTAACATTCCGGGGATCAGCAGCAAACTCGGGGAACGTTCGATCGAACTCTTTCCATGCCTCCCCATCTGCAGGATGCCGCATCACATCGTCGTCTACCCGTTTTTCCTTATGCCATCTCATGTCTGTGGCAGTATGTGTCGACATATACAGTCGCTGCAATCTTGGTTTTAGGGGCAAATAACGCATGACTTTTTGTGGAACCTTAGTCATTCTATTATGAGACGTCTGTTTGAACCTCGACTCATTGCATATAGGGCATGTATCCAACGTTTCATATTCTTTGTAGAATAACATGCAATTGTTTTTGCATGCGTGGATTTTTTCATAACCCAATCCAAGACCACTCAACATCTTCTGTGCCGCCCTGTGGTCTTTCGGCAAACAATTGTCCGTTGGAAGCATTTTCTTGAAAACCCCCAAAAAGTAATCAAAACACAGATTCGACATACGATACTTTATTTTTCCCTGCATTAGCTCCACAATCGCCGTCAGAACGGAAAAGCTCTCGCACCCCGGGTATAACTCTTGGTTGGCATTTCTTAACAGGTTTTCATACTTTTCGAACTCTGCACTGTCCATTTCTGTAGGCACGTCATCTTCCCCTTCCTGATTGCTGCTGGTCGATGCAAATGGAAATGCATCATTTATAATATCCCTAACTTGTTCATTAGGATCAACACTGGGTTCAACATTATCTACTCTTGTGGCCCTTGAAGACGAAGCAATGTCTAATTGTTCCCCGTGATGGTTCCAAGTGATGTATGTCTCAATCATTCCATTCCTCACTAAATGAAATCGAACATTTTCAATTGTGTCCCACAGCGTGTTGTTACAGCTCCTACAAGGACAACGGATTCTAGTTGCACCCGGGTTGTGTGTCCGTGCAAAGTCAATGAAATCCTCGATTCCATCCAAATATTCGTCTGCGCACCTATTCGGATTCTGTATCCACCTCCTGCTCATCGTTCCTGGCACCACAATCACAATACAACAATCATGTTGTATTCGTACAAAATCTTTCCTTATGCCTCCGGTAAGGGCCTATCCCATTCAGAAATGCATAGTCACGTCACGTAATTTACAGCTACATGAGATTAGATTTCGACGTGGATGAATTTCGGCAGCATCTCGGTACAGTTCTTGAGGTGTACCATAGATATAAAATACCTACGTACCACCCGAAGAACATACCGAGATGACATCGAAATCTCCACAATCGAAACCTAATCCTGTAGCTATAAACTACGTGACACGACTATGCATTTCCAAACTGTCCAAAATATGGGGCAATTCAAGAATTAATTGGACCGTAGTCGTGGTTTACCCACCCATGCGCAGTCCAACTAACCTCGAACGGGAACTAAGCTTTACCAAAAAAATAAATATACGAAGTTAATTTCAATTAACTTCGTACATCAACGTACATGCATAATTTAACTACATATTACAAATATAATTTCATAAATCAATATAAATATAATGTAATAAATTTTTTTTTTAAATTAAAAAACGACAAAAATACCTTATCAATCGTTCTCCACCAATCGCTAATCACATATAATATCCCTATAGACAATGAAATTAATATTTTTAGTATAAATTTACATTAATACTTTTAAACTAATGACAAAAGATACATACCCAACGAACTTAGCAGTGGTAGAGGTAGTTCAACTCATACAGGAAATGAAATTGAATAGCTTTTTGGGACTGAAACATTTCAGAGAGAGGATGAGAGAAGGAGAGGTAAGCTGCAGATTTTTTTTGCAGTTTGCCTCTGGCATGGCTGAGCTCGATGTAGACGACGTTTTTTGCGCGACGCATATAATTCGTCGCGCAATAATACATATGGTCGCGCAAAAAAATCCACTTTGCGCGACGATATTTTTCGCCGCACAAAGACCCCAAAATCGTGGCGCAAAGTTTGACATTTTTGCGCGACGAATATATTTATCGTCGCACTTATAGTTTTCGTCGCGCAAAGGTTTTTATCGTCGCGCAAACATCAGTAGCCGACAACGATCATATGCGACGTTCAAATTTTGTCGCAAATATTTTCGCGCGACGAAATATTTCTCGTCGGAATGAAATATTTCTGTCGCGCAAAAATGCTCTGCTGACAACGATCATATGCGACGATTATGTGTATTCGTCGCGCAAATGTTCGTCGCTCAAGAGTAAAAATCGTCGCGTAAATAAAGGTGCGCGACGACAAATATAATTGTCGCGCTAATATGTCATGTGCGACGAGAAAAGTCGTCGCGCAAGGGTTTGGCGCCAGAATATTCTTTCGCGGTTTTTCCCCCTTGGTTTATGCGACGATTTTTTGTGTGGTCGCGCTAAATATTTTTGCGCGACGACTATTTGTCGTCGCTATTCTTTGCGCTACGCATATTATTGTCCGTCGCGCAAAAGTGTTTTATGCGACGCATATGTTGTCGTCGCGCAAACTATCATCGCGCAAATAGTAAAACGTAGTAGTGGGTCCTGCGTTCAAAGATCTGGAACGTTGGAACGAAGACCTCACTTGTTCAAGGAATGGCCTGTTAGACATAAACTACCTGAAACAGAAAATTAGATTAATTAGAAACACTAAAAAGAATAGGGTAACCTTGGGCACATAACCAAGGAAGAACTTTCGTTCAGTCCCCGGCAACGGCGCCAAAATTTGTTGTTAATAATATGTTAAGAAGCAATTGTACGGGGCAATTAGTAGTATAGCAAGAAGTCCAACTATATATGCCGCTTCCATATGGCCTGCCGTGGCTGCGATGCGCATCCCATACAACGCTTCCACGTTACCATGCATGAAAAACACTTCGAACGCCTCTCTAAATATCGACTCAGGGTTCTCGCAAGCTCTGCATTGTTGCAAGAAAAGCTGGACCGCATGATTAGCATGGTACCAGCTAGGATGGTCTGGGTACTTAGCCATTGAAATGGTGTTCCACACTTGTGGAGTGTTTGCCAACGTCCGGAATAATGGGCACACAGATGCCATACGGAAGAGATCTTCCGAAGATTGGGTTGCCACGTATAACATCACTTTAAACCAAGCCAACTCCGGGATGAAGGCTTGGGGCATCTCCAAATGGATATGCTTCCTTCTCTTTCCTCCGACTGTAGTGAAATATTTGGAATTCATGTGTTTCTATTTTTTTGGAATGGAACGATTTGAGGAGTGGAAGAGGGGAGAAATGAGAATAGATGGGGTTTTGGTTCTGTTATAGGGTGTGTTTGTTGTACCGTTTGGAAAATGTGTTTCCACTTGAGGTTTTTCTCACTTGACCCTTTTTAAAGAAACTGAACCAACACCCTAAAACTAGAGAAAAACAGAAGAGAAGGAAAATGTCATCGAAATGCAAAGTCAGACAGTCAAAAAGTAAATTAAGAACCTATATGCATAGGCAATTTTAGGATTTTCCCGCCCTTTTTATGTCAATGAAACAAATGTGACGGATTACTGACTAGTCACAGAACGTCCCATCACATAACTTTTCATTTTCCCACACCGAAATATAGTTGTAATGTTATTAAAATGTGATGGATGTTTATCTAACTAGTTGGTTTAATGAAATATAATGAAAATAATATAGGGTTTAGGGCAGTTTTCCCTCAATTGTCATATTGGGTTTTGGTAGTTAAATATTATATTGGTTTATGGGGTAAACGGTGCCCCATATCTGACGGTACATGTGTCGAAAGCATGCCCAACCCACCCACAGACAGAAAAGAGGATATAATCGCATTTGGGCAGAGATGAGAGAGCTCTGAGTTCGAAGAGGTTTGAGTGAGAAGATCTGAGTGAGAAGGTATGAGTCCGAAGAGGTTTCAGTGAGAAGATCTGAGTGAGAAAAGGTACAAGTGAGAAGATTCAACATGTCTTCGTCTTCATCTCCCGCTCAAACAAAGAGGTGTCCGTACTGTGGAGCTGCAATGGTGCTTCGGGTTTCAAAATCAGACAAAAATCGAGGGAAGCCATTTTGGAAGTGCCTAACCTCCTATGTAAGTTTTCATTTCCAGAATATGTATGTGGGTGAAAAAAACCTTGGTCTAACTCTGACACAATTATTTTGCATATATGATGCCTGCAATTAGGGAGCCACCAGTTGCAATGGATTTGAATGGGTTGATGTAACTTCCGCTCAAGCAGAACAGCCAGATGACACGTATGATGCTACGGTGTTGAATATGCTGAAGTCCATTAAGGACTTGGTATTAGTTTTATTACTTTTATCAATTTTAATATTATTTGTTCTTTTAATGACCAATTAAGTGCACAGTTTCAAGGATTGTAAAAGTTCTCCCCAAAAAGACATGTTGCACGCACCACCAATGAGTTTTCAAACCCATTTTGTAATATTTGTTCTTGAAATAGGTGGATTGGCATTGAGTTTAAATTATTGTTCTTGAAATAGGTAGATTGTTTATTGGCGTATACTAAAGGTTTATTGATTGTTTACTGCATGTATATCGCATGTTATAGCGCGGATATTGGATGTTTATTGAAGGTTTATTGATTGTTTACTGCATGTGTATCGCATGTTATTTATCGGATATTGGATGTTTATTGAATGTTTATTGATTGTGTACTGCATGTGTATCGCATGTTATTTATCGGATATTGGATGTTTATTGAAGGTTTATTGATTGTTTACTGCATCTATATCGCATGTTATTTATCGGATATTGGATGTTTATTGAAGGTTTATTGATTGTTTACTGCATGTATTTCGCATGTTATTGTCCGATATTGAATGTTTATTGAAGGTTTATTGATTGTTTATTAGTAGGAAGAACAACTATTCAGTAGAATTTCCTAATCGATACGACTCCCTTATGGATGGTGAAATTAGGGACTGATGTATATTGCATGTCTATTGCGTATAGATTGCATGTGTATTGCGTGTATATTGCTTGTCTGTTGCCTG